>NC_067402.1:46869150-47495650 GCF_016432865.1 Antechinus flavipes | reverse complement strand
CTTTTGAAAAGAAATTATATATGAAGCTTCATTTAATTAAAATGGTGTATGTGAAATCTTTCCATTATTATTAGGAAAGTAGGAACTAGCTACTTAAAGGTCCTTTTTATACATTCAGAGAATTTTAAATGTTTAGTTTTGTAATTGAATATTCATAAATCACTATCAGGATAATAATGATATAATTTATATAGGACAATCAAAATAATTAAACTCTTTGTTCATTTTAGGTTTTTCACATCTCTTTGAAAAAGATGAAATTCCAAGGAAAACTTTAGAGTTCCAAAATATTATTCCAATTTCTGCACACACAGGAGAAGGAATTGAAGAATTAAAGAACTGTTTAAGACTATCTCTGGATGAACAGTCCAATCAGGAAAATGAAAAGTTTTCTAAAGAAAGGTTACTTAATTTGCGGAATTCAAAATTATCATATATTGATTCATCATCAGAATCTTCTAGAATGGAAATAACTGAAGGTCATTAAAATGTTATCCATTGTATTACAAGTGACCTCAAAGATTCCTTTCTACTCAGTAGGTGATTCTTTGACATTGTGTTTCTGGAAGCATTGAAAGTGTCTTTCTAACTACATCTTTTTATATGTCATCTTTAAGAACCTTATCTTTTATGGGAGGCTGGGGAGAAGTCAGCAGTTCACAATGACAAGAAATAAATTAAGTTTTTACCTTCCAAGGTATTCAAGGAATGAGACATTCAGTGAAAGACAGGGTCAGCCAGAAAATGTTAAGTGCCACTACTGGACACTATGCGCTACTGGTGTGTCTCTGGATGTGAAAACATATTTAAAATATTTTTTATAAAGAGCATTCTGTTTTTAATATTTAAGGTCATCAGAACAATTCTTAACCTGGGGTCCATGGACTTACTTTAAAATATATTTTATTAATCATATTTCAATATTACCTGTTTCCTTTGTTATTCTGTGTATGTTATGCATGTAAATACACTGTTCTGAGAAGGCCAGTCTATAAAGGCTTTATCAGATTGCCAAAGGAGTTAGGTTAAGAAATTCAGTTTTGGCATGTTATATAGTCAACGTGTATTCCATAATTGGGTATTGATATTATATTTCTTTGACAACTTTTATAAATCTGAAATTGGATCTTTCAAATCCTCTTTGCTAAATTTTTGTAACAGTAGAAAATATTGATGAAAGTAGATGAGAATTTTCTTAAAACTTTTTCTTGGTTAAGTAGAATAGAGCTCATTTCCTGGGATTTCACTACTAGAGGAAACTCAACTATAGAAAAAACTCTCAATACTGCCTGATCTACAACTCATGATCTTAGAGAGGTATCTGACTGGGCCAGTGCTGGGACCTGAGTCAGGTTACAGTGTAATAAGGAAGTGCTGAATAAAATAAAGATAAAATATAAGTCATGCTAATTAATGATCATGCTAATTTTTCAAATGGGTGGCACTAGTCTAAGGCATTGAGACTTTAAATGATCTCAGGGTAATTAAAATCAGGTCTCAGAGGCAAGACTGTTTCTTCCTAGCTCAGGCTGTCTGATAATGTTTTGTTCCTATTTATATTTGGTGATTGTGAGTAGGTTCAGTGGTGTCCAACTCTGACATCAATTGAGGTTTTCCTGGCAAAGATACTGAGTGTTGGTTTTTTGGGTTTTTTGTTTTAATATTTAGACCTCACACTGATTTAGGCTTAATCTGCAATAGCATATGTCGATTCAGAACACTGACATACTATTTAGTGTCACCTTTTCCATATTTCTACTTCTGTTTTGACATTCTTCAGGGCTACTTTATGAATGAAGGAAAGAAAAAAAATTATTAGCACTTATTATATACAAAGCATTGTGTTAAGTGCTGGGGATACAAATTAAAAAAGCCACATCATAAGTTTATATGAAATCATATATGAGTAGAAGTAAGATTCTAGAAACCACTTCTGCTAGTATTTATAAATATACTGTTAGAAATAAATCATATTGGAACTAAGATCCTGAAGAAGTAAAAAGTTTGCATTGTGAATTGTGAAATATGTTGTGAAACAAACTATGAGAACACTGTCTACGTAATAGCAATGTTGTATGAAGAATAATTGTAAGCAACTGTAAAGCATCTCTTTAGAAAGACATGTCTTTCTAAAAAAGAAATATAGCTAGAAGCACACATAGGGCTTTTTATAAATCTGTGACAAATGGTGGCTTTCTCTAGTGCAGCATGAAAGAAGGACACAATTAGGAACTTAAAATGTAACCCCAATAAATTATTTTAATATATAAATAAAAATAAAAAAGTTAGTTAATGGACAATGTTAAATATATTTACAAAATACATCATTCGCCTTCCCAATCAATAAGTGGAACACGAGATTCGTCATGCTCATCCATTAGGCAGTTTTGTTTAGCTTTTTTCATTTTAAAATTTTATTTTTCTAAAAACGTGCAAAGGTAGTTTTCAACATTCACCTTTGCAAAATCTTGGCATTCGAAATTTTTCTCCTCCACCTTTCCAAGATAGGGAACAATCTGATAAAGGTTAAACATGTTAAACTTTTTTTAAAAAAGTAACTTGGGAATCAACTTTGTACTTGAACTTGATTTTTGAAGAGTTTTTCTCCAAGAGCTGATTATATTGAGATTCTACTAGGAAATCAAGAGTATAGATTTCCGGATAACAATTGGATAGTAAGGTTTTATTTTAAGTTGGAAGGGGCCTTGGAGGCCACAGAATCCAGTCCTCTCATTTTATGCATGAGAAGACTATAGAGGTTAAGGGACTTGCCCAGGATCACACAGCCAATGCGTGACGAGGATTTAAGTCGAGGTTTGACTTGCGCTAGCCAGTAAATCAGTGGGGTCAACTCAAGTGGAAGCCGTTAATCCCCACAGCCGCTAGGTGGCGCCGGAGTCCACAGAACTCCAGGCCTGGAGTCAAACGCCCCTGGTCCGACTCCCAGTGTGCCCCCGAACAATGGCAAACCCAGTATCTCTGCCAAGAAAACTCCAAAGGGGATCTGGAAAACTGGATCCATATAACGATCCCTGTGGTCGCACACCGACTTAGGGGTTTTTTGGTTTTGGGGGTGTTTGTTTTTTTGCTGAGGCAATTGGGGTTGTGACTTGCCCAGGGTCACACAACTAGGAACCGTTAAGTGTCTGAGGTCACACTTGAACTCTGGTCCTCCTGATTTCAGGTTTGATGCCCTAACTACTGCGCCCCTAACTTGGTTTTAAAATAAAACGTTACCTTTTTGTATTTCACTTCATTTTGTGAGGTATCGGGCTTTAATTCCCTTAAGGCCCCCAGCCACGCTTCCCCTGCTGTCCCTGGCCTTAGGCCGCCCTTTGTGGCCCGCTCCTCCCGCCGCCCGCTCGGGCCCTTTGACCACAGCAGGGCAGCAGGCTGCATTAGCCGTGTGGCTCGGAGGGACCCGCCTTCTCCTTCTGTCTCTGACCCCGTTTCCAACGTCAGGACGGGGGCGGGCGGCGGGAGGTAAGAGACCGGGCTGGCCGCGTTTTGTACGTCCGCAACCAGGAGGGGAAGAGCTGACGAGGGCCGGCGGGGGCGGGGGAGCGGCCGCGTGGTGCCGCTGGGGGGTTGACGAGGGGACCCAGGATTAGAATCAAAGCTCGCCTTGCGCTGCCGGAATGAATGTGGGCCAAGTAGTCCAACCTCGGGCCTCAGTTTCCTCATCAGTAAAAGGAATGGGTCAAACTAGATGTTCCAAGATTGTCTTTGGGAAAAAATTAACAGTAGGAAGAAAATGGGGATGGGGAAGAATGAAAGAAAAGCGGATTGGAATGGAGTGATAGTTACCGGCATCTCCCAGGTAACGTACGGGCAAAAAGGGTCACAAAGAGGACAAAAGGGAACTCTAAAACCAACGTGGGCAGGGGTTCCGGCCTCAATCCGCGCGGAATGGGGCCACCCCTTGGCTTTCAGACCGTTAGCATTGCCTGTCACACCTCCAGGGTTCTTCAGGCGAAGGCGTTAACGCTGCCTTTGTAGACAGAGGTGCGCGTGATGGAAGCAGCTCTTAGAGGGTCAGAGCACTGGCTGTACCTGACACCCCCCTTACTTGGGTCATGTCATTTAAATACTTGGGATCTAACGCCCAATGAGGGCCATAAAGTAAACCTTGATTAACTAAGCTCTGAGATTTGCAAAAGATTTTGCACGTATCTCATTTGATCCTCGAAAGAACCTTGCGAAATAGCTGCTATTATTATGCCCATTTCACAGTTGAGGGACCCGAGGCGGAGGAATTAAGTGATTTATCCGGGGACACACAGCTAGTGTCTGAAGTCAAATTTGAAATCAGATCTTTTGGACTTCAGCCCCCCACCATTTCCCGTTCTCCTCTCCTCCCCCCCCCCCCCCCCCCTTACATCCACTGTACCTTTTAGCTGATAACAAGGTTGCCTTGTGATATCTACCAGCTCAGGGGCATTTGGGTTCTCAGGGAATATTTAAAAGTAAGAGCCTGCAGCTACTCTTTTCTGGAATCACACACACACACACACACACACACACACACACACACACGCAATTATTTATGATTTCTAACTTAGGGCTTGGTTTTGCTAAAAAAAAAAAAAAAAAAAAAAAAAAAGGGAAAGCACCCCAGAGAGAATTGAGGGACTTTTCCCCACAAGCCGCATCACTCAGCATGGCCCACTCCCTCGCAGTCATGGATGCATCTCTGTTGTGGGGATGGCTACAGCCTGTGTCCCTTGTTAACCCCTCTCCTCTCAGAGCAGATTAAGAAAAGAGAATGCTGGAGAGTTGTAGGGAAACTTGATCAATGATGTTTATATGTGCTCATTTGGAAATGCAATTGGTGTCACCTGAAATTTGTTGTTGTAAATTTTGAGAGATCACTGTAAAACAGAAATGATGTTAGACAAAATAATTTTAATTTGAATACTTTTACACGGGAGTTGAGCTTTTAAAAGCATGTGATATTGGTAAACTTTTAAATATGTAATGAGGTATATATTTCTAAAATGGATATTAATACTATACTACTACTAATAATAATAATACTCTTATAATAGTAGATTTTCATTTGAAAAAATCTTGGCTCTTATGAAAATGTATAAGGTGTTTTAGCTTCAACATATTAATGATGAATCATGTGTTAAATATTTGTGGTTTTATCCCAAGAAATGCTAACCATGAAAACTATTTCAAGATCTAAGAGTGATTTGTGTTGTGGGCCAATTCATTTCATGTAAGTAACTGGCTCCAGACTTTTTTTTTTTAGGTTAAACATGTACAATTCTTCTAAAACGTATTTCCACGTTTGTCATGTTATGGGAGAAAAGTCAGATCAAAAGGGGAGGGAGGGAATACAAGAAAGAAAAAAAAATAAGCAAATAAACAATAACAACAACAACAAAAAAGGTAAAATATTATGTTTTTATTTATATTCAGTCTCCATAGTTCTTTCCCTGGATGTGGATGGCTCTTTCCCTCACCTGTCTATTGGAATTGGCCCTAGATTTAACAGCTGTAAACTCATCTTGGGGGAGAGGAGGCCCAAGACTTCTCTCTCCAAATGTCATTTTCCTTCCTCTGAAATTAATTAAACTTTTCTTTGTGTTTTGATTCTCCTATCTCTAGCATATTCTCTTTCAGCTCCAGCTACCCACAGGTTACAGACCAGTTCTGGTCCAGTTGACAGTTTGTATTAGAATATTATGTAATTAGTAAAACTTTTATGCCAAACACTAGTTTTCCAATGACTAGAAAAACTATCAATAATATAGAGCTCAAGATTTAAGTATACATGCGACAGAAATTGACCATGAAAGCTTATGCAAATGGATGGGCTTGAGGAAAAATGACAGTGCTTTCAAAACTTTTGAACAACTGAAATTTAGTGGAATAATAAAGAATAATAAAATAATTCAGCCTTCTGGTCTCTGAAAACAAATCTCTTTCCATGAGCTGAGACCACTCTAGAGATCTGGCGAGGCTACAGGAGCTACATGTTAAGCACATGTGGCCTTTTTTCAAATAAAAGCAAAAAAGCTCATCTGCTTCAAAGTTCCATTAATGTCTACAAAGTCTCATTTGTTTTCTATCAAAAGTCTAATCTTATAGATTTCTCCTTAAAAAGTGAAAATGAGGTCTTTCCATGAATTGAACAGGAGAGAATTGTGAAATTGAGTGACCAGAAGAACTGGTCTTGATTTGAAGTCAGGAAGAATTGGATTCAAATCCTGCAAGAACTAACTATTATTCTTTTTGTATGCCTAGTACTTAAAACAGTGTATTGCACAAAGTAAGCATCTGTCAGATTTTTTTGCTCTCTCCTTCCTTCCTTTTTCCTTCCCTTCCCTTCCCTTCCTTTCCTTTCCTTTCCCTTTTTCTCTTGCTTTCCTTCCCCTTCCCTTGCTTTCCCTTCCCTTCCTTTCTCTCCCTTCCTTCCCTTCCCTTCCCTTCTTTTTTCTTCCCTTCCCTTCCTTTCTTTCCCTTCCCTTCCCTTCCCTTCTTTTTTCTTCCCTTCCCTTCCTTTCTTTCTCTTCCCTTTCCTTCTTTTTTCTTCCCTTCCCTTCCTTTCCCTTCTCTTCCCTCCCCTTCCCTCTTTTCCTTCTTCCTTTTATCAGTACTTTTTCCTGCTCTGAATATAAGATCATATGATGCAGACCTCCATGTTTAGCAAAAGTCACCATAAGATGGGAAGGCAGTAAGTCTAACAAAAATCAATAAAAACAAAAACTACATTGTTTGATTTATGTGTGTACATGTGCACATATATAGCCATGTATGTAACATATATGTACAGATACACATGAGCTTGTGTATACCATACAGCCATGTTTGTGTGTATGTGCACACACAAATATGTTTATCTAATATGTATCTGTGTGTATGTATGTGTATATATTCATGTTCCTATACTTAGTCTCCATATGAAAATGAAATGCAACTTTAAAATGACAAAAGTTCTCAAAATTAGAATGCTTTCAATGTCGTCATTTCCACAAGTTTAAAGAATGTGTGAATTTTTATTAGGTTCACTGCCTCTCCATTATTCTTAGCTGACTTCTAGGAAGCATGGAGGTTTGCATCATATATAGAACCATGGTTTCTGAGCAGGGAAGGAGGCCATTCAACAAATATACACATATACAAGCTCACAGAGACAGACGGAGATATACAAAATAGGTGTGGACTTATATTGGAGTGATCTATTCTGCTTAACTAAAGAACCAAAAATTGGGACGGATTTAAAGTGTGATGGGAAAGGAGGTCAGGTTCCAGCCAGAGGGCTGCGAGCCCAGTGCATCCTGGGAATTGTAGTCCCGAGAGCGCCAGCAATTCCACACCCTAGGAAGAACCTGACTACCGGCCCCAAAAGCCTCCAGGCCTTCCAGCTGGTGGGAGTTTCACTTCCTGAAACGGCTCAGCAGGAGCAGGAGCAGGAGCAGCAGCAGCAGCAGCTGGAGCAGGAGCAGGAGCTGGAGCTAGAGCTGGAGCAGGAACAGGAGCAGGAACAGGAGCTGGAGCAGGAGCTGGAGCTGGAGCTGGAGCAGCAGAGGCAGCCCCTGCCATCCAGGAAGCTCTCCTCCTTGGGGCACTCCAGCCTCAGGCCGTGGGAGGCCTGTAGCTCATATTCTGATGCCCCGGATCCTTTGGAGTAAGTTGCTGGAACCCTTTCTCTTAACTCGGCAGCTCGGCCCAGGGTGGAGGACTCGGGGGACTTGGAGGACATTGGGCAGTGCTGGCGGGCTCTGTGGAGACGGCCTCAGTTTCTCCCCAGGCTTGTGTGCATGTCCTTTTCCTGCTGCAGGCTGAGGGGGGAGGAGGAGGGCATTATCAGCCCCCTGGGGTGGGAGGGGGGAGCTGGAGCCAGCAGCAGGTTGCCATTTCCGAATCTGCTGCTGACGCTGGGTTGGTCAGGATGGCCCTTCCCCCTGCTCTATCTCTGTGTGCCTGCTTGCCTGCATCTTCCCTCCCTGATCTGCAGAGGAGGGAGCCTTCTAAAGCTGACTTAGGAGGAGGGGGTGGTTTGTCAAGCAAAGGCTGTCTCATCAGGCTCCTGGTGACCCCCTGGGTAACAGGCAAAAATGGTGCCCATTATGTAAAATTATCCTTTTGGATTGTTGCAATAACCTGCCTGATAACCATCTTTTTCCGAAGCCATCTTCTTTGCTGGGATACCAGTATCTGGTATCATAATAATAATACCTCTAATGATGGTCATTTCATCTCAGAGCATCCTTAATCTGGGAAGTTCCAGGTACTTTACAAGCTTTTAATCTCACAGAAGCTGTTTGAGGTAAACACTCCTAGTTCCAATGGTCATTGGCATGGGGAACTCCCTTCACAAAGTAGCACAGATCACCTCAGCTTAGGTGTGACTACATTTGAGCATCCTGCTGGATCTTGGTGAGGAGTGGAGCAAGAACCTGAATTCAGTTGCTTCCTGTGCAACTTTTGCAAATCACTCAAACATCCTGATTCTGTGTTCGTCTTCTGTAAAATGGTCTCCCAGATCCTCTCCAGCATTAGATCTATGAGTCTGTCAGTCAACTACCTACCTGTGTGACATTTGAGAGTCACGTCCCATCCCTGGGCCTCAGTTTGCTCATTTGTAATATAAGGGCATTGGACCCGATGGCTTCCCAGGGCTTTTCCAAGTGTAGACCTGAGATTTTATGAACTTTGGTTGTCAAAGAATACAAAATCATCACTGGCTTGGTAGAAACTTTCTAGCTTAAGTAGTTTGGTTTTCCCAGGCCCTGACATTACCAGCTCTCCACTGATGCAGCAACGCAGTAAGCATGAGAGGAGCTAGGTCATCTTCTGTGGGTGCCCAGTAAGTCTCAGGTGGCTAGCTTCATGAATAGTATGTTTGCCATGGCAATTAATAAAGAGCTTCCAGTGAAGGCAAAACCAGTAGAGAACACATCCATCTCTAATGAAATCATTGCAGCTCTGAATGAGCCAGTAATAGAACTGCAAACCCACCAGACAAGTGGCTCGATTCACAGCTCTATTAATCATTTTAAATAGTTAGCATTTTTCCCTGCTAAAACAAAATTTTAAATCATTCAGTCTTAAATAGTAATTCATGTTTCCATTTGAGGTTTTCTTGGAGTGGTTTGCTATGTCCTTCTCTGGCCTATTTTACAAATGAAGAAAAAGAGGCAAATTAGCTTTAGGGGATATGCCGGGGGAGAGGGGGGGTTACACAGCCAGGTTGGATTTGAACTCAAGAACTTGAGCCTTCCTGACTTTGATCCTGGAGTTCTCCTGCCCAATATCCATTTTACAGATAAGGAAATCTAAGCCTCTAAGAGTACTTGTACAAGGTTATAACAGAAGTCCTCGTATTCTGAATTCATTTGCAAGGTTGGTGCTCCATTGTCTTATTTCACTTAAAATCAATTACCTTTGTCAGTAAGTACACTGCTTGATTGAGTCTGTAAGAATTGCCTGAACTGAGCTTGCATGCTTCCTTGAATCAGTCCAAGCCACTGTACTTTGATTTATGTGAAATTTGGGAGAAATTGTATTAAAAAAACAGACAGATATTCCTGGGGGCAAATGAGGAAGGAGTGTGGTCCTGTGGAACTGAGTCAGAAAAAACTGGCAGCCTGGGGCAACCAAGGAAAAGAAGAAGAGAAGGGAAGGCTGAGCTATTCTGGAGAAGGGAAATAATGAGGTCAACTATTGGCCCTATAGACATCTCTAAGCAGAAGCCTCATGCTGATACCACCTGCCTGATATAGCCACCTTCTCTAGGACTAGAAGAATTTCTAAGAAAAAGGACTGTTGTGGCCCCAACTTCCTCTCCCATTGCTTGCCTGTCCATAGACACTAATGCAATCTGCCGCTTTGTTGTTTTCAGGAACCCAAATCTTTCCTCAACCACAAAGAAGCTAGATGTAGAAATAGATGTAAGTGTAACTTCCTACTTCTCCCAGTTATCAGTAGGGGATGTATGCTTAACTACACAAGAAATAGAGACAGCGATGAAAGAAAATAGATAACTTTGATTACATGTAGCGGAAAAGCTTCTCCAGATGTAAAATTAAGGCATCTAGATAAGACAGGAAGCCATCAACTGGGAGGAAAAACTTCATTGTGTCAGACTTCTCTGACAAGAGTTTGGTATGCAAGACATATAAACAGTTATTACATGCACCTCCATACGTCTATGCATGGGTCTATTATGTGTATATAATTATATATGTACATAGAGACATTCACAGTTATGTGTATATATACATGTCTAAAACTAAGTCATTCTCCATTATTCTCCATTAGATAAGTGTTCAAAGAATATAAACAGTTCTCAAAAGAACTGCAAGATATTTACAACCACATGAAAGACTGCTCCAAATTATTACTAATAAGAAAAATGTCAAACAAAATAACACTAAGATTTCATCTCACACCCTGCATATTGGCAAAGAGGACAAAAAAATGGCAACTGTCTATGTTGGAGAGCTTATAGAATTATGCTGTGAAATGGTCCTACCATTTGGGAACTATGCATATAAAGTGCCTAAAATTTAGCCCATACTTTTTGAACCGGAGACTATTACTGGAGTAACTTAATAGAATTGTTTGTTCCACAAAAAAGTCATTGAAAAGAGGAAAGTCCCCATATGCTGTGCACCAAAATATTTTAACAGTATTTTTATAGTATAATTAGAAACAAAGGGGGACTAGATAAACAAACACGTGGAACATATATCGTTGTGCTGTAAGAAATTACTTGTGCTGAATACAGAGAATATAGAAAGATCTACGTTCACAAATGAAATAAGCAGAGCCAAGAAAACTATATATGATTATGACAACAACTACACATACAAAATCGAAAGTGAATAACAATAAAGATCAAGCATGATTTGAATGAAAAGATAGGATATGGCTCCCCTCTTCCACCCCTTTTGGGCATGGGAGGTCCACAGGTGTTAAATTTTTATTACATTTGTTGGGGAATTTTTTTTTTCAACATATCGATTACTTAGCCCATTTTTCCCCTTCCCAGTCCCCTCTCTCTTTGTTTTTAAATTTATTTGTTTTATGACATGACTCCGAAAGATTAAGGGAAAGGAATCCTGGGGGAAATAATTATATTGAAACTTTATTAACATTAAATATTTTTAAAATTACATTAAAAAACCTAGAAGACACTAATTAAAAACTTATTTTTAAAATATATATGTGTGTGTATAAAGTGTTAACAAATATCTATCTATCTATATATATGTTAAGGTAAAGAGTCAAACCTCTGCCTACAACTTTTTGTTGTAGCTCTCCACTGATGCAGCACTGCTTTAAGCATGATAGGAGCTAGGATTTGTAGTGGGCACTGTGCAGGTGCTCAATTGTGATCATATTTACAACTTTTTGTCAAAAATAAATTCCATCATTCTATAAAGAAAGGAACCACATGGCCCTTAGGGGCTATCATATTACCCTAGATTTAATTGAACTAATTTCTATAACAATTTCACATGCTATTCTTTTCATTATAAAGAAAATGCTTTGTGAACTATATAACATCTTATAAAGGTGAGCTGCTATTATTACCAGATCACTTTTTGATTTAAAACTTCTTTGGTATTGCAAATCAATTCATTGTGAAAATATTAAATTCTGCTTAGGGAAAACCAAATATGCTTCTTTTTTCAGGTCCAGTTCATCTTATATATTCATGCAGATTTGGTAGGATTTCTTCCAAGTTGACAGAGGCACTTTAAAGCTTCCTAGATAAACCTCAAAGGTAAGTATGAGACTTCTTGGATTATCTTTTATTTACTATTATTCTCTCTCCCTTCCTGTATCATACTTTAGTGACCAATGACAGGTTCTTTCCCTTGGATTGAGAAGGAAATGGGACAAACTTCATTGTTGTGTATAGTTCATGTTGTACCTGCTATTTCTAAAAGCAAAGTAAATCAATTGTCCCTTTAAGTTACTAGTTGGTACAATGGTTTAGAGTGCCAGGTCTGATGTCAGGAAGCTTCATCTTCAGGAGTTCAAATCTTACTGCAGATGCTTACTAATTGTGTGATCCTGGGCTAGTCACTTTACCCAATTTGCTGCAGTTTCCTCATTTATAAAGAATTTGAGAAGGAAATGGTAAACCCGCTCCAACGTCTTTTCCAAAAACAACTACAGTAAAATCCCGATGTACCAAATGGGGTCACAAAGAACTGAAAATTAATTGAGTTACCATATAGACAACACATTAATGTGAACTATAAATTTCACTCCATACAGTCATGTATGCCCCCATTCTGAGCAACCACTTAGTGCTCCTATCATCTTAGGAAGCTTGTTATATCAGAAAAGGTATTGGATTTGGAGTATGAAGGACCTGAGTTTGAATTCTGGTTTTTCTACTTAAACTTTGTAGTGAAGGGCAAATTATATAAACTTCTGGACCTTGCTTATCATGTGAAAAATGAAAGGGATGGACTAGCTGGTCAATAAGTCCCTCACCCCATTAAATTCTAAACCATGCTCTCAGCCTTGGTTTTCTCATCATACAGATGATACAGTCTCTAAAATTTCTTCCATCTTGAAATCTATGCTCCTACCCATATGCCCATGGCATTCGCTAAAAGGATTTAAGATAATAGCATTTTGAAAAATTTTATCAGATAGCCTTTTGATTCACAAAATTTGGACTTTTTAAATAACTTTGAACAATAGCAAATATCATCCTTCAGATCCATTGGTAGTCATTCATCCCCAAATAGAAAATGCCAGACTTAAGATTTTGTTTGTGCAATAACTACTCTAAGTAGAGCAATATTTCTATTGTATGGCTTTAATTAGAAACTTAGTTCAGTATTGAGATTCCACAAAAGTTATTTCTATCTCAGACAAGACAGATTAAAATAGATAAAACAATTGAAAAAAGAGATGTAAATATGTATGTATCCCAGGTAATATCAACCAGTTAATAGATTTTTTACCTTTATTGAAATTTGTTTCCAACCCAATATAGTTTATTTGGGGGCAGCTAGTGGCACAGTTGACAGATTGATAGGCTTGGAGTCAGAAACACTGATCTTCCCAAGTTCAAATCCAGCTTCATACACAAGCTGGACAAGTCACATAACCCTGTTTGCTTCAGTTTCCCCATCTATAAAATGAGATGGAGAAGGAAATGGCAAACCATTCTAATATCTTTGCCAAAAAACCTCAAAAGAGGGGCAATTACATGGTGCAGTGGGTAGAGCACAGGATCCACATTCAAATCCAGCCTCAGACACTTTTAACACTTTTTAGCTGTGTGACTCTAGGCAAGTCACTTAACCCAATTGTCTTGCCAAAAAACCCCACAACAAACAAATCCAAAAGGGTTCACAAAGAATTGTATAAAACTGGAAAACTACTGATCAGCCACAGTTTATTTAAAAGTTCTTGACAAGAACTCTTAATGCTCAAAAAGATATTTTCCTCCTTCTTAAAAAAAGAGCTTTGAAAACTAAAGAATATAAATATAAATAATTCTTTGCATGAATCAGCACTGGTTTTATCTGACAATCACAGTAGATGAGAGAGACTCTTGGTTAAATAAACTGCAAGTGAAAACAGAAGAATCAGCTCGGCACCAGTCTCCCAGTTTGCTGGTTCCTGTTGGACTGCTGCAGTCATGATGTATAAAAGTTTGGTGTAGTCATATTATCATACATGTCCTCATATATGTACAGATGTCCCAGAATAACTTTCTTTGGCCCTTTCTAACTTTGAAGGTAATCTATGATTGAGCTAATCTTGGAAAGATGTGAGAGATAATTTACAAAGGAAAGAGACACAGGGAACAACTGAGTGGAATCCTAGTTGGAGTAAGCATGGACCTTGTGCTCATACCTTTTTATTATCATCCTGGATGAGGCAAGGAAGTTCTCAATGCTCCAGGCAATTTCCTAAGACCATAAATTACAAATGACCTGCCAGTGTGCCAGGCACTGAACTAATCACTTTACAAATACTAATTCATTTGACCTTCCCAACAACCATGAGAGATAGGTGCTATTAGTATTTCCATCTTACACTGAGGAAACCAAGGCAGACAGAAGTTAAGTGATAATAATTAAAATATTATTCATATAGCACCTACTCTATGCCAGTAACTTTGCTAAGTGCTTTATAAATATTAGCGTATTTGGTCCCCACTACAATTTTATGAGGTAGAGTTATTATCTCCATTTTACAATTGAGGAAACTGAGGTAACTAGAAGTTGAACAACTTGCCCAGAATTACATAATTTGTAAATGTCTGAGTCTGCATTTGAACTTGGGTCTCTTTGACTTCAAGCCCAGTACTCAAATCACTTTGCCATCCATCTGCCTCATAGATTGCTGTAAAATTTTTTTAAACATTTATTTCAATTCAAATGAAGATGCTTTATCCATTTTTATTATCACTATTCTTTGTCTAATCACTGTCATTGTTCTCTTACTAAGAATGCAATTACAGACTGTGCTCAGTGTTTATAATATATCAGATTTGACAGGAAGGTGGGGTAGGGAGTGGGAATTATAGTCTGTAGCTGAATTAATACAGTATATCTTTTCTCTGCTGCCCCCTCAATCAAAAAAATCTCTAGCCCCTCCCTAGAGCACCTACTGATCTGTCATCTCATAAGCATGAGGAAGCAGCAGTTAAGAACAGGATGTAAGGGTGATGGAGTTTGGAAGCCTTTTCCGAGAGCTAGAATACAATTATCCTCCCAGGGTTGGAATGTGCCTAGAAAGCTGGGAGGTAGTTAACATTTCCCTCCTGGAAAGATCCCCAATTACCTTGATCTTTATCTTTAGCATTTTTCTGAGTCTTTTAATCCTTTTAAACCTGAAAGAAGAGCAGTTCCAGAATCAACCAGCCATAGAAGACTTAAGCAGTGAGAGAATAAAGGAGAACTTTAAGTATTTTAACTGCTGATTATAAAATCAGATGGCCAGAGATCTATCTCTGAGTGGTAACAAATCTCAAATCACTTAGCTCCCTTGCTTCCAGAAGATGAATCATTATTAATTCTGGTTTCATGAATGATTGAGAGAAGTCCACAGAGGCCAAGATTACACTGCTAGTTAGCGGGGTCAGGGTGGAATAGAGAGGGCCAGGGACGTGTCTTATTCCTGACTTCATTCCTTCCTGACTCTAAACATTGCCAAGAGTTTGTGAAAAGATTAGAACAGTGCCATGTTTTGAGCCAGGTTAAATTAGTGCAAATTGATTTATTCAGCCTGTTCATTCCTCGTGGTGAAGGTAAGCTGTATAAAAAGTTAGATTCGGTTAAACCATCCCATTATATTTTCATTAAACTACATTCTCAAGGTTCCCATGTGAATATTTTCCAAAGTACCATGGAGAGTAAGGGTTGGGATGGAAGAAATCTGACTTCTATCACTTGGCAGCTATAATTCAGATTTCTTTTTTTCTATAGAAATGAGGAGATTGGAGCAGAGCAGCATTTCTCAGACTTTTTGGTCTCAGGATCCCTTTGTATTCTTAACAATTATTGAAGATTCCAAAGAGTTTTTGTTCTTATGGACTATAGCTATCAATATTTGTTAGAAATTAAAACACCATGGTATTACTATGAAAAGAGTTTTGACCTCACTGATAACCCTGAAAATATTTTGGAGAACCCAAGGTATCCCCTCAAGCATACTTTGAGAATTGGTGGAATAAATAAAGTCATTCTAGCTATAAATATAGTAACCCTATATTTTGGCAAGTTCTGTACCTGGGAAAAGTGGCCATTTTTTAGACTGTGTGATATAGAAATAAAACACTGGATTTAGGGTCTGAATTCATATCATACTTGGCTGTGTGAATGTAAGCAAGTCACTTAATTTCTCTGTGCTTTGCCTTAAATATAAAATGAGGGGAATGGAATCAAAAGCCTCCAAGATCCCTTCCAGCTCTACTTATAAGTTCCTATCAAATTATATAACAGAGGTTATAATACATGTGATACTACATATTTGGCCTGTGTACTTTCACAGATATTTAGTAACTGATGGGCTAAATATTTTTTTTTTTTTAGCTTTTTTCTTTTTCAAATTAAAACTTTATTTTCAAAACATATGCATAGATAATTTTCAACATTCATCTTTGCAAAACATTATGTTCCAAATTTTTTTCTCTCTCCCTTTCACTCCTCCCCAAAACAGCAAGTAATCCAATATATGTTAAACATATGCAGTTCTTACTATACATATTTCCACAATATCATGCTGCACAAGAAAAACCAGATCAAAAAAAGGAAAAAAAAATGAGAAAGAAAACAAAATGCAAGCAAACAACAACAAAAGTTAAAATATTACAATTGTGATCCACACTCAGTCCCCATAGTATTCTCTTTTGAGTGCAGATGACTCTTTTCATCTCAAGACCATTGGAACAAGCCTGAATCACCTCTTAAGTTTTTTATTTTCAAAACATATACAAAAATAGTTTTCAACATTCACCCTCGCAAAACCTTGTATTCCAAATATTTTTCTCCCTCCTCTCCCCAAGACAACAAATAATCCAATATATGTTAGACATGTAAAGGTCTTCTGTACATATTTCCACTATTATGCTGTGCAAGAAAAAACAAATCAAAAAAGGAAAAAAAAAGATGAGAAAGCAAAGTGAAAGCAAACAACAAGAAAGTGAAAATACTATGTTGTCATTCATATTCAGTCCCATAGTCTTTTGTTCTGAATTGGGCTAAATATTCTGAGGTTTGCCTCAATTTTTTTTTAATTTAATTTTTATGTGCCCATCTTTTTAAAGTATTTTACTTCTCTATTGGAATTTGTCAGTCATAGAGACCTTAATATATTTTATCCCTTTTTCTCAGATACTCTGAATTCCAGAAATTCTCTTTATGACAGAATTTGTACAAAAACTGTAAGTGAAGTTCACAATGCAGATTTCTCTTTGAAAATAGACAGGAATTCTGGGTAGTTTGGGTCTCTCTGAAAGGTTTAAGTAAAAGGAGATTCTTGAAATACACAAAGAAAACTTACAAAGTCTTCTTTATCTGGCTTTTGTCCATCTATTCTAAGGGAAAGACCAAGCTATAATGCCAGTGGAGTTCGAAAGGAGTTGTAAACTCCTTATGGCTGGAAGCTTTGGTGTGACTTTATTGGAGGCTTGATGATAGTAATGCTGTTCTTTAATTACAGAAAAGATGCCCCTAGTTGCCCTCCCGGTGATCAGTGGAGCGTATCCTGAGTGTGTGTTTGTTTGTTTTAATTGCTGCCCTTGGAATGGGTGGTGTATTTGTGAGCACCTTGGAACATCCATGGCCTTGGAACAGAAGTCACTTGAGAACTGAGCCCATAGTCAACCTGAACCCATAACTAACTGAGTTAATCCATCACAGGCCCTAGAATAATTTGGGAGAGAACATAGGAGTCCTCCCTTCAATTTCTACATGTTACATAGAAGGAAATGAAGGTCTTGAGGTGAAGCGATGTGGCCAATGTGTCCCATAGCCAGCAAAATGAGGATCTTTCTCCCTTGTGTCACATGTGACTGCGTAACTATTTGGATGGGGGTATTCATGATGCATTGGAAAGAACTCTGGCCTAGTAATCAAAGGGCTTGCTTTGAAGCCCCAGCTTTGAAACTTAGTAATTCTGGGGACAAATCATTTTACTTCTATTTTCCTTTTCATCATCTCACATTTTATAGATAATTTGTACCATCAATATAAATTATTGCTGCTTTTATCTCTTGCCATTTTCTTAGAGCTAGTTCAGTAAATACTGCTTGATACTAGAAAGCTGACAGAGCCACACTGTAATCAAAATATTTTCTGTCTCTATCTTGAACATCATGTTCCTGATTAGAGGGGAAAAAAGTAAATGTACTGGTTGGCCATTTCTGATATGATTTTTTTTTTTTACTGATTGGTTATTCAAGCCCAATCAATATTTATTGAGGGCTGACTATGGATCTAATGTTATTTTATTATGGCAAAATGCTGAGACCTGCTCTGCAATTAGATTAACAGGGACTGGGGCAGAGAAACAAGGCTTTTGATCTCTTTTTCTTTTTTTCCCTATTATCAAAGCTTTTTTCTTCAAAACATATGAATTAGAAGTTCCTTTGAATAGATCCAAATTGTATGATTTCCTGATTCTTTGTTGATTTGTTTTCTACCACAGAAAATTTATTTTAGGAGAGAGAGTGGTCTGGAAACTACAGGGATATGTTTTTCTTTTCATCTTTAATATAGTAATAGACACTGGAGTGATTATTGTTTAAAAATGTGATTCATTTATATGAATAGGTAATCTTAATTTCTCAAATTTTACTAGAAATGTCTTGAATCATCCAATAAGTCATTGGTAGTTGAACTAAAGTTCATCTATCCTTTTTTTCTAATGAATTCGGGGACATTTTCACTTTCTATCACAAAAAAGACCTCTCTACATTGCTGTCTGGCCATCTTGGACAGATGGCACCCTAGAACATCCATAGTGCTGGAGCAGAATCCACTTGGGAACAGAGTCCAGAGTCACGGTGTCATTTACACCGTCTTCAAATTGTCTCCGACCAATTGAGTAAACCCATGACAGGCCCTAGGATCATTTGACAGAGAACATAGAAGTTACCCCTTCAACTTCTACAGAACTCCCTCCAGAGGAAGGCTTAGAGATGAAGGGCTGTGGCCAGTGTGTTCCACAGAGAGCAAAGGGAAAGAGTGGGGACTTTTCTCCCTCCTGTCGATGGGACTGTGTAACTACTTCTTTTTGACAGGGGGAGTTTATGATACATTTATCAATGCACTGTTGCATGTTTTCATTGCATAGTGATGGTAAAAGACAAAGTAAAATTTTAATTCCCAAGGTCTCTTACCATGAAAATAAGTTTAAATCTCTCTCTACTTGGCTGTGAGGAAGGTGCTCTGAGATCACACCTGCTTGGAATACCTGATTATCACAATAATCAGGTCTTTGATGTCCAAATGTGTGAATGTTCAATAAATCACACACATACCTGAGGGTGATGCTTTCAGAAAGAACTCTAGGTTTGACTCAGAGGACCTGGCTTCAAGTCCCAGTTCTGGTCCTTACTACTCATGTGACCTTAAGACAGCCACCTTCTAACCTCAGTTTCCCCATCTGCAGAATGAAAGATTTGGGCCACTGAGAACCCTAAATAGAGGGAACTTTAAATCTAGAAAATTTGTACTGTATTTGTACCCTCCCCCAATTTTTCTTCTGGAATTGATGCTGATGATTTCTGATAGGTTTGCCCTTTCTAGTCCGCTGTTAAATTATTTCCTGAAGTTTTGTTCTCTTGTATTTTCTGCCCCTAGTAATTTTTCTTGATCCAGAGTGAGCGCCGCCTCCCTCCGGGCCTGCCATGGGCTGTCGGGACGTCCACGCGGCCACGGTGCTCTCCTTCCTGTGCGGGATTGCCTCTGTGGCGGGGCTCTTTGCTGGGACCATGCTTCCCAACTGGAGGAAACTGAGACTGATCACGTTCAACAAGAACGAGAAGAACCTGACGGTGTACACCGGCCTCTGGGTGAAATGCGCCCGCTACGACCGGAGCAGCGACTGCCTGATGTACGACACCAAGTGGTACTCCTCCGTGGACCAGCTGGACCTGCGCGTGCTGCAGTTCGCCCTGCCCCTCAGCATCCTCGTGGCGGCCGCCGGGCTCTTGCTCTGCCTGATCGGGATGTGCAACACGGCCTTCAGGTCGGCCGTGCCCAACATCAAACTGGCGCGCTGCCTGGTCAACAGCGCGGGCTGCCACCTAGTGGCGGGGCTCCTCTTTTTCTCCGCCGGCCTCTTGAGCCTGGCCCCGTCCATCTGGGTCATCTTCTACAACAGTCACCTCAACAGGAAGTTCGAGCCCGTCTTCTCGTTCGACTACGCCGTGTACGTCACGGTGGCCAGCTCCGGGGGCCTGTTCACCACCTCGCTCTTGCTGTTCCTGTGGTACTGCGCCTGTAAGGCCCTGCCCTCCCCCTTCTGGCAGCCCCTGTACTCGCACGCTCCCAGCATGCACAGCTACTCTCAGCCCTACTCGGCCAGGTCGCGCCTCTCCGCCATCGAGATCGACATCCCCGTGGTCACCCACTCCGCTTAGAGGGCGGAGGCCGTTTTCCGGGACAACTTTTCGGCCGTTCACAAGGCAGCGTCCGCCACCTGCACGGCGCCTTGTCTCCGACCCCGCGAGGGGTCTGACCCAGTGAGTGAACTTTCGCAAAACGGCCCTCTTACTTTCCGACTGACGCTTTCCCGGACTTGCCACGTTCCCTTTGATCGTCCCCCTGGGAAGGTTTTTCTCCTTCTGCTCCCATGTTGCCCTTGGAGCCTATACATATACATGCATACATGCACATACACATGTATGTGTAATAAACACATAAACATTACTAATTCCATGGCATATTCATACTTGTGTTAAATTGCCCTTTTTAAAATTTGGATTTCATATAAAACCCACGGGCATGTATGCGTACACGAACAAAAGAAGCAGTTTCTTACTAGTGTACTTTCTTTCAGCCACAGGATCTGTCCTAGAATTATCTGATCTTCCTATTTGAAAAAATGGAACCTTTTGTTACTTTTCTTCGCTCTATAGTGATGTGTTCTTGTAGAATTAGATGTTTTAAAGATTACAATTCAAGAATTCTTTTTATCTATGTTCTGTCTCATTGCCACAGTATGTTTAAAACTAAAACTCATTTTAAGTGATATCAAATAGAATCATCCTAAAAAAAATTTTAAGAGTTGTCAGTCATAATAGAAACCTGTTTCTCGGTCCTGATTTATTGAAAATTGCTTAATTTGAGTTAAATACAGAACAAACATGATGGTCTTCAATGCCCCCTTTGGTAACAAAGTTTTTTTTTCCCCTTTGATACAACAGTATTGCTGACCATGTAGGATACCTCCAATGTACACCACATGTCAGGATAACAGGGTTAAGTAGTTTATCTTTTTTTTTTTTTTTTTTTTAATAATAATGGTTGGCAGGAATCATTTTTCTTTACTGAATGTGTCTTCAACAATACAGTAAAATCATTGTGGTCAAGCTCTTTGAATGGGAAAATGGTGGAGAAGTTAAAGTTTTGCCAGAATTCTGACCTACTTCTCCTTGTCCTGATTTGCTACTTACCTTTGACATCAAGCAACAAGTAGTCATTAAACATCTACCAAGTGCTCAGTACTGAGTGAAGCACCAGGACGATTAAAAGGAAAGATCTCACTCTACCAGCTATAAATAGAAGGAGTTCGATTAAGTCATCTCTATCAGGGTTTCTTAGTCTGGGGTCCACATGTCCCTGAAGGAATCCATGGAGAGATTTCAGGGAGATCTCCTAACTTAGATGTGAACTTAGATGAGAAAAAAATTCCATCTTTAACTGAAATTTAACATTTCCTTGTTTAAAAATGTGATTCTAAAGAAGGGGTCCATAAGTTTCACTGGACTACCAAAGGGGTCCAGGTCCCAAAAAATGGCTAAGAACCCCTGGTTTATAAGATCTCTTCCATCTCTGAGTTCTATGATACCACCTCTGCCCTCAAAAAAGTTTTAGCCCAGTTGAATCAGGATTAGTACAGAGAACTGAAATAGCTTGGGTTCATTGATTACCTTGGTTAGTGGGTCTTAGTGATCAGATAATGGTGATCAATTAAATTTGAAGAGCACCTTATAGGTTTTTAAAGCACTTTCACAAACTATTTTGCTGAAAAGTGATGAAGCAATAGATTTGGGAATATGGTATAAAGAATATTCAGTGGATATGGCATCAGAACCTGGGTTCTAATCCTGGTTCTGCTCCTTTTACTGTGTGACCTTTGGCATGTAATATACCTCTCTGTTGTAAAATGAAGCTATTAGACCTAGTGGATCTCTAAAGGTCCCTTCCAAATCTATGATTGTGTGCTGAGAGACATTGCATTAGATGCCTTAGATAGGCTTAAAATTCTAGTCTCTAGTAGTAATTTGGAGATTAGATAATGAAGTCTTATTAAGTGAAAACTATCAGCCTGCAAGTATGAAGAAAAGACTAAAGTTAGTAGAGAAGTTGAAATTCTGCCTTGGAAAAATGGTGAGTCACTTAGGAGAGTGAAAAGTTTTAAATCCAAGAGACTCATTTTCTTATGAAGGTAAATCAGCCATGTGATCAAAGTAAAAAAATTCAGGGATGTTGGTTCTTTAGAATGCTTGAATTCAGGTTACTGAATCAATTGTGCAGTTGGATAATTTGTTACACCAACAAATTACTACTGTGTTCATAAGGAGTTGTGGTACTTACTGAGACTGAATGTACAGAGAACTAGGTACATTGTACACAAACAATTATATCTTTGTGAAGATTTGAGTATAATTTTGGCAGGATTGGTTTTTTAAGAGCCTAGCTGTATTTTGTATAAATATATATAGTACATATTAGAGAAATGCAAACATGTAGCTTCTTGAAGTACTGTCACTTAAAAAAAAAAAAAAGGCATGTTAAGCTGTTGTTCTCAGGTGATGGCGTCTGACTTTCAGCTCTACCCCTCTGCTGTTTTAGGATATGGCCAACTCTTAACCATCCATACCACTGATATGGATGCAATCAGAAAGAGTAATGATAACTGAAATTTTGAGCTAATTCTAAACTCTCATATTGAATACCTTCTTTGTGTCTAACACCAAGTTAAGTTTTTGGGAAAATGGGGAAGCTTACAGCTAGCTGGGAGACCTGAATAAATTGGTGTTTAAGGCAACAGTAGGTGCTCTAGCTTATTGGGTATAGATTTGATTTAACTTGCTTATTGTTTCAGTCTATACTATCCTAAATATGTTAAAAAAAAAAAAAAAGTCTCTTTCTGATCTTTTTCTGCATTCCCTGCTGCTGCCTTTTATCACTATTTATTTGGGAGCCACAAAGCAGAGGCAGAAGCTATTTGTCTTGTTGCCTCTTTTTTCCCCCTCATTATTCCAAATTTGCCAATGAATATTTCCCACAGACATGATCATCAAAGTCTCTTCTTCCTTGGAGCCATCTTGGAACAGTAAATCTTTTAGTGGCTTTCTTTGTTTCTTTCTTTCCTTCCCTCTCTCCCTCCCTCCTCCTTTCCTTCCTTCCTTCCCCCCCTTTCCTTTTTTCCTCTTTCTTGCCTTATCTTCTTTTTTTAGAATTATCATCAGATTATCATTGTTTGGAGGAGGAGAGTATCTCTTTCTGTGCTAAAGGCCTATTGATGTTGCTTCTGTGCTGTCTATCACAAAAGGCAGCTTGGAAAACTACCTTAAATGTTTCCTGGTGTGTGCCATATTTGGTTTGTTTCACTATGGAAAATTTTATTGCTAATATTTGTAAATGTAAGAAAAAAGTACCATACATTTTCTGTAAACTGTGAGGTGACTTCTAGATACACCTAATTCTGAGCCCTATTTCTGTATGTTTATTAAAAGATGTATTTTTACATACGTTTGCACTGATTCTAGTTTTTTAATGTTTAAATATGAATGTTTGGGAACACTTAAATAAATATGGTCTCCCCGATATGCTTGGCTTAATGTCAAGGAGACACTAGGAATTGGATTGAGTATATTCATCAATATCAGTGGATCTCAATCTACTGATCAGACCCCAGTTGTAAATAGTGGGAGAGTTTTCATAATCCAGTGAATGGGAGGACTAGTTTACTAAGAGATGTTTATGTGAAGGAGCTCCCAAGAAAAGCTGGTAAGTATCTAAGCCAAAAGTGGTCCACCTTTTAACCCACATTTGCCTAGACTTTGTCCCATTGACTGTAAATGTGTCTTTACTGGATATGTTAGCATCAAATTTGCAAAAATCTATGCAGCTATGCAGCATGTTTTCCCCTTTTAAAACAGCCTTCCTCTGTGATTAACATCTAGGGAGGTATTTCTATTTCTGCCTGACACATAAAAGTGCTTAATAAGTGTTCATTCATCCAGACTGAGTAGGAAAAGTTCTCTAGTAGAGCCTATGTAAAATATTCCTTAAGATCAACTCCATTCTGACCCAGCTTATCAAATAACTTTAATATTACTAATTTTGTTTCTCAGGTACCTTGATAAGCAATCAAGATTATTCAGGAAAAGTATCATTGGTATCTCCCCTCCTCCCCCCATATGACTTCATGAAGTCATTCATAAACAAACTTTTATGAGTGACCTTTGTTTTTTACATTGAGATGGAGGCATCTCTCCATGCAATATAAAATGGAAGTTGACCTGTCACAGTCAAAAGAATCTCAGGGACAGAGTCCAAGATCCAATATGAGGAGGATGACCCAAATGTAGGAAGAATAGTTTAAAAATGACAAGAAAAAGTCTTTTTAGTAAATGGAATATTCACCTCTAGCAATTATTGTTATATTTTCTTTTGTCTCCCTATTAACTGTCTCTGTCATACATATAATACACACACTCTCTTAGATAAACATTAAGTTTTTAATCATATTTTCCATTTTTGGTATTTCATCAGTTACCAGTTATCACTGTATTATTTCAAATTACAATTTCTAAATTTATAGTCTATTTTCTACATTGGCTTTTTGAGATTTCAGAGAGTCTTCTTAATGTTATCAGTAACACAAATTGTATTTTGAATAT
This sequence comes from Antechinus flavipes, assembly GCF_016432865.1. Taxonomy (NCBI): domain Eukaryota; kingdom Metazoa; phylum Chordata; class Mammalia; order Dasyuromorphia; family Dasyuridae; genus Antechinus; species Antechinus flavipes. The sequence continues at coordinate 47,471,070 of NC_067402.1, read as the reverse complement.
GATTGTTTGTGGAAAGATTTCTACTGTTTGCTAATTTTATCCATTATTTATTGATCCTGGTAACTTAAGCCATTACTGGGGATATGACTCATATATCTCTACTTCATCATTTGTTATCTATCTGTCTAGATATATGTGCATATATATGATATATAATGAGGTTGACATTATCCATACATGTAGCCTATATAATGGGAAAACATGGAGAAAGTCAACAAACAGTATATCACTTAAAATTATTGCTATATAAAATCAATTTTTAAAATTAGATTTATTTAACATTTTTCCCTATTACCTTCAAAAGGAAAAAATACATATTTGCTCTTTTGAGTACTCGTTTCTAATAAGCCCAACCACAACTGAGAAACTACATGTGAAGTTATGCAAAACATTTTCATAAAAGTCAAGTTGTGAAAAAAAACATAGATCTCCTACCCTTATGAAAATAAAAACCCTCAAGGAAAATAAAGTTAGAGAGAAAGATAGGTGTAGAGAGGTACAGGGAGAGGGAAGGAGGGAGGAAGGGAAAGAGAGAATGCTTCAGTTTATATTCAGACAAAATCAGTTCCTTCTCTGGATATGGATTCGATTTTTCATCCCCAGTCCTTCAGAGTAGTCATGAATGATTGTACTACGGAGAATAGCAAAATCATTTATAGCTGGTCATCCCAGAACACTGCTCTTACTTTGCATACACTACAGAGTTAATGGAGGACTTTCTAGGTTTGTGTTTACTTTTTTTTTTTTTCTGAGAGCATCCTGCTCATCATTTCCCATAGAACAATAATATTCCATCACAAACACATGCCACAATTTATTGAGTCATTCCCCAATTGTTGAGCATCTCCTCAATTTCCACTTTTTTGCCCTGAGAAGAGAACTGCTATGAATATTTTTGTACATATATGTAAAAAAAAAAAAATTACTGATATTAAAAGCCAGAAGTTATTTACTTTCATCATTTTAAGATTTGGGGGGAATTTTTTAATCTTAGTAACAATTGACAAAATTGGTAAATTTCTGATACTTAATTTGAGCTTCCCCAAATATTTTTGTCACAATCTCTTTTTGTACTAATTTGGTTAAGAGGGTCCATGTCAATTCTGAAAGAACACAAGGATACATACTAAGGTGCTGAGAAATTGGAAATGATATTGGATTTTACCTTTTTGCCTATGTGATCATGGTCTTTCAGCTCTTATCTGAACATACTATGGAAAGTCCTTTGTCTTTAAAGTGTTGGTGGAAGAAAGGAAGGAAAAAACCAACTCAAATGTTGGGAAAAGAAAGATGACATTGCCCAGGAAATTGTGCCAACTAGTAAATAAGTAAGTTTGGGCCCAGCTAGAGATATAGACAATACTTAGTCCCAAATCTATCCCAGCACCGTTACTGCAATGAATCTTCAAGTATTTCTTCTTCAAAAAACTTTGGGTAAAGATAAAGGGAAGGGGGAGCAGAGAAGGATAAAACATGAAAGAACCTACTAAAATCTTGTAATATAAAGACTTTTCAATGTTAGTGAACATTTTTAGGGCTTGTGATTATGTTCTTTCAATGTTCATCTGAATTCTCTACAGAAAATGGAAGCTGCATATATTCTTTAGGTTTTGCTATATAAAGAGAAATTACAACTTAATTAAAGAAATCGTTCTTGGCATTTTTTCCATTCAAGGTTTTGTCTAGTTGCCATTACTTGAGGCTCTCTGGCAGCAGGTTCATAGACATCTTACAGAAGAAATTAGTAGCAAATAGAGAAAACTATGCAAAGCATAATTACATTTCTTAATGATACCATGGTGAAGCTATTCTAAGCAATTGACTACATACCCCCATTTACATGAATTGAGTCCTAAAAACACCTTTAGGATGAGACAATATTGTGGAGGGCAGGCAGATATTTCAGAGGAACAGTTTTATATCCAGGGTTTTTGGTTGGTTGCTTGCTTGCTTGCATTTTTGTTTTCCTTCTCAGATTTTTATTTTCTTTCTAGATCTGATTTTTCTTGTGCAGCAAGATAGCTATATGAATATGTATACATATATTGGATTTAACATATATTTTAACATGTATTGGACTACCTGCCATCTAGGCAAGGGAGTGGGGGGAGGAGAGGAAAATTTGGAACAGAAGGTTTTGCAAGAGTCAGTGCTGAAAAATTACCCACGCATATGTTTTGTAAATAAAAAGCTACATAAAAATTTTTAAAAAGAAATACATGATACTTATTTTGTATTTAATTTATACTCTAATATATTTAACATGTATTGGTCATCCTGCCATCTTTTTAATCTGGGACTGAGGATATATTTCAGGCAGTTATGATGGTGTAGGGGAAAAATATGGCATCTTTATTTTTCCATTTACCTCTAACTGAAATTTAACATTTCCCTCATTTATGAATTAAAAATAATGAGAGATGGTGCTTTCCCCAGGCTCCAAGGATCTCTAGTAACTGTCAGAACCCTTTTATTGCTTCTGCTTTAGACCAGTGTAAATCGTAAAAGAGCAGGGTGAGTGATTCACCTCCAGGCCTGGCAGGGAGCAGGGCCATCTTCAGGGTTCAGCCATCCCCATCTCCTTCTCCCTGAGTTTATCACATCTCTATTACAGCTCTACCCAATTCCTTCCTCTCCTATTTACTCAATGCAAATCCTTTCTCTCTAAAAAGAAAGCAAAATAGAAACACAAAATAGAATCACCAATAATGACTGTGATTATATTTATAACTGTTACTTTATGAGGAAAAGCTTTTGTTTCAAATATCCATTTTGGCTGCCCAGTCTGTCTTATAGTTGGGGATGACTACATGATTGTCTGCTTTCATTCTGTTGTATAGACCAACCTGGTCTAATCAAAGTTTCAAAGGCAGAGATATAAAGCATTCACTTTTTGCAGAAACCTCGTGTTCCAAATTTTTTCTCCCTCCTTTCCTTCCATCCTCTCCTCTAGACTGGAAGTAATCCAATATATGTTACACATGTGCAATTCTTCTGTACATATTTCCGCGTTTACATTGCTGCACAAGAAAAATCAGATCAAAAGGGAAAAAAATGAGAAAGACAACAAAAATCAGGCAAACAGCAACAAAAGCGGTGAAAATATTATGTTGTGATTCACATTTAGTTCCCACAGTCCTTTTTTTGGATGCAGATCTGCCTCTGTGAACTTAAGCAAGTCACTTCCCTGAGTCTCATTCTTTATCAGTAAAACAGGAATAGGGTAAGATATTGAACTAGACGGTCCCTCCTAAATCGAGGATTCTAGTGAGCACCACTGAAATTTGGGCAAAATTGTAAGCAAGATCATGAGAATTCACGAGGATCCCTCTTTTCTGAGAAAATGTTTTGAGAGAAATTGTTTGGAAATCAGGGTTCCTCTTTTTGCAATACTTCCAAAAAGATCAATTAAAATTTTTCCCCTTGCTATAGTTGCATCTTTAAGCTGCATTCATCTGGGATGAGGATCATGGGACAAGAGCTGCTGACTTCTCCCTCCCAGTTTTCAGATGCTGTGATTCTGTGACCCCATGAAGCTAGAAATTCTATTCTGTGACATGATGGGGACATCTAACGGCCAATTCAGGTAATTCCAGAGGACTTGCCACAGGCTCTTTAAATTAAAAAACCATAGACTAAAAGAGGATCCTTAGAGGTATCAAGTCAAATTGTTTGTTTTCACAGATGAGAAAATGGAGTCCTAGAGAATTTAAGTGATTTGGCAAGCTAGTGTCATAGCAGGATCCAAATTTACTTTTTTTTTTTTAATTTCAAGCCCCTTATCAAATGTTAGTAAATCTTTGTCCAAGAGCACTATTGTTATTGAGTTGTTTTCAGTCGTGTTTAACTCTGCTTGACCCTATTTAGGGTTTTCTTGGTAAAACTATAGAATGGTTTGCCATTTCCTGCTCCAGTTCATTTTACAGATGAGGAAACTGAGAGAAACGGAGTGAAGTGACTTGCCAGGGTCACACAGCTGGTAAGTGACTAAAGCTAGATTTGAACTCAGGATGATGAGTCTGTCTGACTCTAAAGTCCAGCATTCCGTCCACTGGGCTACCTAGCTACATCCAAAGACCACTGTAAAATGCTTCAAATATAATTTTCCGTGCTTCTTTACGGCCTCAGGAATTTTTTTTAAGCTCTTTACTTTCTTTGCTATTTTTTATTCTTCCCTTTTCACATCTCTCCCTTTTGTCCTTTTTTGATACATAGCAGTTGACTCATTACTTTAGAATTAAACCAACTGAAAATTGTGCAATTTAGGATAATTCCCAGTAAAATAATAATAACAGGTGTTCAGTTAATGCTTGGCATTCCATTGACTTTTCATGTCAAAAATACATATATATGTACACGTTTATATCTGTCCACACTTGTGTATATGTGCACACATGCACATATATTTGTAGGCATACATACACAAGTGTGTACATACATGTATATATATAATATTTATATGTATATATATATATTTTTTTCTTTTGGGTGCTAGAAGGGAGAAAGTGATGTCAGTTTGCTCAGAGTCACATATCCATTCTGCTTCAGAGGTAGGACTTGGACCCAAAGTCTTCAAGACTTTGGGGCTGGCTTTCTCTCATTTCCCTTCTTCTCTGTCTACCTCTTTGTAAGTGAGGAAAATGTTTGATGCTCCCAAAGTCAAGTTCCCAACAACATCTAAACACCTGTTATGACTATGTGTCCTTTGTCAAATTACTCTCTAGGATTCAGGTTCCTCATAAAAGTAAAATAAATAAATAAATAAAGAATGAATGAATAAAATAAATAAATAAAAATTAAATTTAAAATGGGAATTATACACCTATCTTATCTTGCCTTGTCATCAAAATAAGATCCTATCTATAAACTTTATGAATTGTAAAGCTATAAAAAAGCTACTAAGACATTGTTTTCTGTGCTTAGTACATAGATATGTTCAGGAAGTAGTTGATTGAACTTGAATGGACTCTTGATCCACGTCTTTTAGGAAAGAGTTTGAGGGTGGGCATCATATACTCTTTCACCTAGAAATTCTATTACAGTAGCCTCTCCATCTTACACATCCTACTTCTTTAACCAGAAGTACTTGGATCCTTGTTATCCCAATATCTGGGCAGCAGAATTCTGTTTGGAAATCAGTGAGGAGGGATCCCTAGACTCATAAAAGTTTGGTGTTAAAGGGGCGTCATCCAGAGATCATCTTACAGAAAAACCCTCTACTTGTGGATGGCCAACCTTGCTGACCCCAAGAGAGCAGGTCCTGGAGGGACTTTAGTTTTGTGTGAAATATAGCATTGGCTGACCAGTGCTCAATCATTTCTCCTCCTTCACCTGGATGGATAGGAGTGAAGGTGAATCCCTTCCAGACCACCTCCTCCTGGGCAAGAAGGATAGATGATCTTTCCTACAGCCAGGATCCTCTGCCTCCTAAGCTCCCATCTTTCTGAAAATTTCATCAGTTACAATGAGCTTTTCTTAGTCCTGGAATGACTTGGCCATTAGATGTCCCCATTATCCCACAGAATAGAACTGTAGTATGGCGAGGGGTGTGAGGAGGGTGCATTCTCGCAGAACTTTAGTGCTTTCTTCCAGTGAGCTTTCTTTTTTTCCCATTGTCTCCCAGGTTCACATGATCCCCTCCCTCTGCTATTTTATGGCATTTACATCAGATCAAAAGTTAGTAATATAATCACAATAGCTCAGAGCCCCCAGTTACAAACATTACAAACCAAACAAGTCTGGTTCTACGTTTCAATTTAAATTTTTTTTTTTTTGGTCAGCTAAATTTTTTCTTCAGCTAATCTCAGGCCTCTCAATATTTGAGACAAGATGGGAACAGTAAATGTTTAGGTAGCAGAAACAAGTGCAGAATATTACTGTATCTATTACTTGTAAGGATAAGGAGGGACATTTGAAAAAGGAATATATATATACACACATATATTAGTTATTTCCTTAGATCTTGAAAAGGTGAGTCATCTTAGCTTCAACCAATGGCTCCCCTTGGTAGCTCCTTTCTCCAGATAATTCTTTTCTCTTGCACTTGTTCCTTCCTTTCAGTTTCTCCTTTGACTTTCTTCCAGCTGCCAGTACTTTCCAGTTTGGCTGTTTATATTCCAGGCAGAGCTGGGTCACACAATTTTCATGCTCCTTCCGTTCAGTCTGCCTTCTCAAAAACTGTGTTGCTCTTTTAAAACTCCTTGGAGTGATTTAAATCCTGCTTCCAGCTGAAAGATCATAATTACAATGAATCTCAGGATTTTAAGAGATTACTTGCCCCTTTCCATTTACAGATGTCAGAATCCTGATACATTTCCAAATATCGATCATATCAAGAAAGTTCTACTCTCAATTCTCTGGTTCTGAAACCATGAATTGTGATCAACTCAACAATGCTTCATCATCTCAATAACTTTGTACACCAAAATGTCTCTCCCTGGCCACCACTTTATTATATTGTTACATATGTCGTTCCGGATTAGAATGTAAGTTTCTAGAGAGCAGGGACTAGTTTTGATTTTGATTTGATTTTGTATCCCAGTGTTTAGCACAGTGCTTGTTATTTAGAAGTGCTTAAAAATACTTTTTCATTCACATATTCATTAAAGATGCATTAGAAGAAAAAGATGAGAGAATAACTGAAAGGGATGGAAGGAATGAGGGAAGCCTTTTTAATTTTTTTTTAATTTTGTTTTTGTATTTGAGAGACCAGATAACAGTAGAAAGGGGAAGACTGAAGATACATAAGGAATGAGGAGGAAAAAATTAATAGAACAAAGCAGCCAGGAGAAGTTTGCAAAAACATTCACACCTAGAAACTGCTTCTGTTTTGCTGCTGAGTTTAACTAAGTCAAAATTATAGGTTTATAGACGCATACAAAAATGGGAATATTCCTAACTCTTTATGGAAGACTTCTCTCCCTCCCTCCCTCCCTCCTTCTTCCCTCACACTTTCTCTCTTTATTTATTTATTCTCTCTTTTATTAGTCTTTATGGAAAGATAGAGTATGCCTCTAATCTAAAAGTGAAGATTTCCACATGGAGCTGGTGTTATTAATTTAGAGTCACCCTTTGTATTCTCTCTGTATTCAGTAAAATAGCAATAGTTTGAGAGGTTTTTTTCATTGCATCAAATATAAGTCTAAATTTGTAGAGTAGTATAATCAGAAGGCTCAGACATTATTGGGATATTTCATCTTAAAAACAATTTTTAAAACACAAGTTTTTAAGCATATGTATTTGGTCTGCTCAGTGGATTTGCTCTTTCTGATTAATTAGCTCAAAGAATAACCAATTTCTTTAATCAATCTCTCTCTAAATAACAGTAGACATTCTATGCCCCCAAGGAAATATTTGGGAAATCTTATTTTCTCTTCAGTCACTTCTTTTATTCTTCTCAATTCCTCTCAACTTCTATCCTAATCAGAAGACCCTCAGGACAGCAGCAGCTGATAGCCATAAAGAGAAATAGCCTTGACTGCCCTCCACTTTATTATATACATTATTGATTATAACAAGCTCATATTTATATATAGCTTTTAAATCACTTTGTGTACATTCTTTTATCTTATCTTCACAACAATCCAGTGAAGTAGGCAGCTGCAAGTTATTATTCCCATTTTTGAAGATAAGGATACAGAGGCTCTTTTTAAATGACTTGGTCAACTTCACTCAGATATTAAGTGTAAGAACTGGGGCTTGCACCCAGATATCCTGATTTCTAATCTGTGACTCTTCTGCTAAACCAGGTTGCCTCTTCTAGACTAAACCGAATTCTTAATAAGTTCCTAAAATTCTGCTAGGAAAGAATTTTAGCGCTGGGCTAAATTGAGTCTATTATATTAAATAGATTTCTAACATGATACTCTAAAAGCAAATGAGCATAATTTGTCTTTGATGTATAATCTGCAGCTGTCATGAATACACAGAGTTTAGAATTGTTTTGGTTATAGCCAAATCCTACTTTTGCTCTGTACCTCCAAGGATTTTCTTCATTCTTGGGGAATGCTTAGTAACATAACAAAATACAGAATGAGAAGAGTTTAGCCTATTTTTATCTTCAAAAGAGCACATGAATGAATGAAACCTGCTGAAAGAAAATTGTGATTTCATAGAAAAATAAGCTTTTGATCAGTTCATCTTCAGAGTACACTTAACAGACTTTTGTGTGTATGAGAGAGTGTGTATGTTTCTTTTGTGGATTTTGTCTATCAACAGCAGTGGGGTTCAACAAAAAGTACTGAACTTGGAATCAAAAAACCTGGGACTGAAGTCCAGATCTGCCACTTACTGTTTGACTTTGAATAAGTCATCTAAAATCTCCAGCTGTAAGTTTCTTCATCTGAAAACAAGTTATACTAAATGACCTCCAAGTCTCTTAGGGCTCAAAGTCTATGACTCACTGATTCTAAGAATTTTTACTTTACAGAATTTTGTCTTTAACAAGTAGAAAAGTTGAATGAGTCTTATGATTGATTGAATTTAACAAATGTTTATTAAGCTTTGTATTGTTTTTAAGAAACTGTGGTAGGCACTGGAGATTCAGAGATGACTGTCTTTGCCCTTAAGGAGTTTACAATGTAGTAGAGTCATGAGAAATGTACACAAACAATTCTAATGCAAATTAGGAAATGGTTATAAATATGTGGAAATCAGTCAACAAATACTTATTAAAGACTCAAAATGTGCTAAATGTTGGAGATTATTAAGGGCTCAGAATGTGCTAAATGTTGGAGATTCAAGTTTAAATAATTAATCACTTGTTACTTATAAAGAACTTATATTCTAATAGAGATGATATACAATAGGTAAAGTATAACTATAAAATCACTAAATACAGAGATGCACAAAGTAGTTGGAGACAACTAGGTGGCAGTGGAGAGTCAGGCCTGGAGTCAGGAAGACGTGAGTTTATATTCAGCCTCTGATACTTATTAGGTGTGTGACCCTTGACAAGTCACTTCACCCTGTTTGCTTTCCTTCCTTCTTTCCTTCCTTCTCCCTTCCTCTCTCCCTCTTTCTTTCTTTTTTCCTTCCTTCCTCCATCCCTCCTTCTTCCTTCCTTCCTTCCTTCCTTCCTTCCTTCCTTCCTTCCTTCCTTCCTTCCTTCCTTCCTTCCTTCCTTCCTTCCTTCCTTCCTTCCTTCCTTCCTTCCTTCCTCTTTCTTTCTTTCCTTCTTTTTTCTTCCTTCCTTCCTTCCTTCTCTTCCTTCCTTCCTTCCTACCTTCCTTCCTTCCTTCCTACGTTCCTTCCTTCCTTCCTACCTTCTTTCCTTCCTTCCTTCCTACCTTCCTTCCTTCCTTCCTACTTTCTTTCTTCCTTCCTTCCTTCCTTCCTTCCTTCTTTCCTTCCTTCCTTCTTCCTTCCTTCCTTCTTTCCTTCCTTCCTTCCTTCCTTCCTTCTTTCCTTCCTTCCTTCCTTCCTTCCTTCCTTCCTTCCTTCCTTCCTTCCTTCCTTCCTTCCTTCCTTCCTTCTTTCTTTCTTTCTTTCTTTCTTTCTTTCTTTCTTTCTTTCTTTCTTCCTTCCTTCCTTCTTTCTTTCTTTCTTTTCTTCTTTCTTCCTTCCTTCTTTCCTTCCTTCTTTCCTTCCTTCCTTCCTTCCTTCCTTCCTTCCTTCCTTCCTTCCTTCCTTCCTTCCTTCTTTCTTTCTTTTCTTCTTTTTGTACGCCCAGCATCTAGAACAGTACCCAGCACATAGTGGCTCTTGATTAAATGATTGCTTGATCAGGGAAGAAAAGTTCCATCTTTTTGGTTACCTTGAATCCCAGGGTATGTTTATTAGAGCTTTACATTTATTTGCCTCTAATGGATGGGGATACACCACAGAAGAAATCTCAAGTTCCACCTTCAATATTTTCAAGTTACCTTTGTACCTGGGGTATTACAATATAAACCCAATCCTCTCTGGGATGTAAAACTAGTAAGAGTATTAAGTGGCAAAAACTACTCCCTGGCAGGGTGAATATTCTGCCATTGAGTTCTGGTTACAGTTATCTTCGGTACACCTGGGGAAAATCCCTTGCATCCCAGGCTCTAAAATAATTAAATGATTATAGCTGCTCTTCAATAATTAAGTAGACCATCTGTACAAGTCCAAATGTTGACCTTTCACCCAGAGCCAGTCAGTCTCTTCTAGAATTTCCAGCATTGCCACATATGATATTAGAAATCCGTTACTATTTTCTTTTGAAATTCTAGAGGTGCTGACTTACAGCAGCTGTTTTTGTGCTCCCAGATTTAACTGAAATGTGAGTTTTTAAAAGCCCTTTGCCTGTCATTTTGAGTTACCTTGCTTTAATAGCAAATTTCAGCATAATATAATTCAGCCGGGCCTGAAACTCGATCTGGTGAGACATTTGCTGAACAAGGCACTTAGCAGCAATAGCCAACTAGGTAGGTATCCTTTTCATTTAGGGACCCTTTTGCTCAGATTTCTGACAAGGACAAGCTTTCCTTTTTCAGTAGCTTCTAGATTAAAAGGGACAATTTCTACTCTTCTTTTTCTTTTCCCATGGGAGTGTCACATTAAAAAGCACTAAAGATATGGTGACTTTGACTTGCTTACACAAACATAGCACTGGCATTTTAGAGCTAAGAAGTTTACGTCTTCCATTTGAAGATGAAAAACTGGGACCAGGGAAGTTAAATGGCTTGCCTGAAACTTCGCAGGTAGTGGGATTTGAACACACATCTGACTCCTGACTTAGTGATCTTTCCACTATATCATGATTCTTTCCTTGAATATATTATGTTTTAATAATTATTCAGCTCCATTGAGGTAGTAATAGAGCTCACTAACCCAGGTATTAAATAGCAAAAAAAAGTTACAAATGATTCATACAATTATATTATTGTATTATTGCATGAATTGTAAGAGATAATATGATCTAGTGATTAGAGAATTACCAAATTAGGTTCAAGTGGTTCCTCTGTCAAATATGAGCTGTGTGACCTTGAACTTCTCAGTGACCCAGGCAAGTAGCTAACAATAATATTCAGGTGTTCAATAATCCTACCCACAGATTTGTGTTTAAGGAATTATCAACTAAATTAGTCACTGTCGTTCTCTTCAGAGTACCCTTTAAATAAGACTTTTCCCAAGAGATTTCTGGAAAAGTAGTAGAAGATGAGGCCATAGGAGAACCCCCAACTACTACTACTACTAGTACTACTACTATTACTACTACTACTACTTCTCTTTCTTCTTCTTTTCTTTCTCATGTCCTTTTTTCTTTTCTTCTCCTTCTTTTCTTTTTTTTCCTCTTCCTCCTTCTCCTCTTCCTCCTCTTCCTCTTCCTCCTCTTCCTCCTTCTCCTCTTCCTCTTCCTCCTCTTCCTCCTTCTCCTCTTTCTCTTCCTCCTCTTCCTCCTTCTCCTTTTCCTCCTCCTTCTCCTCCTTCTTCTTTTTCTTTTTCTTCTTCTTCTTTCCTTTTCTTCTCTTCTTCTTTTTCCCTCCATTTTTATATCTCTCATTCTATCTCTCTCTTTCTCTCTTTTGTTCTTTCTCAAAAAAGGAAAGAAGAAAAAAGAAAAAGAAATAAGGAAATAAGAAACTAAGGAAATATAACAAAAGTCCTAAAAGTAGTTTTTATTTTTATTTTATTTATTTATATTTTTTGCTGAGACAATTGGGGTTAAGTGACTTGCCTAGGGACACACAGCTAGGAAGTGTTAAATGTCTGAGACCAGATTTGAACTAAAAAATAGTTTTTAAAAGAAAAGTCGTACATGAAAATGAACAAAAGTCCAAATACAGCGAAAAAAACATTAAATGAAGCACAGAAAAGAAAATCTGAAGAAGTACTAGAATTTTCTCAAGTTTTTTTTTTTTTTTTAAAGGTAACACTGAGGCAATTGAAGGAAGAAGGGAAGAGAGAGAATGAATTGATCTTGGGTATGTATCTCCGGTAAAGAATGAAAGAAAAGAAATAAAGAGCAAAAGGGGGAAAAGATTAGCAATCCCATCTCACACATGAAGAAGACAGGGAAGTTGAAACTTAGAAAATTTATAAAGCTTATGCCTCAAAACACACAATAATAACAGCAACAAAATTAGACAATTATACAATAGGGGAAAAACTTCAAAATGAGACAGACTATGATAGGAATGACATTTATTACTAATCTGTTTGGGTTTCATGACAGTAAGACCCCATTGCAAAGCCAGGAATTTCCTGGATGTAGAGTAAGAAGTCTGGAAGTTTCCTGTCATACAAACAATGAAATAATTCTTGAGACCTAATTTATCTAGGGAGTGAAGTATCAAACCATTAATGTACCTTCACTGTAACCTAGAGTATAAAAATCCAGTACACAAGTAGTTAAGTCTCTTTTGTATTAAAAGACTTCTCAATTTCTATCCTTTCCATACTACCATTGAGTAAATTTCCTTTTAGTTTTAAAGGTTATATGGTGTCCAAATACTATTAGGAGATACCCTCTTTTCCAGAGCAAAGGCCCAGAAAGCAAGCTGTGCCCTGAGCTTGACATAACAATTCCCCAGCTTGCGGCTTCCAAGTGAACCAATTCAGGTGCCCTGCCACTGCTGCTCCTAGCCAGGCTAACACTGGTTTTGTATCTGCTGAACAACCAAAAGGTTCGATCATCCTACTGACTTGGAGACTGTTTGTTGTGATCCAGACTTGGAGATTATTTATTCAAGACCAAAAATACCTGTGCTGTGGTCAAGCCAGTTGTGGTTTTCAGACTTAAAAACCTTACCCCTGACATAAGCAGGTGATCTCCCCTTCTTAGGAAGAAAGATTTCACTTGCAAGCTGTTTCTCTCTGGTCATGTACAGATCAAAGGCTAGTTCAGTCCAGTTGGCAATGGTTTATGGGTGTCCCATTTCATTCTAGTACAGAGCCTTTTCCCACTGTACTGGCCTAAATCAAGCCTGATCCAAAAAAGAAACAAAAAGGCCAAGGTAATTACCTTTTTAAAAATAATATAAGCAAACTGAATTTACTGGCAGTTTATAGTTTGATATACATTTTTAGGAATCCTTATATTTGCTTAATTACCAAATTTACAATAAAGATAAAATAAATTTATATTACTCCTGTACCTGTGCATATATATGCATGTATGAGTTATTGGAAAACAAAATTTTCCCAAAGTAATAAGTAAAGGAATTTGATAATTAAAGCAAGCTCTCTAATCGCTGAAATAAAGCCAAATTTCTTAGTCATTTATTACCCAAAATTCAGACTGTTTATATCCACACCATTTCATGAGTAGTACCTATTTATGTATGAAGGGCACAGATTGATTCTATCATTGGGTCTCTTGATTCTGACCAAGCGCTTGATTTCTGTTGATTACCAGACTACTTCAATCAATGCAAGATCAATAGCAAAAACGTTTAATAAAAAAATGAAAACAATGCAAAAACAAAAAGAAGAAATCTTGTTAAGTCATTCTTTGTCTTCCATATACAAATGGATGCCTCTTCTTATAGACTTAAGAAGTATAATCAAATTCACCCAGCATGTTGGAAGAGACAAATAACTGTGTAGTTATTTATAACTCTCTGATCCTATTGGTTAGAAGTTTAGGGTTCAATGTAACTGTCTCAAAGGGCTCACAGGGCTCACAGCAGCCTCTTGGGAGAAATTGTACATCTATAAAAATCTCTTTCTTGGCTTAATTGCAGAACATTGATTCCACTGGGACTTCTGAATTCTCCATAAACTCCTCTGTCCATTTCTCTGATTTACACATAACCCACAGATTACTTTTACTTTTATTTATTTTTCTTTTGTTTCTCTTCTCTTTCTTGTCTAATTCTTGAAATTTGACAAAATACCTGCAACCAGCTATAGTCCATCCTATATCCTCACCCAAGGAGTCCCTATGACCTGAAATTTTCTTTGGTGAATAGCAGTTCCCCTGTTTTGTTGGGACCAAATACATGATAAATAATGTCAAAAGAAAAAATAAATTCATGATAATATCTGGTTTTAAATTATTTTCCCTTGAAAAGGGATAACTAATTCAAATTCAAGTTGTGGGATTTAAAAAAAAATAATGTAATCCATTTACATGGGTTTTTTTTTGGTATGATCTGCTCTAAAATAGCTTTTAAATAGTTTTAATGTTTATATGTTTTTTGTATGATCTACTTTAAGATGGGGAGAGTCCAAAGATACTTTGCCTGTGTTATGCTTTGGGGCAAGATTTACTCTCCTGGCAGTAGTATGTTGTTAAGAATCTTTTGTAACCTTTTGCATCAGAGTTACAGATTTCAAAAGTTAGAATTTCAAAACTTCAGTTTGCAAGGTTCAAAATTTTAACCAATCCCAGATGAGCTGTCTTTCCTGGTTGTGTCTCTGGAATACAGCCCAATATCTATCTATCCAATCCCCTCCATTTATCTACTGTTCACAAGAGAAAAAAAATGAGAGAACTGAGAGGAGTTTTTCCTCTTTGATGGCATTTTTTAAAATTCTGGAGTGCTAATGGATCCATGGTTTCATTGGTATGAGAAACTCTTCATATGGATTCCTTCATTTTGTAGATTTTCAACTAGTCTCTTTCTTCTAATCTCAGATTTCCTTGGCGTTTTGAGATGTTTGTGTGGTTTACCTAAGGTCACACAGCTAAAGGGTATCACAGGTAATATTTGAACCTGTCTCTTCCTAGTTCAAGACTGACCAGCTATCCATTACATCACTGTTCAAGTATGTTGGGATGGAATGAAATCTTGCAAGTCACAGAACAGTTAAAGGAGATTTACTTTGTCCCAGTGCTACAAGGATGGGCAACCAAGATACAATGATACCTTATTTCTTTGGATCAGGAAGGAAACATATCCATTTGGAAATGAATCTATTCATCAGGTAGCATATGGTACCTTTAGAACTCCATCAAATCCAAATGACACTAATTGCCTATGGCTGGAAATTTCTGTGCCTTTAGGTGACCAGGGAAAATGGACAATGTTGTCTGTTTTTAGGGAAAGCTAACCCTTGGATTAGGGGAAGAGAAAGAGTTTAGATCTCCCTATATTTGTGTGTGTGTGTGTGTGTGTGTGTGTGTGTACGTAAGAAATCGATTCAGAGAAACACCAGTAAATATCCGTCCTACTATAACTACACTACCTCTTTTTGTACTTAATGTGAAACAAAATTTAGAGAACCTTGGGAACAGTTTTTTCCAACCCACCTATTTTTTAGATTTAAGAAAAACACTGAAATTGTCTTTGGTATGTAATATGACAATGATATTTTCATATGCATATATGAGAATAATATGGTCAAGAGTGATACAGGATTGGCAACATGGATGAATTATGATCAGCATTACTAGAGAAAGTATCTATAATAGATGAAATAAGAGACCTATTGGAAATAATAAATTTATTAAGTTTTCCAACTTAGTATTTAATTAATTTAATTTAAAATATTTCTTTAAGTCTTTTAAAATTTATTTCATCATTGAAATAAAATAAGCCTATATTAAGAAATCATAAAAGTATTTAATGTTACATAAAATATTCATGATATAAATATAGAAATTATAGATAATCATTGTTCTTTCTCACTAGTTTTTCTGTCCTTGGAATTAAAGATATGACTGTGCAATGTAGATTAAGGCTAGATCCCAGCCAATTTCATTAATTTCATTCATGTAACCAGTGGTTCACCAGGGCTTATCTATCTGAGTCTTAGAAAGCCTGTTATTGCAAATTTAGCCCTCTCTGTCAGCCTTGTGACAGCAGGAATTGTCAGAAATTAGAAAATTAACTAAATCCAAAGGCTTTGTAAGTGGTTTTTAAATTAACACTTTTTTAAAAAAATAAATATTTTCTTTATAATTTCTTCTAATAAATATATTTTATTAGAAAAAATATTGGCATTTTTAAAAATTCTTAATGCTTTGTCTTCAAATATTGAAAGAGCTTTGCTGATTTCATGTCTTCCATCTTCACAAATAATATGCAATGGTCTTCATTTCCTGTCAAATTCTCCTCCCTTTCAAATAATGGAGTCAATTTTTTAAAAAATCATCATTTTGCCTCTGGACCAAAAAAAAAAATCTGTAGCTTTATTAGTCTAAAGAATTCCCAGACAGAAAAATCTCTCTAACAAAGCAAGTCTGTACCTCAACTGGAACTTAAATATTTGCCTAAGATGGGAGAAGTAAGTTGTCCAGAGTGATACAACCAATATGTGTCAGTGTTAGGACTCACTAAATCTATAATTTACTTCTGGAAAGGCAAAGTCTTGTCCCTAAAATCAAGAATAAACTTTTATTTTATTTTATTTTATTTGCTGAGGCAATTGGGGTTAAGTGACTTGCCCAGGGTCACACAGCTAGGAAGTCTTAAGTGCTTGAGGTCAGATTTGCACTCAGGTCCTCCTGATTTCAGGGCTGATGCTCTAAGAGATAAAATTTTATATCTGGCAAAACCAGATCATTATATTGGATGGTAATGATGTCCTTGCCATTCGAATTTCCCACTTCAGACAGACATGGAAAAGAATCCAAAAATGCTGCTCCATCACAATATTATTCTAAATTTGCTGGAATAGTAAACATTTTCAAGATCCAAATACCAACTAACAATTAATCAAAGACCCCCTTCCTGGTCTCTCCCCGCTGCCAAGGCCTTCTTCTCCATCTACTCTCTGTATGCATATTGTACATGTTGTCTCCCACATCTCTCCCTTCTTGAGGGCAGCAACTGGTTTTGCTTTTTTGTTAGTTTTTGTAGTCCTAGTACATATAGTTAAGGACTTAATAAGTACTTGATTGATTGGCTGTCACCTGGTAGGTAATAAATACTTACAGGGACTTTAAAAGAACCCATAGGAGAGGAGAGAATCTGTCCTCTCCAATAACTCTGGTGATCTATTTTGATTCTTCTCCCCAAGGGAAGAATAGGAGGCAGAGAGCATGCAGGGAAGGTGACCCGCAGGGCTTTGGCGTAAAGGGCAAGAGTTTGGGGAGCTAGCAGCTTTCCTCTCTAACGGATCTGGTTTGTCCTGATGCATGACTGAGTGTGATGGGATGCTCGGGGCCAGCTAGATGCTCTGGGTTAAATGACTCTTTACTCCTCTACCTAACAAACACCGGGTGAAGAAAATGAGTCTTTTTGTAGTTGTTTTTGTTGTTCTTTGTTTTGGGTTTCTTTTTTAAAATGGTGCTAGTGTTGGGGTTGGAGACTCAAACAAAACCAAGAGGAAACAAGGGAATTTGTTCCTCTGCGGGAACAAATCTGCGGGGCAGACTGGGGGGGGGAGGGAGGAGGGGAGGCTCGCTGCCTGCAGGGGGTGAGGATCTGGGGAGATATCAGGTGTTACCCCTGTGGGGAATAGATAAGGTGAAGAACTTACAGGAATGTATGAATTCTTTTTCTGTATTTTATTGTTTCTGTGTCTCCCCTATGACCTGTATATGTGCAGACTCATATCTACTTGAGCCTTGGCCAGCTAGAAACATATTTACTTAACCTGAACTGATGACATTTATTGGTATTTGACATTTATCAATATTTAGTCTATTAGCTGGACCACTGTCTGCTTGATTAAGCCTGAAGGCCTGACTTTGTTTCCCCGAAATCAGGAGATTTCAGGTAAACAGAAACCTTCCATTCCAATCTCTCCAACTAGCAACAACCAATTAGATGCCTCTCCCTCCCCTTCTCAATGCTCTCTTACTTGTGATGTAATTTCTTGTATAAAAGCTATGTATCTTTACTACTTCTTTAGCCCTCCTACCCCGAGCTTATCTTGCGATGGGACGGCTCATCCTCCGGAGGTTTTTCAATAAACAACTTTTCTGCCTTCTACTGAGGGATCTCTGAGTAAGGGTCTTCTACATCCCTCACACCCCCATAGAAAGTATGGGAGAAGCATCCATGAGGGGAGGGACCTGAGAAGAGAGGGGACTCTAAAGACAGGGAAGGATAAAGCTTGGGGATGGAGAGGCACTGTGTGATTAGGGGGTCCTGAAGCTTAGGGTGTTGGACCAGATTATTCTGATCTTTGTCTTCCTCATTGGCCTGATCAATGACTTCAAGAAAAAAGAAACTGGCAACCAAAGATCTATGAACTAAAATGGAGCTACTCAGGATGGGCTGGTACAGGAGGCTGAGGAGGAGCAGCCGGCCCAAACGCCCGAGCCTCTGTGCAGCCTGAGGGTGTTGGGAAAGTCAGGGGACTTCCTTCCCTTGCGCACGAGCCTGCGCCCTTGCCCCTCACCCCTGGCCCAACCGAGGATGAGCTTCAGTATTGGCAAGGCCATGGACCTGCGAAGTGAATGAAGGTAACGTGCCGCTGAATAGACGGGCTTACTGAGCGGAGGCAGGAGTGTCTCAAGGGTTTCTAGTGGAGCCTTCACTCAAGCACCTTAACCTGTTTTCCCCCGAGTCCCAGCTGTTCTCTTCGGTTTTTAATCAGAAAAGTCCTTTTTTAATTATCTTTCTTCTTATATATGGATGAATGTATTGTGAGGTGAATTGCTGAAGAGAGTAACCCCATCGATGAGATCCAGTATTCATGACTAGAAATATGTTCATGAATCTATGAGTACTCAGAGAGCAACGGGAAAGGAGAGGCTGAAAAAGCTTAACGAAGGGTGGCCAGCATTTGGTCGGTCCCCTCCCGGTCAGTTCAAGGTGTGGAAAGTGACTAAAATCTGGATTCTTGTTCTTTTTATTTGCAAACTACAGTTTTCTTTCATTCCTTTTCAGTTCCAGAGTTAAGGCATTTTATACTAGAAGTGCTTGTGAATTGTTGAATCAGGCTAGTTTCCAGGACACAGTTGATTTTGATTAGTGTTTAAGGATCTTCAAAACTTAAGGGAAATGAGGGATCTCACTGATGTTGCACATTCCTCCCATTCCTAGAGGTTATAATCCAGGAAAGACTTCTGCTGCTGCCTGCAAAAATCTCTCTCTCTTTCTCTCTGTCTCTCTCTCTCTCTCTGTCTCTGTCTCTGTCTCTGTCTGTCTCTCTTTTTTCCCTCTCTTTTTTTCTCTCCCCTTCTCTCTCTCTCTCCCTCTCCCCCTTCTCTCTCTCTCTCTCTCTCTCTCTCTCTCTCTCTCTCTCTCTCTCTCTCTCTCTCTCTCTCTCTCAGAAAAATTACATTTCCTGTATCTAAGTCCAGCACGGGATTGTCCCATCTGTTCCTTTTCCTATGTGATTTGCCCATCACGGTCTACATTTTCTCACAGATATCAATTATTCCATTTATGCACATAGGTCACAGATGGACAGCAGCTGTACCCTACTAGTGCCCACTTTATTGTCCTTTGAGCCACGTACAACTCTTTAATTCTTGGGAGATTTTGATGGACTTGAAACTATCCCCACTGAAGTGTGTCTCTTGGGGGGAAGGGAAGCAGGAGTGTGCACTGAGGCCCAGATTTCACAGCCTGGTATTTAAAGCCCATAGTCATCTGGCTCCTACCTACCATCCCAGTGATTTCATATTACATTACTCTTTGTGTACCCCTTAGATGTTACCCACATACAACAGGCTATTTACCACCTCTATGCCCTTTCAGAGGAGGTGCCCCATGTCTGGAGGACATTCAATAAATAAATTCAATTAATTTCAATAATTCCCATTTAATTCAATAGATATTCAGTTCAATAAAATGTAATAAGCACCACCATGTGCCACAGGCATTGTGGGAATACAACAAAGAAAAAAATCTATTTTTATCCTTAAGGAGTTTGCAATCTAACTGTATAAAAAGAAGCTCAAAGTAGGGAGAGTAGAAGGAGAGGACTGGGAACCTGATGTTCTGAGCAGAAACCAAAGCAGGGCAGCTAGAGGGCCCTGGAGAGAGCACTGGACCAGGAAGATTCCTCTTTGTGAGTTCAATCCAGCTTCAGATACTTGCTGGGTATTAAGCAAATTACTTAATCCAGTTTGCCTCAGTTTTCACATCTGTAAAAATGAGCTGGAAAATAGAATGGCAAACCATTACTGTATCTTTGCCAAGAAAGCCTCTGATGGGGTCACCAAGAGTCAGACAGAACTGATCAGCAGGAGCTGCTGGTAGAAGAAGTGACCCCCAAAGCTCAGAGCTCTACAAAGGACTTTGGAGGGAGTTTATTGCTTCTCCTTCCAATCCTCCAATCAGAGGGGAGAGGCAATGGAGGGAAGTGAGAAGGGGTTGAGTAACAAAAGCTAAATCACTGTGCCTGTGATGAGATCCCAGATTGGCTTATCCTGGGGGAGCCATGATGACCACTGGCATCAAGCAAGCAGAAAGCTGATGGAAAAGGGAGAAACAGCCCCATTTTTATTAGTCAGCTAAGGAGCACAGTGCTTAGGACACTGAGTCTGACATCAGGAAAGCCGGAGTTCAAATCAAAGCTCAGACACTAGCTGAATCATTCTGGTCAAGTCATTTAACTTCTGTCTCATTTTCTCATGACCACTTCTACTTAAATAGATCAAATGAAATAATATCTAAAAAATGCTTATTAGGGGCAGCTGGGTGGTGCAGTGGATAGAACACCAGCCCTGAAGACAGGAGGACCCAAGTTCAAATGTGACCTCAGACACTTAACATGGTCTAGTTGTGTGACCCTGGGCAAGTCACTTAACCCCAATTGCCTCAGCCAAAAAAAAAAAATTCTTATCACAAAACCTGGCACATAGTAGGTATCTTAATAAAAGCTTGTTCCATTTTTCTTTTATTAAAGTTATTAACCTGAGCTCCAGAAAATCTTAGAACTCTACAATTGTGACCTTCCAGAGGGAAAAATATATTGAATTACTGCTTAGAAAATTTGTACCTTGTCTTGCTTCCTTTATGGTTTTTATTTGTTTATTAGATTTGTTATTATGGAATTTATTTTTGCTAATCAAAATTAGGAGATAGAATTTGTGATTTCATTTGTATAGAAGAGACTCCTGCTACTAAGGTTGATACCCTTCTCTGTAATTTTTTATCTTAGAAAGTTGCCTAGGATACTGAGAGATTAAGTAACTTGTTCATGATCACTCAGCCAGCATCTGTCAGAGGGGAGACTTGAACTCTGATCTTCCTGGACCAGAGGCCAGATCTTTGTTTACTAGGCCAAGCTACTCATGAACAAAAATTAAATGGTAGAATTTGATCTTTTCTCAAAGACCCAGAGGAAATTAAGGCAATTGGGATTTGTTTATTTTAAAGTCTTCCTGAAGAGAGAAATGTGTGGGTATGTGTCTATGCACATATACATACATATATATACATATACACATACATGCTATTTGTTAATAACAAATTATTATTATTATTAAATATAGATTTTAAAATGTGTATACAATTTTCCAAATAATTTGTACTGAGTATTTTGAAATTTTGTATGTGATATAAAATCATTATAAATCTTATATAGTTTATTATATTGTTATTTGTATTGTGTACTTCCAAGAAAACTTGTAAACTTAAAGTACTTACTGAAAGTAAGTTTATTTCCCCTTCTCTTTGAGGAGGATTGGACATAGGGGTCATGAAATTTAGGGGTTTGCTTCTAATGGTCTGGAAATGGTCCTCTAGCTTAATTTTGTACTAATAACAAAAAAATGAGCAATAAAAATTATCGAAAATATTTGTCTAGTTTTTTTTTAATCAGATGCCATATTTTCAGGATTTATGGAACAATGGAGCACGTCTTGTTGAATGATCATGCCTTGTTGGAAAAGGAAGGTGGTACGAGTCAGTATGGCAGGACAACACAGGTGGGTAAAGGGGCACTTACACATGGTAAACTCTTGCCAACCAATAGTGCCAGGGTAGAGATGGAGAGCAGAGCAAGGCAGCAAGGGATGAAAAGGGGCAGAGAACAAGACCACCCAAGGGGCCCTTATTAGCTGTGTGATTTTGTGTCCCAGGAACTATTTAGAGATGAACGGCTGACCTGCTTTGTCGAGGAGTGCCCCATACAACCTTCCCCTCTCTCAACTCCCTATGGGAGAAGCAGGGGTTATGATAATCATCCCTACAATTTCCTTTTTTGTTTCTTCTTCTTGATAGTGCCTTTGGTGTATTACTTTGCAAAATGGCAAAGACTTTCCTTAATTTTTTTTTTTTGATAACACACAAGGATGCTAATTGTATGTCCTTTAAGAATAGGTAATTCTCATTTACATTTTCATGCATAAACTGTTGAAATCGCCACCTAAAACTGGCTGACTTCTATTTGGCATTAGAAAATGAGTATAGTATGCAAATGAAAAGAAGAATTTTTTAAAAATACAGCTATTAACTTTTGTCTTTTTCTTCTAAGCACTTAACACAGTATGTAGCACATAGTAAATACTGAAATGTTGGTTGGTGTAATGCATTTTTTCTGGCTGCCCCCTTGCCTACATCTCTCCTTTCTCCTCTCAGCTTCCTGGCTTCCTTCAAATCTCAGCTACCTTCTATAAGAAACCTTTTCCAGTCTACTTTAATCTTTAATCTTACTACCTGACTTCTCAGATTATCCTTTATTTATCCTGTTTGTATCCTGTTTGGTCCTTGCTTTTTGCATGTTGTCTTTCTCATTAGCCATTCCTTAATCACTGGGCATTTATTTATTTTTTCCTTTGGTTGAGGCAATTGGGGTTAAGTGACTTGCCCAGGGTCACACAGTCAGGAAGTTGTCAAGTGTCTGAGACCAGATTTAAACTCAGGTCCTCCTGACTTCAGGGATGGTGCTCTCTCCACTGCCATACCTAGCTGTCCCCACTGGGCATCTATTTTGTTACTATTTTATATAACTATAAATATATGGATATAAATATGTACATTATATACACAATTTACATATACATACAAATTTTATACAAACATACATATTTCATATATATATGAGAGACAAGACAAAAACAGAGAGGGGGAAAGAAGAAGAAAGAGGGGGGGAGAGATTTGAAGGGGGCACATCCTTTAACTTTCCTCAACCTGAGTGTCCTCAATTGTAAAATGGGTATTTTGACCCCTGTAGTGTTTACCTTTTAGGGTAATTGTGAAGGCTAAATGAAAATATTCACCTTAAAGCACCAGAACTATTGCAGCCATTGTTATTCCCTAGGTATTTATATTAATTGAAATTTTTATGAAGGAGAAACAAAAGGCATTTTTGTCTCTGAATTCTTTCTTGTGTTATTGTGTTCCTTGCCAGTGCTGGGATGTTCTAACCCAGTAGCTAGAAAGGGGTTTCTTGAAGTGGAACCCAGGATATTTCTAGTGCCACAATGAATACTAATGGAAGTCCTAACGTTCCACTCCAAGGTGTTCTGACCCCTAGAAATGTAACAAGTTTCTATTCAATATAGCTCTGGGATGAAGACAAGAAATCTGGGAGTTCTTGTGATGAAACTACTTTTTTGTTTATTAGCTTTTAGACAACCAAACTTTCCATTTTATAAGTGTGTATCACACACACACACACACACACACACACACACACACACATCCTTTTGAGAACTTATGTTTACATATCTGTTGCTTGAAAACGAGCTCATGGGGCCATGAAATTTTAGAAAAATTAGTTTGGTTTGGTGGACTAAAAGGTTATCAAATTTGGGATTAAAAAATGTCAACAGCACATTTGAGGATCAAAAAGCTTTTTTGTTGTTTTTCTCACTCAGTGATTGTGTGTGAATAGCTTTGTCAGAAAATAAAAGGCATGTTGCTGTGTCAATAATTTCAATGAGCTTTTTCTGAATTTTTGATTTGGAAGTTAGAAAAGATGTAAAAGCAAAAGCTAGGAATACTATACTATAATATAATAATCTTATTATATATGTAATATAAAATAATATAATATAAGTGTTCAGGTCTTATAAGGTGAGTTTAACGGTCTGTTTTTGGATACTTTATAGTCAGCTTCAATCATTTCCCCACCTTAATCTACATCTGTTATGTTCATTCAATTGGCTGTCTGTTGCACCTGCTGTTTTGCTGCCAGTAAGGACATCTTACTAAAGATGCCCACTATCCTGCTGGAGTGATGTCCTCCTACAGGACAGGTATATTAAAAATGTATCTCTGCTATTTTAAAAATCTCGTAAATAGTCAGCTGTTATGTCTGGTCACAAAAAGGAGGAAATTGGTCCCGGTTTCATATCTAGCCCATCTGTGTTCTGGAGGAAAATGGAGATCCAGCAAAGATCCTGACTTCCCTGGCCAGGGAACCAATGCTCCCTCAGCTCAGGAAGCTTAGTGTTCCAGGGCCTCTTTGGTACTTTTAAATCCTTTTCCCCTGCTTCCTTTCAGCATCACTTCTTTCCCTTGGAGGCAGATCAGTAGCTGACAGACTAAGACAAAGTGGTGGGACCAAGTTAGGAGTTCACATTAATGGCGGAACCCAACCCCATTCTGAGCCTATGGCAGTAGCCCTGGGTTCTGTCAGGTGAAACAGCCTGAGACCAGGGGAAAAGCTAAGGCAGTCCCTTTCAGTCTCTTTCTGTATTGCCTTTTGTAAAGTTGTGCCATACTTTTTTAGACCTTACACAAGAAAGACTAGTGGGCCAGATGTATTTAAGAGGTCATTCAGTGGGGGAAAAAGGGTTGACTTTCCTCCAATTCCTCCTCAAGATACCAATGTCTCTGCAGACATTTTCTCTTTTAGGTTCCCATATATGTGCTTGAGAGAGCTGTTAGAACTGAAATAGATTTTTTATTCCCTCATCTCCTAAAGAGCATAAAGAGAGAGAGACCAGTAGAACTTAGGGGTCTAGGAGAATGGAAATAGAGAAAGTTACTGTAAGAGGATCCTGACTGACTTAGGTGGTTGAAACAATAGGGCAAGATTTTTCAGAGGGATCAAAGAGGTGAGAGCAAATTTAACTGATATTTTCTGAATTTAGTATAAAAACCAAGACATACTGTGGAAAGAAAATTGTTTTTGGAGTCAGAGGACCCTATTTCAAATCCTGGTTCAGTCATTTAACACCTGTATGACTCTGGGAGTCACACTGTCAATGGGTATCATTTTCCTTAGCTATAAAACAAGGAAGGATTGATTGAATAGGGTAGACTTTGAGGTCCCTTACTGCTCTGAATCTATGATCCAAGATGTTTGCTGGGAAGATAGGAAGGATCTGCAAATTCCTCCCTTTCAAATTCATTGCAGCTTACTTCTTTACTTTCATGACTGTCTTTGGAAATTAAATTCCACTGGTGACTTGCTATAAAGTAGTCCTTGGGAATGCATACTATGAGACTTTCCAGCAGATAAAACACCCATTTAATGAGCACCATTCGAAATGTCCCCGACTAAATCCTTTGATTGAAGGGCCAACAAATAAGACTCTTGAAACAATAATTAGTTTTCAGGATATTTATTGGATCTTATTTCTTGAAATTCATTCACTGGGGGGACAGCTAGTTGGTGCAGTGGATAGAACACCAGCCCTGAAGTCAGGAGGACGTGAGTTCAAATCTGGCCTCAGACACTTAACACTTCCTAGCTGTGTGACCCTGGGCAAGTCACTTAACCTCAATTGCCTCAGCAAAAAAAGAAAAAGAAATTCATTCAATGGAATAAAATAGATATAAAAACCATTTTGAACAGCTCAAAATGCAGTACCCACATAAGACATGTTATTATTATACCCATACTTTGTGTCATCTTGACTTTACTGGCTTTGCTAATTCTATCTAATTTTTAAGCATCCTGACCAAAAATTTTAATCTACTGAATAGCCAGGCAAATGTTAATTTAGAAAGCTGTATTAATGTGCCATTTTTTAAAAAGTAGACTAAGCGAATGAATTAAAACTCCTGTTGACCTGCCCTCTGAATATAGCTATAAGTATAAAGAAGCTTCATTCAATCTCCAATAATTTTGAATTCATTATAATTTAGTCTTAGAACACTCCAGAAGAAATAATCCCCATTTATTTTTCACCACTGGAGATGATACAGTAAGTGCTTTATGATCTTTGGCAGGGTGGACTATCTTCTCTTTGATAACTAAACAATGGAAATTCATCCTCTTGAGATTAAATTGGAGTGTGTTGTTCTTGTTAGGCATTTTCAAAATATATCGTGTAAAGTGAGTAGCTAGATGGACATGAAGAGAATCAGCATCAATAAGGAAGAGTCATTACAGACTCAGGCAGGAATAATTTGGTTAAAAAAAGAGCACTTCAAGATGCCTTGTACTTAGAAAGTAAACACCATTAAAACAAATAAAGCAAGGCATCTGAATTTTGTAATTGTAATGGAATTTGGGTTGTAATAAGTCTAGTGCTAGAAATTACATTCCCAATTTGTTAAAACTAAGAATAAAATTATATTACCAATAGAAACAAGTGCTCTGTGTATAGTAGGGAGAGGAAAGAGGGAGAGACCAGACATAGATTCTTGTGTCTGCCTGTTCCTGGATCATTTTACGTGATGCTACTTATTATTCTGGTGGTCAGTGATTTCAGTCTCAGACTCTCAGAACATCAGGGCCAGAAAATATTTCTGAGGTCATTTCATCCAACCTGCCCCTGAACAAGAACCCCATTCCTCACCCCAAGGAGTAACTTTAATGCTGGGGTGTTCCCTCTTGAGTCAGCACATTCCACTTGTAGAAGTTTTCCTTACATCAAATCTAAATTCACCTCTGCTCCTTTGGCCCATTGTTCAAGTTCTGTCCTCATGGGGTAGAACAATTCAGATTCCTCTGCTACATGACATCTTCCAAATCTCTAAGGCAACTGTCATCTGTCCCTTCCCCCACTCTACCTTTCTTTTTTCTAAACTAAACATCCCTCTTTCCTTCAGACATCAGTGTCCATGCCCCTTATGATTCTGATCATTATCTCTGTACCCACTTCTGTTTGTCTGCATCATTCAAGAAAGGTTATACCTAAGCTCAGTGGAATATTTCACACGTAGCCTGACTTATCTCCTTGTTCTGGACACTATGTCTCTATGAAAATACCCCAAGATCATGTTAACTTTCTTGGTCATATCCCACTGTTGACCCTCATTGTTCAGTCTTTTCACAAGGGTGCAGTTCTTTGTTTCCCCGTTTAAGATTTTCTTGGCAAAGATACTGGAATGGTTTTCCATTTCCTTCTGTAGGTCACTTTACAGATGGGGAAACAGAGGCAACAGGATTCAGTGCCCTGGGTCACACAGCTAGTAAGTGTTTGAGGCAAGATTTGGACTTGGAAGATGATTCTTCCTGTCTCCAAGTCCAACACTTTACCTACTGTGTTACCTCGCTGCCTTCAAGGAACTTTTTCCTGTGAAATGCTTTTTAATCATCTCTCCTTCATCATGTGTCATTTTTTTTTAACACAAAGGTAGGGCTTTAAATTTATTCCTATTAAATTTCATCTTATTAAATTCAGCTCATGTTGAGATTCTTTAGAATCTGACTTTGTTTTTCTGTATGATAACTGTCCCTTCAAACTCTTTGCCATCTGCAAATGGCAAATGGAGTAAACATGCTTTCAGTCATAGCAGTGATTAGAATATTGAGGAAAAAACTAAATTATCCTCAACACAGAAATCTTTTATCTTTAAGTATAGTTATTCAACTGCTTCTGGATTCCTTTGTACTATCACCCAAACTACATCTGGTTCTTATTGCTGATAATATACAGGACATCTCCTTCATCTTCTATAGCCAATTATTTGTCAAGTCTTCTCAATTTTATACCGCGATCTATTGTATTCCCTTGATTTATCAGGTTAGCAATCCTGTACAAAACGGAAATGAGTGCATTTGACCTAACCACATTTGCATTTTGGGATCACTCCTTCATTTTCTAGATGTTCATTAATCAACTCTCTAGTAATATAGTCTGGAATCATGTCAGAAATCAAAGTCAACTCCACTTTCCAAGGGCATGGAGACTCCATTGACTTCCATCTTTTGAAAATAGTGACAGTGTTTTTAATCTTTAAGATATCATTTATGGTAACTTAACAAACATAACCTCTAGTTCTTTTAATACCTATTGCTATAGTTCATCTGGGACACTGAATGGACCTCATCAGTAGTAGCTGGGTGCTTTCATGGTATCTTCATATTTATCTTGGGTGTCAGTTCTGTGATAGCCATTTTTGTCCTTTACAATTTAAAAGTCATTCTTCTTAACAGAGAAGCTGGAAATCAAAAAGTTGATTGATGAGCTTCCCATATTGTCACATCAGTCTCTTTTGTGTCTATTTTTGATTTGTGTCTTCAGAATTTCATTATTGAATTTTCCATTCTTCCTGGGCCAACATCCTAGATAGATGTTTAGTTCATGGGCTTCTGACCATCATTTTTCTTAGCCCATTGAAATTTGTTCTTCCCAAATGTACAGTTCATTCATATCAGACCCTCCCAAGATTTTTTCTCTATCACAAATCCTAAGTGGTCCACTTCTCCCCAATGTCTCTATCATTTCCATTCTAGCAAATCTTCCTATGATAAGACTCTCATCTGGAATGGAATTTCTTCATATTGATTCCTCCACTTTGTGAAGTCAAGAAATTATTAACTACTCTACTTTTGGCAGAGGGAGATGTCTTCAGCAGTTGTTCAGGTAATTGAAGTCTTCTATCACTAATATATCATTCCTTTAGACTTATAAACTATTTCCCAAACTTCTTTACTATAGGCCACCAGGGTATCTGCTGCCATATTGCTTGTTGCCTATATTTTGTGCATTTGTAGATATTGGAGACCTTTTCACTATTGAATGCTGGATTAGGTATTCTGACTTTCTGACTATCCCAAATGCTATTTTTCTTTCTACACTGTAGCCACTTTTATTGGCATCTAGCTTGATAGATAGCCCCTTACCTTCCTTTCCAATATAAAACCTTTTTAAAGTTAGATCCCTAAGTCTTTGGGCAAAGACATTCTGATCAACCATTTTAGAAGCAACTTGTTTAGAAATTGATATTTCTATATTTTAAATCATATTCTGGAAATCCAAATCCCAGTCTCAGCTACCACCTCTCACCAATTTAGTTGTTAGACTAAATGGAATCAGGATGACACAATGGAAAGAACTTGAACTTGAAGTCATAGAACCTGAGTTCAAGCTTTAACTTTGCCCCTTACTACCTTTATGACTTTGGGAAAAGTCACTTAATTTCTGTGGGCATCATTTTCCTCATCTGTAAAATGAAAGGTTTGGACTTCTAAGGTACTTTCCACTTCTCAAACCATGAGTTAGTACTAAGGCAGATGAAATTAAAATAGACTATTGTAGATTCCCCTCTCCAAAATCATTTCTTATTTGGTTAAAATTAAGTGAAGATTACTTTTAGAAAAAATGAGAAAAAATAATTACTAAGCATTACTAAAATTTAATAACTAGAAGTTACTAAAATATTACAGTTTTAAATATATTTTTCCTCCAAGCAGTTCAGTCCAAGAATAAAGATATACTTGATTTCGAGAGCAGAAAATATATTTTCTTTAATGATAAGCTTAAGATGCACCTTTTATTTTTCTTCTTTTTACATGGTATTTGAAAACTTTAACATAACTACTTCTGACATCTAGATAGCAAAGGAAGAAACAAAAACTGAAAGAAATAAAAGCAGCTTGATACTGTTCAGTATAAATGGAATGAGCTCATCACTCCATTACAGTATAGATTAATGATGAATGTACATAATGATCCTAAAATATCCTAAAATATAATAGAGTTTATCTTATATAGCCTTCTTATGTTAAAGATGGGAAAACTGAGTCTGAGAGTTCAGATGATTTTGAGAGTTCAAAATCGATGTATCCAACAACTTAGCTAGTTAGTCAAAGTTGAGGATTTAACCTAGATCTTTTGATCTTCCTCAAATATTATTTGTTTTTATTTTATTAAAACATTATTTTACTACTCAATGAGCTCTCTAGAAAGAATATACTCTCTAAGAAGGCATAGAAGAAGGCAAACATTTTAGAAAGATTTCTATCATGATGTGATAATCATTTGGTAAGTGCCTACTTTGTGCCAGGCACTGTGCTAATCTCTGAGGATACAAATTTTTAAAAAGTCTTTGCCCTCACAGAGCTTAGGTACTTACCTTGGGGGGGCATGATGAAGATGATGATGGAGAGTCAAAACCAAGCAGGACATCTGATGGCAAAATTAGTTACTTTTTAAAAAAATTTGGTAATCAGAGGGATAAAACCTCAGTTATCCAGAAAAACTTGATGATTCAGGTGTATCTATTCTCCAAGTGTTTTAGATAACCAAAGTTATACTGTACTTTTAAAAAGTAAAACCAATTGGGTTGTCCACTAATGTATATTGTATGTCTGGTTTTATATATGTATGTCTTAACTCCTAACTAAATGCTATGCTAGCCTATTGCAAGGTGTACGATACAGAGAGTGCTCAGAAAATCCATTTTAATTGACCAATTTTTTGGTTTTGGTTTAAGAGTTGGAGTCTATTGATTAGGAAGAAGACTATTGATAAAACATAGTCTGGAAGGTTAGCCACCAGGTGGTAATGGTAAGAATGAGCAAGACTATAAAACTGTAAGGACATGTCTGCATGGTCCAATAACCATCAGAAAGCTCAGATGGGAGAGAAGGGGAGAGTGCAAGTAGGGCTGTAATAGCAAATGTTTGACAAATAGCTCTAGAAAAAACTGGGCATGACACTTTTAAGTGTATTACTAACGTTCTCTTCATCACTTTCTTATGCACAGATAGTCAACAAAACAAAAAAAATCAGTCTGTGTTTTGTAGAGTACTGATTTCTGAGGTGTAAATGCTCACACTCAGAATTTAATGATCAGCTCTGATTTGATTTGGCTCTAGACTGTCTTGGTCAAGGAACTGGGAGATGATGGAAATTTGAACTGGGACAAATGTCAGCCATCATCTAGTGCCCCAAAGTCCCCAAGGAGGAACTTGAGACCCAGGAAATTAAAGCGATTTGTTCAACATTAAAACGGAGGCAGAAAAGCTTTTCTTAGAGCCTGAGGGAGCTGAGGGAGATGAGCTTTGTTCCCCTGGGCCTCTCCCAAGTCTAAATTGGTCTTTTTATAGTCTATTTCCATTTAGAGCATAATGTTTTGTTTCACCAATCTTTTTTTCCCATTAATGCCATACTACCACTCCAAACAGCTTTTAGAAGAAATATCTTATTAAAATATAATTTAAAGCATATATTTTACATTGGCTTAATCTTTATTATGTTAGTCTATTGTATTTTAAATCGGTAACAACTTGATAATTGAGTTTTTCATGGAAAGGAAAAAAGTGAATATGAAAGGAAAAGAGTCTTAAATAAAAACATTCTCAATAGAATTTGATTGAACAGATGTTTCATAAGCACTTTTTGTGCATGGAACTAGAGTGTCAAGGACAGAGGAAATTTGAATAAGACATTATCTGTGCCCTTTGAGGAGTAAGGGAATAAGATACAGAGACAAATAACTAATGCACAAATTCTTTAGGGAAAGGCTAAAGCACACTATGAGGCAGATAAGAGAACGTCATTCCTGAATGTGAAAAAAATAATGATGATCATGATAATAATAATGTTAACATTCACATAATGTTTACTATGTGCCAAATTATCAGCTCATTTGATCTTCACAACAATCCTGGGAAGAAGATGCTTTTATTATCTTCATTTTACAGATGAGGAAATTGAGGTAAACAGAGGTTAAACGAGTTGCTCAGGGTCACGCAGCTAGGAAGTGTCAGAAGCCAGATTTGAACTTGGGACTTACTGACTCCAGATTCTGGAGTTCTATTTGCTGCACCCTCTATTTCTATATACCTAAAAGTAGAACACATCATTTCCATTTTTAATAAATTGATAGCATTGAATTATTAAATCAATAAACATTTATGAAGTATTTACTATGTACCAGGCACTGTGCTGAGCACTAGGGATACAAATTAGAAAAAGATAGTCCCTGACCTCAAGGAGCTTATAATCTGATGGGGGAAGACAATGTAGAAAATGAAGCTGGACAGAGATGGAGGACACTAGGCTGGTACTGCACGGTTATTCTATCTTGTCCCATGGAGTTGGAACCAGGAAGAAACTTAAAATCCGAGGTTCTCCACAAGGTTTCTCAGGTACTTCTGACATCATCCTATATTACCCCTGGCCTAGGAACCCATAGGCATTGCAAATTTGATTTTGAAGGGGAGATAAAAGGGGAGCAGCAGAGAATCAAAGAACAGTTTACAAGGAAGTAAAGAAAAAATGATTATTCACGAATGTAATTTCTTCTATTAACATATACACTTTCTTGATCTGGTAATTTGTTGTTGTATATTTTGAATCCTCCCTGATGTTCTGCTGATAACATTCTCTTTTGTTTTGCTTTACTTTGTTCTGTATTTCTTTTCTGTTTGCCTTTTTTTTCTTAATTTTTTAAAAATAAAAACAACAACAAAAAAGAAATCTCAAGCTCTTTGAAATACTTTATTATTATAGTATGTATTTATATTAATTTATTAATGTAATATTATAATTAATAATTAAATAATTTAGTATTAGAATATTATTATTATTAGAATTATTGTTATTACTTTACTGAATATTTTGATAACTGGTAGTGCAAAGTTATCCCCACCCCCACCTTAAATTAGGGTCACAATGCTTTATATTTTTGCCTAGTTTTGCCTAATTTTGCCTATTTTTTTCCTTAGAAGTATTATTGCTTTATTTAATCTTATAAAGTACTTTATTGGCATTTTGATTCAAATGATATTGAATCTTCAAATTAATTTTGGAATTATTGACATTTTTACTTACTGGTTTCATCTACCCATTCACATGGGATAGTTCTCTAGTTTTTTAGGTCTTCCTTTATTTTCATAAAAATAATTTTATTGTTGTCTATTTCATGTGTATTTTAGTAGGTTATTGCTTTATTTGATGAAATCACTTGTCTAAGTTCATACATGTAGAAAATAAGAGCGTTAAGTCCTTTTATTCCAAATCACTACTCTATTCACCAAACTACCCTGCTTTTCCAAGAAATCATTTATTTCCATGTGAAACTGAAGCTTTTAATTACAGTTATCCTTTCAATGTTGTGAGGGTTGCATATGTTGTGAGGGAGTATGGCATATCCCCCACATCCCCAAACTCTGGAAAATCTTTGTAAAAATTTTTGGCTCTTGCTTCTTACCAGACAAGAAATCTGATTTTTTCCCTTTTTTCTTTCATGGAGTATTTACAGTACTTTATTGTAAAAATTGGGCTTGATATTATACAATGCCATTATTTCCGATTTTTCAGAAACATATTTCTGAGTTTTAAAACTTTTTCTATGTCATCTGCTGGCCTTTCCATGTTGTTGCAGCTTCCATAAAATTCTCAAATTTGATTTCTTATGCTGACTGGTGATATACCAAAATTGCAATGGGAAAAATCAAAATGTAGAAGGGATAAATGTATATTATTATTATTATTAACATCTAGTTTTATTATATTTGGTTTGGGAGTAGGATTGGACCTGTTATCGTACTGATATAGAGAAGTCTGAAATGGGGAAAATCTTTCTCCCAGTACAGTTATTACAATCTATTTGTCTTTGACTGAAATGCCCTTCAGTCATTCTCCCATGTAGCCTCTCAATACTTACATCATGTTCCAAAAATGTGTTTAAAATTTTGACTCTGAACATTTCCTATTGATCAGGGATCATTGTCGTGTTAGTTGCATAGAATGAGTTGTTTAAAAGAAGCAAAGTTCTGTATTCTTTAAAAGAAAAATTTGCCTTCGTTTGAATGAATATGAATTAAAGTGGATGGGTGTTTTTGTGGCAAACAATTAAAATGATTTGGGGAGCTTTATTATATTAATAACAGAAACTAAAAGCCCAAACACAGAGTAATATCATTTATTTATTTATTGCTGGGGCAACTAGGGTTAAGTGACTTGCCCAAGATCACACAGCTAGGAAGCAGTAAGTGTCTGAGGCAGGATTTGAACTCACGTATTTGTGCTCTATCCACTGCACCATCTAGCTGCTCCAAGTAATATCATTTAGACTGTTCTTTCATTGGGGTATGGGAGGCCATAAAAAAAAAACAGACAAAAGCGTTTAGACAAGAAATGTAAAGGTAAAGTTAGAACACAACTAGAATGTATTCCCATTTCTCTTATGAAAGGCAGTTCATATGTTGAAAACTATCTTTGCATATATTTTGAAAATAAAAAGCTATTATTTAAAAAAAACAAATTAGAGCATTTTTATATGACTATAGGTTTGATTTGTCTGTAAATTTTATGTTCGTATACTTTGACCTTTCACTAACTGGAGAATGACTTGTATTCTCATAAATTTGCTGCTATTATTAACATAAAAAAGAAAGACAATTCATATCTTATTCTCTTTCTTACTGTAAAATTTATGTCTTGTAACATTCAGACAAGAACTAATAACCATTTTTTGAGCAGCCGCCAAACGGCCCAGAATTTGCTGCATCCAAACATAATTTTAAACTTGGTTGTCTTGATTCTTCTTGTTTTTTTCATCACAGTCATTTCTGTATATTAAATTGGGACATTCTGTCCCTGCCCCAACTCCCTGGAATGGAACCCTCCCTGGTAACCAAAAAAACCAACCAATATGGGAACCAAGCCTGATGCTGTTTTCACCATTCTGCCCCCCTCCCACCTTGTTCTCCCCATCTTTGACAAGAGTAGGGTAATAGATTTTGTTACATTCTTTTCTGGGACTGAGATTGCTTATTAGGATGACTCAGAGTCTTTTTTTGCATTCTGTTCATTTACATTATAGTCTCTGGATGATCTTTATATAAAAGGTCTGAGAGAACTATCTAACCACAAAGAACAGAGTGGGAAATGCTGTTCAGAACTTTAGATCTTTGAAAAACATTATTTAGCTTCAGAGTAAATGGGATTCTCTGACTAATTTGTCTAGCATCAGTCAAATATTTTTACCACTGCCCTTTTTGACTATAAAATGGTGATGATGCTGATTATTTTTTCTTCAAAGCTTAGAACTCCTTTCATGGGGAATTCCATCCTCAGGTGTAGAGTTTATCCATTAGTCAGTCCCCTCTCAGACTGTCAGATTTCTTAATATACAAGTTCCTGGCCAAGAGCATCACCAAGCAGTGATGTCTATATTGGGTAGGAGCCTAGACTAGATAACCTGCAAAGCTGCTTCTACCTTGGAGAGCTTGTGATGAATAGAAATTTATTTCTAAATCACATTAATTCTCAAAATTGTAGGTGTCAGAACAATTGAACAATGAGGAATTCAAAGCAGATTTGATTTCTCTCCGCTGCTTTCTGATAGACACAGGCTTTTAAACTGCATATTAAGCAGACCAGAGTCTAATAAGAAAATTGCTACAGAAAATTATGGAAAGAGGAGATTTAACCTGCTGCTTCCTTCTGACAGACAGGAGGGAGTCAGTGGGAAGGAGGACAGAGTGAGTGGCAGAATAACAATGGCTTTGTTAACCTGACTGGGAGATGGCGAGAGCACAGCCACAAATGTCACCCCCCCCCCCCCAGTTGGCTGGAATGCTATGCCTTTTTTCTCATTTCAGTCACCAGCTCTACTCCCTCCATTTAAATGGTAATTACACATTTATAATGCATTGCAACTCTCCAGCCCTCTCTCCCTCCTTCTTTTTCTCTCTCCCTCTCTCTACCTCTTTCTCTCTCTCTCCCTCTCTTCCCTCCCTCTCTCCTTCTCTCTTCCTCCCCCCTCTCTCTGTTTTTCTGTTTCTTTGTGTCTCTCTCTTGTGTCTCTCTCTGTTTCTGTCTCTGTTTTTCTCTCCCCCCTCCTTTCTCTCTCTCTCTTCTCTCTCTCTCTCTTTCTCTCTCTCTCTCTCTCTTTCTCTCTCTCTCTCTCCTCCTCTTATTCTCTCTCTGCTCTTTCTCCTTCTGCATCTTTCTGTCTCTGTCTCTCTGTCCATCTTTATAACTTTCTGTCTCTGTCTCTCTCTCTCTCTCTCTCTTCTCTCTCTCTCCCCCTCTTATTCTCTCTCTGCTCTTTCTCCTTCTGCATCTTTCTGTCTCTTTCTCTCTTTCCCTCTCTCTCCTTCCCTTTCACTTCCCTCCCTTAATTTTTCTGTCTCCCTTCCTCCTTCCCTCTTCCTCTCCCTCCTCTCTCTGTCTGTCTCTCCTTTGGAAATCAAAACTTCCTACCTCCTCTCTCTTTTTTCTCTCTCAGTCTCTCTGTCTCCCTTCCTTTTCCCCTTTCCCCTCCTGTTCTCCCTGCCTCTCTGTCTCGCTGTCTCTGTCTGTCTTGTTTTTCTCTATCTGACTGGGTCTCTCTGTGTGCCTCTCTCTGTCTCTAACTCTGACTCTCTCTTTCCCCTTTGGGAGTACTAGAAGACACCCATTTAACAATAACATATTCATTTTGAATTGTTTATTTGGGGAGTATTTCTCTCTCTTTAATAATAGATTTTTATTTTCAAAATACATGCAAAGATAGATGGGAATATTTCCAAAACTCTTTTATATTCATCTAAGAAAGCCCTGTGGTTCCTTAGATCATATATATTACTAGGAACTTTCATAATATAGTTTAAACAAATTTGAACTATGGATATTATTGTATTAACAGTGACTGCAGTTTTGAACTCTTAATATGGAAAGTCACTCCACAGGTGCAGATAGGCAACTCTTCTGTAGCTTGATGTCTCAAGAGTTTCCTAGGGCACTGAAAATGATCCAAATCCAAGTCAAAGGCAATATTTGAACTCAGGTCCTTCTGACAGTAAGGCTGACCCTCTATCTGCTATCTCACATTACTTCTTGGGTTACAGCTACATACAGAATAACATGTTATTGTTTTAAAAACTCTTAGCCCAGAGATTAACTGTTCTTTGCATTTTTACTTACAAAGAGAGGTTCATTTCAGCATCTCTAAGAGCTGCATGGGAAATTAGATCTTATATCTCCATTCAGTTCTGAGAATGAATTCCAATGTAATAGTCTCTCATTTTCCCTATTCATTTAGGTGTGATGTGTTAATATTCATCCATCTTATCAGTAACTACTCTGTTAGATGGGTAAAATTTATCCTGACCTTTAAAATAACTTGAAAGCAGGGAAATTCTGTCTCTATTGTCTATAATAGATTGATCTATTCTAAGTTGATGATGGCATATTTTTGAAGTTGCTAAAGGAAGAATTAAGAAATTCATATTATTTTCTTCAATAGAAGCACTATGAAAAGCTTAGATTCATTTAGAAAAATGCATGTTACATGACAAATAAGGATCCCATATTCTTTTTTCCCCTGAGGCAATTGGGATTAAGTGACTTGCCCAGGGTCACAGAACTAGGATGTGTTTAAGTGTGTGAAACTGCATTTGAACTCAGGTCCTCCTGACTGCAGGGCCAGTGCTCTACCCACTGCACCATCAAGCTGCTCTGAGGATTAGGACCCCATATTCTGGATGGAAATATGGTTGGTTCCATATATACCTACGTGCAAAATACAGACATTTGACTTGTTTGAAATACTACCCAATTTATGTTAGATTGGTAAATGGTATATTGATCCTTTCTGGAGGCCTGAAAATTCAGCATCTAAGTTAAGTTTGGTAAAATAACCATCAGAAAGACACTCAGATGTGTTCATATTTTTGCATTTTAAATAGGCTTATGCAATCACAATGGCTCCCATTTACATGCTGCTTTGATATATAGCTCACAATGAGCTTTCTTCACAGTTACCCACTGAGGTAGGTGGTATAAGTATTATTGTCCCCAGTTTATAGATGAGGGCATTGAGGAACAGAGAGGTGAATTAAAGTGCAGCATGTAAGTAGGAGAGTCCCACCTCAAACCCATTCTACTGATGCCACATTCAGTGTCATTTTCACTTATCATTTCACTAGGTAATCCTGGAGAAGCAATTTTAGCATTAAACTAGTTATAATTTATTTTAATATTTAAAGATAAAAATTAGCCATAAGTCAATGCAGACATAAATTTAAGTTAGAATCTATTTAACTCTTCCCAAAGCATCTCGAGTTGGTTACTATTGGATAAGGGCTGGATATCTTGAGCAAAATATCAGATAGTTCCCATCTTACAGGAATTTTTGAGCATATTCTTCCTCTTTATGAAATATGCCTATGAATACTGTTCTAGAATGCTAGAATTTAGAAATCTAGTCTTATCTGTTTATATAAAAACTCCAAAATAGATTTCCTTGCCTCTTATGTTATAATAAATTTATCCCCATTTTCTAGCTCATCTTTCCCACTTGGGTATCTCTTGCCCCCATATCCATCTTTCCTGCCAAGGTTGACTACTTTATACTTTTATTAGGACCTGCTCTAGACTTCCTGGCCATCCTAACCTTTAGTAATTGCCTACTGTTGAATCTCCTTTCTACAGAAAGCCCCACAACCTATATTGTCCAGTTTCATTCATTTGGTTTCATTCACTATAAATGTACAAATTTAACTCATTTCTGCCCAATACTCTTGACTCTCCCATCAGCAATCCCTTTTGTGTTCCCCACAGTGCCTGCTTGAAACATTCTTCTCTTCTCTTGCCCCAGACTTCCCCTGAACTTCTCTCTTCAAACATACAGCAAATGTCTTAATTTTTTACTTCACTGAGAAAATTGTAGCTGTTCATTTTGATTTCCCTCAACCTTTCATTTTCTAGACTCTTCAATTTCATCATTTCCTACTTCTTGCATAAGGTCCCAAAAGAAAAGATAACTCTATTTTTAAATATATCTAATGCTATCTTCACCTTCATTCTCAAACTGCATTTCTTCCCACCTTCTCTAGGAGTTTATTAATCATCCTTTTGATTTCATGTTTCTTCCCTCTCTTTCCACTGTGTCCTGTTTATGCTGCTCCTGCCTCTTTATTGAAACTCAAAAGACATCAATGTCTATTAATCACCAAATTCAGGAGTCTCTTTTTTTCTCATTTTATCTAACTTCTACTTTTTAATAGAGTTTGCTTCTCCTTCATTGGATTTTTTTTTTTTATTTTCTTTGCTCCAGGGACTGCTTTTGGCCTAAGGGGCTCTTTGGTATTGAGGGTAGGGAATGCATTTGTCTTTTAGTTATAGCTAAGTAAAGAGTTCTCCAGTAGGGAGATACTTGTACCATTCTACCAGTGGTAGCATCAATCTCCACTTTGTCTTGTGGGGTAATTATGAAGCTCTGGAGAAGAATACTGGTAAAGAAACTAGAGAGAAAAGCATGAACTTGAGAGCTTCTAAGAAAGATGACATGACAAAACTTGATCTTGATTAGTCTGTGAAATTTTACATGGCTAAATTCTCCAAAGCTGAGAGAGTAAGAGTATTAATGCCTTTAGCCAAAATAGGAAAGTGGGGAAGGTTATGTGGTTTCAAGAGGAAGGGGATCTTGAGTTTTAGACATATTGAATGTGAAATGAAAATGTGGGAGGAGGAGGAAGAGAGCCTGAATAGGGACTGGTCTTTTGATTTCATTGATATAGAGAATTCTTAGGTGAGGAAATCAAATCAAATTACCATCTTGCTGCCACCTCTGTAAGTGGTATTTTTTTTAATCTGGGGCATCCAAATAGCAATATCTTCCATCAGTAATTAGAGTTGTAGAAATTGGCATGAGCCTATGCCTACAGGAATGAATATGAGAGTCATCCACTTGGAGACAATGTTTGAAGTGATAAGAATAGATATATAGCTAATGAAATCTAATATGGGTGTATTACAGTTTTTCAAATTAAAATGTTTCCACTAAATTGTGTATAAATCAAATTTTGGTCCATTTCATTTCAAAGCATAGAAACTCAGTATTTAAAGGAACTCTAGACTGAGGCTACATTGGTCAGTTTTAGTGTCTTTGTTACTGTTCTATGGGGGTAGAGGCAATTGTAAAAAAAAAAAAATCTTCAATAAACCTTAAAAATGATAAACTTGATAGTAAATCCTTCTAACATTCAACTCCTGGGCTTTGCTGTTTCTTTCTTCCTCTGAAATAAAACTATCATGTGTTCTTACTCAATTATAGTGTAATCCCCTTGTGGAACCAGCACTGTCTTAAAATTTCTATTTGTATCCCCAGAAATTAGTACATCACTTGACACATGGGAAGAGCATATTAAATGATTTCTTATTCACTCATTCAAAGTGAAGAATCATTTAGTGTTTTTAAATTATTTTTTAAAAAACGTTATCTTTTCATATACTAAGTTTTCTTCAAGTGTGGCTCATTTGTGTAAGAATACAGATAACAGTGGAATGCTCAACTAGTATATCTATAGGAGTCCTGCTATCCTTGTCCCAAACTGTATTTATTTATTGGTTATCGATTCTGTTTTTGCTGATGTTTGTTATTCTTGGAAGATTTTGTTCTATATCACAGTTGCTACATCAAGTCTAGTGAAATTAACAGCATTATCCTTACAAGTTACCAGATTGAGTCAACATAATCTTCAAGTCCATGTTCCTCTCTAATGAAGTGGGATTCAGATCTTCCTCATGGTCTGAGATGCTCCCCTCTTCCAGGGTCTTATTTGTATAAAGTTTGATATGCAAATATGATAAAAAGGAGCAGTGAAATACAGAATCTCACTGATTGACATATGATGTATAAGCAAAAATGATATGTCAGCAGATCATGAGTTGGATGAAGCAAGAAATATCTCCACTAACTACTCAGTCACAAGATGCTCATTATCAAGTTAATGTTCTATGATTAAGCAAGTGAACTTAGAATCTACAGCTCATAGTTCTGGGGCCAAAAATACAGAATTTATAATCACTATTCCTATGGAATTATATCATATTGATTGATACTCATCAGAACAGAGTAGAGAACCAAATTAATTATTTTTCACATTTGTATCCATCCATCCATCTTTCTATTCATTCATTTATCATCTATCTAATCTACCTATCTCTCTACCTAACTTTTTGTCACCTGTTTGCCACCCCAAGCATCCCCTCTTCAGTAGAGGAGCAAATAAACATCAGCTTAGAGAGATGTGATAATTGCCCTATTTGCTTGAGACAAATCTGTAGTATTTCTTTCCCCCCATATACGTCTCAATTCTGTCTTGCTTCTCCTGAGTGATTTCTTTCCATCCTCATCCTAGAAATCAATGTCCTTTTTATTCTGGAATTTCACAGCTCACTTTTAGAGTGGGTGTCAACCCTATTGTGCAAATACATTTATCTTAGAGCTTTTGGTGTTTATTCTAGAAAGAAACATTTTCAGTTTGAAAGCTCTTTTTTTGGTTCCTTTATGGGAGAATTCTGGGCAGGATAGGCACAGAACAGGTTCATCAATATTAGGTATAATTAAATGTAATTAATTTTTTTAAATTTAAATTTAAAAAATATAACTTAAAAACAAATTTTCCATCAATTCTATATAAAGTTTGTGTCAGTAAAAAGAAATGTTAAAATAAATGGAAATTATTCTTGAGTAAGTATTAAGAATAACTGCCAGGTTTAAATATTGCACTTTATCCTTTTCATCAGAAAAACTTAGACTTCAAAAGCATGCTTCCATTTTGATGCTAATTAAAAACAAAAAGTTCCTTCCAGTTCTGTTCCTTATTTATACATATACATATCTTCTATCTCCATTTAAAATATCATGGATTCAAATAGAAATAAAACAATTTATTCTTAGAAAGATTAGCCTCTTTATCCCTCATATAACAAGATCTCATATAACAATTTTCCTTTTGGGAAAAATTCAATAACATGTATGTAGTCTCTCACTGTAGTTTCAATAAATTCCATAAACTGGGAGGAAATATTCTTTCTACAAGAAGACAATCTTTAGTTTGTAATGATCTGAGCAATACTTTCTATGAATCAGTGCCAACAAAAATAAATCATTATGATTTGATAATAAGTTTGGTTCCTATTATAGTTTCAAAACTAGTTATACTTTACCTACTTGGAAATTGACCCTAATTCCTAGTTTTTATTTGATGATCCATCAGTTTTTATACTTTTTTTTCTTTTAGAATCAGAAGTGATTGTAGCTCATTAAATTAAAAAGCTGCAATCCAACTTAATTCCTGTACAGTTATATTTAGTGCTTTGGGAATTGTATACTATTAAGAGAAATAACTTTGTTCATAGTAGCAACAGTGATCCCAAAGAATAAAGTTCAACTTAGCTGCTACTTTTGAAGAACAATAATTTGGGATAAGATTAAGTTAATAATGCCTAAATAAGAGTTAGCGATAACTTTCCCAGGAAATGTTTTATGTAAAAATTATGGAGGTCTGCCCATCATAGCACAATGAATACTGACATTTTTGACTTGATAGGAAAACATTTATCTTTGCACCTGTTTCAATATATGAATAAATGTCATGTATTATAACAAGAGGAGGGAAAAGCTGTCAGCCTGATTTTTTAAAAAAATATGCATGGGCTTAAGATTGGGCAAAATATTGTGAGCAGTTCAAATTATTTTTCTTCCTGTACCATATCTAGATTCTAAATGACAACAGTTCAATTTAAGTCAATATTCAAAAATATGCATTAATTAATATGAGGGTGGGTATTCTATAAATTCACCAGTATTGAAACCAACATTAAGGTAAGTTAACTGAAGTGAATATGTTTATATTACTTAATGCTTCAGTATTTCCATACATCCAGGTTCTCATCAATGCAGACATTTACTCAAATAGTACAGACTGCAACCTACCTAGAAAGCATGGGTAGGTTCTAACCTATTCCTTTATAATCTAAACTTCTTGAGGGCAGGAACTGATTTCACTTTTGGCTTCCTATTCTTAGCATCTACCACAATTTCTAGCATATAGTAGGTGCTTATGAAATATTTGTTAAATTGATTGATTTCTCACCCTTTGAAATTTTTTCCTATAATCTCTGATAAAACCACTACAAAACATATATCCAATGTGCTGAAGTGTGTGTGTGTGTGTGTGTGTGTGTGTGTGTTGGTATATGTGTATGTGTATATGGGGATCTTTTTCTAGTTCTTTTACTGTTTTGGGGTAGCTGGTTATCCATCCACAATCCCTTGTTGACTACATGATTGGCCTACTTCTTTTCCCAGTAATACAATTCTTGGTTCAAATCATTTATGCCACTATATTGCCTGTAAGTAGGCTATAGCATTTGTTTTCTCATTGTCCTTTGGGCCACTTATAATCTTGAATTTTCTGGAAATTAAGATCTTTCTAGATTTGTAGCTATATAATTTCACTTGAAAAATGTTAGCTTTTACAGGACTAGCTTTGTCCTTTTATAAAATCCAACATTCATTCCTATTAAAAACTCTTGAGAGTATAGGAATAAATGGACTTTTCCTTAAAATAATCAGTAGCATCTATTTAAAACCAGCAGAGTAAGCATCATATGTAATGGAGACAAACTGCAACCATTCCCAATAAGATCAGGAGTGAAACACAAGGTTGCCCACTATCACCATTACTATTTAATATTGTATTAGAAATGCTAGCTTTGGCAATAAGAGTTGAGAAAGAGATTAAAGAAATAAGAATAGGCAATGAGGAAACCAAATTATTACTCTTTGCTGATGATATGATGGTATACTAAGAGAACCCCAGAGATTCTACTAAAAAGTTATTAGAAACAATCCACACCTTTAGCAAAGTTGCAGAATACAAAATAAACCCACATAAGACATCAGCATTCTTATATATCACTAACAAAACCCAACAGTTAGAGATACAAAAAGAAATTCCATTTAAAGTAACTACTGATTGTATAAAATATTTAGGAATTTATCTGCCAAGGGAAAATCAGAAACTTTATGAGCAAAACTACAAAACACTTTCCACACAAATTAAGTCTGATCTAACCAACTGGAAAAATATTAAATGCTCTTGGATTGGGCGAGCAAATATAATAAAGATGACAATACTACCTAAACTAATCTATTTATTTAGCGCTATACCAATCAGACTCCCCAAAAACTATTTTGATGACCTAGAAAAAATAACAACGAAGTTCATATGGAAAAACAAAAGGTCAAGAATTTCAAGGGAATTAATGAAAAAAAATCAAATGAAGGTGGCCTAGCTGTACCAGATCT
The DNA here is from genome assembly GCF_016432865.1 of Antechinus flavipes. Lineage (NCBI taxonomy): Eukaryota > Metazoa > Chordata > Mammalia > Dasyuromorphia > Dasyuridae > Antechinus > Antechinus flavipes. The sequence continues at coordinate 47,427,142 of NC_067402.1, read as the reverse complement.
AAAATTATATTATAAAGCAGTGGTTACTAAAACCATCTGGTATTGGCTAAGAAATAGACTAGTTGATCAATGGAATAGGTTAGATTCAAAGGACAAAACAGCCAGTAACTTTAATAATCTAGTGTTTGACAAACCCAAAGACCCCAGTTGTGGGGATAAGAATGCATTATTTGACAAAAATTGCTGGGAAAATTGGAAATTAGTATGGCAGAAACTAGGCATTGACCCACACTTAATACTGTACACCAAAATAAGGTCAAAATGGGTTCATGACCTAGGCATAAAGAATGAGATTATAAATAAATTGGAAGAACATAGGATAGTTTACCTCTCAGACCTGTGGAAGAGGAAGGAATTTATGACCAAAGAAGAGCTAGAGATCACTATTGATCACAAAATAGAAAATTTTGATTATATCAAATTGAAAAGTTTTTGTACAAACAAAACTAATGCAGACAAGATTAGAAGGGAAACAATAAACTGGGAAAACATTTTTACAGTCAAAGGTTCTGATAAAGGCCTCATTTCCAAAATATATAGAGAATTGACTCTAATTTATAAGAAATCAAGCCATTCTCCAACTGATAAAATGGTCAAAGGATATGAACAGACAATTCTCAGATGAAGAAATTAAAACTATTTATAGCCATATGAAAATATGCTCCAAATCATTATTAATCAGAGAAATGCAAATTAAGACACCTTTGAGATAGCACTATACACTTGTCAGATTGGCTAGAATGACAGGGAAAGATAATGAGGAATTTTGGAGGGGATGTGGGAAAACAGGGACACTGATATATTGTTGGTGGAATTGTGAATACATCCAACCATTTTGGAGAGCAATTTGGACTATGCTCAAAAAGTTATCAAACTGTGCATACCCTTTGATCCAGCAGTGTTTCTACTGGGCTTATACCCCAAAGAGATACTAAAGAAGGGAAAGGAACCTGTATGTGCCAAAATGTTTGTGGCAGTCTTGTTTGTAGTTGCTAAAAGTTGGAAAATGAAAGGATGTCCATCAATTGGAGAATGATTGAGTAAATTGTGGTATATGAACGTTATGGAATATTATTGTTCTGTAAGAAATGACCAGCAGGATGAATACAGAGAAGACTGGTGAGACTTACATGCACTGATGCTAAGTGAAATGAGCAGAACCAGGAGATCATTATATACCTCAACAATGATACTGTTTGAGGATGTATTCTGATGGAAGTGGATCTCTTCGATAAAGAGAGCTAATTCAGTTTCAATTGATCAAGCATGGACAGAAGCAGCTACACCCAAAGAAAGAACCTTGGGAAATGAATATAAACTGCTTGTATTTTTGTTTTTCTTCCCAGGTTATTTATACCTTCTGAATCCAATTCTCCCTATGCAACAAGAGAACTGTTTGGTTCTGCACACATATATTGTATCTAGGATATACTGTAAACTATTTAACATGTATAGGACTGCTTGCCCTCTGGAGGAGGGGGTGGAAGGAGGGAGGGGGAAAATCGGAACAGAAGTGAGTGCAAGGGATAATGTTGTAAAAAATTACCCTGGCATGGGTTCTGTCAATAAAAAGTTATTTAAAAATAATTTTTTTTAAAAAAAAAAGGACTAGCTTTATGTCAGGAAGAAACCTGGGATCATTTAAAAATGCTGCTCATTTTCCCAAATGCAATCCAGCATTTCTTTTCAACTCAATTCAATCCAAGTCAGTGCTGAGCCCAATTGAGTCTACATTGTAGTGCCCATCCAAAAAACCAACAAATTGCCCATTCAACTTCATGTTGTCATTTGAACAATACTCAATATACTTCCATTTAGATTTTTTTTTCCTGTGTGGCTAATTAGACTGAACCACTCTACCGAGTAGTTTTGGATCTCCCTCAGGAGACTGAGTAGAAATACACTGTCATCCCCAAATAAGAAGAGATGGCACATATATAGGGAAATGATTTTTCATTTGGGATCTCAGAAGGACATCATACATGAAAGAAGCAAATGACTTTGATAAGCATAAAATATAAACTCATGGACTTTCATTTTTTTTCATAATCCTAATGTTTTGCAGATAGAAAGTATTTAAATTTTTGTGGCTGTGAATGTACCTCATTTGTTTTTGCTACACTTGGTACTAAAATCAGAAAATGTATTTATTTATTTATTAACAAAGTTCCTTAGAGTTGCATCTTTTTAGGAATCTGGATGGTCTTGACATATGTTTGGGAGACCTTTGGTTGGAAGAAAACATGTGATATTTTTGGAGTAAAATACTTTTTTTATTTTATTTTATTTTTTAAATAGCAGAACATTTATATTTTCTAAGACTTTGCAACTGAGGTCTTCTATAGAGATAATTTATAAGGGACTGACTATGAATGTGGTTCTGGAGCAAAATGAAATATTAGTCATCTTATGAGAATATTAAAACTACTGTGGACCATTAAAAAAGAAATGTGCTAATAAAATTTAAACATTTTTTAAGATTATTCTAGTGAAACATCAATGAAATAGAAACTGGCAAAATTAGATTTGTAAAATTTAAGAGCTGAACAGGCTTAGTAAAAGGTTCATTTAGACCAAAGCTGCTTAAACTGTGGGTCATGACCCCATATGAATTGATGTAATTGAATGTAGGGTTTGCAAAATTATGATTTATTACCAGTAAATGTCCAATTTGTACACAGATTTTATATACCCACATACCCAGGATTGTGAGAAAATTTCTTGGATGAAAATGAGTAGTGAGTGGAAAAAAGTTTAAGAAGCCCTAATCTAGTCCACCTCCCTCATTTCATAAACAAGGTACCTGATTTGACCAATATTATTTATAAACATAAGGTGGACATAAAATGTCACTAAATTCCATTCAACAAGTAATTAAATAGATATACTATGTGTAAGGTAATGAGTACAAAAATTAAAATGTAACAGTTCCTGCCCTCAAGGAGCTCACATTCTCCTTATTAGAATCAGGCACTTAGAACAATGTGATAAAAATGTGCTTTAGCGTTGCTTGGCAAAGCAGAGACTTCCAATATTCCATTGCTGGGGTGGTAGCTAGGTAGACACGACCATCTGAAGGGTTAAGAAATCTTTGCAATAATCTAGCCCTTTCCTCAAATGCTGCACTCCTACACATTACCTGCTTTATTGGGTAAAATTATGCCAAGATCTTATCGGCTCTCTTTTATATTTATGTATTCACAGAAGTTGTTTTGTATCCTGGCATTTTACATACTGATTTTTCCTCAGCTGCAGGCTCCCTCATCAACCATCCCCCACCTCAATTTTTGCTTTCTTTTAAGCTGTCTGAAAGAGACTTTGCTCAGGAAATGTAGGCATATAATATATAAGGTGTTCTAAAAGTAAGGTTTAAATTTATTTAAGTTTTATATTTTAGGCATATTAAGTAATGAAGTACCTACTGTGCGCCAGAAACCGCACAAAGATTTTTTTGGACAACCTGTATAGTAAACACACACATATACATAGATCATACATGATAAACTATTTATAGTGTAGATATACATGTGGATACAAAGTAATGTTAATGTGACTGATTTTTTAAAAGTAAAGAAACCACAACTTACACTTCCATATTAGTGATGTTTCTTGTAAAGGGGAAGGGAATTTATACAAGCACTTATTATAGTTATTGCTTAAAATATGTTTAATTAAGCTTTTAAATTAGAAATTTAAATGTCAATATAAATAACTAAGTGGCAGCCTGATATCATGATTTGAGAGCCTGACTTAGATTTAGGAAGAGTTGGGTTCAAGTCATATTAATTTAAATTCATTTCAGTGCAAAAATATCTTAATGCTTTTTCAATCCCTCTCTGTTGGTCATCTATTAGGATGCTTTGCTTGTTCATTTCAATCACTTTCTCCATGAAAACGTTTTTGTAAATTTTGAACCACACTGACTATGTGATCCTGGACAATAATTCAAATACCTGCCTAAGATCAGAAAGTATTAAGTTATTTCTTTAGACAAACAAAATCGATGGAGTCAGAATTAAAAGAGAATTGTTAGTAGAAATCTTAACAGAAAATTTCTCTGATAAAGATTTGATATCCCACATATATAAGAAAATAAGGTATTTATCTTGAATGAGTCATTCCTCAAAAGATGAATGGTCAAAAAATACAAAGAATAATTTGTCAAAGGAAGGAATCCAAGCTATCAGTAACCACATAAAAATGTTCCAAATTATAGTCATAAAGGAAAAGCAAATTAAAACACCTCTGTGAATCTACTTCATACCTACCAGATCATCAAAGATGACAAAAAAATAGAAAAAAATGACAATTGTGAAAGAGAAGCACACTAATACACAATGAATGGAGCTATGAAATGATACAGCCATTCTGGAAAGCAATTTGGAACTATAATTCAAGCTAATTTGTGCCTATCCTTTGACCCAGAAATATCACTACTAGACACATGCCCCTAAAGAGATCAAAGGCATAGGGAAAGATTCACGAGTACAAAAATATTTTAGTAGCACATTTCATTTTTAATCAACAAATTAAGTGCCCAATAATGAGGAAATAGTTGAATATTATATTATTTTGTATATTATTTAATGGCGTATGAATATAATAGAATATTAACATTCTATGGGTAATGATGGATGAATAGAATAAATTCAGAGAAACCTTGGAAGATTTTCGTGAAGTAAATTGAACTGAAGCAGGAAAACTATATAATCAAGGATAATAGCACCATAATGGACAACTTTGGAAGACTTTTAAAAATCTTAATAAGGCAATCACAGATTTAATAAAACATGTTTCCTACCTGTTGGTGAAGTGGTGAGGGACTGTTGGTAAAGAATTAGACATAAACTGCAAACACTAGTAACACAAATTTGTGTTCCTTGCCTACATTTGATACAAAGAAGGCTTTTGGGATGTCGGTGAAGATTTATAGAAAATAGTAAAGTAAAGACAATGCAAAAAAAAGGAAAAAATAATCAATGAAATTATTAGAATATAAAGAAAAGCGTACCAAATTGTTTTTATAATACATTTTAAGATCTAGTATGGTTATACCACCTCTGTATTTTTCCCTTGATTCCTTTGATATCCTTGAGTTTTATTCTTCCAGATGAATTTTGTCATTATTTTTCTAACTCTGTAAAATTTTTTCTTGACAGTTTGATCTGTATGGCACTGAATAAATTAATTTAGGTAAAGTTGTCATTTTACTATATTTGGTTTGACTTAGTCATAAGCAATTATTATTTTTTCAATTGTTTAGATCTAACTTATGTGAAGTGTTTTACAACTGTGTTCATATGGTTGATGGATTTGTTTTGGCAGGTAGACTCTTAAGTATTTTATATTGCCTAGAATATTTTAAAGGGAATTTCTCTTTCTTTCTCTTGCTGCTGGAATTTGTTGGTAATAATTAGAAATGCTGATGATTTATGTGGATTTATTTTGTATCCTGAAACTTTGTTAAAGTTGTTAATAATCTTAAGTAGTTTTTAAATTGATTCTCAAGGATTTTCTAAGTATAACATCATATCATCTGCAAAAGAGTAATAGTTTTGTTTGCTCATTGCTTATTCTAATTCTTTTAAATTTCTTTCTTCTCTTATTGCTAAAGCTAACAATTCTAATCCAACGGTAAATAATCACTCTTGACTGTATTGGGAAAGCTTCTAGCTTATCCCCATTACATATAATGCTTGCATGATATAAAGTGATGATAAGTAAAATATTACTTATTTCAAGGTAAGTACCACATATTCCTGTGCTGTCTAGTGTTTTAATAGGAATGGGTATTATATTTATTCAAGAGTCTATTTTTTCTGAGCCTATTGAAATAAACACATGGCTTCTGTTGGCTTTCTAATTGATATGATTGATTATGTTGATAGTTTTCCAAATATTGAACTAGTCCTGAATTCCAGGTATAAGTCCCACCTGGTCATAGGGGCATGATCCCTGTGATATATTGGTATAATCTCTTTGCTAGTATTTCATTTATATTTTTATCTCAATATTGGGCAGGCAACAGGGAAATTGGTCTATAACTTTCTTTCTGTTTTGGCTCTTCCTGTTTTGGTTATTAGCACCATATTTGTGTCGTAAAAGGAATTTGTAGCACTCTTTCTTTAACTATTTTCCCAAATAGCTTATGTAGTATTGAAATTAATTGATTTTTAAATGTTTGGTATAATTCTCTTATGAATCCATTTGGTACTGGCTAAGAAATAAAGTGGTGGATTAATGGAATAGTAATCTAACATATGATAAAAGCAAAGATCCAAGCTTTTGGAACAAAAAATCATTAATTGAGAAAAGTTCCTGGGAAAACTAGAAAATGGCATGGTGAAAACGAGGTATAGACAAATATCTCACACTTTATTCCAAGTAAAGCTCAAAATTGGACACATGATGTACATATAAAGGTATAACATCATGAGCAAATTAAAGTAGCATGGAATAGTTTATCTGTCAGTTTTGTGGATAAGGGAAGAATTTAGGGACAAAGAAGATATGGAGAGTGTAACAAAATGCAAAATAGATAATATTGATAATATAAAAAACTTTTGCACAAACAAAAAACAAATGCAATCAACATAAGGAAAGAAAAAAAAACGGGGAAAATTTTGCAACAATATCTTTGATAAAAGCCTAATTTCTCAAAAATAGAGAGAACTGAATCAAATTTATTAAAATATAAGTCATTCCCCAATTGATAAATGATCAAAGTGAGTTTTCAGGCAAAGAAATCAAAGTTATCTATAATCATATGAAAAAAAGCTTTAAATCAATATCAGAGAAATACAAAATAAAACAATCCAGAGGTACCACCTCACACCTTTCAGAATGACTAATATGAAAGGAAAAGAAAATGATGTATGATGTTGTAAGGGATATGGGGAAACTGGAACACTAATGCACTAGTGGTAGAGTTGTGAAATAATTCAACCATTCTGGAGAATAATTGGAAACTATGTCCAAAAGGCTATAAAACTGTGCATACCCTTTGATCCAGCAATATCTCTTCTAGGTCAATATCCCAAAGACTTAAAAAAAAACATATTTATTAAAAAATATTTAAAGCAGTTTTTTTTGTAGTGGCTAAGAATCGGAAATCAAAGGGATATCCATCAATTGGAGAATGGCTAAACAAACTGTGATATATGATTGTAATGGAATATGTTTGTGCTATAAGAAATGACAAGCAGGGTGAGGTAAAAAAAAATTGAAAAGGCTTACATGAACTAATACATAGAGAAGTAAACAGAACCAGGAGAATGTTGTACACAATAACAGCAATATTGTTCCACAAAGAACTGTGAATGATTTAGTTATTTCCAGTAATCCAATGATCCAAAACAATCCCAAAGGACTAATGATGAAGAATACTATTCAGCTCCAGAGTAAGAACTGATGTTTGACTGAATACAGATTAAAGAGTGCTGCTTTTCACTTTCTTTAATTTTTTTCTTTTATGAGTCTTTTTGTAAATGACTAATGATTAACATGGAATGTTTTACATAATTGCTCATATGTAACCTATGTCTGGTTGTGAGGTAGAGAGAATTGAATTGGGAACTCAAAACTTTAGATAAAAATGTTTTAAAATTGGAAGAGAGAGACAGAAGCAGAGATAGAGACAGAGAGGGAGAAGGGAGAGAAGAGAGAAAGAGAGACAAAGACAGACAGAGACAGACAGACAGAGAGAAACAGAGAGATAGAGAACCAGAAAGTTGAGAGAGCACAGAGAACCATTTGAACTGTAGGGCAGAGTGTGGTGCAGTGTGAGTGAGCCTCCAAAAATCTGAAGGGCCCTTTTCCTGCAGGCAAGCTTTTTAAAATATCCTTTTTATATACATTTATATCAGGAAACTTGGTTCAGGGCCCAAGTCTTAGTCCCCTGAGTCAATCAAATTTCAAGGAAATTTCATACAAGGAAAAAAATTAGCCAAAGATACATGCGGAGGAAAACCCATGGTGGGGAGGGGCAAGGCAATTCCAGGAGATAATATTGCTTCTACCATGAATAAGGCCAAGGGAGCATTGACTACAAAGAGGGGCAACTCCCAAGAAGCTCAGAAAAGGATGGGATATCCTGGGTGTAATATTTTTGGGACTTTTAAAAGGTGAAGAATCATGGGCTCATAGAACCTCCCAGTTGGAAGAGACCTCAGATAGAAAACTTTTCTCTAAGCCTTTAATAAATGGTCATGCAGCCTTCACTGGAAAATTGCCATTGATGTCACTCCCTTGTGAGAGGTTGTCTACCATTTTTGTACTTTGCTTATAATTAACTAAAATCTGCCTCTGTAGTTCAGCCCCAGATTCTAGTTCCACTCTCTGCATCTGAGTAGAAATCTAATTTTCTTCACTTAACTCTTCAGAAAGAAAATTGGGCCCATTTACTCTAACTGAAACACAAGTTAGCAAGAGCTCTGAGCAACAATGATGCTAAGCAAGACTTCACTATGTTGCTAAGCAAGACTTTATTATGATGCTACGCATGACTTAGTGAAACAATGCTATTGGGGGGGAGGGAGAATGTATAACTGGTACAGAATTTGTTTCTTATCTTCAAAGATCTGAAGGTCAAATAGATGAGATTTCCTACCACTACATAAGGTGAAGAGTAAAGTGTTTGGGATGGAGTTGGGCAGGGAGAGAAGAGGGAGATGTAGGAAAAGACTGGAGAGAGAAGCAGCCCAGATTGTATATGCATGAGTTGTTAATGTCTGGTGTGGGGCAGAGGAAATGGCATGAAAGTAGAAGGTAGAAAATCTGGGTTGTGAGCCAGCCCAGACTAACCAGCCATATAACCTGGGGTATTCACATTTTTTCTGGATTTCAGTTTCGTCCTTTGTATATGGAGAGTTAGGATATGGTCCTTTCCTCTATATATTTTCCAAAGTATTTTTCTTTCTTTCTTTTTTTGGGGGGGGGGAGAAATGTTAGCTTTTTTAAAAAGATGTTTAATGATATATATTCCTTTTACATCACCTGGATTTCCCCTCTATAAAAAGAGCTATGCGTTATAACAAGTGCTTTTTAAAAAATCGAAAAGAGAACAAATTGAATAAAACTGATCAATTCGTTTTTCAAAATCTGATATTATAAGCAATGTTCTATATCCATGGGGCTGCCTACCTTTTCTGCAAAGGAGTGTGGTCCATATAATTTCAGGGCCAAAATTGTTCTTTATAATTTTGGAATATTGTTGATTGCTTTTTGGTGGTATTTTTTTTCCATTTGCATTCTTTAGTCACTGTGAATGTTGTATTCTTGATTTTGCCTGCTTCACTCTGCATCAATCAGCTTCACGTAACTCTTTCCATACTTTTCTGCATTCATCTTAGTAGTTTTTTCTCATAGCTGATTTTGTTCATGAGCTGCAATTGGGCCATTTCCCAAACATTGGATTTCTACTTTGTTTCTTGCTCTTTGCTATCTTAAAAAAAGTGATGCTATTAATATTTTGGTGAATATGGAGTGAACAGCCAGACCTAAGACTAACTTCACTGCAAACTGCCCTCAGAGTCAGCTAATTCCTTTCAGAGGATCAGTGTATTGGGAACCTTTTAAGCACCATTCATAAAGCCAATTCTTTCTGTTTCTGTCCTCTTTCACTAATACCAGGCTTCCTATGGGTCCTGTAGCCCCAGTCTCTGAATAGAGTATTACTTCCAGGCCTGGGTTAGTTTGTTTTTTTCTTATTAAACATGTTTGTAACATCCTTCTATCGTCCACCGCCCCGTGATTCCTGTATTCTGATTTTAGCATCATAGATATCTTGTTTTACTGCCCTTTAAAGGATCTCAACTGGAAAAGGGGAGAGGGCTGTGCTTTATTTGATGTCACCTTTTTTGTATAGCTGAATTGCTTTTAGGTCATGGCCCAATCCTCACCCAAAATGCTTACTATATGACCCAACTTTCTGTGGAGCAGCCTCTTCACCAAAGAGTTTGTGATTAGTTTGAAGCATGACCTAGAATTCAAGAAAGTTTTTGAGTGGCTGAATCGAAACAAAACACCTTTTATCCACATTGATTTTTTTTGACAACAAACTGAAGTGTATGTAGTAAAATTTCTGAGTGAAAGAATTGGACAGTTTAACCATTTTATTTTAATAATTCCAAATTAGAATATTTGTACTAATTCTCAGCTCAACCAACAATGCATGAGTATGGCAATTTTTCCACAACTCTTCCAAAATTGAGTCTCCATCTTTTGTCATCTTTGCAAGTTTAGTGGGTATGAGAAAGGGGAAAATTTCAAAGTAGTTTTGTTTTGTCTTTTTCTTATTAGTGATTTGCAGCATTCTTTTTTTTTTTTTTTTTTTTTTTTGCTTGGGCAATTGGGGTTACATGGCTTGCCCACAGAAGTGGGCAGTGTTAAGTATTAAGTGTCTGAGTTCAGATTTGAACTCAGGTCCTCCTGACTTCAGGGCTAGTGCTCTAACCACTCTGCCACCTAGCTGCCCCTGCAGCATTCTTTCAAATGTTTGTTAATAAGTTGCAATTCTTTAGAGAGTTGTTTGTTCATATTCTTTGATTACGATGTGATATTTCTAAGGTACAAATATGACCATATTAGTCTTGTGCTCAGAAACCTATTGTGGCTCCCTGTTAACCTTTAGGACATAATAGCTAGAATTCCAGTTTTTGACAATTAATTCCCTTCATGAACTGGTGGCTTATTATACATCATTCTTTGCATTAAATATTCTATAATCCAACTTTCCTGACTTGCTCTTCCTCATGCAAAACTTGCAACTTCCCATTTCTGGGCTTCTCAAAGGTTGTCTCTTCTACTTGGAATATCCTCATAGACAACTTTATATTTATTTGAGATATTTTGGGCTTATTTATATGTGTACAATGTATACTTCTAGTAGAATGGGTCAATCAATTTCTTGCAAGTTGTTTTGGTTTTGTTTATCTGATAGCACAGTGTTTGAAACAGAATAGTCTCTTCATATTTAAAAATTATTTAATTTCTAATAGCCCTCTTCTTCATACCCATCAAGTCTAATTCCATCCTTAAATCGGTCAGTCAACTGTCATTTTATTAAGCATTTAACCATATGCCAGTTTCTGTGTTGTTGAATTCTACCTTAGAACTATTTGAGCAATTAATATCCACAAAAAGAGATTACTCATAGGATGCCAAAGTCAGGATTTCCTGCATAAATTAGGATGGTAAAAGTCAAAAGTTGTTTTGGTCCAAACTCTTTAAAGACTCCTGGCGGATTCAGACACTTACCAGAGAAAGAATATGAGTAACTTCCTCATTTGAACTCCTTTCTTTCTCTTTACATTTGTGATCATTTGCATCCTGTGTTGAACCAGTGTGTAGCTTAGGCTAGGGAGGCTGAGAGGTGCCAGGTGCTGCTCCAAGCATCCCCTCATCAGCAGCCAGAGAACATCAATCACCCCTGAAAAGGATGAAAAAAGCTCTACTCCAGGCAATCTCACTTCCCTCATTTTTCCTTGGAGCCATTACACTTTCATATTAAAGTCTCCTGTGGTGGGGTGATTTTTCTGAGGTTATAATTTCATTTTTGTCAGTCTTAAAGCTAAATGAAACCTAATGGACTTGTCCTTCACTTAAGAAGGTCATAGCTATTGCTTTCCACAATGTCTATACCTAGAGGCGACTGCATCCCCTGCCCCCATCCACATGACATACTATGCAAAGAACCTTACTTTTTTTTTAAACAAATGATACATTTACCAACTGTACAGTGGGGTCTGCAAATGAATTTTCTTTGTGCCTGAAAACATTGGAGATAAAGAGTGGGGGTCATAACTACCTCTGAGCCAGGAAAAGCTGGGTTCAAGGGCTGTCTTTGAAACATACAAATGATGTGACTATGGGGAAGTCACTTAATAATCTCTGTGTCCCTCCTTCCTTCCCTTCCTTTTCTCCCTCTTTCCTTCTTCTTTTCCTTCCTTCTTTCCTTCCCTTCCTCCTTTCTTTCCTCCCTCCCTCTTTCCAAAGGAAAAAAGAATCCTTGATAACTGAAAAAAAAACTATTTAAAAATCCCTCTTCTTTGTGTTCCAAGAGATTCTAAAGTTATATATAAATTGCAGAGAAGGTGCCCAGTTGTGTTTGTAAGTGAATTTTCCTTCTCTGGGTCTTTCTGGGTGATGCAGTGAACAGAATGCTATGTCTGGAGTCAGGAAGATCTGAGTTCAAATTCGGCCTCAGATACTTACTAGCTGTTTGACCCTGGGTGAGTCACTTAACCATGTTTGCCTCAGTTACCTCATCTGTAAATTGGAGAAAGGGTTAGCAAATCACTCCATTATCTCTTCCAAGAAAACCCCAAATGGGGTCACAAAGAGTTGGAAATGACTGAACAAGAGTGTCAGTGCCTATCACTGAGTGTATTGATCCTGTCTTTTACTTTTTTTGTTTGTTAGTTTGTTTAGATCTCTAATTTCACTGGAGAACTCCCTAGTGTGGAAACTCCTTCCAGTATTGCATATTAGCAGTTTCTAATCTTAGAGAATTGTTTGGGACATTGAAAGATTCAGTGACTGGTCTGGTTATGTCAGAGGAAGGATTTGGACACGCCTGGTCTTCCTGATCACAAGGTAGTTTTTTCCATTAACTACCAAGCAACATTGCTTCTCTAAATCATCAACGTGCATTTCTTATAGCACAGTGATATTCCATTGAATTCATAAACCATAATTTGATGAGCCATTTCATAATCACTGGGCATCTATTTTATTTCCAGTTTTTTGCAACCCCCCAAAACACTGCTACTATAAATATCTTGATACATATATATGTTTATGTAAACATATATAAACATATGATCTTTCCTCTAATCAATGACCTCTTTGAGAACATATATCTAATCATGAAGTCTTGAGCCAAAGGGTATAGACATTTTTCTCACTTTATTTTAATAATTATAAACTAGTGTTTATAGTTGTAGTGAATGATAACTCTATCAATAATTCCTACCTTTCCACAGCCTCTGACACTTTTCTGAGATTTTCGCCAATTTTCTTATTGTAAAGTAAAAAGTTTTAGTTGTTTGAATTTTCATTTCTCTTAGTATTAATGGTTTGGAGTCTTATTTCACATGGTTATTTATGATTTGTAATTCTTCTTTTGAATTCTTTGACCACTTATCTATTGAAGAAAGACTTTACTCGGTTTCTAAGACCCCTTCCACCTTTAAATCTGTAATCCTGTGACAGTTAATAAAAGCATTCTATGAGCCAGATACTCTCCTAAATACAATGAAAAAAAAAAAAAAGCCAGTACTTCCCCCTAAGAAAGTTACATTCTAATGGAGTGTTCGACATGTAAATAACTAGATATATAGAGAATACATGGAAAATAGTCTGAGGGGAGAAGGCATTAGCTGGGGAAGGAGTTGAAGGCTAGGTAAGGTGGTCTAAATATGGTGGGAGTTGAACTAAGTCTTGAAGGAAGCAGGGGAAATTAATAAACATCAATGAAGGAACAGAGCATTCCAGGCATAAGGGAGAATCACTTTAAAGGCATGGGAGTTTGAGATGGAGGAATAACTGCAAAATGGGCCATTGTAGCTGTATTATTGAGTTATTAGAGTAAGGTGCAAGAAGACTAGAAAAGGAGAAAAGGGCTAGATTGTAAAGGGCTTTAAAATAACAATATTTTCAAGATGGTCCTAGTGGTCAAATGGAGCTACTGATGTTCATTTTAGAGGGCAAACACACAGGCAGATCCTTTTCTTAGAAAAATTACATTGGCCCTTGAGTGGAAGATGGATTCAAGTAGAAAAAGACTTGAGTAGAGAAAGCAATGAGCACACTATCCTACAAGTCAAATAGGCAGAGATGTACTAGATACTAGAGTGCTGGATGTGTTGTGGAGATCAGGTGTATGGGAGAGATGTCACGAAGGCAGAAATGATAAGCTCTGGCCAAGAATTGGATGTGTCGGGTGAGAGTTAAAGCTTGGAATAATAGCCTGGAAGTTGTGGTCCTGGGTATCATGGAAGTGTTGCCCGTGACATGAAGAGGGAAGTTTAAAGTGACAAAGTCAGACTTAAGCCTTTGGGAAATCATTTTGGAATATTTTGGAAATTGATTGAATTGGGGAGTAGACAAACTCAAGGAAACAATTAGAAACACATGACAAGAGCCAAGTTGGAAGTAATTAGGGCTTGAATGAAGAGGTGGCCATGAGAATGATAAGAAGGGGGTCAGACATGACAGCTATTGTCCTTGGGTTGGGAAAAATGGTACACCTGGAAGAGAAATAAGGCCAGTCAGAAGAGGGGTGGGATTTAACAGAAAGACAACAACTTTCTTTTGGAACAGGTGAGCTTGAGGATTTTGCTCTTTCCGAGTTCTCCTCCTACCTATCTGATGATTTCTTCTCAATCTCTTCCAATGCTTCATTTCGGTTACAACCACTATAGGTATATCCCCCAAAGCTCTTTCCTAAGACACTTTCTCTCTCTCCTCATATTCTTGGTGATCTCATTAATTTCTGTGGGTTCACTTATCATTTCTATGCAAAGGATTCCCAGATCCTCCATGCACGCTAGTCATACAGGATCCTTCTTAAACTGGATATGTCCTGTAAACCTCTCAAACCTAACTCATCCAAAGCACAACTTCTTATTCTTTATTGCAAATCTTCCCATTTTCTAACCTTCCCTCTTTGTATCATGGCTACCAACAACATATGAACACTGCAACATTCACTGATACTGGGATGAGGGCATTCATTGAAGCCTCTCTGGGCTTCTGTATCTGCTTCTGTAAAATGGGAATAATAACATCTCTACTACTTCCCCCATAGGGTTGTTGTGAAGGTCAAATGAGATAATAAATTAAAAAGCTGTATGAATTAATGCTACTCATTATTACAGAATAAAATGCAAATACCTCAGCCTGATGATAGAGGTTCTTCCCAATCTGGCTCCAGTCTTCCTTTCCTTCCTTATTAAACATTTAAATCTATTATGCATACTATGTTACAATCAGGTAAATGTTTAACAACTGACTCCCTGGGAGGAAAATATGTACCCAAGACATACTTTTAAGTTTAACCTCCCTTATTAGCAACTTCTCCACCACTTTTTAAAGTGTAGAAATCAACAAAACAATGAATCAAGCCATGGTTTGTAGTACTTGTTTATTTCCAAGATTGACATGTTCTCACTAAAAATTTAACAATAGAATCTAGGAAGCTGGTACGAGCTGGCTCCTGCATACCCACAGACAACCAAACTGAGTGTCCCCTGAAGTTGACATTTCATATCCTGCCTTTGTGCCTTTGTTATTTCTCATATGTGAAATCCACTGCTATGCTTTTTTTTTCCTTTCTCATGTTTATGTGGTAGATCCTCTGATAGAATATTAACTCCTTCAGCATAAGCTCCAGTCTGTTTTTGTATTTACACTTCCAGAAAGCCGATGCTGGTGTTATAGTTTGCGGGATGCCCCCAAAGGTCTTTTTCATCAGCTTAACTTCTGTGTCTGAAATTTTTAAAGCTTTGTTCCTTTGAGGGAAACTACTGTGTCTTTTTTTTTAACACAGCAAATGCCCCTTAAGGTGATAAATACAATAAGTCTTATTATCTATTAATACTTAAGTATTTGCAGGAACTCCATCCCTTGGGAATAAGCTCTTATCCACACATATTTATGTCCCTGATTAGAAGGACACCCTGGCATAATGGACAGAAAATTGGCCTCAGAACCAGGAGAACTTTGGTTCAAGCATTGCCCCTGACATAGACTAATTATGTGACTCTGGACTAATTTAACTTTTCAGAGTTATAAGCAACTCTCTAAGATTCTAAGTTACAGTGACGGTGCTGATTTCTATTGATAGAGACAATTTCCTCATTCAGGAGGAAATCATAGGTCTGGCCCTCATCCCTAAAACACAATTGTATTTCTTTACAGAATCTCCCTCCAACCCCAAATAATAACAATTTGGAAAATGGAAAATATATGACCTGACCTCAAAAGAAAGAAGAAGTGGTGTATAATGTAAAAGTCATTGAAATATCAACCAAGAGGTTTCCATATTCTTCCCAGTTCTTCTACAACCATGGGTAAGACATTTTGAATTTTTAGTTCTAAATTTCCTCATTTGTAAAATCAATGGATTGAAAAGTTTATTTAATCAGAAAACTCAAGCTCCAAAAATAGAAAATTGGCTATCATTTTCCTCCTGATTTTGCAGTTGAGGAAACTGGAGCCCAGTGAGGCTACATAATTTGCCTAAAGTCATAAAATGGCAGAACTGAGATTTAATCCAGATCATCTACCTCTTAATCCATTGTTCTTTCCACTCTTGCATATTACTTCTCCATGGGCAACCTGTAAAAGACTTTCTGCCTCTGACATCCCAACAGCAATAATCTGGCTGGAGGTGCATTGGGGAGTAGATATAGAAAGGACAAATGAGATGGGTGGAGGAATAAGAACTATACCTGGAAGAAGGCAGGAAAGTCATGGACTATTTTGGAGGAGAAAGGCAAAGTAGCATTCAGGTTAAGGAACTGGTATAAATTTTAAGTGAATATTACCCTTACCTCTTAATATGAATTCAATTGCTCATTAAAAAGTTGCCATGAGCTTTGAAGTAACAGTTTTAAAAAATCATTCCATATCAATCGATCAACAGAGCAAATATTTATTGACTTCTTACCACATGAAAATCCCAGTGCTCAATTTCTTTGGCCTGAAGTGCACCTTCACTGAAGGTAAAAATTCTCAGGCATAGAGCCAAAAAAGCTTGGAGGATATAGCCTATGCCAGTAGACAAAGGTATGGAAAGCAGCAATAGGCTGATTTGGCTAATGGTATAAGAACAATTCTTATACATAATAAATCTAGAGAACTAGGAATAACCCCTTACTCTTGAAGTTATTTCCCACTTAAAAAAAACCATAGCAATTAGAAGTCAAAATTTCTTGCATAAAGTACTGAGTCATATTGGATTGCAGGTGTTTATCAACTTCAGTTAGATTTTGTGAAAATGGTTATAGGATCTTGAACTAGTTGCTTAAAACCTATTTGTGCCTTAATTTTCTTCATCAGAACTGGATTAATGAATATATGTATGTTGTGTATGGATGGATGGATGGATGGATGAAAAGGGGGAAAGAGAAGAATTTTTAGATACCTACTATTAAGTGACACTTCTAGTGCCAGGCACTGTCTTAAGTGTTTTACAAATATTTCATTTGATCAGCACAATGAATGAATGAATAAAACAGCTCATTGTGTGCAAAGTACTGAACTCGGGATACAAATAGAAAAGCAAGGCAGCCACATAATGGATATCAAAACATACATGGGTGGCAGCATGATACAATGGAGAGAGTCCTGAAATTTGTAATCAAAGGTCTTGGAGTTAAATCCTGGTTCTGCCACTTAATGTGACCTGGATTAAGTCACTTAAATTCTGCATTGCTCAATTTCCTCATCTATAAAATGAAGGAATTGCAGCAGGAGTTAGAGCCTTGGTCCTGGAGTCAGGAGGATGGAGGTCAAACTTGACTTCAGCCACTAACCAGCCATGTGAACTTCAATAAATCATTAACCTCATTGCTATAGTTTCCTCATCTTTAAAATGAGAGAATTGTGCTAGATTTCCATTTCTAATTCTGATTCTTTGCTACAGATCAAGTGCTCATAAAGATTATTAGTGAATATTTCAAAGTCCAATTCCTCTTGTGCAGCAAAATAACTCTATGGACATGTATACATATATTGTATTTAACCTATACTTTAACATATTTAACATGTATTGGTCTACCTGCCATCTGGGGGAGGGGGTGGGAGGAAGGAGGGGAAAAATTGGAACAAAAGGTTTTGCAACTGTCAATGCTGAAAAATACCCATGCATATATCTTGTAAATAAAAAGTTATAATAAAAAAATTATTAGTGAAATGCTTGTTAAGGGTTTTAAACCTCAAATGAGCCATAGCACATGATTTGGTGTTTTAGCAGGGCCAATTTCAGATGTGGAAGCTGGGGCTAAGAAAGTTTGACTCACTCAAGATTACACAACTGCTAAGTGCTTGGGGCAGGTTTGAACTTATCTCTTTCCAACTCAAAATATGTTCAATATTGAAAATGTCCAATGCTCATTCTGCTTTCAGATATGATGAGACTTCTACATGGATGGACCTTTTTAGTTTGTAGTTTTTGGAAAATCAAGAATTTGCTTCTACTCTAAGAATAAAAATTCCTAAGGGATTCCTAACTTGCTGACAAGGTTCCCTTGGGGGTTGTGATTTGTTGCTAAGTTACAGCTTTGGCCTTACTCTGCTATTAGAATTGCTAATAGTTCTACCAGATAACTCATCTCTGTAGGGCAGTACATCAGACCAAGGGATGTCTGGTCTTCTGGTCAATTGGATCGCAAATCTAGCTCCAACCCATCTAATTTTCTGGACTGATGAACCATGGCACACTCTATACAGTCTATATTCCAGTCAAACTAGCATAGATATTCCTATACCTGCCAATCGTCTTTTAGAATCATCTTCCTCAAGGGTGGAAAGCTCTTTCTCCTTCCACCCATACCTTGGTATCCTTAGCTCCTTTCTAGCACAGCTCAAGGGCTCGGTCCTCTATTTGGGCCTCCTCTGTTCTCCAAGTTAGTTTTCTCCTTCCTCTGCTCACATTCACTTTAAATTTAGTCTTTTACTTTTTAATCTGCATATATGTATACTTATTACCCCATTCTAGTAAAATGTGAACTTCTTGAAGACAGGGACTGCTTCATTTTTAGTTTTTATACCATGAGTTCCTAGCATTAATACCTGACATATAACAGGTGCTTAATAAATGATTGTTGACTTGAATTTGTTGAGATAGCCAAAGCCCTGGTGCTGGGGATTTAGTGAGTGCTGTCTCTCCCAATAACTCCTTGCCTCTCCAGCTGCGTAGAATGTTGTTCAGTACCACGGCTAGCTTCCTTGGAATCCAGCCGCATCTAGCTGACTTATTTGCTGACTTACCTTCAGCATCTCTCTTAACAAGAGAAAGATTAATTATCAATGATGTGTAGAGGGCACCTTACTAAATTCTGAGGATCCAAAGTCTCCCCACTAAAAAGGGGAAGAAAAGATCCATAATCCTTAAGAAGCTAATATTCTCCTGGGGAGGACCCAGCACATAAGCAGAGTAAATTCTGGTTAATCTGAGGAAGAGAGAGCACTACCAGCTGAACTGAGATTCAGAGAATGTGCATAATTGTTTGACTAATGCAGGAATGGTCCCCTAGCAAACTCCTTATTTAGGATAGCTTTGTTTCTTTTGTGCTGAAATCTTTTAGTCTCCCCCATGGCACAACATTTTGCTGGTGATGCTCACTCATGTCCTTCTCCATGTCCTTCTTCACTGACCTTTTGATAATGCACATGCCTGAAGTGCACCTTCACTGAAGGTAAAAATTCTCAAGCATAGAACCACAAAAGCATGGAGGATATAGCCTATGCCAGTAGACAAAGGTGTGGAAAGCAGCAATAGGCTGATTTGGCTAAATGGTATAAGAACAGTTCTTATATGTAATAAATCCAAAGAACTAGGAATAACCCCTTACTCTTGAAGACTTTGAATCCTAAATTTGTTATTTACAAAGAATAGATTATCTCAGAAAATAGGAATATCAGAATGGAGAAAGAAAGAGAACAACAATAATAAAATCATACGGTTGGAAAGACTGAGGTTGCTTTCATAAGATAGGGTGCCGTGAATAGAACCTGGAGTCAGGAAGACCTGAGTTTCAAGGAAGCCTCAGATACTTCAGCTGGACAAGTCACTTAACTTCTGTGTACTTTAGTTTCCCAATCCAATCATTATAGTGCCTATACCCCATGGTTTTTGAGAGGATCATATGAGAAGATCATATTTGTAAAGCATTCAGCACAATTTCTGGCACATAGTAGGAGTTTATAAAATGCCATTTCCTTCCTTTCTTCCTTAACTACTTTTATATAGCCAGCCATTTAACTGCTGCAGATATTTAAAGAACTTGTATAAATGTGAGGTTAGATTAGGAATGAATCATTAGCAAAAACTTTAATTTAGAGCAAATAAGCATTCTTATTGTGGAAGCTTATTGATACTTTTCTCCAGCATTTCTTTATTGGTGATGATAGCAATCTACTAATCCCTGCCATATGAGACTCTATGACCTCTAGGGAATCTTAACTTTAATTCTTCAGAGTCTGTGATTGTCTTGCTGTCCCAAAGAATCAGTGGGATTAAAAAGATTGGATCACAGCATTGCAATTTCCTAAAACCAGTCCAATTCACTAACCTCCTGTTCAATTCTGGGCTCTGTTCATTGTTCATTTGTAGCATCCATTCAAATAAGCCAGCTTTATGAATTACCCATTCAACTTCATGTCATCAAAAATTTGTATACATCATAACTCACCCCCAAAATAGCTTGCATATTCATATGGCAAAAGTAATTGATAACCTATGAACTAACCATGTATTGTCAAGAGATGGAGCAAAGACTTTCAAGATGAAGTATTGTAAGATTTATAAGAAAATCTGTACAAGAAGTGCACAAAATTGAAAGGGAGGGAGGGATTGTTATCTACATCTATGCAGGAAATAATTTCATTGATGATATCATAGCATAGTCCTATTTATGTTTAATGAGATGTTTTTCTTTCAGTAAAACCATCAGGCATCATCAGTAAGTGAAAATGTATTAATATTGCCCAAATATGTTTGAATTTTGCAAATTCTATATTTCATGGGGGAAAACTTAATGTTAGTGGTTTACTCCAATGGGACTTCTTGTGATAGCTAGACAAATTAAGACAATTAGTGATTATATTTTACAGTAGAAATATAATCATTGCTCCATGAATTTGCCAATTATTCTTCCCCATTGAGGTGTATCAGCCAAATCTTAATGGTAATGAGAATGTATTAAAGAAGTTAGGAAATAGAGATAGGAGAGAAATTTTAAATTTAATCATTTGGTTAGAAAATCAAAAAAAAAAAATACTATACGTAGATGTAAAAGTCATGAGTTTTTAAGGTTTTTGCTAAATAAAAAGCCACCAGAGGGCAGCTTAATACAATGCAATGATGCAAGGCTTAAACCAATGGAGCACTTTTGGAGTAGGGGGAGAATTCCTATGCAGTCCTGCTGCTAGTGCTAAAGAGCCTTAGAAGTAATCAAATTTTACTGAAGGAAATATTATAAATGTACTAACAAAAATTAATGCTACTTAAAGAAGCAAAGGAAGCTGCTCTGGCCTTGTAACCAAGATACTTGGGGCTTGGGCTCCAGCCATTCCCTCTTTCTGTGCCTCAGTTTCCTCATATGTAAAGTAAGGTGACTGCATTTATGATCTCTCTGTTCTCCTTAATTTAGTCTGTAATGAGGCTTCTTATTTAGGAGAACCAGATTTTGTGTTTCTTTTTTTATTGAAAGCACTTCCTGACAGTTTACTTAGTGGGAAAAATTATGTCTGTTTTACCAGTAATATCTCCTAAGGAGGCCAAGTATTTAATGCTTCACCTTGAGCTGGTGTTTGGAAAGTTTCAATTGCCATTTATATCCTTATCAGCACCGTTTCTTAGATTGGAAAAAAAAAAATGAAAAGCGCTGAGGAATTTCTTTCTAATTAAATAGGATAAACAGTGTCCAAGCATGGCTGGGTGGTGCAGTAGATAAAGTCCCTGACCTGAAGTCAGGATTACTTGTCTTCCTGAGTTTAAATCTAGACTCAGACATTTACCAGCAAGTCACTAAATCCTGTTTGTCTCAGTTTCCTTATCTGAAAAGTGAGTTGGAGAAGAAAATGACTAATCAATCCAATGTCTTTACTAAGAAAATCTCAAATGGGGTCACAAAGATTTGGGCACAAATGAACACAACTAAACAACAAAATAATATCCATGAGTTCCCTACACCAATAAAATCACAAGTCTCTATTCTATTCCTCAGCGTGGCTGTGAGACTCTGAATTGGCTTGTTGTAGTCAATGAAAGTGGCACAATAACCTTAAATATTAAAAGAGTCTTGCCAAACAATGTTCCACTTTCCCCAGTTGCCAACAGCAGTAAAGGTTTAATTTGAGAGATAAATTTCCTAGAAAAGGTCCTTTACTAATTGTTACCTACAAAATAAATATCTTAGGGTTTGGGCTAGGGAAGGGTAGTCCTTTTCCTAGCTTCCCCCCTGGGATGCATGAGTTCTTCTGGCAGCATTTTCACTAATGACTCTCAGAAAAGTAGGGGAAAGGGCTGCCAGCCATTGGCTTCTGTCCCATCAGCCAGCTTTGTGATGAGCGGAAAGAGAACTCTCTGTTTATGGTCCTGGGAATTGGCCAATAACTGCTTGGGGCAGAATCGCCTGGTTAAAGATGTTCTAACCCTCCTGTGAGATGTGCTATTTATCATGTAATTAGCTAAGACTAAGAGGGACAGAATAACAAAGGAATGAAGTACTAGCCTCTACAATCACCAACACTAGATTTGAATCCCCTCCCTTTGACATTTGGAGACACTTATTAGCTGTGTGACCATGGGTATTGGTAGAATTAGGACTAGAGCAACCCTATTTGAGATATATTAATTTTAGCCCCCAAAATGTAACTGTTCCTATTATTATTATTATAATACTACTAAGGTATAAACCTTATGATTTGGGTGATGAGAAGAGGGGAAGAGCTAAGGGTGTCAAATATAGGATTTATGATGTAAAAAGCTCCTGATGAGAAAGTTTTTCCACTAATGAAAATCATCATTTTCTCTGACACTTAAGAGTCTATAGCAACTCTAAGATACTTATTCAGGCTCACACAACTGGTCTTCTTGATTTTGAAGCCTCCTCTCTACCCACTCTGTCCTACTCCCTCACTTTATTATAAAATCTTTTGTGCTATCTTGAAAGTCTTTTCTAGTGAATTTATTTCCCTGTATTTTTTTCCTTTTGAAATTTTGACCATTTGTGCTTCTATTTCCTTCCCTCTAAACTTTCTTCATTTATCCTTCTGACTTCATTCCTTGACTGAAACTGCTCTCTTCAATAGTACTCGTTATCACCCAGTCTGGTGTCTTCTTCTCAATCCTTCTCTTCTTTGACCTTTATGAAACTTTGGATACTATTGATCTGGATGCTCTTACTTTTCTGGGGATTTGTTATTCTGCTCTTTCTTGGTTCTCCTCCTACTTACCTAACTGTTCCTCCTCATCAATCTCTTTTTCTAGATTTTCATCCACATCAGGTGTATTAATTGTGAGCATCCCCCAAGGCTAGACATTCTTCTCTTTTCTCACTATAGTATATACTTTCTCACTTGCTAATCTCATCAGTTTCTATGGGTTCAATTATTGTCCCCCTGCAGATGATTCCCAGATCTAATATTCAGCCCTAGTCTATCTCCTGATAACTCTAGCCATATCACAACTGCATTTTGAACATGTTGAAATAGATGTCCTATAAGCATCTCAAACTCAACAGTATTACTAAAATACAACTCACTGTCTTATCTTCCCAAACTCTTCTCACCTTCCAAATTTTCCTGTTACTCACTCTAAATATCCAGATTAAAACTGTGATGTCATACTCGATTCTTCTTTCCTTTATTATTGAAATAATTTGGGATAATCCTAGAGATGAGTGAAATCTAAATTTTAAGTAATTCTCTTTGGGAGTCTGAGGGTGAGTTCAAAAAGCTAGAGATGAGACAAAAGTACTTGACTCTCTTCTCATTAGAGGCCAGAACTTGGTAATAGTAGTTCCTTAGTAGAAAAAGAAAAGGTGAATGCCTTAGTCTCTCTCAGCCTAGCAACTATTCTTATTATTAAAATAGGAATAAATGTAAAGGTCTACATCTTTCTTTCGAAGATCAGCTGTAGAAGTACAACATGTGGAGACATAACTAGGCAACAATTTATATGACAAAAGACTGTAGGGTCTTAATGGTCTGGTCTGCAAGCTCAAAACAAGTCAGTAGTCTAAAATGGCAAACAGAAAAGCTAATGTGACTTGAGACTACATTAATAGAATTAGTGTCCATAAAAAGGGAGGTAATAATTCTTTTGTAGTTTGCTTTGCTCGGGCCATATTTAAATTTGTATTCAATTGTATTAATTATATTTGCATTAATTTCTTAGACCCACATTTTGGGAAGGACATTGACAAGCTGTATTTCACCTAGAGGAGGATGATTAGGATTAGAGATGGGAGGACCGGGAGCCATGCCCATACAATGATTTGTTAAAGGAACAAAGGCACGTTTAGTTTAGAGAAGAGAAGACTAAGAGAAGAACATGACCAAGAATTTGAAAGGCTAAGACAGGAAAGAGAGTTTAAGTTCCTCCTGCCTGGGGAGACCTTATAATAGTGGGAGGAAAAATGAAGGTTGCAAGCTCAATATAAAGAAAAGCTTCCGAACAATTGTTGTTCCATTATGTCAGTCATGTCCAACTCTTCTAGACCTCATTTCTTGGCAAAGATACTGGGATGATTTGCTGTTTCCTTCTCTAGCTCATTTTACAGATGAGGAAACTGAAGCAAACAAAGTTAAGTGACTTGCCCAAGATCACACAGCTAGTGAGTGTCTGAGTGAGTTTCAGATTTGAAACCATGAAGATGAGACTTCCTGTCTCCAGCTCTGACACTGTGCACTCTGCACTAGCTGCCCTCGTTCTAACAATGAGACTTGTCTTAAAGTAGAAGCTGTTAGGATTAGGAGAAACTTGGTGCAAACTCTTATTAAGGGCATGTTAAGAAAGCTAATGAAGAAGAAAGTGACCAAAAACAGAATATATTCAGTAGGGAGACCAAAAAAGCTTTGATGATAGTTGGAAGGGTCTTGTAGGATCCTGGTCTGGGAGAAACCATTGGGTGCTCTGGTTCAAAGCTTCTTAAACTATTGGGTCACAACCCTACATGGAGTCACATCACTGAATGTGGGGGTTGTTGTGAAAAATTTGGCATCCATAAAAGGTATCAAATATTCCACCAAGATTTAATTCTTTATGTAAAAATAAACAAGCATATCCATCTCATTAGTGAGCAAATTTGATTTGGTCTCTGATTAATGATAAAATTATATGTATTCTAGAGAATTGTTTTTAAATAAATTTCTTTGGGATTTACTATCAGTAAATATTTGATTTGTCTATCTATTTTATATGCCTATATACCCGGGGCTGCAAAAAAAAAAAATATCTCTGGTGAAAAGGGATTGTGAGTGGGAAAAGTTTAAGGGAGTTGGAGAAAGCAATCTTCTTACCTAGATCAAATTGAGATCCATAATGGTATAAATCAAAAACTCACTCTGGGTCAGTACTATGGTTTCTTCCTAAGGCTAAAATCCAAAAAGCTGAGATAAATGTGAAAATCTATGGTAGATGCTCTGCCCCTTGCCCTGACTCTACTCTACTGTGTTGGCTCATCTACAACAGTAAAGGTGCAGATTTAAACAGAGAATAGATTGTCAACTGACATATCTATTTAAAAAAAGAGAGAAAGGGTCCATCAGTACATGTCATTGTTTGTAATGATATATATATATATATATATATATATATATATATAATGAATGCACATAATATATATGTATATTATGTACATTCATTGATTTTGCTAATTTTTAAAATATTCCTCTTTTAAAAAGATTTTTTGTTATAAGGGATAACTTTCATTTTTTAAAGGGATAATTTTCTAAAAAAGAGTAGGGATACAAAAAGAAAGAACATAAATCTCTAAAAATCTATTTTTAAAAAGGTAGGGTCAAGTACCCTACCTTTGAAGGAAGATAAAAAGGACCCTATGAAGAAAAAAAGATGAACAATCAGAAAGAGCTTAAGAGAAAGAAGTTTTCTGGAAGCAAGGTCATAGAGCAGCTGGGAAAGAAGAAGGTCAATATACAGAGAGATGTTCAGTGTACAGGTTAACTTTAGACAGGAAGGGAAAATCTCTTGTTCTGAGGTTAACAGGAAGGATTAAAAGGAAAAATGTATGGATGAGGATATGTTTTAAGAAGACAGGGCCATCCTTGAGATCTGTGGGGCTTAGAGGATATAACCCAAAATGGGACCTCCCTTACCTTATTTTTGCAAATATGAAATCAGGTTAAAATGGATAATATGGCCAAACCAGAAGAACAATTTGTATAATAACAATATCATAAAAACAAATTAACTTTGACCCACATGTGCAAAAATGTTTGTAGCAGCCCTTTTTGTAGTGGCAAGGAGCTAAAAATAAAGTGGATGCCCATCAGAGATGGGGAATGACTGAATAAGTTATGGTATATGAATTATTAAGGAATATTGTTGTTCTATTAGACATGATGAGCAGGCTGATTTCAGAAAAGCCCAGAAAGACTTACATGAACTGATCTAATGCTAAGTGAAGTGAATAAGGCACATTGCACACAGAAACAACAAAATTATGTGATTGATCAGCTGTGGTGGATTTGGCTCTTTTCAACAATGAAGTTATTCAAGGCAAGTGCAATAGATTTGTGATGGAAAGAGTCATCTGCATCCAAAGACAGAACTATGAAGACTGAAAGTGGATCAAACCATGGTATTTTCATCTTTTTTATTGTTGCTGTTATTTCTTTGCCTGTTTTTTTCTCTTTTCCCTTTTGATCAGATTTTTCTTGCATGATGAATATGGAAATATGTTTAAAAGAACTGAGCATGTATCAGATTGTTTGTTGCCTTGAGGAGGTAAGGGAGGAAGAGAGAAAAATCTGAACACAAAATGAATGGGATACAAAAATGAATGATGAAAAATTATCTTTACGTGTATTTGGGAAAATAAAATACTATTGAAAATTTTAAAAAAGAAAATAAAAACCCAAACAACTTTGAAAGGCTTAAGCACTCTGATCAGCAAAATGACTAGTGCTATTGACCTTTTTATGGATAAAAGATCAAGAAATATGCAGAATGAGATATACCTTTTTAGAAATGTTTAAATATCTAAAAATTATATTTTACTTGGCAATGCTTATTTGTTACACTAGTTCCATTTTTCTTTATGATGAGGGGTGACAAAAATAATTCTTAATAATTGGAAACAATGTAACAAAAAATACAAGTTAAAAACAATTAAGTACATGTCCACCATTAAACAATCCTTCAATCAGTCTGAATCATAAACTTTGCTCTCAATGATGAGGCAAGCTGTACCCTTACAAATATGCTTAGTGAGGGCTGACATCATCAAGAGTGGGAAAAGTCATTGACTTTTGATTGTATTCCTATTGCCATCACGGTCTTTTGAACAAAAAAATAAAAAGAATGTAAAATACTTGAAAACAGAGGAAAAAAGCAAAGACATGACTGTCTCCTTCAGCATCATGAAAGCCTGTTCATCTGTTAAAACACTGAGAAGGGAACTCTGATGAAGAATAAATCTGAAGTTGTATAAAACTTCACTTCCTCTGATTATGTAGTTTACAATTGTATTCCACTTTGTAATTAAGCTTTCCTGGTGGGAATGACTGAATAAGTATATTTTCAAATCTGTATTTTATATATAATGCAGATGCATTATATAATATACTGCTTTGCAGGTTTATTTTTATAGAGATTAAAAAAAGTACTATATTACTAATAAAAATCTTTTGATAACTCTAAAAATAAGTAGCTAATCTCTTACTTACCATTCTCTATTGAGGAAAATTAATATAATATGATAGTAATAACTATTAATTTATGACCTACTTCTTTCTTTTCATTTTTGCTATAATCCAACTTCTGAAAATTTCAGTCAGTCTTGGAAGATCATGGCTGAATGATTGCTCCTAACTCTCAAGGGACTTGCTCCTTAACTAAATTGGTCAGGATCTGACCCATTTGGGAAACATAATTTCTGTTGGAATATAAAAAGAATCCAGTCTCATTGAGTCTTTGGGAGGTATCCTATCTTTCATCTCCTCCATTAGATTTTAGGGCAACTCAGCTCATGAAAGAGAAAATTAATCAGAGAAGTACAGATGGAAATAGTTTCCTTTGCCCAGATTCCTTGAGTTTTGTCTCATGATCAAACCATTCTCAGTAGAAGGAGCTGAAGATTTTTAGACTGCCTCCTCATTAAATATCTGCCAATTAGGGGTTAGTTAGGGGACTTCCCTTTCAGAAGTGCTTTAAGGTATTTCAGAGTCTCCCTTGGCATCTTTGGTTACTGAGAGAAACCACTGACCATCAGTTTATTGATTTCAGGCTAGCCTAATTAGCAAATTGATTATTAATTACCCAGAAACTCTGCCTCTTGGGATTTTTTATTTGCAACACTATAAGGTTAGTAAATGGACTTCTACTCAATTGGAGTGGTCCTTGTCTAGTTTGTCTTTGTACTTGATAAGTACTAGGTCAAGTCCTTTTTAATTATGGTATGGATGTAACTGGTTTTTTTGGAGATTATGTAGAAAGGCCACAAGTTTTTGGAGGGCTCTGATAAATTAGAAAGACTTTGCATCCAACTCCATCAATATGTGTGTGTTATCCAAGAAATGTTATACATGACTGCTGATGGGCTGATTCATCAGTCTAGCTAAGGATGAAGATGCTCATCATAAGAGTGATGACCCCTTAGTGATGACTGAGTATTGGGAAGAGAAAATGGCAACCCATGAAATGCACAAAAACATAAAATGGCTTTAATTCTACATGAACCTGTTCACATTCTGCAATGATTATAGTAAAATACCAGAAAATGGAGCAGACCATACTAAAAATCACCCTGTTCTTAGATCAACATTGACCCAACTGGTGAGCCTTCTTAGCATGTGATCTTTGTCCAGTGTAAAGTGAGTTGACACTTTAATGGAGGAACTGAACCACACCCATGTTGACACTCTTGCTATAAATGAAGCCATAAAACATAACAAGATTGTATGTAAATGGAATGCAGTGTCTCACAGAGGGAGAAAGATTTGGAGGAATTCGTTTTATCCTGTACCCCAAAGCAGTTAGGTGTGATTTCCCAGGACAAGTGGCTATCTTTCTTTGCCATATTGGCAATTACCATCGGCAAACAGACCACCAGGAAGAGAATCCTGGCTTACACCCTAACATTCATGGTAGAGATTAAAGAAGCAGAGAGATTCTGTGAAGAACTTGATAAGATTCCCCCAACCTAAGTCAACATACACCTGTTTGCTCATGTTCGTTTGTGATCACTGCACAAGGAGATAGTGACATGTGCCAAGAAATGATGTTTCTAATTGTCTTTGGGGGCAGGATAAAACCAGCTTAACATTTCTATTTGAGGACAATCTGCATTCCATTTAACTTCTAGGAACTAAAACAGAAGTGAATTAATTCCATGGAGAAGAATTCCCAAATTCCCTAATTTCTACTTCCTCTTCACCAAATAAAAATAATTTTTTTTTAACTTTTCCATCTGTAGTAAGCCTGGACTTAGTCTCCAAACCCAAAAGCATACTAGTATATTCTATTTCCAGAACTTGACTAGCTCCATATTCCTTAGGTTCTAGAAGTACCCTTGAGGGATTATGGGATTCTTTCCATACTATTGTCTTGAATTCCCATCTCATGCACTTTTCCAATATAATCATGAGTGACTAGCACCTCAATATCATTTGCCCCAGTACCAATTATATCTCTAATGTCATTTAACCAATTGATAGCTCCTCAAAACCATAAACAACAAACATCAATGGTCTTTTTACAAGGGGTTATTTAATAAAAAGATAGTAGGTTTATAGACAAAAAGAGATAGCCCAAGAACTATGAAAATATCCTTCTCTGAATTGGGGTACTTTGTCTCGCTTTGTCTCCCTTAACTACCTTTATTCCCATCATTGAGTTCACTAGGTGCAGCTTACCTGGTGGATAAATCACTCCCAAGATCTCAGCTGCTGGGTCAGTCCTCAACTGACTTGGGTCAAGCTGGGTCCATCCATAGTTCTTCTGGGAGACTTCTGGTGGCTCCAGTGATCTTTAGTTTTTCAGTCTTCCACATTCATTCATCCAAGACCTTGTGAAACACAATTGAGAGAGTAAAACAAGTCATATGTTAAAGCCACATGGTGACCAGCTAAGGGTTTATTCATTTCTTCTTTCTCACTCAAATAATGTCAGGGAGAAAGAGCTCAAGCGTCCAGTTGGAGTC
The DNA here is from genome assembly GCF_016432865.1 of Antechinus flavipes. Lineage (NCBI taxonomy): Eukaryota > Metazoa > Chordata > Mammalia > Dasyuromorphia > Dasyuridae > Antechinus > Antechinus flavipes. The sequence continues at coordinate 47,397,026 of NC_067402.1, read as the reverse complement.
TTTGTACACTTTCTGAGTTCTAGCTCAGTGATCAATTAAAAGACTTTTCTTTGCTATGTATTAAGTGGACAGAAAACAATCATGAAACATACATATGCTCTAAATTGGGAGCAGGACCAGCATGCACTTAGACAATCAGGATCACCAAGTCCTTTATGTGGGCTGTCATGTTTTGAGAACTGGACTCCCCTTGGTCAGTCCCCCTTGTCTACCTCATAACATTCCTAATGTTTACTTTTTTGTGAACTGAATCAATTTCCTTGTTCTTTTGTGGATTCTCTGTTTTTTTCTCTTTTTCAAAAAATATTTTATTGATGCTTAAAAAAAACACATCAAAAACATTCCTTCTTTCCCAGAGGAACCCTACTTTGTAGCAAAACAAATCAAATAAATCCTTTAGTTAAGTCTGATGCCTTGTCTTATTCTATACTCAAAAGTCCTCTATAAGGAAGGGAGAAACAGATGTTTTACCAGCAGTTTTCTGAAGTCACAATTAGTCACTGTATTCTCATGATTTTATTATTGATTTTCATTACCATTTGATACTGCTTCATAATTGTTACTATATGTTATTCCCCCTTTGGACCAAATCCGAGGAGATTAAGGTTCAAATAATGCTCATTTCCCTTTCTTTTTCCCCTCAATTATAATAGGTCTTTTGTGCCTCTACATGTGATAAAATTTACCCTATTTTACTTTCCCTTTCCTCTTCTTCCATACAATAGCTTTTTATCCCTAATTTTTTTATATCATCATATAAAAGGCAATTTATACATACACACTCCTAGGTATACCCATTCTTACTACCCTGACAAAGATACATATCTCATTACATATCATCTTCCCGTGTAGGGATGTAAACATTTTAACCTTTAAAACCTTTTTTACCTTCTAATGCTTCTTTTGAGTCTTGTACTTAAAGATCAAATTTTCTGTTCACCTCTGGTCCTTTCATAAAAACTGATGAAAATTCCCAAGTCCATTGAATGTCCAAATTTTCCCTTAAAAGAATAATGCTTAGTTTTGCTGTAGTTGATTCTTAGTTATAGTCCAAGTTCTTTTGCCTTCTGGAATATCATCTTCCTAGGTCCTGGGTAATCTTGATTGTGGATCCTCAACATTTGGATTGTTTTGTCTCTGGCTACAAGTAGCCAGATTTTTTCTTTGATCTGATAATTCTGAAATTTAGCTATACTATTCCTTGGAGTTTTCATTTTGGGGCCTCATTAAGGAGATGATCAATGAATTCTTTCAATGACTATTTTACCTTCTATTCTATGATATCAGGACAGTTTTCCTTGATGATTTCTTGAAAGATTTTTTTCTCATCATGGCCTTCAAGTAGTACAATAATTCTTAGATTATACTTCCTAGATCTATTATCCAGGTCACTTGATTTTCCAATGAGGTATTTTACATTTTCTTCTATTTTTTCATTTTTTTTTGATTGATTCTTGATGTCTCATTGAGTCATTCACTTCCATTTGTTCAATTTTAATTTTTAATGAATTATTTTTTCAATTAGCTTTTTTACCTCCTTTTGCACTTGACCAATGGTGCTTTTAAAGGAGTTGTTTTGTTCAGTGGGTTTTTTCCCCATTTTGCCAATTCTATTTTTAAGAAGTTGTTCTCTTTTTCCATTTTGACTATTCTATTTTTCAAAAACTTGTTTTCTTTTTTTACTTCGCCAAATTTATTCTTTAAAAAGTTGTTTTCTTTAGTTTTTTTTTCCATTTTGCCATATTTATTTTCTAAGGAGAAGTTTTCTTCAGTCAATTTCTGAATTTCCTTTTTTTTTTTTTTTTTTTTAAGCTGTTGACTCTTGTTGACCCAAGTACTCATTTCTCCTGCTTAGTACTCATTTGTTTGCTCCATTTTTCTTCTATCTCTCTCTTAAGATCTTTTCTGAACTTTTCCTTGGGCACAAAGAAATTGTTCCAAGCTCTTTTGCCAGGGACGTTTGCTGACTTTCCTAGGCTGGGATTGGGGTTGGGGCTGGGGCTTGATGGTGCTGCAGGCTTCCCCTGTACTGGGTGGTCTTGGTCAAGTCCCAGGTGTTATGCTGCAGTCTGGAGGCTCACAATTTGCCTTTGTAGTTGTGTTGGAGGTCTCACAGCTGGTCTGCTGATCCCTAGCCTTCTGAAGCAGTATAGAATAACTAATATTGCTGTATTTTGACTAAGAGCCTCCCGCTAGACACCCTATACCCGGCCTCCCTGTTCCAGGTTTCTCTGAGCTGTGACTGCACTGGGCCATGTTCCCTCCTGCACAATGAGACAAAACATTCCTGTAGTCCTTCCAAGATATCTTAAGCTGGAAAATTATTACACTTGAAATATTTATGGATTCTGTCACTCCAAAACCCATTCCAGAGGCAATGATTTTGAGGGAAATCAGGAAGAATTCAGGCAATGTCCTGTCTACTCTCCACTATCTTGACTGCTCTCTGTTAATTCTTTAGTATATGTTTAAATATGGTTAATTGCTTAATTTTATTTAATAATTGTTAATTTTGTTTGATATTCTTGTTTAAGTCATCTTCCTTTGCTATGTTGTTTACTGTGTTACTAATTGTTTTTTTTTCTTACTATGCTTTATCATACAAATATTTCAAATTTCTCTGCAGTCTGTATGATTATCCTTTCTCAAGGCACAATATCATTCTATTCAATCCTATAGACCATCATTAGTTCAATCATTTCCCAAGAAAAGCACCCACTTTCCTTCTAGTTCTTTACTACTACAAAAAGTGGTGATTTAAATTTATTTGTATGGAACCTTTGCCTCTGTCTGACAAATATGGGGGTATTGCTTAGTAGTAGCACTGACTGACCAAAGGAAATTCAGTGTTCTAAAAGTCTTAGTGGAGTTTTAAAACCCAATAGTTTTTATAGCTTAAAATCATGCTAAGACTTTTGGAACACAAAGAATACCCCCTACTCTTTCCACATTCTTTTGGAAGAAGGCCCCACCCTCAACCCAATTGTATGCAGTATAGAGATAGGACTTGATCTATTCCTGTGATTTTATTGACATTGGAAATTTCCAGAGAAGGAAAGTCCCTCTCCCAATAAAAGCTACTATCTCTGCAAACTGTAGTCTTAGAACATTGTCTAGGTTGCTGAGAGCTTGACCTGAGGGCTCACAGTCAGAATTCAGCAGAGGCTGGTCTTCAGACCCTGAGTCCAGTACTTTATATCCCCTATATTACCCTTCCTCTTGTGCATTACAGGTCCATCTATAGTGTAAAAGTATTTGTGTGTATTTGATGTAAGTGAAATTAATTTGTAATAAACCAGTGATAGACTTCATAGGAAACAGAACAATGGCAGGACAGATAGCTAACTAAATAATTAATATGAATGAATGATATATATATATTGCTTTAATGTTTATAAAGTGCTTTCTATGCAAAATTTTATTTGATTTTCACAACAATCCTGTGGCTTTGAAAGAACCAAGGTTCTTGAGAACCAATAATAGAACATATCACTCACCTTCTGACAGCAAAATGATTGATAAGTTCAACATGCAGAAAGAGAAGGATGTCTTTCGGTATGGTGAATGTGGGAATTTTTTATTTATATATATATTTTTAGAAGGGTGTTTTGTGTGTTTATGTCTCAGTGATAGGAAGAGATATAGAGATATAGGATGAAAAGAAAATAAATTTTGTAATTGAAAAAACTAAGTAAAAAATGCAGTTGTTAATTTCTGTAGATGGGATATATTGAAGGATCAGAGGGGTTCAGTGATTACATTACAATCTTGATTTAAACCAAGGAAGATCTGAAATTAGCACAATATCATCTTCAAGAAGGCATAGATAAATATGACAAAAAACCAAAATGTTGGATGTTGGAGGGGACACTAAAATACTATTGGTGGAGTTATGAAATGATCCAATCATTCTGGAGAACAATTTGGAACTATGCCCAAAGGATTATAAAAATGTGACCCTTTGAATCCAGTAGTACACTGCTAGGTCTATAACTCAAAGACATACAAAAAAAAATATGTAGGACTTATTTGTACAAAAATATTTATAGCAGCTCTTTTTGTTGTGGCTAAGAATTAGAAACCAAGGTGATGTCCATCAATTGGGGGACAGCTAAATAATCTGTATAAGGTTGCAATGAAATGGCATTCAGTGATAAAAATTGATAAGCAGTCAGATTTCAGAAAAACCTGGAAAGACTTAGTGAAGTGAACACTACCAAGAAAATACTGAACCTACTGACAGTAATATTGTTGGATGAAGAATTGCAAATGATTTAACTGTTCAGCCGCACAATGACCCAAGATGATCCCAATGAACACTGCCCAAACTAAAATAGTTTGAATGCAGACTGAAGCATGCTATTTTTCATTTCTTTCTTTTTTTTCTTTCATACAAGTTTTCTTATACAAAATGATTAACATGGAAATGTTTTATATAGTTGCACATGTATAACCTTACTACTTACTGTCTCAGGGAGTGGGGGTAGAAAAGAAGAGAGGAGGATAGAATTTAGAGCTAAAAACTTTAGACAAAAATGCTTAAAAATGGAAAAAAATTAAAAATAAAAGTATGCCAGGATTAATTACCTCCTCCCCACAAAATAAATAAATAAATAAAAGAAAGCATAGCTAGAGGCTCTATAGAGAATTCTTTCATTTGTTTATGCACTGAACAGTTTCCATTACAATAACAAATACCCAAAGGTATGCTGGTAAATGTTTAACTACCAGCTCTCTAGGGAAAAAAATCTACACAGGACACAGTTCTAAATTTAATCTTTCTTTATTAGCATTTTCCTCTATCACTTTCTTAAGTTTAGACAATAACATAATAAGTGAAGCCCTGATTTATAGGGTTTACTTATTTCTAAGATGTAAACGCTCCTATTGAAAATTTAACAATAACCTCTCAAAGACTGGTTTGACCTGCTTTGTACATTCTTCTGCAAGCACTTTGATGAGCATAAGACTTTCTATTTTGTTTCCTGACTGATATTTATCCTCAGAGAATTGTTAAACAAATTCCCTTGACATAGATATGCATAGAAGATACTTGGAGGAGAGGCTGTAAGAAAATATTTTACTGTGCAGAAGCAAATGCTTTCTAGTAGTCAGAAAACACTAAGGACATTGAATCTTGTTTTATTTTTGCAATAGCTGTGTTCACTATAATGACATGGGCTGCTGTATCATAATCCTCTGTGAAAGCCTTCTTATTCTTTTCTCTCACCTTCATCATATCCTGGATGGTTGTGAAGGTTATTTTCATAAAAATTTTGTATATATAGGAAAATAGATATCTGGAGCCAGAATTATTCATACTTTTTTTCCCACCTCCTTTCTTCATTAGCAATATTGTCTAAGAAAGATGCTTTTTTTTTTTTTTCAAGTGTTTGTTAATCTTTCTCCTTTGAGCTATCCCTTCAGATTCAAGTTACCTTCAGCACTGACTCCCCTGTTTAAATTTGATTTAGTCCCAATTCTTTTCCCTTTTTTGGTTTCTATAGTACCCTTATCCAAGTCCTCATCCAAGATATTGGGGATGGCAATGTTAGTGTCCAAAGGGAGGGATTCCACTGTTAGTGTTAGAAAGGATAGTTTGTTATACTAAAGTTAAAAATTCTTCTAGGTTCCTGTGAAATATCCCAGTGAGAGGTCATGAAAAAGCCTAGCTTTTCCATATCTATGTAAATAAATATGCCTCCAGATACATTCCTATCTACTTGCATGTATACATACATATATACTATATACATAGAGGAAGTAGAGAAAGGAAACAGAAACTGCCCCCAAAGAATAGCTTTTCAGATGAGAAAAAGCAAACAGGAAAAAAAGAAAAAGCTTTAATGGGATAAATAAATATTATAGATTATAAAATTCCAAATTCTCTTTGGAGACTTCTCATCACTAGAAGGAAAAAAAAACAAATTAGCTTCAAAAACATCCCAAAAAATTGTAACTAGGTCTAGCAGGAGACACATCAAATTACATAATCATTACATGAAAAGAAATGAAGGAGAATTAAGGATCAGTAAAGAAAGATCAGTTGTCTGTACATACTGATCTAGTGCTTGTAATGAGAAATCTTTCACCAGCAAAAATGGAACCAGACATAATGAAAGCAAGTGTCAATAGCTTGGAGAAAATAGTAGCCAATTTGAATGAAGGCGTAGAACTATCAGGAGGTAAAGATCATCAGGCTGGAAAACTTCACAAGAGGCAACAAAAGAACATTAAAGGTCAATCCAACTAGAAAAGCGCCTGAAAACTTTATTAACAAAAATGATAGAACTGAGATGGAGAGTTTTAAATTTTAATTTAAAGGATTTGTTTTTTTTCTAAATAGAGAGTGACAAATTACTTGGTGGCCTGAACAGCTCATTGTTATGTTTCCTTGAGATATGGAATAAGACATCTTTATTCAATAAGCAAAATGAAAAAGGTGTAATACAAGGGGTTTTTTTTTATATGCATATATATATATCACAAATGACTTTGCTATTGTCACAAAAATTATACTGTGAATTTTCTATATAGAATAGGAATTTTATATAGGTGAACTCCACCAGACATTCCAGTCTGTGGATGATAGTTTTAAATGATCTCTAATCCTCAGATCACAGTAGATTCTGCTAAATGAGATTTAAGACTTATGTTCTTATGCCCCAAGGGCCATCAAAATGTCCACACTCTTTGATCCTGCAGTATCTCTACTGGGTCTGTATCTGAAAGAGACCCACCATATGCAACAATGTTTGTAGCAGCCCTTTTTGTAATGGCAAGGAACTGGAGATTGAGTGGATGCCCATCAGTTAGGGAATGGTTGAATAAGTATATGAATGTTATGGAATATTATTGTTCTAAAAGAAACGACCAGCAGGATGATTTCAGAAAGTCCTGGAGATACTTACATGAATTGATGCTGAGTGAAATGAGTAGAACCAGATCCAGGAGATCATTGTACACGACAATGGCAAGATTATATGATGATCAATTCTGATGATCTTAGCTCTTTTCAATAATGAAATGATTCAGGCCAGTTCCAATGGTCTTGTGATGGAAAGTGCTATTTGCATGCAGAGAGAGAACTATGGAGACTGAATGTGGATCAAAACATAGTGTTTTCACCTTTTTTAATTATTGCTTATTTGCTTCTTTTTTTTTTCATTTTTTTCCTTTTTATTTGATTCTTCTCGCACAGAATGATAAATGTGGAAATATATTTAGAAAAACTGCACATATTTAACCTATATTGCTTTACTTACTGTGTAGGGGAGAGGGAAGAAGAGGGAGGGAGAAAAATTTGGAACACAAAGTTTTACAACAGTGAATGTTAAAAATTATCTTTGCATGTATTTTGAAAAATAAAAAGCTATTATTATTTTAAAAAATAAATAAAGGAGTTATGTTCTAATTACTCAAAAGAATTTAATCTAACTATTCAAATGGATTAAGAAAACTCAAAGTATCACTAACTCAATGTGAGTTTATAATCCACTAAAAGTCCCATTTCAAATAAATTTGTTTTTAACCACACCTCCCCAATCTTGTACTTGTGAAAAGAGATTTTGAACCTCAAAGTAAGACTTTATATTAACCCCTGTTCAATTAGACATTCTCAGATTTACAACTCAATTTTTAAAGTTTAAAAATTTAAACAATTTGTTGAAATCTTTTTGACCCTTTTTCTGGACATTTGACGTATTAGTTTGGTGTCACTTATAATTGGGAATAAATATATGTCTGTACCTATATTAATGCTCTTTGTATTTGCATCTGAATACCTAACATAATATATAGCACATAGCAGGCAGTTTACAAATGTTTTTTGGTTTGATTCATTGAAAAAAACTTTTAATCACACTACTGACAAGCACAAAAATTGAGGTCTTTCTGGATTGATCTGAGTGACCTCTTTGGTTCATTCTTTTTTTGTGTAGTAGTTTACTGTTTTGAATTTTAGTAGGAATTGAAGTCATGCAAAATGGCCCATACTTTATGCTTTTTTGTTTTAAATGAGAATATTGACCCTTTACCAGTCCTGGGACACCTCTCCCATTTTGTGCAATATGAGGTTTTTTTTTTTTTTGTTGTTGTTTTTTGTTTTTTGTTTGTTTTGTTTTGTTTTGTTTTTTTCTTTTTTTGCTAAGGCAATTGGGATTAAGTGACTTGCCCAGGGTCACACAGCTAGGAAGTGGTAAGTGTCTGAGGCCAGATTTGAACTTCAGGGCTAGTGCTCTATCCATTGCACCACCTAGCTCTGCATTTGTACAATCTTTTGGAGACTACTGATAATTGCTCAATGATTTTATTTTCTAGTTCTTTCAATTCTCTGGAATGTAGTTCATCTGGGTTCAATGACTTGAATTTAATCAAGAACAGCTGTGTTCTCTTATTTACTTAAACATATTGCCTTTTAATTCACTATTAGCAATTTTTTATTTTGATTTTTTTCATTCTAATAATCATTCTTTTGGCAGAAAAAATAATGCAAGAATTGAATAGTTCTGACTTCTCTTTAGCAGCTGGTGGGTACCACAGTGCATAGAATGCTGGGTCTGAGTTTAATAATAATTTATTTATAATATATTATATATAAACATATAATATATATTATATATATAATATATAATTTATATAATCCTGGATAAGACATTTAACCTCTATTTACCTATTTCTTTAACTGTAAAATGAGCATAATAGCACTTACCACTTAGGGGTCAAATGAGATAATACTTGTAAAAGACTTAACACTGAGCCTGCCACATAATAGGCACTTTAGAAATGTTTATTCCCCTTCCCATCTCCATTGTCTATTATCATCATCCCATCATCTTCCTCTATCCCTTCTTTGTCTCCTCTTTTCCCAAATATGTTTTTTAAAATCTTCTTTTCTTGTTCTTAGAATTTGTTTCCAATCATCATTCAGAACGCAATATTTCACAATACAAATACAACATTCCTATTAAAAATTTTATATACTTTTGTATTTGTATCTGAGTTGACTGAAGTTTTTAAAAATATAAAGTGGTCTACTAGTTTTTGACCCAGACAAATTTCATACAACAGGCTGGATTCTAGAAAAAAAATGAAATATTCCAAGAATATTCAGTGAGGATATGGTATTGATTCAGTTGGGCATACCTTCCATGCTTCTGTGTGGGTACATGACAGTTTGGGGTCAGAAGTCTTGGCTTTTGGATTATGTACATTAATGACCTGACTTTTAGTCCACTGACCCAATTAAGTCTCAAGAGTGATTTCAATGCTTTTCCTTTATTTTATTTTATTTTAATTTTTTTTGCAGAGCAATTGGAATTTAAATGACTTAATTTGGGTCACACAGCTATTAAGTATTAAGTGTCTGAGGCCGAATTTGAACTCAGGTCTTGCAGCCTTCAGGGTCAGTATTTTGTCCACTGTTCCATCCAACTGCCTTTTATGGGGGGAAAAAAAAGAGCCTAACCTATATTGGAGCAGAGCCTTAAAATGTTGTTCCTGCTGAAGTTAATTATCCACATAAGTCTTTCCTTTTCCCTCTCATTGGAATGTTCTTTATCTTCAGAATTTCATTCTTTTAAAATAAAAAATTATTCATGACAATTTACTATCTCTTCTGTGCTGGATCCCTTTGAAGAATTGTAGTCAGTGGGATATTAGTCTATCCTTCCTTTGAATTATCTTCAATTTAGAATCTGTCAGGCTATGTCTGGATTTCCTTTCCTTCTCTATTGCACATTCTTTGATGGAATTATCACTTCTGACCCATGAGAGGAACCTGGGAAGTTCCATAGCAACAATTTCTTTTGTTTGTTCTCCTATATATTAAAATTGTCAGCAAGATAAACTAGAAATTATTAGCTGCTCTGCTTTTGTCAGAGTGAATTCCTTGAAGATGCTCAAATATTTGGAGCTTCCCATTACTTACTCACCATGCTTTCAGGACAGACTTGTGATATGCTGATCTATTTCCTTATTTTGTCCAGGTAGTCTCTCTTTCTATATATAGTCTGTTACACCTAAAACAAAACACAAAATGCTACAAATGAATGTTGAAAATTATCTTTACATGTATGTGTTTCAAATTTTTTCTCCCTTCCTCCCTTACCTCCTCTCTCCCCAAGAGAGCAAGCAAACTGATATTGTTTATACATGTACAATCCTTTTAAACACATTCCCATATTTTGTCATTTTGTGCAAGAAAAATCAGACCAAAAGGATGAAAAAAAAACACAAAAAAAGAAAAACCAACCAACCCGACAAAAGATGTGAAAATGCTATACTTTGATCCACATTCAGTCTCCATAGTTCTCTCTCTGGATGCAAAGAGATTATCTTTTTAATAGATAATTATTTCTTCCTCCTTGTATTTTTTTTAATTTTGAATAAAACATGATACTCTAGCAATTATTTCCATCCAATCAAATCTCAGTGATGACAGTTATGAAGTCAAATTTGCTTCTTAGTCAATTTTTCATTTCACCATATTTGTTTTGTGTTTATTGAACTCCATTCATTTCCTGCTTTTGTGCAGGTAATCTCTAGTACAAAGAGATAAAGTAATAGATTTTATTGCTGCCTCACTCCTTGAGTTTTGTTTCTTGTGAATCAATTTTAAATAGAAACATGATGAGAATTATTAGCTCTTTGGGGCTTCTTGAGTCATCATAAAGATGAAATTTGGTTTTGAAGAACAATATTTGGTTAAATGATTTTTTGTGCTCATGGACAAGAAGTGAATGGGATTAGAAAGTATGGAGAAGTTGTGGTATAAAGAATTGGAGGAAGTACATATAATTGTGGAACCATGCGTCAATCCAAAGTATCAAAGTATAGAAATATCCAAGCTCAGATTATCTTGCCTGAAATTTAGAATTTTTAAATAACTGTTAAAATAATTTACTATCAAAATAACATACTTTTAAAATTGTATTTCCTAAGTAATATATATTTGGAAATACTTTAACATTTTTAATTTTAAATTCTAAATTTAATGAATCCCTCTATCAGATTTCCATATATAAAGTACAATAGAAAAATAAAATTATGTATGAAATTTCAAATCTTTATAGATGAAGCTTGATTTTTTGAATTTATAATACACTCAACATTTTACTTTTAAAGATGTTTTGTTTATTTATGATTCCTTTGTTCTTGTCTGCATTTTAAAAAAGTGCTTCAAAAACAAACAAACCAAAAAAAAAAAAAACAAAAACGGAAAATGTGTGAATGTGGATCAATTGGAGAATGGCTGAATAAGTTGTATTATATGAAAATAATGAAAAAAAATATTTTTCTATAAGATATGATGAACAGAAAATTATATGAATTGAGCCTAAGTGAAGCAAGCAGAACCAGGAAAACATGGTACACAGCAACAGCAAAATTGGGTGATGATTAATTATGATAAATTTAGCTCTTCTCAGCAATTCAGTGATCTAAGGCAATTCCAATAAGTTTTGGATAGAAAATGTCATCTGCATCCAGAGAGAGAAGTGTGGAAAATGAATGTGGATTGAAGCATATTGTTTTCACCTTTTTTTTCCTTGATTTTCTTTTCTTTCTCCTGTTTCCCTTTCATTCTGTTTTCTCTTTCAATGTGACTCACGTGGAAATATATTTTAAAATGAATGTACGTGAATAACCTTTTAAAAAACGGGGGAAAAGTGCTTCAATGAACTTCTTTTCTTTCCTATCTTCCGTTTTTGGACAGCAATTCCAAGCCCAGTTCTATCAAGAGCCCCCTGGTTGCCTAATTCTATGAAATTCATCTTTCAAAAGGATAAAAGAATAGTTCAATATCAGACTTTCAGAGTCAAGACTGGTCATTGTACTGATTAGAGTTAATTCTTTCAAAGTTGTTTCTTTTATAAATGTTACTACACAAATAATTCTCCTACTCTTAACTTAACTGTTTATATAAATCTTCCTAAGTTTCTCTAAACTCTTCTTTTCTCCTCCTCTGTTAGGGTGAAATGGATTCTATCACATTCATATACATATAATTATTCCTCAGTTATGGGGATCTCCTTTGTTTTCTGTGCTTTGCCACTGCAAAAAGAGCTGTTATACATATTTTCATACATTTTGCCTTTTCCTCCTTGCTTGATCTCTTTGGAATTTAGGCCTATTAAATCAGAAGATATACACAATTTAGTGACTTGCATAGTGGGTATACATCTATTTAGAGCTTCACTTTCAGGTACCTTAATATACCTGTTTTCCCAAAATTGCTCCAAGCTTTCTCATTCTCCTTTTTTGTTATCTTACCTATTCACACAGGTGTGAGGCAAAACCTGAGTTGTTTTAATTTGTTACTTATCTAATTAATGAAGATTTTGAGTATTTTTTTTAATGGTTGTTGATATCTTGAATTTTCTCCTTTGAAAACTGTCTGCTCATAATTTTTGACCATTTGCATATTGGGAAATAGTTTCACTCCCATCTGCTCCCCCGTTCCTTACCTATTTGAACCAGTTCTTGAATATCATGCTTTTATCAGAAAAAAATTTGCTGCAAAGATTTTTCCAGTTAACTGTTTCTCTTCTAATTTTAAATGCATTGATTTTATTTGTGCAAAACCTTTTCAATTTTATGTAGTCAGAATTGTCCATTTTATCTTTTGTGATCTTTTTCTTGTCTGGTTAAGAATTCTTCTCTTATCCACAGTTTTGAAAGTATTTTTTTCTCTGCTCCTCCAATTTGATTCTGATATCTTTTGTATTTAGGTCATGTATCTACTTGAAGTTTATTGCCATATATGATATAAGATGTTAATCAATCTAATTTCTGTCAGAACTGCTTTCCAATTTTTTCACCATTTTATGTCAGATAATGTGACCTTACTTAATAATTTTGTCCTTGTACTTATTGAACTTTATGTTAAACTGTTTGCTACTTCTATATATTGTGTGCTTTTAATGTGCCCTGCTGACTGACTTCCACTTTTCATTTTTGGTACCAAATAGTTTATTACTACTTTTTGCTATAATTTGATATCTAGTATAGATAGGCCTCTTTATATACAAACAAAAACACACATATACATTCTCCCTTGAAAATTTTTACATTTTATTCTTCCAGATTAGTTTTAATATTTTTAGCTTTCAAAGCAACTCTTTATAAGAATCATGTTTATGGAGCCAAACAAGTACATTTATTTAGGTAATATTTCAGTTTTTATTATATTGGTTTATGTTGAGGAACCTAGGTGGTACAGTGGATAGAATGCTGGGCTGGTGTCACCCTGGACAGATGCCTTAACTTTTGTTTGCCTCAATTTCCTCAACTGTAAAATGGGGGTAATAATAGCACTTATCTCCCAAGGTTGTTATGAAGATCAAATTAGAGAATATCAATAAGACCTTTGGCACAAAGAGGGTTCTTTCTTCCTTTCTTTCCTTGGTATGGCTCAACCATGAGGAAAAAATCTTTCAGAAAGATTTTAATATATTTATATCTAGATTTCTGTGGAGTGTTATGTATTTATGTATTGTGTATGTAATATTTTGTATTGTATTATATTATTATGTATATATATATATTTATATTCATTTTGTTCCTCCATAATAATACATACTCAAGTTAATTTTTTTCCTTGAGGCAATTAGAATTAAGTGACTTTCCCAGGGTCACATTTAGGAAGTGTCAAGTATCTGAGGTCAGATTTGAACTCAGGTCCTCCTGACTTCAGGCTGGTGCTCTATCCACTGCACCACCTAGCTGCCCTATACTCAAGTTAATTTTGAGGCTGGCTCTGGTGTCTCTGATGCCCTTTCTTTAATATATAAAGAAAAGACTTTAGACCCCTCATCTGCCAGTGTGTATTTTTCCAATAATAGTGATGTCTTCTCTCACCTCCTGAGAGCTATTTTGAGATTGAGGGTACCATCTCTACCCATGGGGCAACTAAGTGACCCACAGAGTCCTGAGACTTGAGTCAGGAAGACCTGAGTTCAAATCTAGCCTGTGTGATCCTGGGGCCAGTCACTTATCTGAGTTTGTCTCAGTTTCCTCATCGGTAAAATGCGTTGTAAAAGGAAAGGGCAAACAGCTCCTGTAGCTTTGCTAAGAACACCCCAAATAGGGTCATGAGGAGTCACATACGTCATGACTGAAAATGACTAAACAACAAAAATCTCTGCCCACAGGGAAGAGTAAAATATAAGTGGCTTGCATCAGGAATGTCCAGTTAAGTGATCCTTCCCCAGTGATCCTTCCACTGAGATTTTATTTCTTCTTTTTCTCTTCCTCATTGTCCATACATCACTCATCTTCTGCCGCCTTAGCTATTTCTATCTGTATTTCTTCACTGCTTTTACTCTATCTGCTGTATCTCTCCCTCTGACTTCCTCGCCATGATTTAGTCTTAGCCGAAGAAAAGCTTTTACAGAAAGACAAAGAAGAACTTCTTATTTCCCTTTCATAAGAACAGCTCAGAATGTTTTTGTGGTCCCAATCTGTGATTTTTATTGATTCATAAATGACTGAATCATACTATTCAAAGCTTTTCAAGCACTTCTTTTATCTTTGGACAGAGATAAAACATGGAAAATTTCTCTTCCAAAGTATAATTTTTTCATAAAATTATAGGCAAGTAAAAACAAGCAGGTATAATAGAAGTTGTCATACAGTCCTAACTATTACCTTCAGTATCACGAAGGCTATAATTTTGAACCCATTTTAAGTCAAATGTCTGTATAGGTCACATCATGGCCAGGTATTGGGGCCTGCCTGGGAAGTGTTCTCATACCATAACTAAAAATCTGTGCTCCTTAGAAAAGCAGAATGGAACACTTTCATTTTATATCTTTTGGTTGGGGATGGAGCAAAGACTCTACGAAGCCAGTATAAAGTAACTATTGAGAAGGCTCTTGTGCAGAGAAATGGGGGTAGAAGCAGAGAAGAGCAGGAGAGAACCGGACCCCAGTGTGCCTTCTGTATATTTTACTATAAAAATTCCATGGTAATCTTTGCTATTTCTGTCTTGATGAAAGAGTAAAGTTACTTTTTCTTTACATAAACTTCCTTTTTCTGTGAGTGAACTTAGAGTTCCATTCTTTTTTTTTTTTTTTTTTTCAGTTTAAAATATATAATTAATTTTTGGATCACATTATTTAAGTTCCATTCTTTTTAAATCCAAAGCCCTCTAAATCTAGCACCCTAGGACAAAGCCCCAGTCTCCCTGTCCTAGGTATTGTTCCGGCTATCCCTTCAAGGATGAGATAATATAATTCTCTACTACTTCTTTTGTCTTAGTTATTGTTCCAGCTATCCCTTCAAGCATGAGATAGTATAATTCTGTATTACTTCTTCTTTAAGTTAGATCTATACCTGTAAAATGAGAGGGCTTAATCCATATGACCTTTAAAGTCTCTGCTCCAAATTCATGATCCTAGAGCTCTCCATGAACCCCATATGACCTCTGACTCTCTAATCCCCTGAAGAAAGATTTTAAAATAAAAATGAAAAATGTTCTGCAAAACCAATCTGTTCATCAGCCGTTTGTTTGACAAAGCAATCTTTCACATCCCTTATCCCATACTTCTGCAGAGACGGGTGAGAGGTATATTTTCTTAACTTTTTTCTGGGTTCAGGCTTGGTCATTATTGGAATCTTGCAGAGAGTATGGGGCAGCACATCCCCTCCATGCTCCGTGTATGGCTATCATCGACTTAATTAGATGGTTATTCTGTCTCATTTTTCCCCTTCCCATTTAAATTGTAGTATTTTGGCTACATTATTTTATTGCTTCTACTTATTTTGCTCCTAATCATTTTATGCAAATCTTCCTGGACTTCTCTGAGATTTAGTGTCTTTGTCACATCTTCCTGAGCAGCAATATTCTGTGGGATCCCCGCACCACGATTTATAACCCGCTCTCCACTTTGTTTCTAGTTCTTTGCCACCCGTGGCAAATGCTGAATATTTTGGCAACAGCAAATAATTTCAAGAGGATGATGGTAGCTTTGGAAGGGAGAGGGAAGAGCGGTAATAGGGAAGGATCTGGGAAAAGCTATCTGTGCCTTTTAAGGAAATTGGGATTGTGGTCCTGGGCAGGCGAGGAGCAAGTATATATTATGTAGGTTCTCTAAACACTTGTGAGAGAAAGCCTTCCACACAGGTTTGATGTCATTGCCCGTTTCTCAGGCGGAAGATCAGGCCCCGTCCTGGCTTGCTTGGGTTTTGAAGACACAGAGAGTGTCTGACTCCTATCTCGGAACTCTCAACGTTCAGATTTTTCTCATTTTATGTTTTGATGAAAACCAGCACAATTAACTCCACCCTTCTAGGGAATTCACCATCTGTGTGAGTCTCGGAAATGCCGGTTTTCAGATCTCAAGGAAGAGACTGTCGGGACCGTTCCTAAATGAGCTCCGGAGACTCCATCAAGAGGCATTGCCATTTCCACGCTCTTACCAGTTTGGGGCTCAGGTATTATATCTGACACGCCTCAGGGTCTGTTTCCTCAGTTAATAGAGTGTACATTCGCTCTTTGGTGAGAGTACCATCCCCGCCTCTCCTCCTGATTCACTCAGGATTAAGTGGATGGGGAAGCGTCTCCGCTGCCACGGCATTTAAAGACACCGACAAGTGGCCATTCACCGGATCGCCATCACTCTCACCTGCCGCAAGGTGAAATCCTACAAGATAAAGCGCTGACCTAATTAGAACCAAAGAAAGGAACTAGGACATGGAGGGATCTGTTTGAATGCCGATTAAGATCCAAGGAGAAAAACTCCTTGCGATGAAGGTCCAAAAGGCTTGGGGTGGCTTCCGGATGATTACCTTTATCGATTTGTACAGTCCTTCTGAAATTGTCAAACAGATCATTTCTCTCAGCATTGAACAGTTGTAGAAATTGGAGTCGCCACTGCAGGAGCCTAATCAATCACTTCTTATAATAAATTGATTGCTACTATTGAAAAAAATAGATTCAGGCTTTCACTGCTATTGCAGTACACTGAGCTCCATAAAGACAGGACCCGGACAAATAAGTCAGACAGGCACTGGACTACTCTGCATGGCGCTGAGGGAAAGTCATCAAAAATGGGCAAAGGTGATCCTAAGAAGCCGAGCTGGAAGGTTCAAAAGCTTGGGATGGGTTCCAGACGATGATTATTCACAAATACCTTATTGATTTATACAGTCCTTCTGAAATTGTCAAATAGATCCTTTCTACCACCATTGAAGAGGTATAGAAATTGGAGTCACCATTGCAGAGGCCTAATCAATCACTTCTTACAATATATTGATTGCAATTATTTAAAAAAAAAAATAGATTCAGCCTCTCACAGCCATTGCAGTACACTGCGCTCCATAGAGATAGCACCGGGACAAATAAGAGTCAGACGGGCACTGGGCTACTCTGCATGGCGCTGAGGGAAAGTCATCAAAAATGGACAAAGGTGACCTAAGAAACCGAGAGGGAAGCTTCAAAGTCTTGGGGTGGATTCCAGATGGAGTAGAGTTACTTTTTCTTTACATAAATTTCCTACTTCTATAAGTGAACTTAAAGTTCAATGTTTTTTAAATCTGAAGCAAATCTAGCATCCTAGGACAAAGACCTAATTTCCCTGTTCTAATTATTGTTCTGGCTGTCCCTTCAAGGATGAGATAATATAGTTCTCTGCTACTTCTTCAAAGTGAACAGAAGGCTCTCCTTATTGATTTGTACAGTCCTTCTGAAATTGTTAAATAGATCATTTCTATCAGCATTGAACAGGTGTAGAAAGTCACCATTGCAGATGCCTAATCAATCATCTTTTATTATTGCAGATGCCTAATCAATCATCTCTTATAATAAATTGATTGCAACTATTAAAAAGAAATAGATTCAGGTTTTCATAGCCATTGCAGTACATTGAACTCCCTAGAGACAGCACCAGGTAAATGAGAGCCAAATAAGCAGCGGGTTACTCTGTATGGCACCGAGGGAAAATAATCAAAAATGGGCAAAGGTGATCCTAAGAAGCTGAGAGAGAAAATGTCTTCATGTGCCGCCTTTGTGCGAGCCTGCTGGGAGAAACATAAGAAGAAGCACCCAGATGCTTCTGTGAACTCAGAATTTTCTTAAAAAAAAAAAAATGCTGTCTGCTAAAGAAAAAGTTAAATTTGAGGACATGGTAAAAGCTGATAAGGTTCGTTATGAAAGAGATACCACCTAAAAGAGAAACAAAAAAGAAAGGAAAAAAGAAGGATCCCAATGCACCGAAGAGGCTTCCTTCAGCACTTTTCTTATTCTGTCCAAAGTTGTGAGTATTGCCCAAAAACCAAAGGGGAGCATCCTGATGTTTCTATCGAAGATGTGGCCAAAAAAAAAAAAAAAAAAAAAAAGGGAGAAATATGGAATAATACTGCTGCAGATGATAAGCAACCTTATGAAAAGAAAGCAGCTAAATGAAGGAAAAATATGAAAAGTATTGCTGCCAACCGGACTAAAGGAAAACCTGATGTGGTAAAAAGGGAGGAGTTGTCAAGGCTAAGAAAAGTAAGAAAAAGGAGGAAAAAGACAAGGAGGAAGACGAAAATGAGGAGAATGAGGAAGGTGATGATGACTATGAATAAGTTAGTTATAGAGCAGTTTTTTTTTCCTTGCCTATAAAGCATTTAACCCCCCTCTGTACACAATTCACTCCTTTTAAAGAAAAAAAAAATGAAATATTAAAAAAAATTCAACATTCTAACTAAATTTCATTTAAGGGTGTTTGTGATCAGGCTGATTTCTCATCTTCCTTTACTAAAATCTAATAATTAGGAAAGCCATGGAAAGAAGGCTGGATTTTGAGTCAGATGAAGTAGTTGTGAAAACCCCACCTATTAACTTAAAATATGGGTGACAAATCATTGTCCAACCCTCAGTTTCCTCATCTGTATAAAGTGGAATTTGGACTACATGATCTCTGAAGTTCCTTCTAATTCTCAATTCAGGATTCTATGAATTATACATTTTCCTTCACAAAGATCCGGACTCCATTTTATTTCTCTGACATGTTTCAATAGCGATGACTTGATCATTTTCATTCAGCAAGGATAATGAAAAGATGCTTCTTTCATATGTATATTGTACCATGATGCACAGCCAGATTATAAGGAATCCTTTCACCAGGGACAAAAATTAGTCCTTCAAGTCTCTCCACATTCCCACTTTTTTTTCTGGGGCATGGAGCTGTCTGGATGATCCCAACACAAAGGATCTTGAGGATGAGGATTGGGCTACTTTTGGGAGAGACCAGTCCTCCTATAGATCAGGAGTAGTCCATAAAGTTTCCCTTTTAGGGAAATAGGCTAGCTTACTTTGGAGAGGTGAGTCCTTCTGTGGACCTTGTTCCTATTGTGGATGGGACAGCCATAAAGGGATTCTGGCAACTAACTCTCCCAATAGAGATCTAGTTTTATTAGAAAGAGGAAATGGTATCTCTTGACTTAGAAGTATTGCTTAAGAAGTTAAAAGGAAGTGAAACTTGTTGGTCCTCAGAGAAAATGGGGCTTGTATTGCCCAAGACCTAAGAATGAATTCCTTTGGGCACAACATTCCTGACTATTACTTGTTTCCCGCAGGGAGTTAGAACAGAAGTAACCGGGGATAATCTCCCCCTTCCTCTGTTGGTCTGAAACCCAGCTCTCTTATATTCTTCTGAGGGGTCACTCCCATGCCATCCAGTCTATGCAGGATTTCATCCTCGATATGGCAAAGTCTTCCTTACCCATTATAGTTCTGTGCACACTTTCCATTCATTCTCAAAATAGACTATAATTTGATTAAAATGTAAGATTAGAATTTCTAAAATCTATTTTAATCACTATGTGAATTAGGTAAGTCATTTCCCCAGTAAAATAAGGATCATGTACTTCTTTCACTCTCAGCTCCCATTATATTAATAATGGGAAATAATGGAATGAATGATGTGAGGATTTTATTTGAACTCATGTTATTAAATACATACAAAAAATCAGCTTAGCTGTAGAGTGAGAGGGAGATAAACTGATAACAGCTAGCACGGTATCACTTTCACTAGAACTCCTCTCCATGACTTGTAAATATTATGTATGATAAATTAAGTACCTATGCAGATGAACTGACAGTAACTATTGGGATACTGGAGTTAGAAGGGACTGAATCTCTGGGATTAATTGTTCCTAACAGAACCTGATCAGTTTGACCTTCAGGTATAAGATTTCAGATCACTGCAGCTCTTGGGTGATTTCATCTCAACATGTGGAATTCAATTACAACAAAGGACACCTGAATTTTGGTGGATGTCACATGATAAATTGAAATAGATGGTAAACATATATTAGAATTACCTCACTCATATTACACATATCTTTCATTTAGCTAATACCAATCAACAAATTATTTGGCACTTAGTCACATTAAGGAGTATAATAGACAATAGATAGCATTTTTTTAAAAAAAAGCCCTCTAGTATTTTTGTTAGTCATTTTTGTAGTTTAAGATGACAGAGCTTGACAAAAATAAACAAACAAAAACTGAATTAATTCTTCACTATTAGAAGGTATTGTTATTGTTTTGTGTGTGTGTGTGTGTGTGTGTGTGTGTATGTGTGTGTGTGTGTGTGTGGCGCAATTGGGGTTAAATGACTTGTTTAGAGTCACACAGCTAGGAAGTGTAAAGTGATGCAGCATTCAATTTCAGATCCCCATCTATCTGCCCCTTAGAAGTTTTAAGGACTATTTAAGTCAAGAATTGAAGTTAAAATATATGAATTCATGCTTTGACTTGGGTAATTTATTTTCTCAAAATTATCCCTAGATTTTCATACTTGATATTAAGTATGATATTAAGTAATTTGGATTTTTTAAAAACAATGTGATGTGTTTTATAAAAGAAACCAGATTCTCTTAACACATAGGCAAAATAAGCATTATGAAATACATTACAAAATAACAAAAGCAAACAATTTAATGACAAGTGACAAAATGGAGACTCGATTCCTAAATGTGCCAGCGTCAACAGTGTTTTATGATCAACCTGTTAAAAACTGATATACCTATAGTTATTTCTCTTTTTCCTCCTTTTATCCTTTCTACCACCATCCCCAAATATAGAAAGTCTGGTCTGCTGCTGTTGAGTTTTTGAGGGGAAATGATTTAGAGAAAAACTGCATGTGTTTGAAATTCTTGAAACTTGTTTTCATTCCAGTTCTCAATTTTTTATCATTTCAACTTGCTCCTTATCATCTTTAAGACCAAGCATTATCTAATTATGAGAACATGAAATGTACTGTGGGAAGCCTGGAGTTCCATTTTCTAGCTTCCCATTGACTCACTGTGATCTTGGTGCATTTCTACTTTGTCCTGTGCTATTGTGTTATACTACAAGGGTACCACAGCGATTAACCAGGTACCTATAAAGATCTCTGAGATTTTATCTAATCACATATATTTCTGCACCTTTAATTATTCAGTCTTATGATATTTTAAACTAAGTAAATCTTGGTTTCATTTCAACTTCAGGTCAAATAATCACAAAGGTGATTTAGTCCAATGCCCTCATTACACAGATGAGGAGAAAAAGGCCCAGGGAAGTTGCTTAAAGTTACAAAGGCAGTAAATTTTAAAGCCAGGATTCTGATTCCAGATCTTATGTTTTTTTCACTGCATGGTGTTAAACATCTCTAACACTAAATGTTCCCTGGCTCTTCCCTTCAGCTTGTTTCTAGTTCTACTCTCTACGTCTTTTCCATTCTCATTTCTGAGTTTTTCTCTTCTCCCAAGGCAATAGTCATCCAGCTCCTAATTCAGAAAAGCTGTCTCCCGTGGCATTTGGTACGGCCTTAACTTCATCTTGGAGGCAGCTAGGTGGCCACAGTGCATAGAGTTCCAGGTCTGGAGCCAGAAAGATTCCTTTTCCTGAGTTCAAATCTATCCTACTCTTACTTGTTCTGTGACACTTTATCTCAATTTCCTTATCTATAAAATGAGCTAGAAAAGGAAATGGCAAAGCATTCCAATGTCTTGGCCAAGAAAACCCCAAATAGGGACATGAAGAATCAAATCAGACATGACTGTAACAAGTGAAGAACTGATTTCATCTCAGAATAAATAATCTCTTTTCCTCATTTGCATCACTTCAATTCCCTTTCCTAGATTCTAACTCTTTCTAGCTTATTCTAAGCTAATTTTTGCTTCTTTAAACCCCAATTATGCTATAGTATTTTAAAATTTAATTCCTTCCATCTTTATCACAAGACCAGCGTGAAGGATTTTATCAAAGGCATCGATGAAATAAAGGTCACCATACTATCACTTCCATACTATCACTTTGTTCTACACCACTAGTAGTACTCGCAAAAAAAAAAAAAAGACTAAACTAGTAAATCAGATGGACAGTTTGCTTAGATTTCAGCAAGGAAATTATCAAGTCCCTCTCATTATTCTTGTGTGAAAAATGGAGAAGCAAGCTGCAAAATAGTACAATTATGTGACTGGAAACTAGTCAAATGGCTGGTTCCAAAAGATAATTACTCAATGTCAGCAAGAATGGAAAATTTCAGTGGAGTGCCTTGAATGTCTATCCTTGGTCTTGTGCTATTTAATGGTGACTTGGATAAAGGCTTATTTGACCTGTTTAGGACATTTTCAGATGCCATGAAATTAGGAGGAATAAGTAATGTGCTAAATAATAGCCAGTTTCGTTAAAGTTCAAGACTATTGGACAGAATACTTTGAGATTTAATGGTGACAAATGAAAAGTCTTATTCCTAGAGTTCTAAAAACTTACTTTACAAATAAAAGTAAGCCAGCCAGAAGTTTGTCAGAAAACTATATAGGGGGCTAGGAAAACTGCAAATTTAATATAGTCAGTTGTGTGGTAAGAGAGAAAGAAGGGAGGAAAGTACAGTGCCCTGGTCAGACCACATCTGGTCTGAGTATTGTGTTCCATTCTGGCCAGCACATTTTAAAGAAGGACATCAATTAGCTAAGGAATGTTCCAGAGTTAGGAAGCCAGATGGAGAGTAGCCTCGAGAATATATCATATGAAACTCAATTGTGGGACTGCGGCATGTTTAGTTTGGAGAAGAAAACAACGTGATGGCTGTCTTTAGGTATATGGAAGACAGATTAGTCTTGTTATACTTGGACCCAGAGAGTCAGAACCCAGGAATGATGGGTGGAAATTGCAAAGAGGTAAATTTGGATTTGAGCTAGGAAAGACTTTCTAAAGGTTAGATGCCAGTTTTAAGCATAAGTGACCTGGGTGAGCCCCGATTGGGTAGTCAAGTCTCTGAAGTGTTTTCCAACTTTGAGTCAATGAATCTCATATGGTCAAGACCTATCAAATCCATTTGTAATACCAATGCTCTTTATGCTCAGTGGACAGTGATGTGTCATCCATATATATGCTCCCTCCAACAATGGAGCTCACAATCCATCAATGCTGCCCATTCTTATTCACATTCTTCTTAATATAATATGAAATGAGGATTCATGCTGAGCGTCATACTTTAGATCCTAAGATGGAGATCAAGGGAACAAAGCCCTCTATCAATTATCATTGTAATATGGGATGGTGACTAGATTTGTGATTTCAAAGGCAGATAGCTCCCAGGTAAAGAAATTCTAACAATACAACTTAATGGCTTCTCTATAACTTAGTTTTAGATAATTGATTAGATTCCACAGGGCTTCTTACATTTTTTCCTCCACATGGCTCCTTTTTGCCTGAGATTTTTACATGACCCCAGGTATGTGGGTATATAAAATAGATATACAAATCAAACATTTACTGATAATAAATCATAATTTTACAACTCCCATATTCAGTTCCAAGACCCCATGTGGGGTTGCAAACCACAGTTTAAGTAGCTGGGAATTATAGGCCTGGAAGATTAAATAATCTACCTATAGTCACCCAACCAGTATGAGCCAGATTTTCCTGTCTTGAAGACCAGGTCTTTATTATTCCACATTGAAAAACTATATACATTTTAATATAACTTTCTATTACTATCTTCTTATACCTAGATCTTAATTATGCACAATTATAACTCACTAATAGCATTATCTCTATTATTTATGTCTGTTTATTTGTTGTTCAGTCAATTCAGGTTTGCCAAACTCTTGGTGATCCCATTTGGGGTTTACTTGGCAAAGATACTGGAATGTTTTGCCATTTCCTTCTTTAGTTCGTTTTACAGGAGATTGAGGCAAATAGGGTTGAGTGACTTACCTAGAATCACACAACTATTCAATATCTGAGGCTGGATCTGAACTCAAGTTTTCTTGACTTCAGGTCCAGTGCTCAATCCACTGGGCCCACCTAGCTGTTCCATTTATATAATTATAACTTACTGAAAATCAGTTATAATATGCAAAATCCTGTGTTTTACTTCTGAGTTGGGTTATACACTATTTCACTTTTTTTTTTTTTTTTTTTTTTGTAGAATTTATTGAGCATGAGGACATTCAAATATTTAGAGGTTTCTGCTTATATTAGGTAGTCAGAGCCCTGGAGTAAACAATGTCAAAGGTGGAATTCCTTTGCCAGGCGGATGAAATCATTTTAATTTAGAAAGGTCAAGGTCAGCCACTGAATCCTGAACCATTCAGACTAACTTCGACTTTTATCTTGTCCCTGGACAAGCTGATGCTTCAGCCTCACTTCAATTCGTGAGCAAATTATTGGTGGTTCTCAAACAGGAAAAGTCACCTTTCTCCAATCACAGTCAGTACTCTCTGTTCCTGCAAAATGTTTCAACCAAATTCTACTTAGTACAATATAAATTCCAAGATGGGAGGGACCATTTTGTCTGTCTTTCTAACCTCAAGGATACAGAGTTTGTCATTTAACTGGTCAGAGTTTATTGAGCAATTGTATGTGCTGGGTTCTGTATTAAGTACTGGAGATATAAAGAAAGGTAACATGGTTTCACTCCCAAGGGGCTTACAGTCAAACAGAATGCAAACAACTAGGTACAAACAAGATGAAAGTGAGCTAAATGGGGGTCAGTTCAAAGGGAAGGCACAAAGATTAAGGAGGATTGGGAAAGGATTCCTGCAGATGAGGCTTGAAAGAAACTAGGAGGCAGAGATGGGGGAGAGAGCTTCAGGCCAGGGTAACAACCACTGGGAAGGCTAAGAATTGCTTCTTGGGAGGGGCTCTTTCCAGGAGCTACAGGAGGCCACTTCCACAGGTGAAAGTGGCAGGTGTAAGAAGCCTGGAAAAATAAAAAGGGTACAGGTTAGAAGGGCTTTGAAAGCTCCTAGTGTAGGTACTTTGTGTTTACTTAATAGAACTGAATTGAAATTCAAGACAAAGCATATTATTAGTGGTAATTTTAACAATAATCAACAAATACCACTTCATTTGAGAACTCACTTTAAAGCTCCACTCTTTGTAATTTTTTTTTAACAGTTAAGATTGGCCATACTAAAGGATTATTTATGGTAATGGAGACCAAGAGGGGGAAAGGGATGATAGAGATAATAGATATCCATGGATGCTTCCAAAGTTTCATTTTAGCTCTCCATGGAGCTTCCAAAGTTTCATTTTAGCTAAGTTACAACTGTCCTGCTAGAGCTGAAAAAAAGATGAAACTAATGGATTTGGGCTAATTCTTTTTCACTCTTTTAATCATATGAAGTTTATTTTTTAAAAATTGGGGTGGTAAAGGAGGATTAAAGTATTTTTTTAAGCAAGTTATTGGCAGAACTGCTAAGAGCATCTGGACTTGCTTTGTAGCTGCTGGGAGAATTCATGGACATCCCGGGATGCTGGTTGGGAAGCTTTGTTCCATCACTTACACATGTGTTGCTGACAACTTTCTCTGAGTCATATGAGGAAATGACAAAAAGAAAACTTTTCCTGAATTAGACCACACAGGATGCTTTCTGTGATAGATGGAGGCATCAGTATCAAAATGCCTGGTAATTTAGCTCATTTTATTGCTTTTATACGTACTGTGTCTATGAGTAATTATTTTCTCAATCACTATTCACTATTAGACTTCCCGGAAGTCAGCAGTTAGTTATTATCCCTCTACCCCCATATTCTTTGTCCTTAGTGATTGAGATTTCTTAAACACCTTTAATGTGCTCAGCACTATTATGAATAAATCAAAGGCACAGTCCCGGTACTTCAATTTACAATTTAAGGAAGGTGGGGGAGGGAGGGTTTGTTGCAAGATAAAAATCTTTGAACAAAACACATATTCTCTCGAACTTCCTTTAAAGCAAACAGCATTGTCACACCCTCCCAAGTTCTCTCATTGCTTACACAGCCAGATGACTCAAGATTAGCAACATTTCTATTCACAAGAAGTACTGGTACCCCAAACCAATCACATTCTAGCCCTCCCCCGCTTTCCTTTGGAGACTTTGGCTATCTGGATGTTGCCCATTTTATTAGGCTCTAGATGATATGTGTCTGAAAACTGTACAATTGCAAACTCTCACCAGTCCAGTGGTTTAGAAGTGGAGGAGATGGGGAGGAAAATTTCCATTTCTAGCCATTTAAGTAACATGGTATTGT
The DNA here is from genome assembly GCF_016432865.1 of Antechinus flavipes. Taxonomy (NCBI): domain Eukaryota; kingdom Metazoa; phylum Chordata; class Mammalia; order Dasyuromorphia; family Dasyuridae; genus Antechinus; species Antechinus flavipes. The sequence continues at coordinate 47,370,529 of NC_067402.1, read as the reverse complement.
GGGTATTCGGGGATAATATAGCATATTAGAAAGAAAGCAAGAAACCTTTAGATGGCCAAGTGGAGAAAGCCCCTGGACTTGGCGTCAAGAGGACTTAAGTTCGAATCCCACCACACTTACTAGCTGTTTAATCCCGGGCAAGTCACTTAACCCTGATTGCCTCAAAGAAACTCAGAAAGTGTTTCGGTTTGGAAGCCGGGAGTAGAGCCAGATGCTCTGTCGCTAAAACGGGACTAAGTGTGTGATCTTGGGCGTGTGATAACTCACTTTTGGGGACTCCCAAAAACTTCGTTTGCAAAATGAGGGGATTGGATAACATTCTCTCCGGGGCCTTCTTGTTCCAAACCCACGAGCCGCCTAGGGCTCGTGTTCAAATCCTGAGTTAGCCACTTCCTGGCTGTGCAGCTTCCAAGAGTCACTTGGAGTTAAAATCAAAAGGAGGGGTTTTGAACTAAGCAGGACTTGGACGATAAATAGCTGCAAGTAGTTGTAGGAGGCTAGATTGATTCCCAACAAGGAGCTGTGAGAGCCCGAACAGGGGACTTCGTGGCTCTGGGCCTCAGTATCCCCATCGGTGAAGGGAGGAGGCAGAATGACCCAGTGACCTCAGACGTCCCTTGCAGTTGGAGATTGATGACTGGTTGCCTTTCCTCCAGGTCTTTCACCTTCACAGCTTCCTAGGCAAGCGAAGGATTGACCTTAGCCTCCGGCATATTTGATCACCCAACCGCGGACGGCGATAGAAAGTGGGGCTCACAGTCCTTCCCCCTTCCTTTCAATTTCACACACCGTTAATTTCTGGGAGGAAAAACACGCTAATCACAACGATAAACTTCTCAGCGCCCCGCCTGCATCCCTCCCCGTTTGCCCCCTTCTCCTCGGGGTTCCCCGTCCAGCTCGGCCGCAGTCCCGCACTCGCGCGTCGTGCTTCCCTCCCCGTCCGACCCCCTCTGGTGCCGAGGCTGCGCCGCGAGGGTCCCCAGCCTCGGACACCGAGCGGCCAGTCCGGGGCAGCTCGGGCTCGCGGCGCGCGCGCGTCTAGCTGCCTAGGAAGGAGGAGGGGGCGGGGGCGGAGCGAGGGGGCGGCGTGGGCCGTCCGGGGGCTGCTCCCTCGCCGAGGCAGGGGGAGAGGAGGGGAGGGAGATGACGCGGCCTGGGAGCGGGGGAGCCCGGGCTGCCGCCGCCGCCGCCGCCTTCGCTGTCCGCCGCTGCTGTTGCTCGGCGCCCCGCGCCGCCGCTTCCGAGGCTCGAGCCGCCGGCCACCGGACGACCGCCGCCTAGGCGACCCGGGGCCGTTCTTGGCCCTCGCCCTTGGTCTGGGCTTCTGCGCCGGCCACTGGACAACTTCTCCCCCGGCCTCCCGCCCTTCATCCCTCCCGCCTCGGCGCCCGCCCTCCTGGAGGCTCCTCGTCTCTTTCTCTCCTGGCCGACCCAGCGCCCGCAGCCCCCGGCCCGGCCCGGCGCGGCCGCAGTTTGTCAGTCCCCCGGGGGGCGCAGGGGGTGCAATGCGCCAAGCTGCGGGGAGCTCCGCCGCGGCGGCAGCCGCTGCCCCGGGCACCACGTAGAAAGTCTCGGCGAGCGGTGAACAGCGGGAGCAGCGGCATCGGCGGCATCCGCAGAGAGCCGCGACCCTCTGCCCCACGCCCCCACAGCACCGACGACGAGGGTCAGGCCCGCCGGTCTCGGGAGTTGGTCTGCTCGGGCTCCACTCTCGCTCGCCTCGCCTGCCTAACCGGAGCTGGAGCTGCCGCTGCCTCCTCCTCCTCCTCCTCCTCCTCTTTCTCCTCCTCCTCGCCTGCCCGCCCCCCTCGGGCTCGCTATAGTCTTGGGCTCTGGACCAGGGTCGGGAAGTTTCCCGAGCTGCGCAGAGTCCAGATGTGTGACCTGATTGAGCCCCAGCCGGCGGAGAAGATCAGCAAGATGAAGAAGTTGCGCCGAACTTTGTCGGAGAGTTTCAGCCGGATAGGTGAGTCTCTGGGGGCTGCCGGCCCACCCTTGGTCTCATCCCCCGCTGCCCATCTCCCTAAGTGCCCAGGTCCTCCGCCTCCAGCCTCCCTTAACCCCCTGCTTTCTTCCTCCGGGCAGCGCGCAGTTGGGGGCAGCGATGCCCGGCGTCCCCGGTCACGGGCTCTGAGTCCTGGGATGGGTGCCCAGTCGGCGTGTCCAGCACGCGGGGTTGCACTTGGCTTCCAACCTGGGGAGGGTGGGGCCAGGACCGACAGGTTCCTCCCTCGCTCTTCTCCGGACCCCGGAGGACACTTGGTGGGGATTCCAATCGGTTATTTGCATTTGTCCACCCCGCCCTCTTTCCCTCTCCCTTTCCCATCCTCCCCCCGACTGTCTGCCCTGCTCTTGGGTCCTCCTCCCATCCACAAGACCCCATAAAGCTTGATCGCGGGACACTGATGTCACCGACCAGCCCGGGTTGGTTTGCTCAGCTTTGGGGATTCTTGAAAAGATGGACACCCCGGGGGACGTTTGCGAACGCTAGAAACTAAGAGGAAGTGGCACATCTAGCGTGGGACCTTTTGTTTGGCACTTAAGGCTTCCGAGAATGCTGGGTTTGCTGGGGACGGGAGCTCTAGCTTTTGGAGGCGCGAGATACCCACATTTTCTGGATGCTTTGCAACATGTGTGCTCAAACTACCCATTAGAGTGGATTTCAACTTGGTCCATTGTTAATGATAGGAACAATTGACTTCATTCATTTAATTACAAAAAACTTTTTAAGAACTTTAGGTGAAAACTATCCTCCATCTCCCCCCCTCCTCCCCAAGTATATATATATATATATTTAAAGCATATTAAGTTTAAGTATTGTCAACAGAAATTGCCCCTGAAACTTAGCAAACTTGGCAAGATACAGCATCTTGGCCACTGGGATCATTCGTCTGCCTTTGGTTGTGCAGACAGCAGGAAAATTCTGTTTTTTTATTAAACTGAACCATCGTGTCCCATAGGAACTAGGTCTTTGTTTCAGGTATTTAATGTCCATGTTAATGAAAGTGTTAAATAGAAAATAAAGCACAGAAATGTCCAATTCCACTCTTTCCGACACCGAAAAAGGAAAAATACTGAGATGCCTTACAGAGATTATATATATATAGTCTATGTGTATATATTTTCACAGTTGCAGATATATTTGTGCTCAATTAACTTTTAAAATTTACAAACATTCTAAAAATGTTCAGCTATTCTTTTATTTTTTTTCTGGCAGCTCTGAGGATATGGAATCAGTGGTGGTGGTGTCTTTGTTTTCCTTATGAATAGATAAATCAATTCAGATTATAAGGCCCAATCTACCTTTAGATTCTTAAGCTCAAGCCTAGAATTAATATGAATATCCAAATTTTCATTGCATGTAAGTTTATTCATCAGCATTAGAATTACTTAGAAAATAAAAGTTTCAAGATTAAGAATCAGCATTTGAAAGTAAGTACTTTGGTGCTCAACCAGTGTTTATTATTAATAATACTGGTAATTTAGATTCTACTCCAAATGATCATATAGGCTTCTGCTCTTGCAGTCCATTAGCCTAATGTTTTAAAAACATTTTTCTATGTATTTTCTAATATTAATGACTCTGTTGGAGTCAAGCCAGTTTTGTATTAAATAATTAATTTCAGTTGCCTCGGTAAGAAACTAAGAAATGAATACAAAAGATAAATTTAATATCAGCTGTGTCCATGTTTAAATAATTTGGAAGTCTGTTTTTTATTTCCATTCTGTAAGACCTGGATTAGCCAGACTCTTAGGGAAGTGGAATATGGTAGGCAATTGAAATTTCAAGTTTATTGAGGGTTAGTGATCAGAAGTTTGTTTTCTAGAATTTCAACCCTTGTTGAGATTTTTAAAAATATTTTTTAAAAAATCCTGCTTTATAGTATAGTGAATATGATTGATTGCTCCTTGGAGTTCCTGAAGGCCCTTATCCCAAACATTAATTATTATCATAGTATACTGTAAATATAGATTTACAGAGTCTAGGAGATTGGGTTAAAGGTACATTGAGATTGGGTCATATATTAGAAGTTGCTTTTTGGATTGATCCTTGTTACCTATTTATTTTCTTGTAATTTTCCTAAAGTAAAGATTGTATTGGAAGGTTTTTAGGTATTTGGGTTCAAACTAATTGGAATTTTGTTGTATTAAGATTACATTTTAAAGATTACACTGTTGAAATAGTTGAGAAAGACTTGAGGAAGAAAGCACTGTGAAATGAGGAAAGAAGTGACAGCTATAACTTAAGAGTTTTTGGCTTTTTTCATACATCAAATTATCTTCTCTCTGTGTTTTAGTAGTTCATAGTGGGATCAAATTGCTGATACTTTTCCCAGTTCTGCAATTTGACACTCCAGTACCCTTCTCCTTCCTAGCCTAACTCAGATGGGATTATTGCAGAATGCCTGCTGGAAATAGCATACTTCTTACTGACTTAGTTCTGCCCTTTATTTTGTGTGCAATTCCTCAGGGTAGTTTAAAATATCTTGTGATACCGGTAGCATTGTTTAATTGTAGGCAATGACAAATTGCCCAACTAGGAAATCTTGGTTAACAATGAAGAACAATGTTTGAAAGTACTTGCTGTTCAATCAGTGTTTATAATACAGCCCATAACAAGTTAGGAGTGGCAACATGAAGGCCTTATTTGCTCCTCTATTAAATTGGTCCTGCAAGCTTTCCTCCCCTCCTGCAGTAACCATGGACAAGCTGAGATTACTGCCTATAAAAGGACCTATAAAACACATTGATTTTCAAGCGACAGAGCCCTAATTTGTGAGGTCTGCCAGAGTGACTGGGATATCAACTGGGCCTCCCGCATAAGACTTGTATAATTGAATCTTAAAGTCACCCATTGATTCTAGTTAGAAGTGTTTGTAGTTTATGGCTAAATAATGTCAGCATCCCCTCTAATTAGGAATTATTGTAGTTAGCTGTCCAACACATTTCTTTGGTTTTTACTTGATGCCAATAAAATGAGATAAAAAACAGTGAAAACCTACTTTATATTGTTCAAATGATTTAAAATGTGTCCTTATAAATGTTTTTGGAGAGCCAGAACAGGGTTAGGAGATGAGGACATGTTCCAGGGAACCAAATTAAATTTCTTTAGATTCTTTTCTGGCGTAATTTTGCTATTGAAACAATGTATTGGAGCAGAGAGTGGGACGTTCTATGTTTAGATAATTCTTGAGTATGTACTTATTTATTTATTTTAGGCTTAGCTGGTCCCAGCATTGAATCTAATCAGAACATCCTGGATCACTGCAAATATAGATTTATAATTCTAAATCTGAAGCACGATCTAGGGAACTCCAACTATTTGAAGATGGCAATTACGACATTAATTGATTATAAAATTAAGGATCAAAATGATTTCACACAGTACCATTTGGAAACAGTCCTATAATACACTAAGAACTTTAATCTGGAAACCAAGACATTTTAATACTTGTGCTTGTTTATATTATGTTCTTTTAGGAAAGGGTATTTTTTTTTTTTTTAATCAGTAAAAGCATCACTTGGCTTGGAGTGCCTCAAAATGGAGAAATTTCCTAATGAGAGGAAATGCACAATTTCCTTAAATGGGTTAATAAATAGCACTCCATTAAACCAGAAGAATGTTGGCAGTTTGCTTTTCCTTCCTATAGTTGTGGGAAATTATGGGTTAACATTCACATGAATGATTAATGACATTCACTGTATATCAATAGAGATGCTATATGAATGTTTAGGTCAGAATTTAGTCATCGAAGATACTTTTAATTCACGGTGCTTATCCTTGTTAAAACTGTCAGAGTGGAGGGTTCATTATTTAGATTTTTTTATGAATGCAAAGTATTATTCATGTAGGGGAGTATTTTCAAAGGGCTTCTTAGACCTACAGTGCTATTGTGGTAAGAGCAGTTTGTCCTTGTGGGTCCTGGGGCACAACTTGAGAGCTTTTTGGATACCTTTTAGATATATTTGTCTTCTAACTTTTTTTGCTATTGTTGCCCTCTCCCATTTCCCTTCCTTACCTTTGTGCCTTTCCATCTCACTTCCTAATCACTGTCTTCCTTAAATCCTAGAGTAATGTATGAATAAAAGGGAGACTAGTGGAAAGAGTTTGGGGCTAGGAGGTGTGATATAGACAATTCCACTCTCCCTCACCTCAGTTTGTGATTTGGGGGTACAGGTATTCATCCCTCTGTCAAAACAGGGCCCAACTCCTCCCTGCTTTTCTCATTCTCTTAGGCCCCTTTCTCCATAGAGGATTTACTCGGTGTGACTATCTAAAAGCTTAATAGGACTTATTGGGACAATTAATTTCTTCTCTATTACCAGTTGACATCCTTTCCTACTCTTACATGTCATTAACAACGTTGGAGTCAGAATTTTAGTGTCGGAAGAGCGTTTGGAGAGCCTCTGGTTTAACTAAATCTGAAAAAGAAGGCCTTCTTAGGCAGAGGCGTCAAACACCCTTTCCAAAGGCAGCCGAACCAGATGAAAATGTAATAGGTACCTAACAAAAGAAATAAAAGTACAGTAGAACATAGATAACTGTAGGCTTTAAGACTAAATCAATACTTGACTGTCCGGATTCCCTAGTTCCCATTTCAGTTTGATGGCGGTGCCCTTGCCCTTCCCCAGGAATTGCTCAACACCCTTTGCTTGTAGACAGTCCATTCCCCTCGTGGATAGCTGTTATCATCCTCATCCTCATCCTCATCATCAGCATCATCATCAACAACTAGCATTCCTAGTGCCCCTAGTACCTGAGCCTTTACAGATATTTATGTTACATTTGGGGAAGATAGTTTTTTGTTTGCTTTTCTAAGTTTTTGGCTCGGAGCCACACAGCTGGGAAGGACCCGAGAATGGATTTGAACTCGGGCTCTCGTGACTCCAAGCCCAGCGCTCGGTCCGCCTGCGCCCTGAGTCTCACGGGAAGTCTTGGCTGCTTGCAAGTCCTTCCCCGCGCGGAAGGCTCTGCTGGGCCTGCGGCTGGGTCCTCCAGCATCACCCTGCTCCCCGCGGGACGTCAGCAGCAGAAAACTGGGGCACTGGAGGAGCCTCCCCGCCTGTGAGGAGCTATTCTTTTGTGCGGACCCTCCCAAGCCCCTTCCGGGACGGTGTCTGGCGGCCCGGGCGGGCTCCGCCTCAGTTTCCTTGTTTGTAATGGAGGTGATGATAACGCCTGCCTCGGGCAGTGGTGAAGATGAGACAAGGACCGTGTAAAGCACTTGGTAAACTCCAAGGGGCTGCGCAAGTGCTGGGGATGAATTGCTAATGCTAACATGAGTAATGACTGCTGCTGCAGTTGCTGCTTCTGCTGCTACCATCTTGACTTATGGCCTGCTGTTCCCCCAGAGGACATTATCTGCCGGAGTTTTTGAATGTGGTCTCTCGCTGTCTCTGTCTCTGTGTGTTTCTGTGTCTCTGTCTCTCTTGTTTCTTTGTGTCTCTCTCTTTGTCTCCGTGTCTCTGTCTACCTCCCTCTCTCTATCTCTCTCCCTCTCTCTCTGTCTCTCTGCCCGTCTCTATCTCTCTTTGTTTCCCTGTCTCTTTGTCTCTCTGTCTTTCTCTCTACCTCTCTCTGTCTCTGTCTCTGTCTCTGTGTGTTTCTGTGTCTCTGTCTCTTTTGTCTCTCTGTGTCTCTCTCTTTGTCTCTCTGTCTCAGTCTCCGTGTCTCTGTCTACCTCCCTCTCTCTATCTCTCTCCCTCTGTCTCTGTCTCTCTGCCTGTCTCTGTCTCTCTTTGTTTCCCTGTCTCTTTGTCTCTCTCTCTGTCTTTCTCTCTGCCTCTCTCTGTCTCTGTCTATGTCTGTCTCTGTTTCTCTTTCCCTTCCCTCCTTTCTCTCTCTCTCTCCCCCCTCCTCGATTTCTCTCTTTCCTTTCTTCTCTTTTGCTCTCTCCCCTCCCTCTTTCTCTCTTCCTACCTCCCTCCCCTTTTTCTACCTCTCTTCTATCTCTCTTTCACATTCTCATTCTCCCTCTTTCATAGGGTGGGGAGATGGAATTGTTCTGATGGCAGATATCTTAATCTCATCTGACATAAAATATGTTATAAAGAGCAAATAGCTAAAATGTTTGTGAAACTAGATTGTAGTGTTCTTGGAAGGGGGAGGGGGAAAATTTTGTTTTAATATAACACTATACCTGCTGTAAATTTTTTGTTGTTGTTGAATAAGTGACAAGAATATACATGTGTGTAGCTATTAAATATTTTATTTTTGTTTGCCTTAGTATATTAGCATATAGCTAAAGTCATGATAAATAAATTGATTAGGAATGAATGCTGTGATTTATACCCTAAGATCTTCTATGCTATAAAAAGTTGAAATTATAGACTTATGTGTAAATATAAAAATGATATAAATTATAAATTATTAAATTATATAAAAGGCTTATATAAACTATAAGGTTTCTATTGACTAGTATAAACCATGAACAGTTTACAGTGAATCAGTTAACAGCTGGGGCTGGAGAAAAGAATTTTTTGGAGTCAGCATTTCTGGGCCTGGAAACACCCTCCACCTCACCCAGATGGAGGTAATTTAGTGCTTTAGTGAGATGTTGGGGGCACTGAGAGGTTATGGGACTTTACTGTGCTTGCCTAGTCAGTTTATCTTTAAGGCAGGACTCTGTAATTCTAAGGTATCCATTAGGTTAGGCTACTTCTGGGGCAGCTTGAAGAGTATTGGACTAGTGATCCTTTTGGTTATCTTAACAAAATACCTCCCAAACTTGTGTGCTTCAATTCTTTTGAGGATTTTATTTTCATATAACAATCAACTGGACAACAGGGCAACAATTAGGCCATTTTTCTACAAGAGAACTTTTTTTTAAATTAAATTTTATTTTTTTCAAAGATCTTTTTCTTCTCATCTACCCACCTCAACTGAAAAAGCAAGAAAAACAAAATCCCTATCAGAAACATTTTTAATGTGTATAGAGATGCTAACAGATCAGGTTGATTGTACAAGTAAATTGAAAGCAAGATTAGAAAATCAAGACTGTAACCAAGTACAGACTTTTTATTTTTCATTCATTAGAAATCATTCCCTATGGTAAAGGATTGTAAGCTATTTTACATTTATAAATTTCAAAGAAGGGGAACAAATAAGGATGAATGATTCTGGAGAATATTCATTATTTTCCCCTTTTTTTGTATCATTAGAAAGGACACATTTGTAATATAAATTAGTGAGTGGGAGAATTTTTTCAGAACTATCCATAAGCTTTGATTTCACAACTTTTGACTTAGGTCTATTGTTAACAGGATAACTGCCCATCTCATTTTGATTTTTGCAGCTACAGTTTAACATAAGGTGGACTTTGGATATTATTCACTATCTTTGTTGTGCTGCCAAATATTATACTGCATTAATTAAAATAGTTCTGTTAACCTATCAACTTTAGGTACATCAGTCAGTGCATATATATTTCTTAAAAGATACACATATTTTTCAGTGCTTGTGGGATTTAATCCCCTAGAGATCAGACCCCCGCACATGAAAAATTAAATGATGCTCGTACTCATCAGTGACAATATTCTAGTCGTGCAGATGGGCAGTTTATTTGAATTTCAATTCAGGTCTCTAGTAGCTTCCAGAAAATCTTTCAAACTAATTATCTTCTTGAATAGTGAGTTTGCTTACTGAACTTATTGTACAAAAAAAAAAAAAAATGGCCAAAATGTTATTTCTCCGGGCTGTTGATGTTTTGACACCTCAGACCTCTCCCCCACATCTTTTTAACTTCTCTGGTCATTTCAGATGGCCCAAGGAATGCTCAGCAGAGTGAGGCTGTGTCGTTGGAACAATCCACAAGAAATAATGACTGATCCATTTGTGACACACATCGGGCCATAATTCCTGCATAAAATTTTTGGGTGCATGCAAGAAAGAAATGTGAAAAAGGGAAATATTACTTTATAATTCTGGTTTGGTTGTACTTTCCTGGAAGTGTTTCGGAGTGAATAAGAATGGTAGAAAAGATTTCTTGTAAACGCCATTTTTCTTTACCTGAAAGGAGAGTTTGATTTACATATTTATGAAAAACATTTCACAAAGATGCATGCTGTGCAATTCCATATCTCATTTTCGCTTTCATATTTTGATCACAAAATTGTTATTCAGGCTAGTGTAGTCTTTGCTTTCTGAAACAAGATCACATTATTCCATCTCCCTGCATCCCATCCTCACTATGTAACATAGTTACTTTTGCTCTTTTTTCAAAATTCATGACAATAACGGTTTCCTTTTCTTTTTTTCTTTTAAAGCTTTGAAGAAAGAGGACAGCAACTTTGATGAGGTAGGTTAAATTCTTTATCTTATGTTGGATGTATTTAATTACTGCCAGGAATATTCAATGACTGCCAACTTCTCACTTGGAAACAGAATGTTTGTGTGTTTTGTTTTTGTCGGCAAGTGTTTACAACTTTCACACTCATGTGAAGTGGTGATTCCCGTAATAATCAGACTTAAGTTTATGGGGATTTTGAACTTTCAGGTTAATTTCTTGCCAAGGAACAGGACAGGAGGTATGGGGAAAGGGAAAACACCCTTTATGTATATATATTAAAAAATAGCATTGCTTTGTGTTTTGTTGTTGGTGTTTCAGGTAAACGGATTTTGTGTAGTTGCTTTTGATGAAAATGTTCCAGAAGCCACATGTGACATATATAGTTGCATTAAACCTACAGCCTTAAATTGGGTACCATTTTAGATACATTCTCCATTGGGCATTTGCTACAGTGTCAATACCACCCCTTCTCTCCCAGCGTCCCAGAGGAAAGATTGACTTTTTGTGTTCCAGTTTTCCCAGTCTATCAGATCCCACATCCAACTTCTTTGTTCCCCTGATATCGAGTGACTAACAACCTTTCGTAATAAAGTAGTGGAAAGTTCTTAACTTATCTGCAAAGGTCAATTTTCACTTGCTAAGCAAGTTTATTAAACACCTACTCTGTGCTAAGTACTATTTCATGTAGCTTCAATGTAGTTTTAAAGTTATATTTGACTTCCAGATTTTTTAAAATAATAATAAGAAGAATCACTTGATGAAAGCATGTATGTAAATAGACAAAGATCCTATGATGGTATTGTAATGCAATCCACTCAGAGATCCAGAGAAAATATCTTTCCTTGTTTGACAATGTTTTACCCAAAGTCTTGTCACTTCTACCTAGTCCATTTACAATGGACCTATGTATGGAATGTAATCTCAGCCATCTGGCTAGCCTGAGATTCTGGGACTTTCAGCCCCACCTTACTTTCACTCCCTCCTACCCCTGGCTAAAAATGTATGTGGATCTCAATTGTGTCATTTGACTTCCATGCTCTATTGCTTTCTAAGCCATCTCTATTTGGTTTTCCTGCAATAAATTATACCCAATTAGAGTCTCTGGTCCCTTTTTCCAGCATCTCACTGAATTTTGTTACTCTTGGTTCGGAGCAGCAAAAACTTTTAATTCACCCTTGTAATGAATCTAGTTCTAGTTCTAGTCTCCTGACCCCCATCCCCTGGGGCTTGTGGTGGGTTTGATTCAGGCTGTTTGGGACTATTTCCCTTGGGGAAGAAAAGGTCCAAGCTTTTGATCTAACCCAGCGGTTTTTATTGGTGAAGGGAGCGCCCTCTCCTCCAGTGCTAATCTGCCATTGTTTTGCTCTTCATCCTTTTCAAGAGTTGTCTGGCACTTGGCAAATTAAGCAGCTTGCCCAGGACCACCCAGAGGCAAGGACTTTAATCTCTTACCCAGGTCTAAAGCCAAGACCAGTTTTCAAGCAGTGTCTTTAGACGGGATAAACTTTCTTATTGATCATTGTTTCTGTCCCACTTAAACCCTCCACAGAGGCCAGAGCCCCAAAAACTAATCGAGCTTTGTGGAGACTCACTCCCTTAATTTTACATTTGAGGAAGGAAAGGTGAAGTGACTTATGGATCAGTGGGTGCCCTGGTCATGGGTACAGCAGGCTCCTGTTAGATTTCACTCTGGTAAATAAGCTCACTTCCTCCCAAACCTTCTGGTCAGTGTCTCTTAGCAGAAACACTGTCTAGAAACAGTTAAGTGGTAGAGTGGTTAGAACTGGATTTGGAGTCAGGAATTTCCTGCTTCCCAAGTTCAAATCTAGCTGTGTAATCTTGGCCAAGTCACTTTACCCTGCTTGCCTCAGTTTCCCCATCTGTAAAATGAACCAGAGAAGGAAAGGGCAAGCCATTCCAGTATCTTGGCCAAGAAGACCCCAAAGGGGGGAGGGTTCCAGTCAGAAAGTGGGTACTGAAAATGGCTGAACAACATAAGGATCTAAAATAAGGCTGAATGTGACTATGTGTATCATTTTAATAACACTTTTTTTAAGTTGGAAACTTTGTTATATAAGAGAAGGTGTCCTGGATTAGATTAGGGGTCCCATACTTGAGTCTCACCTTTGCCACTGAGTGGGTACGCGATTTGGATAAATTTTGATTGTTTCTGTGCCTATAGGAGGGCACCGAACTAAGCCAATTCCAAGATTGATTTTATCTAGTCATTATCTAATCATAAATAGTTATCTAGTATTTAGACTAGTCACATGCATATTTGAAACAATGACAGAAGATTGGGTACCTCTTAAATGGCAAATCTTGACAAGTCTTCAAGACATTTCTGGCAAATTCAAATCTTGAAACTTGGGGGCCAACTCCCCTTTATTGCTATAGAGCCACTAGCATCTTTCCTAAGACAATATTTATAGTAAGAGAGAAGGATGTTCCCTGGATAGTCTGCTCCTGAGGTTGGAGGGAGGAGGCTATGTTCTTGTGGTAGAAAGTGGCCCTTAAACTTTTTTATTTTTCTAGTATTTTTTAATGAGTACCTGTGCTTTGGATTTCTTTCTTCCCCTTTTTCCACATCCGAGCTTGAGTTTTGCTGAAAAGATAAGAAAGAAATATAGACACAATTTGCAAGAATTTCTTTTTTCGGTTTTACTACTTTGAAATATTCTTCCTTGCAATTACAAACAAAACAGCCCCTTTTAACAATAGTTAAGAACTGTGTTTAAATGTTAGAGAACCTGACACAAGGCCTTGAGCAGATCTGCAGTCCTAAGCAAAATATTTGGCATTTCTGGGAGGCCTGCAGATTTGGAATAAGATAGCTGAGCCGTGCACAAGTTTCCAATAGCCTCTGAGGTTTTATTCAGGGGCTTTGTTTTCCCTTCTCACCCCCACCACCAGCTTTTTAAACCCTTTCCTCTTTTTGGCATAGAGAGTCTTGGATTCTATAGTCTTGGTATTTTGTGCCATTAATTCCCTGTGTGACATTGAGCTTGGATGTGCAGAACTTTTACACAGGTGCCCAAAGTGAACTGGCTTAGTTTGTCCTTAGGCTTGTAATCACACTCACATTGCCAGCTTTTTCATTTGTGGCTTTTCCTCAGCTCAATCCGTAAATGGCTTTAAACTTAGGTTAAGGCATTTTAATAGATGTCCAGACTCCTTCTCTGTTCCTTGTGGAAAGAGTTTGAATTTGGGCTTTGCTGAGAGTCTGCAGCTAAAGAATAATCCTCTGGGTGATTATTCATGATCTCTTTCACCAGTCACATATGCATTACAGCCGGTGATGAAGACCAAATAGAAAAAAAGCCAAAACATAAGGGAAAATTCCCTGAATAGTGGTGAGATCTTATAGTAAAAGGGGAAAAGGCCAAAAAAACCCCCAAACCTCTTATTTTGATTTGTTTGAAAAAATTTGACCTTGGGTTTAAACTTTCTTAAAAAAACCCATTTATTCATTCATTTGTTCATTTATCAAAATCAAAACACAATAAATAAACACATATAAATGTTTATACAGTGATATACATGATATCATAAATGATATACAAATATATATTTTATATACAGGTATATAAAATAGGTACACAAATCAAACATTTACTGCTAATAAATCAAAAGTTTGTGATCACCAGATTTAGTTACAAAGCCCCAAGTGGGGTTGCAACCTCATAAGAAGCTAGGCTTTAATACCTATTTTATATATTTATATACTTGGGGGTCCCGTAAAAATGGGCTTCAAATGAAAAAAAAATTAAGAAATTCTGCATTAGAGAAAGCCAATGTTTGGTACACACACACACACACACACACACACACACACACACACACACCAGTTGTATTCTATCAGAATCATTTTATAGAAATGGCTCATTCAGCCATTCCCCAGTTGATGGTCATCCTGTCAATTTCCAGTTCTTTGCCATCACAAAATGAGCTGCTGTTCGTATTTTAGGACATAGACATTATTTTCCTTTTTTCCTGATCCTTTGAGAAATAGATCTAATTGAGGTATTACTGAGTTAAAGGGTATATATAGTTTTATAACTGAGTTTTTAATAACTTTTTCCTGAAAAATAATGGCTTTATATAAGAAGAGTGTTTTTATAGATGTCAACCACTTCTGTTTTTTAAATTGAACTCTGTTTAAAAGACTTTACATTCATTTTATATTGATTCTTTCCTAGCCTTTTTTTTTTTTTTTTTTTTTGGCAGCAGGTCTAAGCAAAGATTTTGACTTCCTACTGAAGAGAGGTTTGGTTCCATGACTTTTTTGGGCAAATCACTCAATTTGTCTGGGGTCTCAATTTCTGCATCTGTAAAATGAGGGGATTAGACAGAAAGATTACCTAAAGATCATAAGTCATATGGTTTCTTGTTTTATTGAGGGCTGTGCATGAGGAAGCAGATGCATAAAATCTAAGATCTGTAAGGGGAAAAAATAAGACTGCCAAAAATTTATGTTAGGGGAATGTCCAGAAATGACTTTTTAGCTCTTAAGACAGCTCTAAGAAGTGACAAATTGGGTAGCCATGAAAAACTTTCTAAAGGTACAGCCTTCTTCAGACCACTGTTGCTGGAAATATCCTGTCCAGATACACTGAAGAGATCTCTGGCGTAATGGAAAGAATAGTGATTCTGGAGACGGACGTCTTGGGTTCCACTTTCACGGCTGATGCTGCGCCATTTTCCTCCGCTGTAAAATAAGATTGAACTACAAGCTGGCCACTGAGAATCCTTCAGCTCTAAGTAACCGACCTGGTCTGAGACTGTGTTGGCGGGATCAGCAGATCCACCTGTTTAATGTGACTTACCTGAAATAACTGTAGGTTATGAGGTGAAATGCAAATGAGTTTAGAAGAAATTTCCAGGGGTAAAGATATAAGGGAGAGGCTGTGACATCTTGAACAGAGAGCTCATCCCTGTCACATGCTGGCTGTGTGACAGCGAGTCACTGATCCTCCAAGGGCCTGTCCTAGGCAACTCTTTTAAGACCACCTGTGCCGAAGAGGTGCCAGTGGGCAGTACCCTAAGCTCTTTACCCTTCGGAAACCTCAGGTCTGGCCCAGGTGATGTTGGTATGATTAACAGTAGAGAATGCCCATCTTTGGAGGAGAAAAGCTAGGACCAAATACAAATATCGGGATGCATTTGGGAGTACCTAGAAACTGAAAAAGATCCCTTGACAAATCATTCTGCACTTTTCAAGGCTGAATATATTTAGTGAAAGACCTGCTTAGTATCTTCGGTGTTTATTTCATGTGTATTTAATGACAACTTGCCTACCTGGTGTGAAATGCCAGGCTTTTCAAACTGAAATTATATTTCTGAAATGCATTTGTTCCAGACATTTCATCAAGATAAGCAAATATATATTTGTCTCAAGTGTAGACAGGATGCTTCACGAGTTTGGTAATTATTCTTTCTTGCTGGAGACATTAAGGCTTTGATTTTTGTGATGGCGGTTAATGGTTTTGGTGATAGATTCATGGCTGGCTGAGCATTCCTCAGACATTCTTTTTTCCCTTTGGATTTATGACAGAGATGTATGTGACTTAAAAAAAAAAAATAGCCCGTCAACATTTTCCACTTGTCCTATAATTTTGGTTTAAGTTTTTGTGTCTTATCACCTTTTCCTACTGTGCTTAAGATGCTGCTTCTACATGTTGAGATAATAGCTGTGTGAGATAGAGATAGATCACGAGAAGAGTCTCAAAGGGATTTGAATGAGAGAGGCGGCTTACTGGCACATAGTAAGCACTCAGTAAATGTCCTTTCATCATCATGGAGAGAGCAGAGAACAGAGAATCAGGGGTTCGGGGTCCAAGTCCTGCCACTGACTGCAAAGAGCTTGTTGTGTGACCAAATTACTCTCCTTCTCTGGGTCTCAGGGGGCAATGAGGGGGCGAAGTGTTGGAATCAGGAAAACTCATCTTCCTGAGTTCAAATCCAGCCTCAGACACTTACTAGTTGAGTGATATTTAATCTTATGTCCCACAGTTTCTTCATCTGTAAAATAAACTGGACAAGAAAACCCCAAATAGGGTCATGAAGAATTGCATGTAACTAAAAAACAATTTTTTTAAAAAATGAGGAAATCAAAACTCTGACTTTGAATATTACCTTTCCACTAATTTCCTATAATTCCTTTGGTTTCCCTCTAGCTTTCCAGTTCACTTCTTTCTCCATTATTCAATGCAGTAATGGAACTTGGGCTACTCAGTGATGATTTGTATGAGAGTGAGAGCTTTGAGTTTTCTCTGTAGCTCTGAGATATTAGGGACAAAATATAGTAACTTGAGAAGGAAATGAATTATTGGTTTCTTGAGAACAAATACTTTGGTTTTTATACATTGTCCTTAATATTTGATGGAAATTTTAGTAATTATGAATAGTCCTAATGCATGAATTTCCATAATACTTTTCAAAATTTCAAGTTTTTGTTTTTTTTTTTGCAATAATCTGTGATAATGGTATCTCTGTTTGTCAGATGAA
The DNA here is from genome assembly GCF_016432865.1 of Antechinus flavipes. NCBI lineage: Eukaryota > Metazoa > Chordata > Mammalia > Dasyuromorphia > Dasyuridae > Antechinus > Antechinus flavipes. The sequence goes on along the minus strand of NC_067402.1, from coordinate 47,353,733 downwards.
GAAACTAAGATTTAGCTAAAGTGATTTGTCTGGGTTCATAGAGTTAACAAATATTGGGCTTATAATTCAGACTCAGGCTTTTCTACAGTTCACGTTGAGGACTGGAACAAACATACCATTGTAGCACATACCCAGGGCTCTTAACCCAACTTCTATTTGTCCAGGCCAGGCTTCCCCAGAACTTGATCACTCTCTGGACTCTTGGTTAGCCGTTTGAGGTCCTGGGGGGTGGAGTGAGGGGCAATGTCTGTGGCTCACAAGCCCCCACCAGTTGGCTTTCCTCCATAATTATCAGTTGATATCAATTAGTCAGCCAGATTTACTTAGCCTCTGCACCAGGATGTGGAATATTAAGAAGAGCTGGTATGAAACACTTCCCTCCAGAGTCCCCTAGTAATGCAGACAAAGTCGGGGGAAACAGCCTCCACTTTAGAGAGCCTAAGGGGCAAAGGGCTGCCTCATCTGCGGCTTTTCTTGGGGAAGGGATGGGGCACTCATGAAGTTCTCCTTAGACATGGCTGCCCTTGCTTACTCTTATTGTCCGTAGTTCCCAGGGCAGACACTAAGTCTTCCATTGTGGGGAATCATGCCCTCTCTGCCTACTCCAGAATGCCTGGGATATACAGGAGCCCCTGGCTGGGATCAAATTTACTCCTTATGCTTCCTATGCAATTCAACGGAGTACATCCAGGGAGCTTTCAGGGACTCTTAAATTGGTTAAGGACTTTCACACTTGGGCGAAAGCCTTTGATCAGTGCTGTGTTTCAGTGGAGATATTTAGGCTTTTTTCACATCCATTTTAAACTTGGATGAACTCAATGGAGGTGTTTTCTCTTGAAAACTCTTATCGAGCCCCAACATCTTGTGTCTTACTTTTGAAAAAGGAGGTGACTTGATAGAATAGCTCAGGGAATCTTTTCTCCTCCCAGTTTCACTGTATTAATTGCTTGCTTGAAAGAGAAGAGGATGCTATGGGATACATCAAGAAGACCTAGGCTTCCCACCTTAGACATTTATGATTTGGGTGACCCTGGCCAGATTACTGAGCTCCTCGTTTGTGAAAGGGAGATAATGATGGCACTTTCTTCTTGGGCTTATTCTGAGGATCGAAAGAAATGGATCAAAGTGCTTTGTAAATCTTCAAGCCTACACATGTGAGCTTTTCTTATTCCACTTAAATAATTCCCATTTTCCTCCTCTGAACATATCTAAAATTGCATTCATTATCTTCTTTTCAAAACTCTTCTCCCTGTCTTCTTTCTTTCTATTAATGACTGGGTAAGTTTCTTAATCTCAAAGCTCCAGAATTTACTTTCAACTCCTCCTTTACTCTCTTTCCCTCTTGTTTTTGTTTGTCATTAAATCATGCTGATCCTGCCCTCAAGATATACACAGGGAAAATCTCAGTGATGCAATAACAAAAGAAATAATGAAATCTATTAAAAAAAAAAAAAAGAAAGAAATTGGAAAAGTAGCTCTTGTTTCTGCCTCTTCATTTCTCTCCCCTTGGCTGCCATACCGTTTTGATGATGATTTAGAGTGGCTTCCAGCAGTAGCCCCCAACTGGTCTCTTCTCCTGATCTATAACCTCTTGCGACAGGGTCAGTTTTTCATAAATGCCATTTTGATGACAGGTTAACCCTACTCAAAAACTGTTGGTGCTTTTCCATTGCCACAGGATAAAATACAAACTCCTTAGGCTGACATCAGAGATCTATTGCAATTTGGCTCTCTCCTGTCTTTTCAGACAGAAGCAGTAGTTTGAAATAGTTTTTTATCTTTGGTTTTTAAAAGTACCTTTGTATCCATGGTGCCTGAAATCCTGGAGATACATCTTAGATTATGGGAGCCAGCAGTATATGGTAAGAGTGAGCAGCCCTGGGTTTTGTTCAAGTCACCCCCTATCTTTGAGCCTCAGTTTCCCTCAACTGTTAAGGAAGGATTGGAATAAATTGATTAATGAGGTTCTTTCTATCCCTGGTGCTCTGTGAGTGAATCAATCTTCACCAATGAATGAAAATTTAGGGCATTTTTCTTTTCCTTTTCTTATAATGAATGGTTCACTAACAGTCTTCTGTGTATTAGCTTTTCTTTTCTTTTCTTTTCTTTCCTCCTTTTGTAGTTAATTGGCATTCAGCAACTGAAGTCTGTCTTTCCCTCTTGGCTTGAGCAATCTTAAGTGTTTACAATAGGCTTCAGCTTCTTACAAAATGGTATGCTCTACAGGGAGTACATTATACCTCTTTGCTTTTGAATGCAAGTTGAGCTATTGACTTAAATCTATAAATCTGTAAATTGCCTGGTTACCATTGAAATCCCCTTCTCACTCTACACCAACCTGACAATTGAGATCAGTTAATGCACTCTTGCCATCTCCCTAATTCAAGGATCTCTAGCGAGAGTAGTCTGCTTCTGGATCTCCTCCATCCATCCTCTGGTGTGTGACTTCTACTTTGTGATTATAGGACTTTCCTTTCTCCATTCCCAGGAACTGCTATCTGTTAAGCCCTTCCCAGGCCCTGGGCCTGGGGTTAGAGCTAAGGGCCACCAAAGCCCAGGGGCAGCCCTCAGGGAGCTTGTATGCCAGGGAGAGGATGGAAAACTGGCAAGACAGGACTCCAAGGTCACTCTGGAAGCAAGGGTCAGAGACGGGCTGGAAGGGGCAGCCTGCAGAAATCCAGGCTCAGGGGTACCTTTCTCGCTGTTGTACTTTGCAGTAGACTTGCTTGAAAGGAACGTGTTAATGTGTTTAATCTTGTTAAATGTTTTTTCAGGAAATATTTTAGCATTTTATTTACTCTTTGAAGAACATTAACCACAAGGTATTTTCTAAAAAGGAGTAAAATCTTGAGTTTTCTTGTGCAAAAAGACTAATATGGAAATGTTTTACATAATTGCATCTGGATAATTTATATCTGGTTAGCTTATGGTTTCAGGGAGGGAGGGGAAGAAGGAATTGAATTTGGAACTCAAAACTTTAAATAAAAATGTTTTTTAAAAATTGTAGAATAAAAAGTCAGCAGGATGGCACAGTAGGTTGAGCACTGGTTCTGGAATCAGAAAAACCTGAATTCAGATATGACCTCAGATACTGACTTGTCGTGTGATCCTGGGCAAATCCTTAACCTCTTTTTGCCCTGGTTTCCTCAGTTGTAAAATAGGAACAATAATACTACCTAACTCTCCAGATTGTTGTGAGGATCTCACAAAACAATATTTGTAAAAAGTGCTTAGCCAAGTACCTTGCACACAGTTCAAACCCATAGTTTGGGTTCTTTTTTCCTTTTTTGGTGGGGCTAAGATACTGGAATGATTTGCCATTTCCTTTTTCAGCTCATTTTCAGAGGAGGAAACTAAAGCAGAGTTAGATGACTTGCCCAGGATCACACAGCTAGTAGTAAGTGCTAGTAAATGTCTGGGGCTGGATTTGAATTCTGGAAGATGAGGCCTCCTGATTCCTGGCCCATCTAGTTGCCTGAGGTGGGTGGGACCACAGAGACTTTCTAACTCCTCATTTTACAGATGTGGAAACTGAGGTCTTGAGATGTTGAGTGACTTGGAAGATTCACATGGAGTGTCAGAGAGAACATTTGAACTCAGATCTTTTGACTCCAGAGAGTGTTCTTTCCACTCTTGTAACGATCACATAATTCCTTGATGATATCCTTCACACAATCTTTTGTTTGCAAATCATCATTACTAAGAAAGTTGCCTACTATCCATATCTATTGGAATTCTCCCTTGCTCCCTGGATCTTGGGACTTTTTTTAGATTTTTTTAGATGTCATGTTGTTCCTGCTTCTTAGTCATATAACACTTTACTTCTTTCCGTTCTTTTATTATAAGGAAGACTTGATTTATGATTTTTTTTAAAGTCATAAAGTACATTTGCTGCTTATTTTAATGTTGGACAAAATCAGAAAATGTATGGCTCATTTCTTTTTATCCTTTGAGGTGAAAAAAATGACAAAAATATGATATCAAATATGGCAGGCACGTGTAATATAATTTCTTCCAGTAGTATATGAAATTCATCCTTCTAGTAAATTAAGACCAAGGAAAATCATCAACATCCAAGCCATGAGTGAGTTATGAAGGCTTTATTTTATAAGGGAATTAAATTTCCACTCTCAGATGCAATGAATGTAATTCCCGTTATAGCTTTCTCATAGAATAGCTTTTTTAATAAGTACTTTTTCACCATTTAAAGGTAATGGTTGAAGTAAAATAATTTCTACATCCACAGAAACATAGTTTTATTTTCTGTGTATAACATTAACTTTGGAAATTGTTGAATGTCAGTCAGTATTTGCTTTTGACTGACTTTTCTTCAACCAGAAGATGTCATCCTCCCTCCCCCCGCCTTTTTTTTTTTTTTTTTTTAAAAAGGTTACTTACTTTCTTCCATAACTAGAACAATTTGTCAGCTAATGGCTGTTGCTACTACTTCAAGTGATGTGAGTTCAAATCCTGCCTTCTCAGTTTGAGAACTAATTGCTATTACCAGAAGTAGGATTCAAATCCTACTTCAAAGCTTGTCGGGACTCATGTTAAGCGCTTCATGGGTAGGGATGACATGTGAGTGAGAAGTCAGTTTTAAGGCTCTGGTCTGCACTTGGGCCATGGAGAAGTAAGGGAGAGCTACATATCATATGCAAGAATGGTCTAAAATTCAGTGAATTTAACCTTTCCTTGATTTTTTTAGCTGCAGTCCTGCTTTGTTATAGTTTGGTAAGCCATAATCAAGAGGCTAAAAAGATTATGAAAAGTTAGCTAGTTTCCCTTGCTGTCAGATACCCAAATGAACGTGATCTCTCTGTCTATTTAAAAGAAATTCAAGGAAAGAAATTCCATACCATTTCTTGGCAACCCATCTGGTGTTTACCTGCTGTGGGAATTTGGATTTTCTTTCTTTGAAGTTACAGATTGTTTTTCTTGTTTGGTCTTAATTTGAAATAAGCTATATAATAGGTAATTATCATTTCACTGAATAGAAACTGAAATATTGATTACCATAATTGGCAATTTGTAATATACCATTCACATTTCTATAGCACTTAAAAGTTTTACAAATCACTTTCCTTACAATAGTTCTAAGAGGTTGATGGTGTAAGTAGTATCATCTCTATTTTACAAATGAGTAAACTGAGGTCTAGGGTCTCAGTGGTTTGCCTAAAATTACTTTTCTCAGTGTCATCCTTATGACATAATAAGATAGAATTATAATGAACTTATGAGAAGAAGAAGAATACAGTTACATCCTAAAGAGCCATTTCTGTCCAAATCCTGTTGTATATAGACTTAAGAAGAATAAGAGTAGTAACAAACATTCACTGAATGAGAGTAATAACAAACACTAACTTTTATTTTCCTCACAACAAACCTGTAACCTTGGTGTACTATTTGGTCTTATTTAAACCCATTTTACATATGATGAAATTAAAGTTCACAGAATTTAAGCAACTTCCTTATTTTTTCTCATTTAATAGTTCATTTCCCCCAGTTATATATAAAAACAGTTTTAACATTTTAAACTTTTTTTCAAATTTTGAATTCCAAATTCTCTCCCTCTCCTCCCATCCATTGAGAAGGCAGATGCTCTGACATAGGTAGATGTGCAGAGGGGCTTACTTATGGTCACCCAGCTTGTTCAAACCAACACTTCCAATCTTCCTTTCTCTAGTTTGGGCTGTTCCTTTTATGTGTATTTTCTAGGTAGCTAGATAGATAGAGATAGATACTTGATGTTATTCCAGATGTTATCATAAATTAAAAACCTAAAGCATTATTTTTGAAAATTTAATCCTCTGAAAGGGGACCCACATGTGCAAAAATGTTTGTCGCAGTCTTTTTTTGTAGTGGCTAGAAACTGGAAACTGAATGGATGCCCATCAACTAGAGAATGGATGAGTAAATTATGGTATGTGAATGTTATGGAATATTATTGTTCTATAAGAAATGACCAGCAGGATGATGTCAGAGAGGCCTGGAGAGACTTACATGAACTGATGGTAAGTGAAGTGAGCAGAACCAGGAGATCATTGTACATGGAAACAGCAAGATTATATTATGATCAATTCTGATGGACATGACTCTTTCCAACAATGAGAAGATTCAGACCAGTTTCAATGAGCTTGTGATGAAGAAAGCCATCTGTACCCAGAGAGAGGACTGTGGGAACTGAGTGTGGATCACAACATAGCATTCTCCTTCTTTTTGTTGTTGTTTGCTTGCATTTTGTTTTCTTTCTCCTTTTTTTTCCTTTTTGATTGATTTTTCTTGTGCTACAAGATAATTGTATAAATATGTATGCATATATTGTATTTAACATATATTTCTACCATGTTTAACATATATTGGTTTACTTGCCATCTAGGGGAGGGAGTGGAGGGAAGGGGAAAGAAATTGGAACATAAGGTTTTGCAAGGATTAATATTGAAAAATTATCCATGCATATGTTTTAAAAATAAAAAGCTTAAAAAAAAAAAAAAAACTTAATCCTCCAGGATGAAGGCTTTCCACTCAGAAAATAAGGATTAAGTAAGCATAGTAGCAAAAAAGAATGTCAAGATTTGGGTTCCATTTGATTCATGGCTATTTGTTAACATTGGTGGACAATTTTTTGAGAAACCAAAGAGAAAGATGTATATGTTAGCAGGAGGAACTGATAGCTTTTATGATTAACCTGTACAAGATAAAAATGTCTATTTATTTTCAATCTCCAGTCTTTTTGCTGTCAGGGTAGTGTCTCCCAGTGAATGTGATGGACTAAGTGCTGTGGTCTTGGTTAAATCTATTCTTTTTACACAATAGAACATTTCTGTTTATAAATTAGTATCAGGGGTTGTTATACCAAAGGGTTCAGGTGTGCAGAAGGCTTGATAACATATGGCATGTCCTGAGAAATCCTCATTTAGCACAGACTTTTCCCCAAGAGGTCTGCCTTGCTTTATTTAAATGATCTTATTATAGCCATCCTCTCTATCCCAGGTGCAGTGAGAAAAGGTGGCTTTAAAAAAAAGCTAATTCTCTTCTCCATCATCCAGAGCTTCCTTATTTGTCTCAATATGTCCATTTTACTTGCATATACAACACAAATCCTTCAAAACTCACTCCAGAGCAGAGTTTGGTTTGGAGCTGGAGGTCTCTCAGAGAACATTTAGCCCAAGGCTTCTTAAAAAACCCAAGGGTCTTGTTTTCTAAAAATGTTTTGACAACTACATTTCGGTGTAATTGATTGCCTTTGCAACTCTATATATTTTATTTTATGCACTTCTCTGTGACACAAAAGAGATTAATAACTCCTAATGTAGTCTCAGCTTTCTAATTTTATAGAAGAGGAAACTGAGACTCAGGGAGATTAAGCAGTTAAAGTTCAAATAATCAGTAATATCAAAGATAGAATTTAATGGGTATTTCACAGGCCCTGAGTCAGGCTTACTTACTATTACTTAACACATATTAGCTGTGTGACCCTGGGCAAGTCACCCAATTGCCTTACACACACACACACAGACACACACACACACACACACACACACACACACACACACAGGATTTTTTAATACAGAGGCCAGGGTTCAAACTCATTCTAGCTCAGAGATGTCAAGTTAGGGCCTACCTAGTACAGGGGAACCAGAGTAAAATATTTTTGGGAAATATTTAGTAAAAAAAAATTTCAATAAAGCACAGATAATGCTCTAATTGAAACTAAGCCTGCAGGGAACCCTGTTTCTGTTTGACTTTGACACAGTTACTCTAGGTGACCCATGCATTCAGTTTGTGTAATAACAATCTTGATCCATCTTTTATATTCCATTTTTACTATCTTCAGACCTCAATTTCTTGCTAAGAAAAAGTTCCTGTGCTGAGTTTTGGTGCCTAGAGAGTGATGGAATGAGGTACCCTTCCATTAGTTTCAAGGTCACTTTTCTAGAGGGGAAATAATTGGAAGGGTTTTGCAAAGGTTAATATGGAAAAATTATCCATGTATATCTTTTGAAAATTAAAAAGCTGTAATTAAAAAAATAAACATGTATAGTCAATCAAAAAAATCATTTCTCTAACAGACCCTTTCCTCTGGCACAATTCCAGGGGGACACTTTTCTGGAGGGTTTCTCTCCTCCTCCTTGGGGCATTATGAGAAATCACACCAGGCCTATCATTTCACTTGATTCTTTCTTGACATTTAAGTGAAATTACTACATCACTTGGGATTCCTGAGATACTTCAAGTTCTTTCAGTGATGGGCTCTTTGGGAAACAGGACTGTTAGTTACAAAGAGAATCATTGCCTATTTAAAATGCTTGTCTTAAGACTATGCATTTGGACTTAATGCTTAATGCAAGGCAAAATAGTTTGATTTACTGGGTCTAGAGAATTTTGGGATAAATAATGTTTAGAAGAGCAAAGGAAAAAGCAAATCTGTCTGTTTGTTAACCAGTTAGCTACAAAAATTAAAAGAGACATTCGTTCCCAGATGCTTTTAGGTAGTTTTGCTTAACTGTTCGGTTCTGGGAGAATGTACTTTGTAGGAGATTTGTTTGAGTGTTCATTGAGATGTGGCTGTTGGATTCAAAGGGAATGCACCAGAAAAGAAAAAAAATCCTAGGGGAAAATTGAATATGAGGAGAATAAAAGAGGAGGAAAAATCCTTAAAGCTATGTCACGATAAAGTCACTGCTCACAGGAGGAAAGACATGACCTTTGGGGAGCAAAGGAGAAACAGTAATAACACATTTCTATGGGACATAAGTATTTACAGAGTATTTTTCTTATACATAACCCCATGTTGTAGGCAGCACAAGTATTATTATTGTTGTTGTTCCTATTTTACAGATGAAGAAACTGAGACTTAGGGAATTTTAAGTGTTTTTCCCAGGGTCAAACAGTGGATCCTGTGTTCATTCCACAATACCAGCTTACTTTTCAGAAGCCTGAGGCCTACAATACTCAGAAATGGATAATCCCTTCAACATTTTGACCCCATATTCCTTTTTTCTTTGGTTAGTCCTACTTTGCTGGTCCCTAACAATGAATCACCCCTACCAGCCCTGCCTTTTCTTCTTGGTTCATATTTCTGAGCTACTGAACATTGCTAGAGTGTATTTTTTAATTTAAATGAAAATATAAGGTATTTTTCTTGGGAAGGCATTAAAGGTGAACCCTAATAGATTGCTATCCTGAAGAAAGATACCAACTTTTTTTTTCTCATTTTCAAGTTTAAATTAATATCTAGCTTCAGTTAAAAGAATGTGTGTATGTGTGTGTGAGTGAGTTATAGGTAAATGTGATGGTAAATAGTTTTATAGTTAAGAAAGATAAAGGCAAATGATGTGAGCACATGATGATTTTGAAGCTTTTTGCCTAGCATGTTCTGTCACAATGTGTCAGAGCTTCTTTCAGTAGGTATAAATTATTTCAATTGAATAAGACAAAATGGGTAACATTGAATAGTAGATTTTCACATATTACATTTATTTCTTTTCTCTTAGCCCCAGGATCTTTGATGTTTGGCTTAATTGTCTGTCTTCAAGGAGAATTCAGTCTGGAGAAAGCAGGGTGGGAAATGAGAAGATGCAAAGGTCATTCATAAAACTTATTTAAATGGGAAAAAGAAAAATTAGATTGAGGCTATTGACTAGAATATTGATATGAGTATGAATAGTCGTTTTTATTTATTGTCAGAACAACTGAAATCATGGCTAGGATCATTCTAAAAATGCCACAGAAGGGAGATCTTTAGCATCTTTTGCATATTGACATTTGTTGAAAATTATCAACTGGAGAGTGTATGGATCCTGACATTTATATAGCCAAGTAAGAATTTTATTATCTGCATGTGGGAGATGGGCATTTTCTCACTTCCCTAAAGTTACAAGGCCACAAAGCCAATGCTGTGGGGACTCCACGGGGATACAGATAAGACCCAGCTTTCTTTGGATATAAAAGGAAGAGAATCCTTTGTGGAGTGGAAAGAATATAAGACTCCTCAGGAGATACGCCTTTGAATCCCTAAACACTTTTCTGGTCTTTAGTTTCCTTATTTATAAACCAAAGAGGATGCCAGACGGAACTAAATTTAAAGTCTTTTCGATCCAAAATGCTAGAGGATTTCAAGTCTTTCTGAAATGAGCTTTTTTTTCTTACATCCTCTTGCTCCATAATCTCTTTCCTTAATTTTGCTCTAATAGAAAATCCCTTGGTCTGCTAAATCAAATGATTGACTGATTTGTCTTCCTCTTATCCGGTAATTGTGTGGCTTGGGCTAGTTAGGCTGGGCAGTGGATAGAGCTTTAGGTCTGAAGTCAGGAAGGTTCAATGTCATGAGTTTAAATGTGGCCCCAAACACTTCCTAGTTATATGACACCCTGGGCAAGTCACTTACACCGTTTGCCCCATTTTCCTATCCGTTAAATGAGATGGAGAAGGAAATAACAAGCTACTCTGGTGACCAAGAAAACCCCAAATGGCATTGTGAAAATGGCTGAACAACAATAAAAAACTCTGGATTAGTTCTACAGATTATTAGAATTATATATGGTATTATCTTCAAGTTTATAAATATTCTAGAGTGAAAGCACATCTCTTTCTTTTCTTTTGCAAATGATAAGCCACTGAAGTGAGAAGTTAGGAGTATTTAGTCATAGGCATTATTCATTATTATCCATTTTGGGGAAATTACACCTTTTGGGGAGGACTAGATTAATGACTTTGAATTTGTATGATATGTTGAAACAAAATTTATAAATTAAATTGTCATGAGGAGATGGAAGGATTAGGACTTGGGTTTATTGGGTGGTTGGTAACTGTTGATTCAGGCTCCAATAGACATGTCAGAGTTACTTCCTATGCCATCTTTTGTATATTAGTATTTTTGTTCCTATATACATAGAACATGTATAAGTATGTACATATATATGTATATGTAATTACCACTTCTGATTTACTTTATCTTTCACTTAGTGCTGATTTTGACAGATTTTCTATTCATTCACGATTGCTAAGAAAATGTGAGCAATCTCTGTGTTATCTGTGGATTGTTAAGAGGGGACAAAAATATCAGTGTGGTAACTTTTCAGTTTCTTGTTATTTTGTGTGTACCAGTGTGGTTCCACGGGACTGATTTAAACTTGTTAAGTTAGTGGATTTGGAGGCAAAATAGCACAGTAGTATTTTTAATCTACACACACGTATATGTGTGTATACACATACCTATATACCTAACAACTTTGGAAAGAAAAGCCTCTGAGTTAGCAAACCTACATTGACTTGGGAATCTCTTGCAACGGAGCAGATGGTACAGCTCAGTTCTGTGGCATCTCATCGGTCCTCCACAAGACATCAGTTCAGAGTAGGAAAGTAGGGAAGAGTGCATGGAGAGCCAGTGGAGCATATTGTTGTCCAATAGCTCTTCCTCAGGCTGGATACTTTATAACAATGATGGGAATCCTGACTTGGATTCATATGGGGCTGCAAGGTTTGTAATCAGTCTTCAGTTGACTATCAGACATTTATTAAATGCTCACTTTGCAGGCTTGTTGTTTGATACCTTTGATTAGGAGGGCAGCGGGAGATTTACTGAGCAGGAAGCAGATGGGTTTTGAGAAAATAACTTCGGGTGGGATTGGGTTGGAGTGAGAAGAAGGAAGTTCACGAGTTGTTCATGAGATAGTTGATGAGGGACTGAACCTGGATTATGGCTGTGTTGGAGAGAAATGCTTGTCTACAAGAGATGATACATAGCAAGATCTTTAATAATGTGGCTTCATTTGACCTGCAGAACCAAGCCTGAAATATCGGGGCTTTTATTATTATCCACATTTTGAGGAAACTGAGACTAAGGGATTTGTCCAGGGCCATGCCGGTAGTAAGTGACTGAGACTTGATTTTAATTCAGGTCTTCCTAACTCCAGATCACTTCCTTCTGCTTGTATCTTCCTCACCTAATATAGTACCTGGCAAATAGCAGGCACTCAATAAATACTTGTTGACCTTTTTACATTGGGACACATCTAGTCTGTGTCTGAGGCAAGATTTGCATGTAGGTTAGGACGACTACAAACTAGCCATCAGCCCCACTAAAACCCACTGTTTTGTATGTAGAAATTAGAGATTTAAAGCCCAGAGGGACACGGGGGCTCATCTGGTCCAGCGCCTCCAATTGACCAGTGAAGGGAATTAAGAATTAAAGAGGGTGAATATCTTTCCTCCTGTCACCCTGGGACCCCAGGAACAGATCCAGCCTCCATCCCCCAGACCAGATTCTCACACCACTTTGAGTATTTTCTTCATTCTACTTTTCAGCACCTAATGATCCAGCCCACCTTTTCCGGTCCTGCATTTCTGAAGCTAGGATGTTAATAAAACGTATTTTAAAATTAATTGCATTGCCACTTTTTCTTATATTTCTAAATTTGGGAAGCACTGACCTTTCCTTTGACAGTCTTAGAGATAGTATGATACATTCATCTTGATTGTAATACTGGTTCCTTTTGCTTTCATTTTACACTTTTTAAGAACACGGAGAAAAGATTGAAGTAAAGTTAATTTTGTAGAATGTTGCTGTGTTTGGAGTGCAAGTTTGATTAAATGCTCTTTAGCATTCCTTCTTCTATTAAACTGATCTCTGATAACCTTAATTGTCTCCAATACAGGTTTTAGAGGAAAAAATAAGAGAACTGGAAGGTTGATTCCTGAAGGTCCATCTCAAATTCAATATTTTTGACAGCTTTTTTTTTTTTTTTTGAGGGAGTTATCTCCTGCCTATAGTTACCTTCTGTATAATATCTTTCTAGTCCAAAAAAACTTTCTTTTGTTGTTCCTGTGGGACTCAAGTGATATGCTCTGGGATAAATCCTGATGATCACAAAAAGCTGATTGTTTCAGCTTTTAAGGCTGTTTTGTAACCTTTGATCCATCGACTTTTATGTAGTTAAAAAAAAAAAAAAAAAAAAAAAACCTAAGTTCAAACAAAGTTTTTATGATAAATTTTTTGGGAGTCTTTAAAATCTGTAGTGTGTGGGAGGGAGTAGCCATTTGTCTTTGATTATTTTAGTGAACTTTGGGGGAATATTTTTTTCTATTTTTGGTGAAAAGGAAAGAAATACATTTATCTTAAAACCATCCATTTATCTTCTTGGCATCCCTTTATGTTTTTTTTTTTTTTTTTTTTTTTGGGCTGCATTGAATGTTTCTGTAATAAAAACCACAAGTAGAGTGCACAGCTTTGCAATTTATGCATGGTACTTTTGTCAAGACCAGGAACCATGAGAGGTGTTGGAGAATATTTAGTTTGAAGCCTTTAAAGATTTAGGGGGCAATATGAAGGCAGGAAGCAAGGCAAAGAATCATCATCAATGCTGCCATTTGCATAGTATTTCAGGTTTGCTGAGGACTTTATATATATATATATATATATTTATATAAAATATAGTGCAATTAGGACTATAGCATTAGGACCATGGAATCATAAATTAAATTAGGAGGAGACCTTAAGAGGCCATTGAAGAATTAGAAGCTAGGAGAACTGAGGTGACTTAATGATGGCAATATTGTTGGAGTCAAAAGTGGGATTTTGAGTAGTGTCTTTTTCCTTGTGATTCCAGCAGAGTGTCCACATACGCTACACTGCCATCTCTTAATACCTTTAGAGCATTCCTTCTGCTAAGGCTTTTGTCTGCTCTCAGAAAATGCAGAAAAAGATCCAATACTGAGTGAAGGATGTGAGCTTAACTCTTGGACATTGAGCAGTACCAGCGAGGGGCCTGCACATGAACTGAATGTGAGAGACAATTCCAGTTAAATTGCAAACAGCTCAGAGTTGTAAATTATCAAGGAAGAATATATTAGTATGTCACGAAGCTTAAAGAAAAGGTACTTTTTTAAACTTTTTTTTCCTTCCCAGATTTCATTGACTAAGTTACCCCAGTGGATTGTGTACTAAAGATTTGCCCCTCAGACTCAGTAAGCTACAAACTGAACCCAATTCTATACCCAAGAAAATCTGTTCTTCCATCCAGTTTCCCCATTTTTGTTAATAGCTTTCTTGTCCTTAATTCACTCAATTTCAAAATTTGATACTTAAAAAGTTTTTTTTTTATTGATGTGTTTATTACACATTTACATTACATTTTAAAATTATGTTTATTTTGAGAGATGTCTTACAATGGTAATGTAGTTAAATAAATAGAATAAAGCAATTATTTCATCTGAAAGTAATGCAACATTTCATATGTATAACACCCTCTTGCCCCCCTCCCCCACTAAATAAAAAAAAAACCAGAAATCTCTTTTCTCTCCCTTCCATCTTTGAATCCATTGAAGGAAAAATGTCTTGTAACTAACATGCAAAGTCAAGCAAAATAAATTCCCCCAGTGACTGTACACAAAAATGAATGTTTCATTCTTTCCCTAAGTCACTAGCATCTGGTCTTGAAATGGTGAATGGTCATTATATCGATCTGAATTCTTACACAGCTTTTAGAGTTGTTTTTACAATATTGTTGTTACTGTACAACCTGTTCTCATGGTTCTAATGTTCTTTATCAGTTTATAAAAACCCCCAAATTTGGTGATTTTTGTGATATTGATGCTATAGTGTAAATTCTTCTAGCTCTGCTTACTTCACTCTTCTTTGGTTCACATAAACCTTACGTGTATTTCTTAAAGAACATAGGTAGACCATCTCATTCACTTAGCGTGCTTTATTCAGCTGTCCCTCAGTTGTATAGCTGAAGAGTTTCCTTTTTTTTTTTTTATCACAAAAATGCTACTATTTTTGCACATAAAGGAGTTTTTCCTCTTTTACTCATTTTCTCCATATCCTTTCTCTTTCCAGCCCAATAAAAGCCATCAATTCCCTTTTGCAAGCTGTTTGCCCTAATTCATAATTTCATTAATTTGTGTTTCTTATTCCTTCTTTTCATGTCTTTTTGTGTTCCATTTTCTGCTTTGCCCTGCTTGCTCTCCCTTTTGTGTATTTGTGTGGGCCATCTATGTAGTCCAGGATACTTTCTCCAGGAAGCTTTCTCTTATATAACTCCCATTTGGAAGTAATTGTTTCCTCTTTAACTTTCTTCTAGGACTTTTCCCCCCTGGATGTTTTTTTTTTTTTTGAATTTGGACTTATTCTGCTTTGTTTGCATGTGTGTTTTCCCTCACCTAAGACTGTAAGCTCTTTGAGAGCTGGTGCAAAGATATTTTTCATGTTGTATATTCTGTACTCAGTCCAGTATCTTTTTTTATTGGGGGATAGGAGAAGAAAAGGAGCTCAGATCCATGATTTTATCTGTATTCAAACAATGCAGATTGAAATTGTGTTGCTATTCTTAAGAGAATTTTTCTTGGGGTTAAGTGGAGAGATTGGACTCACAGTCACCTGGGAGCTGAGTGGGATTTGAACTCAGGTCTTTGGGACTCAGGGGCTGGTTCTCTATCCGCCCTTCTACTGTGACCCTCAAGCATAGCACAGAGTAGGTGCTTGAGTGAGGTTTGTTGAATTCAGTTGAATTGAGGACAACACTAGGGCAGCTGTTGTATAATGAATTATTCATTCTCCATATCTTGGTTCCTACAGCTTGCTAAGAACCCTAATTTAGAATAATCTGGGGAACATTTTCCTCGAGTCTTCTTTTATATTATACAGGGTCTTGGGCATCATTTGTGCTTAATAAATGTCTTCATCAGCAGGAGTGGTTTTTTTTTTTTTTTTTTGTATGAATCTTGTAAGACTTCAGAGGAAATCTTCAATTGGAAGATTAGTTTTTTTTCCCTCTTTGACTCTCTGATGATCTAATGCTGTTTCCCAGGATTCCTTGGCTTCTGACTAGAGAAAGCACAAAAACGAAGTCAATGGGCAGAATATTTTTTAAATTGATTCACTTTGTATCTGGGGTTTTAATTTATTGGTTGCAAGTTGTACAAAAGCAGCATTGAATTTGGGGCTAGCACAATTTCCCCATGAAGGCAAATGCCCTAAGAGATTCTGTAAGGAAATCAAGAAGAAACCTGGACTCATAGCCCAGTAAACATATCCTTTTCTGGAAAAAATTGGATTAGCTGTGGATCTCATTAGGTGCCTTCAGAAAAATTTAATAAAAAACCATTATTCTTACCTCAGACTTACTCTGTAGCCTCGTCTGCTTGCGGCAAGCTCTTCTTGCAATCTTGGGTAAGTTCATGCTATTTATTTATTTACTTTGGTGTAAGGAAATTCCTTCTTTAGGGCCCCATCTTATCTTAGATCTGAGTTTCCCTGCTGCTTGGAGACCCTTACTTATATGGCACTAGAGGCTCTGTTCTTACATTTTCTTTTCTGTTTGGTGA
Organism: Antechinus flavipes; assembly: GCF_016432865.1. Taxonomy (NCBI): domain Eukaryota; kingdom Metazoa; phylum Chordata; class Mammalia; order Dasyuromorphia; family Dasyuridae; genus Antechinus; species Antechinus flavipes. The sequence continues at coordinate 47,337,407 of NC_067402.1, read as the reverse complement.
TTTTTGAAGATATTTTCTGTAAATTCTTATCTTGAGCATGAACTCTCCCTAACCACAATTTCAGGAGTAACCTTAATTTTCTTTCTTAATAGGATTCCGTTTATCAGACCACTGGGTTTTTAATGTAATTTTATTTTCTTTGATTTTCTGGGTTGCTTTTTCTTCCTCCTTCCTGAATTTTTTATTCCTGAGTACATAACTGCTAGATCAGGATGCCAGATGCCTTTCATAGGTCTGTGAGGGCGTTATGTCCTTCTTCAGGAAGAAGCTGATCACATAAATCTTAGATATTAGGGCTCCTTTATGCATTTTAAAGGATTGGCACTAGCTTCTCCCTGCTTGATTTAAGGATCCTTTGTCACCCTTTCTCCTCTTCCCCCAGTTGATTATCTACATCGATGTATGGTGTTACTGGTTGTATTGTAGTTTCCCCAGGTTGGTGAGTTGCCTGGTAAGGAGAGGAGAAATTCTAGAATGAAAATTAGAAGGTTTTATGAATATTACTCTTGGATGACTTGTTTGTTTCTTGACTTTGTTCAGATTTGAAAATGGAAGGGTAGTAGTTGAGTTAGACATAATTTTGTTGTTACTGTTCAGTTGTGTCTAACGAGCCCCCATTTGGGGTTTTCTTAGCAGAGATACTGAAGTGATTTGCCATTTACTTCTCCAGCTTATTTTACAGATGAGGAAGCTAAGATGAACAGGATTCATCTTTCCCCAAATCACACAGCTAGTAAGTATATGAGTACAGATTTGAACTTGGGTTTTTCTGACTCCAGTCCTGGTATTCTGTCCACTGAACCACCACCTAGCTGCACATAAATGCATTAGCAAGTAATAAAATACAAACCCTAGTTATTATTACTATTAGAATTGTTCATGAAAAAGTGGTAAAATTACATTACTACCCATTTCACAGTGTTTTGGAAAACTTAACAATGTCAAAATAATGAATTGTTATGACTCATGATGACATTTAAAGGGGCATTAGTTGCTTTTTTGCCATTATTGCTTTCCTAGATTAACTACTAACTAATTTGTACTTCAAGGGACAAATTCTCTGAATCTTGGAGTCAGAACACCTGAAGCCCTCTACCCATCATGGGATTGTGGAATTAGATGTGGAAAAACAAATCCATCATTTTAAAGATAAGGAAACTGAGGCACAGAGCCATTAAGATGATGCTTTAAATCACATCAGTGCTGAGTGGAAGAAGTCATAGGGTCCGTTACTTTCCACCTTACCAAACTCTAGTAGGTTCCTTAGTGGGACAAGATATATGCCCCAGAAGGAGAGTAGAGAAGCTGAGTGATAAGTTGTTTCCCTTTCTCCTGTTCTGCAGCTGTGTTTATTGTAAGTTTTGGTCAACCCCCCCCACTTCCTCCCCTCCCCCCACACATAGATGTTCCATTTAGAAAGTTAGCATATTTAGGATTTAAGGACATTTTATTAATTATTGACAGATCAGGAGAGACATAATTTAGTAATAAATGATGAATATTGTTATTAAAATAGTTGTGAAAATACATAGTGAGATTATTAAACTTAAGTGAAGAATGGAACAAAGCATGACTTTCTTTACTTTGAAGAAATGAAGGTTTTTTGCTTGAGAGATAGAGTGCTAGGTCTGAAGCCAGAAAGCCATTCATTAGCTGTGTGGCCCTTGGCAAGACACTTACTCATAGTCTGTTTTATTGACCTGAACTGTGAAATGGGTATAATAAAAGCACCTACCTCGAAGGACTGTTAGGAAGTTCGAATGAATATCGTATTTGTAAAAGAGCAAAACAATAATAATAATAATAAAGCTTAACACAATGACTGGCACATGCTTGGCGCTATAGAAAGCCTAATTCTCCATTTCTTCCCCCTTCCTCTTTCAACCACATTAGCACAATTTGACAAAGTGAAATTTAGTGAAAAATCTATGAAGCATTCTTTGTGAAGGCATTGACATTAAACTCAGTAAATAAAACTGATTACCAAACTCTTGTGGTTCACCTTCGGGGTCTCTGAAGATACCAGGATCCTTACCTGGCCACTGACAGACTTGAAGATTGCTTTAAAGCAGGCTCTGTCTTTCCCATGATGAGTCACCTCAGAACATTGCAGAGTGTCCTGTCTAGGAAAAAGGAATATAAGCCATTTGAAGAAAGCCGCTTGCTGTGGTGGGCCAGCTGCCAGGATGCTTCAGGCCCCCCTCCCCCATATCAGGCTGCTGGGAAGAGCTTTCTGGCAGAAGTCCAATTTTACAGGGTGCCGGGAATGTACCAGGGGAGAAGAATGAGAGGAATCTGTGTGATTTGGAGATGGACTGGGGAGGATACCCTTGGGAAGTGGGGGGAAGTCTCTCTGGCTGCACCCTCCAAACCAAGTCTCTCAGAGCTTCCCCCAATTTTCTCAAGTTACCACTAAATCCTATCTGCTTTTGGGGAGGGGGGCTGCCTGGCTTCCCCCTCTGACTCCAAGCTGGATGTCTGAGCCCATTTACAATGAGACAGGGTCAGACATGGTTAAATTGAGGAAAATCTTTGTTCCCTCTCAAAGAGTGAAATTCTATTTCCTTTGTGTTTTCCTGTGTTATAAATTTGTTAAAAGTCCCAATAACACATTTAAACTGTGACTATGTCCGTGGGCCTTTTTCTTTCCCATACTATTTTAGTAAACAAATTTAACTCTTTTATTTTCAGGAAGACCTTAGATTCCTAAGGTAGATTAGTTAGATCTTGGGAAAGAACTTTGGGAATTCTCTCATTTTGTGAGGAATGAGGCTCAGTGATGAGGGAGGCTCAGATGGGCCCAGCCACAATCACACTGTGTTTTAGTGGCAAGGTTTTTTGGGGGGGACCCCACACTTCCCTTGCTGGTCCAACTCTCTTGAGTCAGAATTGGGCCCACAAGCCTAGCGTTGTAACCCTCAGATGGAGACAAGCACTTCATCTTCCTATTTAGTCAGGTATTCCTAGGACTTGTAGAAGGGACCAAGCTAGTTCAGGTCTATTCTGCTGCTGTTTTCAGGGTCACGAGTCTTTTCTGGGTCCTCCAGTCTTCCCCTTTGCATTCCTAAACTTCCCACCCATGGAAAGTCATTAGTTTTTGGCAGGGGGATAAATGATCGTGGATGCTCCAAACACCTAGTCTCACTTTACTTTTCTAAATTAATTGTTGCTCTCCAGTGGCGCAAGTTTAAATTCCTGACCCCCAAGTAAAAATACGGGAGAGGTGGCCCTTCTTTGCTAATTGTAGAATGGAGGGCTGGCTTCTCCCACCTTCAGCCCACCCCTGCCCCTTTTGCTGCCACCTGCGTTGCAGAACAATACCTGTGCTGCTCTTATTTCAGGTTTGGGGAATCGAAGAGTTCTGTTCACGTTTGGAATGCTTGGGGATTTTAAAATTTGGAGGCACATTTAATCCTGGTTGGATCATTCCACCTTCCACTCCCCTCTTGTCTTAAGAAAGGGAATGGTTGCTATTTCTGCTTTAGCTATTATCTCTCTTATTAGATTGGCCCAGAAAACAAGCAGGAGTATGCAGCTTATGGCCCTTCATGAAATTGGGACATCTTGGGAGATATTTAGGTCAGTATAAAAGTGAGTTGTTTTATAGAATGGAACCAGAAGCAAATTCAGCCCAATTGGAGTTGTTAGCAATATTTGAGGGGGATTATTTTCGGGGGGCTGGGTGGAAGGGAGGAGTTGAGTGGTAGCTCTAGGGGTAGGATGCCACCAGTAAAATCTGTATCCAGTGTGAAATCACCATATAGATTGTGGCAGTTTAAAGCCTATGAACTTTGTGCTACTAGAGAATAGTCCAAAGCTGTTCCTGCTTTTTGCACCCGCATGTTGTGAACACATTGCAATGTTTGCCTTCATGGCCAGAATGATAAAACTTTAGGGCCAGGAGAAAGATGGCCAATTCTGACAAGCGCTTTAAGTTTGCCTTCAGCTCCCTGATTTGTCCCGGTTCTCCTCAGTGTCCTCCCTAAGTCGGGGACTAAAGGCTATGTTGCTGCATAAATATTTGTGTTCAGAGCCAAAGGCCAGTGTGACTCTGAGCCCTGTGAGAACAGAACAGTTTCCATCCACACTCGTATGTTTCCGGCATCCATGACAATGTCAGCCACATCATACTTAATTAAACCTGTTGACTTTCTTGAGCTTAATGAAACAGTATCGAGGGCTGGTTCTAGGCTGCGTTGGGATACAGTAATCATTAAGAACAGCTAGCATTTATTGAGGATTTAAGATCTGCAAAGTTCCTTACAGTCATCTCATTTTTATCCTCACAACTGGGATAGGTAAGTGCTGCTGTTAACTCCGTTTTACAGATGGGGAAACTGAGGCAGTTAAGTGCTTTGTCCAGCATCACACAGCTGGTGTGAACTCAGGTCATCTTCTGGAATTCAAATCTGGCCTCAGAGTCTTACTAGCTGTGTGACCCTAAGCAAGTCACTTCCCTGCTTCCCTTAATTTTTTTCATCTGTAAAATGAGCCCGAGAAGGAAAAGGCAAACCATTCCAGGATCTCTGCCAAGAAAACCCAAAAAGGATCATGAAGAATCGGACGCAATTAAACAACTTGCTATTACTTAGCAAAATGCTCTCACTCGAGTAATTTAATCTTCCACAAAACAGAAGCAGCTTTAACATTCCTTATATATTGAACTACTGTGATTTTGTTAGATCAGATTAAAACGAGGATTTACTAATTGAGATTAGGTTGGTCTAAACTCATAAGCTGATTGATTCTAATTGTGGAATTAGAATTTTTTTTTTCTTCCAAGATTTAATATTAAGTTCCCCACCCCCAAGACTGATATTGATATTAAAAGAGTATGAAACAACCAGAGCATTTTAATTTTTTTGATGTTATTTTATATTTTGCTAAATGTTGAATTTTTGTTGCCTTTTGTTAAGGAAGTTTGTTTTTTTTTTTTAAAGAACATTTAGATCTTTGAAATCATAAAAAATTCTTTTTTAAAACCTACACTGTATGGCAGCTGTGCAGGGATCTTTTCCTACAATATTGTGAGCAATTATAAGCCAAGAAAAAGGGAGAGACCTTGTAAATTATGAATATTTTGAAAATGAGGCACATCCTCCTGCTGCAGAGATAACCCTGAAGTTAATAGCAGTTCCATCTGCCCAGGGCTGATGTCACGAAGATGAGCATTTGGTTCATCAAAGTGACATTTAGCCGAGTGTAAGCAATATTAATCCAATCATAAGCTTTGGTCAAGTTTCGTGCTGGTTTTAAAAGCAGTTGTTTTGGGATTATTTGTAAATCCACATCTAGTGTACCAGGTGAGTAAATGATTGAAATCATCTACCTTTAGGAAGAGAATATAAAATTATACTCTAGTAATTATCATTTGGATCAGTTTTTATCACCTGCAAATGCTTTCTTCTCATTTGGATTGGCTTAGGTACTCTGTCTGCCTATTTCACAATGTATTATTGATGGGATGAACACCCTTCTGCAAGGAAGGTACACATTGCCTACAGTTTTTTTTTTTTTTTTTTTTTTTTTTATTGGAGGGATTTTTAGCAAAATGATCCTCTCTTATTTTTTATTTTCCCTTTCCTTTTGGACCACATTTGGGATTTCATTGGTTTGGGGATTCCTGGTAAGGAAACATTTAGAATTCTTCACAAACTGTCCACTATCTTTTTTTCCATTTTCTTCTTCTTCTTCTTCTTCTTCTTCTTCACCAGCATCTTTTGGAACCCCGAGTTCCCTTCTAAGGTCTACTTCCTTCAAGAGGCCTTTCTTGAGTCCCCAGATGTTAATCACTCACATCTCTTTATTTTGACACTACCTATTCTTAACTTAGCTGTGAACGTGTTGTATCTTTCAAAGAATGGAAATTCCTTCAGGGTAGACACTTTCTCAATCCTTGGCACCCAGCACTGTGCCTGGTAGACGCTCAATAAAGTCTCATTGATTGTTTGATGGATTGATTAATTACTGACTCCAAAGCCCATCCTATGTCTATTAAATCACACTGCCTCTTGATAGCGATAAAAGCAGTTCTCTTTCATGTTCATTTAGGAATGATCACTCGACTTCATCAATTCCATAACCGTTTAAAACTTCTTACCAGATTAATCTTATCTTTTGATTGCTGTTCTGTGTTAAAGTTAACTATGGACTTTGAACCTAATTCCTCCTATTCTAAATTAGTTACCTTAGAAAGTTACATTTTTCTTCCATAGTTCACACAACAATTATTTCTATAAAATTCCTAATACAGGGAACTCTGCTTGAATCCTTACAACATCTCATAAGGAGATGTGATTTCTTGGAAATTTCTTGTATTGGGCCACAATCTGTATCTTTATCATATCTGTTGGGACACTTTCATGTTCCATTGGTCTTTTTTATGAGTAGACCTAGTTCTTAGTAGTTCCTTACAGGAGGAATAAAGACTTCCTGACTTCTCACCATTTCTATTTACTCTCTTTTAGTACACTGAAGGATGTTATTGCTCCTTAAAATGTGATACTTTATTATATGTAATAAACACTGTAATAAAGATGTCTTCTGATTGGTGAAGAATGTCATACGCTTCTATTAATGTTAATTAAAATAATCAGAACTCTCGTATGATTTGTGTGTATGTGTGTGTGTGTGTGTGTGTGTGTGTGTGTGTGTTCAGAAAATTTTATAATTTATCCCTGTTGAATTCTATCTTTTTTTGTTGGACTCTTTTTTAGGTTATTGATTCTTGAACTTTTTGGTTGAACTGATACTTTTGCACTTAAAAGTTATTAATAGCCCTCTTTTTTGTTTATGTGCATTTTATGTGTTGCTATTTACCATATTAAAAGTGGAAAAGTCTTAGTATTGTTGTGAAAATAGTTTTGACTTTATAAATACCATTTTAATGTTCACGCTTTTAGAATTACTATTCTGGCCTCTTAAAGTCTTTTTGAATCATGATTCTGCTCCTTAATGAATTGTGCCTGCCTCTTTTTTGTCATGTACACATTTAACAGCTGTGTCTTCTGTGTCATTGCAAAGGCTACAGCCAAGAGCAGAGCCAGTATAAATTACATAGGAAAAATCAGTCTGCAGACCAAAAAAAAATTAAATAAATAAATAAAAAAATTCACTGAGTCTGGCACGGTGTGGCTACTGAAGTATTAGAGAGTTTTTAGTGACTTATCCAAGACTATAGATGAAAGAATAAATAACCCCCATACCCGAATTCCAGTCTTTCAGATCCTGTAATTTTTTCTTTGCTCTTGATCCCTTAGTTTTAATTGGAGAAAAACCAAAACCAAAAACAGCCTCCCCCCCCCCCCTTCTGTTGTCCCTGTTGTAGGGGGGAAAAGAGAGAAATATGCACAAAAACTTTATGTGCATTTAGATTGAAAAATTTATGAAAACAAGTCCAGTTCATGTTAGGCTGCATTTATTAGCTGCTCTGCCAATGGACCAGGAAGCTGAGACAAAATGGAAAACATTTGAATACTATAGGGATCTTTTTTAGTGATGCTGATAGTGATAGTGGTGGTGGTTGGGGGGGGGGGATTATTTTCACAAAACCACCCTCTCTTGGTCCTCCTTAATTATTGTTTACTGGTCTGTTAACTACTAGGTGAGGTAGCTGTAGGGAGGCTGCAATAGACTTGGAGCCTCTGCCACATAAAGATGGAAAAGACCTGGAGATAAGGCTTTTTTGAAATGATTATGTAAGTCATTGGGAAAGAAATTGGATTAGTAATATTAGATTTCTGTGCTCCTTTTCCAAGGGCACTCTGTGATGCTCTGGGCAGAATAGTTAGAAACTTGCTACTTGCATTAAGTGTTTGTTGACTAAGAACTCAATACCCTAAGATTAGCTTTTATTTGCCTGGAGATCCATTTTCAGTAGTACTCTGTTAAACTACTTTTAGTCATTTTGTTGCTGTAAGCTCCAGAAGGATATTGAGCTAAAATTGGGGGATGGGGATTGTGGCTTTTATGTCTCCTCATAATTCTGAAAAATTGGATTTTGCCTTGATACCTCTCAGCCCCCCACCCTCCCAAACTCGATATAGTGCAAAAAGACCTATGGTTAAAAGCTGGGCTTTCATTATAGACATCTTTGTATGAAAAGAAAACAGATGTTAAGATGTCAACAATAATGAGATTTTTTTTTTTAAGTATTAAGATGAATTATTGCACAGTGTTCCTTTAAAAATGTTATGTAAATTCTCTGGAATAATGTACAGTAGAATGCTTTTAGCAGTAACAATGCATGGGGGCTTGTCAGTATTTCCTTGATAAGTCATTCTTTTTAGGGGTTAATAATTCAATTGTGGAAGCTAGCTTTTGGTAGAAGCTTACTGTATGAGGCTTCAGTCTGGGACTGCATTTTACTTTCGTTTGCAAGTATGAACAATAAAAATAAAATCTGTTTGCTGTCAGAAAATCTAGAAAGGAAACACAAGATACTAGTTTCAGGTATGTTTTTGCCTCCTTTCCCCCTTTTGTTTTTAGAATTAAAAAAAAAAACTGCTTGTTTTTTTTTTTTTTTTTTTTCTATCAGCAATGGAGTTAAAATGAATAGGAATTATTTGGGTATTTATTTTGAAATGCAGAGGAATACTGTAAGCAGTTAGAGGAGAATTGGGTTTATCTCATGAGTTTCTTGTGAAGTTTTACCACTTATATAAATGATATAAAGAGAAATATGTATATGTTTTTGTAACTTTTTTGTGACCCACACTGTATTGGGTTTAGTATAGTTAATTTTTTATAATAGCTTTTTATTTTCAAAATATATGCAAAGATAGTTTTTAACATTCATCCTGGAAAAATCTTGCGTAACAAATTTTTCTCTCCCTTCCTTCCCTTAGATAGCAAGCAATCTGATATATCTTAAACTGTAAATTCTTCTCTCTACTGTGCTTATTGCCGTGCCTGACACATAGTAGGTGCTTAATAAATGCTTGTGGCCATGTATAGAACTACCCTTGTCAGTCCTCACCTGGCATGTTGTGTTCACTTCTGGGAACCACAATTTTGGATATTGGCAATCTGGAGAGTATCTAGAGAAGGGTCATGAAAAATGCCGAGGGTCATTTGTTCTTAACATGAGGTCCCCTAAAGGAAGGGAATATGTTTAGCATGAAGGAATGGAAGAAGGATGACTGGGGAGATATGATAGCTTTGTTCAGTTGTTTAGCAGCCTGAAGGTACTAAGTGGCAAAATTAGTCTTGATTTCTAGAAAGGCTTCCTAAGCTCCAGAGCCATCCCAAAGTAGAGTGAATGGCTGGCCTAAGAAGGCTTTCCCCATCTTTAGCGGTCTTAAATCAGAGGCTGGGCAACTACCTGTAGTGCCTTTGGGGATAGGTTGGACTTATGTGGCAGCTGAGATCCCTTCCCACTCAAATTCTGTGATTCTCCAATAATTATAATTGAGTGAACAAAGTTATCTATCAATTTCATTCACAGGCTCTGCCCTAAAAAGACTGGGACAAAGCAGTCTTTGCCCTCAAGGAGTTTTCATTTGAATGGTAAGGAATAGAACTATGTCCTTTCAAAGCCTGATCCTTCCAATCCTAATTGTCTGTGATCAGTGAATTGTTTAAAAAGCTTAATATTTCTAGTATGTAAATATCAAGGAAACAAAGAGTGTTATTTCTTTTTGAAATCTTCCTTGTCTGATTTTAATTTCCCTTCCTGACACATATCCTGAAAATAATTAACAACCACGTACTGTGTTTCTTTTTAAGTAGATCACTGATCTGGGAAAGTGCTCTTTTAGTTTCAAAAATGGTACAGAGAACAGAGAACAGAATGAAGATGGATATTTTATTCAAGGAGTCAGTGAACTGGGGCAATCTAACTCAATGACAAGAGTTCTATCCAAAGCACACTTAAATCTTTTAGAGGAACAAATGCTGACGTTTCTATTTCTTTAATCTTGCTCAACTTTGCCTTCACATCTAAAGAAAGGAAATTCTATTACAGGAGGTCTGCTGCCTTATGGAAACACCTAGGATCTTTGAGCTGGCCATTTAATATGAAAACTAAAGAACTGTATTTCTGTAATTAGTAAGAGATCTGTACAGTATGAAGGTCTTTCCCTCAGAAAAATTTTCTAGATAAATAATAGGTTCTGGAATTGAATGGTTGCAAAACTGCCCACAGACCTGTTTGAACCATCTGATATTTTTAATGGAGAGAAAAAGAATTAATTTGAAGAGATGAATTCAGGTGTTGACAAGTTTAAATTTTGAATGCGAGTAAGTGTCAAGTCTTTTAAACTTTTCCCTTGTGACTACTTCTTTGGAATTCTCCATCATGCCCCAGCACCAGGAGTGACTTCTTTCATGTCCCTTCTCCTATATGTCGGCTTTCTTTTATGTGTAGTCTTTCCCCATTAGACTGTAAGTTCTTTGGGAGAAGCAACTATCTGGTATTTGTACCACACAATGCCTTGGACATTAGTAGGTTCTTAAAAGTGTTGATTTAAAAAAAAAAAAAAGTATTGATTAACTGATTGCCTATTACTTTCATTAATCTAATTGTCTATCAACTAGTTTATCTATCAATCACTGATCACAGACAATTAGAATTGGAAGAGTCAGAGAGAGTTCTATTCCTTACCATCCAAATGGAAACTCCTTGAAGGCAAAGACTGTTTTGTCCCAGTCTTTTTAGGGCAGAGCCTGTTAATGAAATTGATAGAATTGCCTGGACTATATATTTGACTCTGGATTTTGACAAGTGGTTTGCTATTTCCTTCTCATTTTATAGATGAGGAAACTGAGACAAGTAAAGTTGCGTGATTTGCCCAGGATCACACAGCTAGTAAATGTTTAGGCTGAATTTGAACCCAGGAGCATGAGTCTCCTTTTATTCAAACCTTGCACTCTATGCACTATAGCATGATTTAGCTACTCTTAATAAATGCTTAATAAATTCTTTTTGATGTCTTCTTTGCTTGCCAAAGTGTTTCCATAACTGACCCTTTTAAACATAAGTAATATGTATAGTTCCCAAGTTGCAGTCTAAGATGAGAGGTGTCAGGGAAGGTTGAAGGAATAAGATTCACAATATTCTTAATCTCAGAAAAGTGGAAAGCAGCCTTCTTGGTGGATTAGGGATCTGAGCATTAGGGGATCTTTCTAAGCACAGTCAGTGAAACTAAAGAACCTATGGATACCATATGGAGAATGGTGGTCTGCACTCCTGAGACTGTCTCCAATGGATCCCGCTATGTATCTTGTTTGTACAGAGTACTTTGTTACCTCTCCTGTTAGACTTATTTTCACCATCCTTTGTATTCTTGGTACTTCTTATCAAGGAACTTGGTGCTTAATAAATATATCTATTGATTCGATTTGGGACTAATGGCAAAATAGGCTTTGATAAGAAAGACTGAGACCTACCCTAAAACTTTATCAAAATCAGTATGCATTTTTTTTGATTCTAATAATTATTATCAGTTGAAAGAAATGCATTTCAAATCAAACCGTTAAAGTCTTTGTATTTAAGAAAGCTAATTAAAATCAATATATATATATTTGCTGGGAAAAAAAAGAAAGGCTGTAATTTAGCAAGATGTGTCAGTAAAAAGGAAGGAAGGGGGTACAAAATATGGCCTTGAAATTTTGTGGATATGAATTCAAGCAATCAGTTTGGGGAAAAAAAATTCAGCGATGCTTTTTTCTTTTGGATGATGGTACTGGGCCAATTCCCATTCATGTATAAAATTGTCCATTGCTAGATTCCAAAAATGTAGGATTTTTTTTTTTGGGGGGGGTGGGGTGGGTGGGTGGGAGGGGTAAAGCTCTTCTCCAGAGGCAGTTATATCTCTGTTAGAGGCTGAGGAGAGACTGAAAAAGCTTGTGCCAGGAAAGAATAATTAGTCAATTGATGAATCAGGACTCTGTTTACAGGTCTCTTATGAAAGACAATCATTTGTTAGCTTAAAGAAGGCATATATATCAATGATTAGTGTCAGTCTGAACACTTAGGCTGGTGTATTGCAGTAAATCAAAATTGTAGATACACAGCAAGAGTGCTATGTTGGTGGCAGGGAGTTGTAGGCTTTCTGTACCAAGAACCCAAAGTTTAAATGTGCTAAAAACATGTTTTTAAAATATTTTTTTAAATGTTTAAACAATTAAAAAATTTTTTTGTTTGGTTAAAGAATCAATTGGATGCAAAGTCACTCTGGAAAAACCAAACTTCCAAGGGCTCTGAGTTAATCTGAATGACAATTGGAGAGGAAAATGGTATCCTCCCGAGAAATCATTCCAGAATCCATGCCTTTTCTCCAGGAACAAATAAGGATAAACGCTGGTCACAGGCGCTAGTCGCAGTCGCTGGCTAGAGCATCATCCATCTACCATCATCTATTTCTGTCTGTCATCTACAAAGACCCAATTAATTTCAATAAAAAGAGAAAGAGGGACAGGATGGAAGGAAAGATCTGGGGAGGCACAAATGGATTATGCAAATCATAACCTCGTTGCCCGTAGCAACTCTCAGGGGCTCTAAGTTACAAACCGTTTATAGGTGGGGCCAGGAGTCTCCTCACCTGTCCAGATGTCATCTAATTCCTTTCCCCCAAACAGAAAACTCTAGAATTTAAGTTAAAAATGGGAATAATAACAAAGATAGCTGACATTTGAGGTGTGAAAAGTGATTGATATCATTTCCCTGGATGATCATTCCCTCCCGGACCTCGCCCCTTTAACTCTGAGAGTCCAATTTAAGAATGGTGTCCAAGCTAGTCACGCCTTCATTTCTCTCCGGGCTGCTCTCCCTACTTTCCTGTCCCTCTTCCCCCTCCTCCTCCCCTCCCCACCTGCAATTTCTTCTCTCCTCCGCCGCTCGGTTCATCCTAGTAGCTTTTCAGGTTACTTTTCAGCCTTGTTTCCCCCCATTAAACTATGAGCATCTTGAGGGTAGGAATCGCCTTCCTTTCTGCTCGTGTTCTTACTTCGCCTGGCACTAGTCACTTAAGCCTTACTTATGTGTACAAACAAATTGGGGGAAATGATCCCTGGAGGAAGTCGCTAGAATTTAGGGGCATTGGGAAGGATCCTTGGAGAAGGGGAAACTTTAGTTGGGATTTGCAGGAATCCAGGACAGGAGATGAGAGCGAGTGTTCCAGGCAGGGGGCAGATGCCAGAGTGGGGGTGGGGTGTCTTATTTGAGGAACAGCAAGGAGAGCAGTGTCCCTGGATCCCCAGTATGTGGCCTGCAAGGAGGTGTGTGTGTTTTGGGACAGGTTATATTTGATCCTGGAATTAAGTATTTAATACTTGTTAACTTGAATTGACTAACTCACTTAATACTATCATCTTTGTAATCCAGATAATGACAATTATGTTGCTGGTAATAATAATAATAATAATATTAATAATAATAACAGTGATGATATCTAACACTGATAAAGAACCTACTATGTGCAAGGCACTATGATAAGCACTTAATTATTATTTTATTTGCTTCTCACAACAATTCTATTATCCCTATTTTACAGAGGTGGAAACTGAGGCAGATGGGTTAAGTGACTTGTTCAGGGTTTCATCCACTGTACCAAGTTAATTTGCATTTTAAGAGGTAGTATTTTCTTGCTTTCTTTCTGAGGCAATTGGGGTTAAGTGACTTGCCCAGGGTCACACAGCTGGAAATGTTAAGTGTTTGAAGTCAGGTTTGAAGTCAGGTCCTCCTGACTTCAGGGCGGGAGCTATCCGCTTTGCCACCTAGCTGCCTGCTCCAACCCGTAGTTATTTCAAAGAGCTTCATAATGACTCCGCTTCCTATGATTAGTGAGAAGGTCCCATGGAAAATGATAAAAAAAAATCGGAACAGAAGCGAGTGCAAGGGATAATGTTGTAAAAAAAAAATTATCCTGGCATGGATTCTGTCAATATAAAGTTATTATAAAATAAAATAAAAAGAAAATGATAGAAAAATGTCCAGGTAAAGAATGCTGTGTTTATAGTCAAAGGGCTTTGGACTTGGAGCTGCCTCAGGCTCACGGACCCCTACAGTATTAGTGTGGCCCCTACTCTGTGCTGGGCACTGGGCAGCTAAGTCCTTTTAACATATTTTATCATGTTCTTATTATCTCCCAGAGCTGGAACCTTCTAGGTCAATCTCATTTTATAGTTGAGGAAATGAAGGTGAGTCTGGCTGAGCATCCACAAAGAGGAAGGGTATGAGGCAAGATTTAATTCTCTAGGGTCTCAGTCTGATCTTTCTTTTGTACTTCATTCTAGTGTTTTTTTTTTTTTTTCTGTCCCTATGTAACAAGTCATTAAGAAAATGACTGAGGAAAAAAAAACTGAGAAAACTCAGTTTTCTTGCCTGTAAAATGCCCAACCACCATAATTTGAGGATCAGTAGTATACCCACTGGCGGCAGAGTGCTCTGTAATCATCTCCCATCTGCCAGCATCTCCATCACGCCCCCAAGCTAGCTCTTCCCCTTCTCCTCCTTGTATGTCTTCCCCCATTGTATTTCTTTTATGTTGTATTCGAACCCCCTCTGCCTAGCACATGGCAGGAGCTTAATTAAAATTTAGTGACTATTGGCACAATGTGGTGTCCAAATCACAACCATTATAATAACCATCATCATTTTGTTAGCTCTCATCCTAGCATATTCCCCTTTAGTCCAGTGTCCCTGGGACTTCCTCTCTGCAGCCCACCCCTCTTTGATGATGATCATCTCCTTTTGGAAGATGGTACCTGGATGACAACATAGGACCAAGATTAGGGTTTGGGCTAATGCTGAGGGGACATTGGGGAGGTGGGGGGAGACTTGGGGTGAATTTTTTAGTTTTCTCCCACCTCCTACTCCAGCCCCAACTCACATCCTTGCCAGTGTGTCTTTCACTGTGCAAATAGTTGTTGCATGGGTTTGTTTGCATTGGCCTTCAGCAAAACCGTGAAGGAAGTGAAGTTGGGCTTGGCTTATTTCCCGACTTCTCTTGCAACACCCGTCTTGGTGCTTCACCAAGAAAATAAGACAGCCCCTTCCAACAAACCAAAAGCCAGAAAACCGAGCCCAAAAGATACCCCATCAAAAAACAACCCACCTCCCCAAAAACCCCAGCCCCGCCCCAACTGCAGTAATTCAACCGAAACTCAACAAAGAAATCAAACCCTCATGAGCTGTTCTGCCCACATCTTGCTTGTCTTTCCATGGATTATTTCTCTTGGATGATCTTGGCTCCCTGGGCCTTCCTTAACTTGGACCATGGGCAGTTTCCAGATCTCCGTCTTCAGCCCTGGTGGGTCCTGAGCTTGGGGCCCACATTCCAGCTTGCCTGGATTTGACCCTGCCAACTCAGATGGAACTCCGTTCAGCAGCAGGAAAACTGCCATTCCTTCCCCCTTCCCAGTCTGTACCCCTCTCTTCAGTCAACCACACTTAAGAGCTGTAAGGACTCTCATCCTACTCGCTCCTTGAGCAGGTGAAGAAATTGGGAAAGGTTGGGGAGGGTGTGGGCCCTTTGGCTACCGCATCCCTTCTGATCCCTTCATGTTTGACTGGGCTTTCTGTCTCACACAGCCAGGGAGATACCACATCTTGTTATTTCTAACAGCTCTGACCACTTACCTGTGTAATCACCTCAGTTCTCTCACCTGTAAGTAAATAAAGAAGCCAGACCCCACGAGTCTTCCAGCTGGGAATTTAGGAACCCTGCTCTTATGAGCTGTCACTGAGTCCTGGTGGGAATTCCTTCAGACTGTCTTTATCCCACAGGAGTTTGCCTAAATAAGCATTCGGATTCTCCTAAATATGTGGAATTTCCTGTGAAAGGATATTACTCTAGTTTAGTCATGATTGGACTTTTCCTAGATTGAAGAAAGAGGAAGGAGGAGGGGCAATTCTAAATTAAGGATTGCAAAGTGCTATACACTTTATCTCAGATATTATTATTGTTGTGTGGGGCATTGACCCTTACCCAAATTAAAATCAGAGACTCTCAAGGTAAAAAGCAAAAAAGGAGAAAGGGCAACTCCCAACATACAAGGTGTCAGTGGAGGAATGCAAAGTACAAACTGCAAAAAACAAGGTTATATAGACCCTAAACCTTCACCTCCCCCCTGACCTTTTCTCCCATCGTCTAAGGGAGTCCAAGCTTACACCCTAAACTGGGAAATCTGTCCCAGAAACAAAATAATAATAGTAAACAACAAAATCTTTACCCATTAAGTTCTTAAATGCGAATTAAGAAGTGGGGAGGGGGGAAGAGGGAGACGGACAGGAGGGGAGATGTTCATCCAAGACAACCGAAAACCTGCAGCTTTTTAGCTATAGCTCAACCCGTTATTGCAAAGTCTCAAGTCACAATGAGGACATGAGTCAAGGTCACATTCCCATGAGAGGTCTTCACTCAGTTTATCCTATTCATTATGATTATGAATATTATCTTCTTGGAGTTAATTATGTTTTGTTTTGGCCAAAAAAAAGAAAAATAACCAGGGAACAGAAGCAGATTTATGTTTCTATACTACAAGCTCTCTGTGAGTTTTGTAGAGAATCAGTGAATGAGATCATTCTTCCATTTTTTTTTTCCACCACAGAGATTTCTGAGATATTAAACTGACCATGCTGTTTCCTTGTTCAAAGACCTTCAATAGCTCCCTATTGCCTGTAGGATCAAGGATGTCCTTCTTCACAGAAACGTTAGGTCCTTCACACCCTGCCTCCATCAGCTTACTTCTAGTGACAGTTCATAGGATCCTCTTTCACGTACTCTACCCTACAGCCAGACTGACTACCAGCTACTGCTTTTGTACAGTACACACGGGCTGGCCGCCCTTCCACTAAATCTTCATCCTTCCTCTTCTCTGACTTGGAGAGCCTGCCTCAGTAAGCTTCCCCAGGCAGGACAGGGGATGATTTGGCTTCTGTCTTTGTGGATCACCTGTCTGGCATAATGCTTTGCATACAGTCGTTACTTAATTGATGTTTGTCAAGTGGTTAAGTGTCCAGCTCTCTCTGACTTTCCCATATCAAAGTCTCTGGATCTTAGCTCCTGGAAGGGAAGGGATCTCAAAAGTTCATATCATTTGGTGAGGAATCACATAACTTAAAAAAAGTCACAGAGATAGGACGCAGATTCAAATCTGTGTTCACTATCCTCCGACCTCAGATCCCAGCACTTTTCCCATTCTGAGATTTAAGAACGAATTGGCCAGAGTGGAGGCCCCTGTGTGGAGAGAGTAGAGCAAAATGTAGCTGATCTGTTTAAGTGATGGGGCTGCAGAAATAAAACAGCTCCTGATCTCCAGAACCTTATATTCCATTGGGAAAAAATAGCATATACACAAGGACAAAGTACACACAAAGAAATCCAGAGCATTTTCAAAAAGGGGAGAGTGCAGTAAGTGTTTATTGGCTGACTGATGGGATCAGGGAAGCTTCTTGTATAAGGCATCTGTGTTGCTTGCTTTGAAGGAGGAGGATTCCGAGAGGTCAAAGTGAGGAAGGAGAATATTTAGACATGGGTGATTGTTTATGCAAAAGCTTGGCTATAGGAGATGGAATGTCAAGTGCAGAAAACAGTCAGCAGGCCATTGTGACTACCAGAGCAGACTGAGCCAATGGGAGTAATTCGAAATAAGACTGGAAAGATAGAGGGGAGACATTGCGTAAGATTTTAAATGATTGATTGGAAAGTTTTTATTTTATTCCAGATGCATTCAGAAACCATTAAAATTTTAGAAGTGTTTGTGGTGAGGGAATTTATGGAAGGCTTTGAGCATTCACTAGAGGAATCAATCCATAAGCATTTATTGAGCTCTTGTTATGGGGTCTGGTTTGGGCAAATATGATACAGGAGCATTGTGAAAGGTGCCCAGAATAGAGAAACAAAAGGAACTGTTCTCAGGGAGCTTCCATTCTGACATTCTGACAGAGTGGAGAGGACATGTGTATGCTTTGCATTTTTTTATGCAATATAAATAAACAGATATATAATATATACAAAAATAAGGTTCTTTTGGAAAGGAGGAGTCTAGCATGGTTTTGGGGGAAGGAGAGAGAATGGCTCAGAAAAGACCTCTCAGGGACTAAGTCCTCAAAGAAAATCTGGCATTTCAAGGTGGTAAATATTCAGAAAGGGAAGACTGGATTTCCACGGATCATCACTATTTCCATTCTGTAGAAGGAATTTCTCTGTACATTTACATTGTTAATACCTTCGATGTTCTTTTCAAATCTGAGATTTTGTGATTTTTGTGAATGTTTTACAGAAAGATATTTGAGCCACACACAAAAATATTTCCCAAGTGTGACTCGATATGAGATTCAAATATGATCAAGAGTTTATTAATTCCTTCCCTTTCCTTTTCCCCTTCTAATCCTGTACATTAGTTGGTATCCGGTCTTGAGTCTTGATCCCTCATTTTTTTCCCAGCCATTTTTTAAGTCATATTTTGTACTAGGGAAAAAAAAAAATGTTTGTTTTTGTTGATTTAATGACAATAATCAAAGGCAGGAGGAGTTGGAACTCTTTCCTATGTAAAGTGTTGAACTGGACAAAGCCTTGAGCTGAGTAATTTGTCTGACCTTCATTCCCACTGCTCTCCTTTTTCCGTTGATATTAAGATGATTGCTAATCAGATCTCCTCTGGAATTCCTGGGGAGATGACCCTTTAAATTCAAAGCTGTATTGCTATTTAATTGTTAAGATGAATATGACATTCCAAAGAAACCATCCAACCATTGTTGTTTGGCCCGGAAAAGGTGGTTTATACAGATCCTTCTGTTCTCAGTCCCAGCCCTACTTAATGGTTTTAGCCATTAGACAAGCTTCAGGGCAAGAAAGTAGTGTCCAGGGACCAAACAGGAAAAGGAAGTATCCTGTCAGTGTTCTGAGGTTTAAGTAAGTCTCTTTGACTCTTAATGGTAGGATTAAAAAAAAAAAATTGGCTCCATCATTCAGTGATTGCTAGTTAGCAATCCACTCTTCCCCTTTAATTAAATTACCAATGAGTATGACTTTAGCATTAGTTAAGATATAGATTGGAGATAAGGAGTAAAAATACTTAAGCATATTGTCATATTATATGAACATGATTTGACCAGTGAAATTTATTTCACATCAAGAGTGGCCTTTATTTGCCTCTAGAGATTAGGGTATCCCCATCCTCCCCCCCCCCCTCTCATTTTCTCTCTCTCTCTCTCACACACACACACACACACACACACACACACACACACACACACACACACCTTCTTCTTCCTATCTCCACTTCTGTCTCATCTCTAATTCCTTCATATTTTGTCTTTGTATCTTCTTTACACATAGATGCCGGGGACATAATGGTTTAATAACAGTATTGATTGATTGGTAGGTTGACTTTTTCATCCAGGAATGCGAAATCCAAGCAGTTAGCTCCCAATTTACAGCTAAAATAAGGACTCTTCTTTGTCGTGTGAGAGTATCTATTATGTTGTTTTTGAGCAGTCTTAATACCGCTCCATTGGATGCAACAACCGAGGTACAGTGGAAATGATGTACCAAATGATGTGAATGAGGAGAGCCCCGAATGAAGAGATTGGTGTAAGCTCCAACTGTTGGGATTCGGTCAGAATTCACAACGGCCATTCTTTTTGGCAAAAGGTGGGTTTATTTAGGAGATGAGATTACAGACAAAAAGAAGAGGTACAATAAACACTAAGAGTGTTGGGAGAGCACAGAGCAAGGAAAGGGCTTTTAATAATTAATGATGGAAAAGACAAGTTCTCTACTCATAATTAACCAGCAGAAAAAGAATACCCCATGAGGTTGGAGTATGCTCTTAGCTGGCAGCACCCTCCAAGAGTCAGTTAGCTATAAGAAGGGGAAAGATAGAATAAGGCATGCTGGGAGATGAGAGAAGAGATACCCCGTGGTCTAGTCGGGGGATGAGGAAGGGAAGGTACCATGTGTCTGGGGAGGGGGAAGGAGAAAGACTTTACAAGGCAGAGTGAAGTGGTGGGCTAAAAAGGAATTCAGCAAAGATGAGTGAGCCATGGACAGATTTATTAGGGAAATCTTGCCTCAGGGGTTTGATATATGACTGGGATTTAAATGGCTGGACACAGCAAGGAGGGGCCAGACTAGAGAAGGACCCCCCCCACCCCATAGAGGGACCATGAGTGCCCTTCCCTGCCCACCCATGCACCAATCCCTCTCTACCAACAGCACTCAGTTACTGAGGACCTCATCAGACAGAGCCATGGTTCTGGATCCCGTTGGATCAGGATAGGCCACCAAATGTTAGGGAGAGAGGATTATGGATCCCAAATTATATCAGGATATCAGCCACATCATAGGTTATTTCAAAAGAATTTGTGGGCTTAGAAATCACCTTCAGATCCAGAAGCAAGGATTTTTATTATGCTGTCATTCGCTGACCAAATCCATGAGGGGTTTTAGCAGTTAACTAAGGGAAAAGCCAAGGTCCCTAGTGGAACTCATAATCAGCCAGGAGGAAGATGCCCTTCAGATGGGGCAAGTTTCTAATGAACCCTTGATTGCCTAAAGTTGGGCTAATCTCCTACAGAAGGAGTTTGGGGCAAGAGGATTATGCCATTGACTGGTGGACTAATCCAGAGTTAGGGTCCTAATAGGTGCTAGCCATTGTCATGCTTGGCAATCTTAACCTTAACCTTAACAAGGAGTCAGTGAATTGGTGAGATACAAAAGGGGAAATGCAACCTGGGGATTGACATCATAACTAGGCTTTCTGATGGGATACACTAACTCTGGAGTTATGGTGGTCTTGTCAGTGCAAAGAATGAAGCTAAAAATTCAACCTGGTGTGGATTATAATAAAAATCCACTTAAAAACAAAAGACCTAATCATAAGCCAGTGGTTCTCAAACTTTTGTTTTCAGTATCTTTATCCTATTAAAAATTATTGAAGATCTCTCCAAAGTGTTTTTGTTTATCTGGATTATATTTATAGACATTTACCATACTGGAAATAACAACTATTTTTGAATTTGTAGACCCTCTAAAAGGGTTTCAGAGATCCCTAGGATTCTCTAGACCATACTTTGAGAACCATTGTCATAAGCAAAGGTTCCTTCCTGCTTGCCTCCTGGAGTAGCTTGGCTTCCGGACAGTTATTCAGGCTCTCTTTGTCAAAGCCTACCTAGCTAACAAGGATTTCATTGGTATTAATCAATTTATTCCGAATCTTTGTGGCCGGTGCCATACTCTGAAACAGCTTCTTTCAGTTTCAATTTTTTATTTGCCCATTCCAATCAATATAACATTAGGCAGATTACTTAACCTCTCTCTATTTACTCTGTTAATATTATAAATATGAATAACCTGTTGTTTGGGTTTTTATTTTTAAAAAAAATTCTTTCTAATTTGTTTATATATTACCTTAATTCCTGAGTATCACCCTCTCTCTTCAGCCCTAACCATATTTTAAAGACATTTAAAAAGAAAGAGAAAAATACATTTCAGGAAAATCAATCACATCATTGGTGTCTGATAGTTTATGCATTTCTTCACAACATTAGTCTGCCTACTTCCTTCCAACAAAGGGAGGAACGTGTTTTTCCTCAGCTCTGTTTACATCATTTCATTACAACTCTTACTTCACTCTGTATCAGTTCATACAAATCTTTTCATGTTTCTCTGTTTTCTTAAGAACTTATTAATTTACTCCATTCACTTAACATAGTTTCATCCAGTCTTAAGTCACGGGGCATCTACTTTATTTCTACTTTTTTGTTACCTCATCCCCAAACTGCTATTATTATTTGCACACATGGGATCTTTCAGTTTTTGTAGGGGAGCTTTGTAATGAATGTGCCATGGGAACTCTGGTTCAAAAAGTATTGAATTTTAGTTACTGATCTACCTGCTTATATTTTCAAAGCATCCAAAACTCTCTTCAAGAAAGTTCTGTTTACATTCCTGGCAATTTGTTGAACATACCACCAGAGTGGATAAATTCATTTTTATCTTTATGAGTAAGCAATTTTACTCCTCCCAGAGATTCCATTTGGCTCCCAGAGATTCCATTTGGCTTTCTGAAAGAAGTGGTTTATTTTATATCAGAAAGCTTTTTGCTTCTGAGGGGAATATTTTACTTACTATTCACAGTTTCATTCTGGGATTGATCGCATTGTGACTGTTGGCACTAAAGTGCTAAATGTGTCATAAAGTGGCTCAGGATCTTTCCTTATATTGGATTAGAATGGTCAGGAGTTGCCCCATTTTTTGTATTTGAAGAGCTTTTGAAAGAAAGCATCAAGACTGTAAATTGTCGATGCCCAATGGAAGCACTCCAGGCTTCTGAAAGTAGCCTTTATATAATTCCTGCCAATCATGGTAAATGTTAAAAATGAGAGAGGTGAGAGGAAAAAGGTTGAGAGATTACTTTTGGGGTTTTCTTTTTTTGGATTGATAATTGTAAGTAATGAGTTTGTAAAAGTCATATGTAAGAAGATGAGATGGAACCTGTAAAACCAAATGAATAGCAGCTGGCTAAAAGCTGGTCTGTTTCTTGGAAAGGGAATTGTAGTTGATATATTTGAAGCGGAAATTACACATGCTTCCTGGAGGTTTAAGTCTCTTTTACTGACCTCCACATGAGAATGTGGGAATTATAATCTTTTTTGCCCTCTCCCCCCACCATGAATTCTTATGATTTTAAGATGTAGCTTGTTTGATGGAATCTGACTTCGGTAGGATTGGATTGGAATTTAGAGATGGGTTATGTAAGAAGGTATATAACTATATTATAATAACATATAATAGATAATATAATAAGCAATATTATATAGCTTCTTATCTCTGTCTTCTCCTTGAAATGCAGCATGAGTGAAAGTGATATCAAATTTTACATCGGAAAGAAAATTTATGCTTAAAAGATCCAAAAACACTAATTATTGTGAGGAATAGAGTTGTGAAGTTTGCCTTTCTATTTAAATAAAACAATCAAATAAATCCTGCCATTTCCCACCTTAGCTTTTCTTCTTTCCTGACTCCACTCTTTGCAAAATATTTGCTTATAATTTTTGCAAGCCTGTCCCCAATTCTGGAGCTTCTTATTATTCCCATCAGGATTGCAGATGGAGATGGTGAGAAGACTATTGGTCAACTCCGCATCTAGACTAAGAATCCTTTGCTCTGTAGCCCTATTGACCACTGCAACGATGGGGATTGATGATGCATGTTGAGTTTGTACTAAGCCTTGGTGCACTTCTGGGACCTGACCTGTAAAAGGGGGACCATAACCTGGAGAAATAGAAGTGTAATTTTGCAGAGTCAAACTTGATTCTTAGTAGGGAGGGCTTTCCATGTACAGTGAGGAATTCCTGGGTCCCGCAAGGAGCTGCAGCATTCAAACTGGAGAGGTGGGTTTGTGGAGGAGTTCCTAGCTTGAGCAAGGCTCGAGTCAAGGAATGTATAGTCCTTTCCTCAAGAGGGAAAAAATGTGGGCCTTTTCTTGCCTGAGGAATGTGAGTTATTTCGACTATGTACATCTGGGGATAGGACTTGATGTAGGAGAGTATTCTCAGTTTAGACCTAGAGGTTTCTGGGAAGTGGATTTATAAAAAGGTAAAATTACTTCTTTCTGACACTCTTAATAGTAGAGAGGGCACTGGACCTGAGTTCAAATTTTCCCCCAAAAATCTTCTTGACTTCAGTTTCTTCAATTGTCAAATAAGAGGGCTGGATTAGAAATATTTGGGTCTCTTCTCTAAATTCATGATCTCCTAAGGAGCTCTTATCAATATTAGAGCAAAGCCCTCATAATTGGGGGCAGGAGATTTTTACATCTTGAAGACCACAGTTCCATGGAGTGACAAAGACCCAGGACAGTACTGGGGGTGAGGGGGCACCTATTTATTTACTCTAGTGTCACAGAAGAAAATAATGAAGTCAGAAAGATAGCAAGTTTCAGGAAATGTGATTAATCTATTTTCTGACACAGAGGTGAAGTGCGATGGGGCACTTAGGTAGAAATATTCTCTTACGGGCATTGGTTTCCTTATCTGCAAAAATTAGAGCAGTGGACTTGAAAGCCTCTTGAAGCTCTCAATCTGTGGTTCATTGTTGACCTCTGAAGATCTTGCCCTCTGGGTCTGGAGTTTAGGAGGGATGTGAGAATGAGAGATAGACATTTGGGTTCTCTCCATAGAGGCGTGTAGCTTTTGGAATGAGTGAGATTGCCAGGGAAGAGAATGAAGATTGATGAGGATCTCAAAAACATACCACCTACTTGAAGGGATTGGATACAGACGATTCCTGAAGATGGTAGTATTAGGTATTAGAGAAGCAGAACCAAAGGAGGAAAGAACATTCAATAATGGGTAGTTGCTACTTTGTGATAAAAAGTAGGGAGAGGGCTAGGAGGATAAAGACTGAAAAAGAGCCCATTTATTTGGTTGATAATTGGTGATATTTTATTTTATTTTTCCCACTTAATAATATATTAAATATATTATTATGTAATAATATATAATGATATAATAATATAATATATTTCTCCCTCCTTCCCTGCCAATAACACACAAAAATAGTTTTCAACATTCATTTTTATAAGATTTTATGCTCTAAATTTTTCTCCCTTTCCCCTTCCCTCTCCCCACAAGAGAGCAAGCAATTCTGATATAGATTATACATGTACAATCATGTTAAACATATATCCATATTAGTCATGTTGTGATAGAAAAATCAGAACAAAAGGGAAAAACTATGAGGAAAAAAAAACAACAAAAGTGAAAATAGTATGCTTCTATCTGCATTCAGACTTCCTAGTTCTTTCTCCATCCCAAGTCTATGGGAATTGTCTTGGATCATTGTATTGCTGAGAAGAGAGGTAAGTCTGTTAGAGTAGATCATTGCCTAGTTTCCTGTTAGTGTACATAAGTTCTACTGGTTCTGTTCCCTTCATTCAGCATCAGTTGATGTAAGTCTTTCCAGATTTTCTGAAATCTTCCTGCTTATCATTATAGCATAATAGCTTTCTGTTATTTTCATATACTATAATTTGTCCACCCATCTCCCAGTTGATGAACATTCCTTTAATTAGCAATTCTTTGCCAACAGAAAAAGGGCTCCTACAGACATTTTTGTGCTTGTGGGTCTTTCCCCCTTCTTAATGATCTCTTAGGGATACAGACCCAAGGGAGACACTGCTGGATCAAAGGTTATGCACAGTTTGGGCATAGCTCCAAATTTCTCTGATTGATATGTTAAAGAACGTTTTCACTAGAATGGCTTTAAGCCAAGTGGCTATGGGCTATGGAGAGTAAGGAAGAGAAGGTAGAGGATGTGGACTGCTTTTTCTGGAAGAGTTCAGAGGCTGGGACAGGAGGTAGGTGAGGTAGAAGGGTTAATTAAGGGAAAGCTTTTCTTTCCTTCCCAAAGAACACAGGAGACCTGAGCATGTTTATACAAAGACAGGAAGGAGATAATAGAGAGGGAGAGAGAGAGAATGCATGAGACCAGATATAACCTAAAGAAGCAGGTACTATGGAGGGACAGCAGGATCAAAGGAACAAATGAAGAGATGCTTCCTCTGTGATAAGGAAGAAGAAAGGTGATAAGGAGCCTGGCAAACCTCATTTAAGTGCCCCCTTGATGAGATGGGGAGACAGACTTTCCCTTAGGTCTGAGATAGCTGCCTGGATGCTAGAGAGAAGAAAGAATGGAAAGATGAGCCCTGAAAACCTCATTGGTTCGGGATGAAGGGGTATCTCTTTTCTTCCTTAGAAACTGATTGAAAAGTGGAACTGGGAGTCTGATTCCATCTAGGAGCAGCAAGTGAACTTTACCCAGATTCCTTACCTGGAGCCAGCTTCTGGCCCCTGGGATTTCTCTCGGTGAGAGGGAAGACTATTCAGAAGACAGGAGGGAAAAATAGCTCAGGGAAAGTTTGGAACCCGGCTCCTCTTGTGTTATCTGGGACTGTTTTTCACTGTGAGCCTTCTTGAGATTGTAACTTCCCTTATTTTGTTATTTTTATCCTGGGTCGGCTTTTTCATTGTCACCAGCAATAAAACCCCTCTAACAGCGTTGAAGGTGTGTGTGTGACGGTCAGTAACAGCTAGTAATGGGGCTGGGTGGCCGAATCCTGCCTTATGATCCACCATTCACTTGTAGAAAACCAGAGCATTTAATCCTGGAGTCACCTTCCTGGAGGTCTAGAGGTACTGAAATAACTACCCAGGCAACTGGAACCCAGGACCCCTGACTTCAGATCTAGAGCTTTTTCGCCCCTACAAATTTCTAAAGTCTCTCTCTTTTTTTTTTTTTTTTTTTTTTTTTTTAATAGCAAATCCTTGAATAAAGCCTCCTGTGAGGAAGAAGTTAGTTGGCTTTGATGTCCTCTGCTTCTCACCTGGGTGCCTTCCTCATAGCTCACCTGCACAGCTCTCTTTGCCCTTTGCCCTTTATGATCACCTGGCTCCCATTTTCATGCTTCTCCCTTGATCTCCTAGCCCTTCCCCTTCTTGAAGCTATAGAAGGCTTTATGGTTGGAAGCTGGGATTTCCCCTTTAGGTTAGATATAACTCATTGTAGCTTGGGGACTATTGAATTGTTAAATTACTTTTTGGGTATAAAATCTGGGCACTCTGGGATACTAAAGGATCACTGCAGACTTAAAAGAGTCAGATTTATGTGGTACTTTGAGGTTTGTGATGCACTCTACGTGCATGATCTTATTTGATTCTTACAAGAACTCTCCTGTTTTTACAGATGAGTAAACCAAAGCTGAACAAAGCCAAGTGACTTGCCTATAATCACACAGCTAATAAGGATTTGTGGCAAGATTGGAACTCTGGTTTTCCTGGTTCCCAAGTCCCATGTTCTAAACATCCTAGGATCCATTTGTCTAGATCCCTATATCCTATTTGTAAAGAGTTTTAAAACTATGAACAAGTTATTTAGTTGACAACTAAAGAGAAATTTAAGCACTACTAGGATCTGTCCCTATCTGTTAGCTGGCAAAGTAATTAAAGGGGCTAAAAGAAAGTTTCATTTGTTGAAGCCTTTCTAAGCGGTAGCATGAGAGGAGAGAATATATCAAAACTATTGCCATTAAACACAAAATACCAAGTGTACACGCTTCCAAGAGGTTTTTTTTTTTTTTTTTTTAATGAAAAGCTTTGGGTACCATGATAAGCACCCAAGGAGAAGATCATCAGTGTAGAACTGGAAGACAACTTAGAGGTCATTCAGTACAATCTCCCCACCCCGTCTGTCTTTCACAGGCAAGGAAACCAAAGCTCACAGCACTCTGCCTTTGCCCATCTTCCTGACTCAAGATCAGCAGTCTATCTGCTGTGCCATACTGTCCTATTTTCTGTGGGACTCCAGGTTACGTGTGGGAGGACACTGAAGGACTCATGTCTTTATGTTCTCCCTTCTTACTTTCACCTCTTCTTCCCTTCAAAACTCAGAAGCAAATCTTGGTTGTGTTGTTGGTACTTTGGTCTTAGTTTATTGGAATAGAAGGAGAGTTGGAAAGAAACTTGGGGGGTATTTAGAGTAATTCCCAGATTTTACAGATGAAGAAACTGAGGCACAGAGAGGTTAAATTACTTGCCCAAAGTCACTGTTGTGTCCTGCTTTACGATGTACCTGTACGTGTGTGTGGACCTTTGGAGGGAGTCTTGAGTCATAGATCTCCTGATTAATAGATGGGAAACCTCCCCAGATCTTCACATGGAAGCCGAGTGAATGCTTGTTGGGGGTATTGTTCATTCTTTTAAAAGTATAGGCTATTCTTTGATTCATCAAAGTGGCCTTCGAGTATGAAGCTGAACTCAGCAGCTTCCTCCTAGAAATGGAAATGGAAAAACAGAAATGAAACCCAGCAAAACAGAACAGAAACTCCCCCCTCTCCATCATCACTGATAAATCAGTGGGTTTTTTTCCCCTTCATTTTAAAATTTGTTCTCAGAAAAGCCACTCGGGATGTGTCCATGCGGTCAGGAAGCATCCTGTCCAAAAGGTGTCCAGAGTTTGATACCTGTACCCCTTTATGAGGGCTTTGGAGCGAAACTGTGTTCTGGTTTATAGAGCAGAGGAATTAATAGGATGTGGACCTGGAGGAGGCTGCCGAACCTTCCGATTCAGTGGAGGGGAGACTTGTCCAAAGTCAGCACACATTTACAATCCCCGCTCCCACAGTGGCGACCACCATCATCTCCATCACCATCATTATCTGACATATTGCTGTAAGTTTTGCAGAACACGACCTCCATTTTCACCAGTATTCACTTCCAGATCCTCCGACTTCAAACCCTGTGGGGTTTTGTTCTTATTTCCATTACCTCATGGAAATGGATCCTCAGCACTTCATGTTTTCCCTCTTGATGTTAATTCCACACGCTCTATTAAAACCAATGCCAGAGGTGGTAATATGCTGATAATTTAAAGTATCATTAAACAAACACCTATAAACGATAGAAACAAAATACTGAAGAAAATTGTAGTTTATCTTTTTTTTGTACAAATTTCTGGACGGTGCCTGGGACTTGCAGACAGGGTTTATCTGAGCTCGCTATATTAGTGCCAGACCTGGTTTGGACACTAGATCAGCCTGGACCCCGGAGGTCGGTTCAAGAGATGGATCAGCCTCAGCTTCCCCAAGGAACAGCATATCCCAGACCTCCCACTCCAGCAAGAATTTCAGCTTTTCTTAAAGCAACTCTAAGTTGTCAAATTTCTCTAAACATCTTTCCCCACGAGAGTAGTTTTTCACTAAATTCGCCTTTATTTAAAATTAATCAACATGAAAATATACAACTTCCACATTGGTAACTTTGTTAACAGATAAGGCTTCTCTCCCCCACCCCCCATCCCCTTTTTAAGTGACTCTTTACTATTTCCTGCTCTTGTGTTTATTTGACAAAGTGTAGTTGTCGTTACCATTTGGGGAAGGGAACCACTTAGCTTCTCTCTAACATCTCTACAGAAAGATTTATGCATGAATGAATATTCCACTCCAATTGTGAGAGCTTAGAGGTTCTCTCTACATGTACAATTTAGGATGGGGGCAGCCAGAAAAGCTTCACATCCTGTCTGATTAAGTTGCTGTTTGTTAAGATTACTCAATCTCCGTGATGTCAGTTTAGAGAAACCAGTTACTCTTTGATTCCTTCCTGGCTACTCAGTGGTACTGTGGTATAAGGGTTAGGGGGGCGGTGGAACTTCTGTTTTTAGACAACAGAAGGATACTTATATAGCTGCAAACCTTCTCTTCCCAAAGAAGAGAGGTTTCCCCCCACCCCAGTTTTGAACAATATAACTATGTTATTCTTTCCAGTGTAGTTGAAACATTGGCTAAGATTTTTTAACTCAATTTTAAAATACAATGTAAATAGAGAAGGCTAAATCAAAAGTTTTTTTTATTTCATTATTTGAGTTTGTTTAATAAATTATCTGTTTAGAAATCAGATTAATTAAAAAAAAATTGGGGGCAGCTGGGTGACAGTGGATGAATTGCGAGCTCCAATATAGCTTCAGACACTTATTAGCTGTGTGATCCTGGGCAAGCCATTTAATCTTGTTTGCCTCACTTTCCTTCTTCTGCAAAATGATCTGTTGAAGAAAATGAAAAAGCATTCTAATATCTTTGCCAAGAAAACCCAAATGAGGTCACCAGGAGTTGGACATAACTGAAAATCTAAAACTTTGAACAAATATAAATAGTTTTTATTTGAAATGTTTACTTTCCTTCCTTTCTAATAATAATTAGGAGGGCTTAAAATGGGTATGGAAGTAGCCATCTGAAATAATATTTTCCAGAGCAGAGTGTCAGCACTGAGCTCCAGTAGGGAATTTGCTTTATGGTTTTTGTATGATAGACACTATTTGTTCTTGATTCTTGTTTAGATAGAAGTGGCCTGGATGGTATTTAATTTTAATTCTTTATAAAAGATAGTTGATTTAAAGTTTAAAAAAAAATTATATCTAGTGAAATGAGCCTACAGAATTGGGGATGATATCTGGAACACAAGAGTCTTTCTCCTTATGGAAATACAGTAAGTAATGAGCAAATGCAGAATTCCTTACAGATTTTCCCCCTTTTGTAATATTCAAGAAAGCTTGTGGCTTTTGGGACCAATATTTTATGGCAGTCAATTAGCTGCAAAAAGAATGTTGCCTATTTAAATGAATAAATATTAAACACCACCTCTGGGGCTGATGCTGGACTTTTCTATGAAAATGAAAACTTGAACAAATTTTGTTTTAAAAATTTCAGGTCACTCAATAAATGAGTTAATTTGGCACTTCTATAAGTAACATTAGCATTGCTTTTAAAATACATTTTTAATGATGTCTTTTGTTTTTATGTCAGCTGTGTTTGACTTTGCACTTCATAGGCATTTGTTTCAACGAGGTGATGCAACAATTTGTGGATGATGTAAATGTAAAGCTGCAAATGTAAATCTCAGCTATTTACCAGTGACCATGTGCAATTTCTGGAGAGCCTTAATTTCCTGATTTAGAAAAGGAGAAATGATAAAACTCATGGCAGCCTACCTCATAGGATTGTTGTAATATAAGAAAAGTGTGATATCTCTTAAGGAATAATGGAGATGCTTCAGAAAATAAAGCCCACCATAAGATTCGGTATGTTATCTTAATAGAATTGCTTTGTCCTTTTTGCCATTTCTCATGTAAGATATTCATTTACCATCTCCAGGCCATTGCCCTGGCACTCTGCTATATTTTCTTCCCTATCTGTTTCCTAGAATCCTTAGATTCCTGCAAAACTCAGCTTAAGCACAAAATTATACACAAAGTTCTCTCAGACTCCCCAGTTACTAGTGACTTTCCTCAAATAATTGCTTTGTAATTATTTTGTATATATTTACAAATACCTGTTGTTTTCCCCTCATAGAATGTAAGCTTCTAGAGAGTAAGGACTAATTTATTTTAGTCTTTTGTATTTCCAAGGCCTAGGACAGTGATTGATTGGCACATAATAGCTACTTAATAAATGCATTTAAGTGATTGATTCATTTGGGTTATGGCTGAAAAATTCATCACCCTGAAATCTACCCATCCAAAGTTCATCCTTGGCACATAACCTTCAAAACTTCCAGTTGGGGATCCTCTCAAAGCAACATAAGAGATCTTGAGTAAAAAGGTCACATTCTAAGGGGAGGGTCAGTACTTATGGAAAGGTTTCTACTGCAAGTCAGATGGAAAAGTCTCATGGTCCTTAGAGATGGTGATGCTGTCCTGATGTTGAGCCATCTGACAGTACCCAGAATTTCAGTGACCAGAACTTTTCTTTCAGAGTCTTCAGGAGCTGTGATTGAAGCTCTTGGAGGGGTACGATGCATCTCTGGATGGCCTGTTTCCAGGATGATGGCTGCAGACTAGAAGCGTTGCTGCGTCTCAGGCTAGTCAGAGTTTATTTGAGATGATGGACAGGATGCTGGTACTGTTTCACTTGACTGGCCCTTGCCACCTCTCTACTCCTCAGCAGCCTTGCTGTTTTAGCTAAGATTGGCCTGGCTGTCCTGTGTCTTAAGCACATAGATGCTTAATAAATTCTTGAACTGATGTTCATTAGTGCATTTTCTTAAGAGTTATAGTCATTCTTCTTAAGCATTAAATTCATGTGTTTTTTCCCTCATAAGTTGAAGGGCCATGCGTGCTCCCATGACTGTTCTTAGTCGCGTTCATTTTAAAAATTTCTAAATTTCTAAAATTCTCCAGACTTTTAGGTGTCTGACAACGTAAAGATAGAATGTGAAGGTTAAGCCTGAATTCACCAGCCAGAAGGGATGGGTTCCTATTACTTGCATGCTTTCATTTGACCAGCTGCAGAGCGTTACATTATCAGCCTTTGAGTGCACGGGGAGGGAGAGTGAGCAGCAAAACAGCTGCATTAGGTGAACTCAGCCATGACTATCATGAAGCTTAGAGACGGAAAAGACATTAGTCATCTAGTCAACTTCCATGTGGTGGGCCATTATTCCCCATGGCACATTTTAGTTGCCTTTCCTTGCAGCTTTGCGGGGACAAATGCACAGGACTCTTTAATTTTTGAGACATTGCAGCAGTAGGACCAGTTACAGAGACACAGGAGAAGCACAAAGCAGTTTTATTCCTATGGATGGGACCCGCGGCTCTCTAGGAGGAAGACCCAAACTTGACCTCAGACTAGACGGACAGACAAGCTTAAAAAGTGCTTTATCCACAACAGCACAATAAGATGGGTAGTTCATTCTGGTAGGATCCCTATCAGAGAAATTAAGTGACTTTAAAGATTTGCAAAGGGTCATCTTATTTGATATTCTTCAATAACCCCATGATATAAGTGCTGTGACAGATGAGGAAACTGAGGCTTTTGATGGGTTTAGTGCCATTACTCAGAATCAGATAATGCCTTTTGCTCCAGGACCAGAATTAATCCTGAATCTTCTTTAGGACTAATTTCTCTCTCTCTCTCTCTCTCTCTCTCTCTCTCTCTCTCTCTCTCTCTCTCTCTCTCTCTCTCTCTCTCTCTCTCTCTCTCTCTCTCTCTCGGTAAAATTGGATTAGTATTCATTTTTAATTTAACTAGTCTTAACTACTTGTTCCCACCACCAGATTCTTGTTCATATCACTATGTAAGTTCTATTGACCGATGTTTAGGATAAATGTTGTTTTGGACATTTATTTTGGGAAATCTAGAGATATGAGCCTTCTTCAATGGTAATCAGGACACATGATTTTCTTTTCACCAGTTTACTTCTAAGAGTTGTTTCCAGGTCAGTATAGCTCATAGGAGGTACAAAGGATCAGAGATTGAGAATTAGGAGAAAGGCCAGATAGTCCTATCAGAAAATGGAGGCCTGGTTGAATGACTTGATTAAGATCACACAGATAATGAATGGCAGATATTTGCCTAGATAGTGAGATTTGAAGAACTCTGACAAAGAGCCCTGCTGTGCTTCCAGATATCTACAATTGTTATAGAATTGCCAGAAGGGAACTTTTACTTTTCTCTTAAATTGTTGCCATTTGTATGATTGACCCAGCCCTTGGGGTTTCTTCACAGAAGGTGCCTGCAAAAAAAAATACAGGTTGTCCCAAAAGTCTTAGTGAAGTTTTAAGTGCTGGCTTAAAATTACTACACTAAAACTTTTGGAATGTGCTGAACATATACTCCCTTGTAGAGAAGGTAAGATCTGGGGGATTAGCTTGCCTGCTATCATGAATCAGTCAACAAATTCATTGGTTTCATTACCTGATTAGCTACTTGCCATTTTATAAAGGGGAAAGCAGGTTTGCCTTGAAGTGTTTACAGGGTAAACAAACTTAGGTAAGGACCAAATTGTTGCATATTACCTGAGGAAGGTAAGTTTATCTAGGACCGCAAGAGGACAATGGGCACCTGGGGACACGTAGCTAAGTAGGGAGAGATCTCCTTTAAGTTGATTCCTTTTGCCTTTTTGACTTTAGGAAGGAGAAATTAAGAAAGGAGAGGAGTCTTAACGGGTCTCTTGCTATGCTTGAGTTCCCAGGCTGTAATAAGGTAATAGTTTTCTTTTCTTTGTCCCAAAGTGTCCCATAAATCACAGGTATGTGAGGCTGCTTTTACTTCTGGCCCTTGTTCTGTCCTCAAAGCGGACTCCCTTTGCTAGTAGTTAGGGATGCTCTTTCTAAATCCTGCTTTGCTCTTCATTTATATTGATGAAATCAATCTACCCTGAGTGGGCCAGGTAGTGGGGGGCCCTCCCTCCACATATTCTGGGATGTTGCCTGGAAGAATTCCAACTTTTGGCTACTTTCTCCTTTAGGTCACCTGACATATGGTGGACAGTTTCATTTCCTCAGATCTCAGTTTAATGCAAAGTCACCTAGTAATAATCATAAAGAATTTCTAATTTTTTTTCTGTGGTGTCTTCAAATGATATTTCTCAATTGTTAAACCTGGAGAGAGGCAGCATGGGATAGGGGTTGGAACCCCACACTTGTAGCCAGGAGAGAACTGTGTCCAAGTGACATCTCTTTAGAATGGATGACCAGGTGAATCACCAGAGAAAAGTGCTCCGTAAATCATAAAGAGTTTTGGAAATATAAGCTGTGAGCATCTTTTCCCCTTGCTTCTTCCCACCTCTTCCTCTCTCTCTCTTTCCATTTTCCTCTTCCCTTCTTCACTGTCCTGTCATGAGAATTGGTGACCCCTTCCCCTTGGTGTTTCCGTTAAGCACTGAATGGGTGCTCAACCAAACTAAAGACCTATTAAAAACCTGCAGGTCTCCCACCTGATCTGTATCTGGCCACTGGACCCAAATGATTCTGTAGGAGAACGTGAAAGTGACCTTGCTCAGCCCTCTCTCACTTAAATCCAATTCACTTGTGTGTCAACCATCACCTCCCTGATGTAATAGTCCTATTTGAGAATGAAGAACAAATTACCATAGGAGTCTAAACTAGTAAATGAGAAGGACAAAAGCTTGGAGGCTTTTTTTGAGGATCAAAACTTGAGGCAAAAGATATCTGTAAATAATAGTTTTTAACTTGAGATCCATGGATACTCTTTGGTTAGATTTCAGCAGATCCATGATTTGCATGTTTATTTTCACTAGCCTCTTTGTAAAATGTAGCATTCCTCTGCATTTACAATGCACTTCTTATTTTTATTTTTTACTTTTACAGTATACTACATTTATATTGTAGGCCACCAGCCATTCTTTTGATCTTCCCCCCCTCCTCCCCAATCATTCCTTTGAGAAAAAAATCCATAAACTTCACCAGACTGTCAGAGAGCGGCCATGGCACAAAAAGCTTAAGCACTCCTTGCCTTAAAACAAGAGGCCCCCAAGAGTTTCTAGACAGACAGCTGCTCTGCTACTGACTTGTGGCGGGTGTCTGGAGCAGCTGTCTCCCTGGCCAGTTCTTTTGCCCTATGTTGCAAAAGAATTAAAAATATGCTGCATGTTAGACTTGGGTTTAGCGGGCATCTTAGAACTGGACAGATCTTCAGAAGCAAAACTGCGTCTACAAAACAGCAGAGGGCTATCCTTGCTTGCATCCCTCTGGGTGGAATCGCATTTCTCTGAGATCACTTATTTGGAGTGGAAAGTTTAATATGCTCTTTATTTTAACCTTCTAAATGAGTACTTTGTTAGAGCTCGTATGAGTTTTGTAGGTTCTGACATCATCACTTCAACTTCTGTGGATGAATCTGTGATCTCAGTGGTGTGGGCACTTTCTCCAGCTGTGCTCATTACCTCTTTCCCTCCCCCTATCTTTCAGTGCAATTTAGTCAATCAACAAGCATTTACTGGCCTCTGAGGATGAAAAGAGAGATATTATACAGTCATTGCTGTCACAGAGCTTATGTTTTATTGGGAGAGGGAGACAGAATGTAAATAAATGTATACAAAATAAATGCAAGGAGTTTTTTAGGAGGGTAGGGATAGGGACAGGAGTAAGACTACAGAAGCCTCCTGAAGTAGGAGGGATGGGAAGGGCTTCATGTAGGTTGTGACATGTGATCTAATTTTCCATTGAATAATGAGGACATAGAGGGACATGGAGGCAAGGGAAGGAGGGTCTTGCGGAGGGGAGGAACTGAAAAGAACATATTGGCTGGATCAGGAAGAGGAGTGATGGATAATAAAACTTGAAAAAGAAGGTTGGGCAAGTTGTCAGTGGCTTGAAATGCCAACTAGCAGAGTTTCTGTTTGGTTCTAGAAATAAAAGGAAATCACTAGAATATATTGAAAAGGCCAGTGACATGATCAGACCTGAAAATTATTTTGGTGAGTGTGTGGAGGATGGGTTTGGGGGAGGAGAGACCCAAGATAGGGAAATAAGGATGCTATTGAAATAATACAGATAGAAAGAGTAATGCTATTATGAATGGAGAGAAGGGAATGGATGATCTCAAGGGATGTCCTTGAAGTAGTAAAGTTTATCAAAATTAGTTATGTGGGGTAAAGGAAAATATGAAGACTTTAGAATGACTCTGAATTTGCAAACCTGGGTGATTGGGTGACTGGGTAGCACCTTTAACAGAAATGGGAAGTTCAGAAGAGGATTTCTGGATGAATATGATTGAGTTCCATTTTGGGTGTTTTGTGCTTGAGTTGCCCATGGGACTTCAGTTCAGAATGTCCTGTCAGCAGTTGGTGATGTGGGACTGAAGCTCAAGAAAGCAACTGGGGAAAAATGTATAGTTCCTGCAGATATTTGCATAAAGATGACAGTTAAACCTGTGGAAATGGATGAGAGAAAAGTGAGGAGAATGTGCATTTAAGGGAAGACAAAACTCATGAAAATTCACGGAACCCAGAAAGGGAATATTTAGTTTGAACAATGGCAAGGAAGCCAGTTTTATGTAACCAACTAGAACTAGATATGAAGAAAGTGTCCATGATTGGGGAATGGCTAGACAAATTATATCAATAAGTCTGATGAATGATGGACAAATATGAAGAATTTTTTATAAGAATATTGAGGTCAAGTAAGCAAAACCAGGAAAATCATTGGCGACAATGTAAATAGAACAAAACCAATTGAATGTAGGATAATTTTAATGACTAATACCTGGCGAAGAGGCAGAAAAACAGCATTTAAGTGCCTACTATGTTCTTAGCAGGGCAGTTACGAGGCATAATGGATAGAGTGAGGAAGTCAAAAAGATTTGCCTTCAAATTTGATCTCAGCTACTTTGTGCTCCTGTTTGCCTCAGTTTCCTTATCTATAGAATGAGCTGGAGAAGGAAATGTCAAAGTAATTTAGTATCTTTGCCTAGAATACCCCAAATAGCCATCATGTAGAGTAGGACATGATTGAAGAAGACTGAACAATAATACGTGTAATATTCTACAGATATTTTCTCATTTCATCCTCTTGACAACTCTGGAGGTGGGTACTATTATACCTTCTACAGTTGGGAAAACCAAGGCAGACAGAGGCAGGGTAAGTAACTTGCCCATTCATACCTAGCTAGTGGGTGCCTGAGACCATATTTGAATTCATGTCTTCCTGACTTGGAACCCAGCACTGTGCTGCCCAGCTGCAGGAAAATGCACCTCCCTCCTTTGTTTGCAGAGAGGATTGTGGAATATTTCATCTACTGTCAGACAGTTGATCAGACGTGCTGATAATAGTTTTATTTTTCTTTCTCTTTTAAAACTTTTGTTATATGAGATGGCTCATCAGGTTAAAGGAGGGCAGGGATATATTCAGAAATGAAGATGTAAAAATAAGAGACATTTATAAAAACCTTCAAGATAAAATTAAGAAAAAAAATAAGACCTTTCACAATCTGCCTTTCTTTTCTCCCTTATTATTCCTGTTCACACCCTCTGTCATCGTCAAAGTAGCTTCTGCTGTTTCCCCTCATAAGATAATTGTCTCCCGTCTCTGTGCCTCTGAATAGCTTGGGAGGTCTTCTTACAAGAGGATATTGGGGCTCCTCCTCCCTCCAGATTTCCCAGTTCGTACTTCCCCCTTCCCTCAGGGTTCTTTTGTGTTCACTTTGTACATATTATGTAGTACACATATCTATGTGTCTTCTCTTTGAGTAGCACAGAAGGTCTTTGAAAACAGATTGATTCATTTCTGTTACTGTATCTCAGCATCCGGAGCAGTGTCTTGGAATGGAGAAGTTCTTTCAATAAATCGTGACGGATCGGAGGGCCACCTAATCCCCAGCTTCTTAAACTGTGTTTCAGGACCTGTTAATGGGGTCTTGTAATTAAATGTGGGGATCTCGAAATAATGATTTATTATCGTAAATGCTTGATTTGTATGCTATTTTGTATAACTAGATACCTGGGGGCACAGAAAAATTTCTTTGGTGAAAGGGAAAAAGTTTAAGAAGCCCTGATCCTTTTCCACTTTCCTCCTGCTAAATCTATCAATTCCCTCCATTGCATTGTTTAGAAGCAGTTATCCAAAGTCGTCTTCAGCATCTCCACATCCTGTAATAGGCAGCGGGCCTTTTCTTTGTCAGGCAGCTGTCTTTGTTAGAAACTTATTTATGCTGAATTGGTCTTTGGAGCTATAATCTGCCTCGGCAACTTTCTCTCCCGTTGGACTCAGATGGTGTTGATCTTTTGAAGACAATCGCAATGTTCCTCAAAGCCATCTTCTTTTAAGTGACTATTGACACCGAAGGCCTCCTGCATGCTTTGGGGCCAGTGTTTCTGGAAAATATGGCAATTCAAAAAGACAAGCTCAGGGGGCCCCTTAACAATCCTTAACATTAGCTAATGTCACAAGTGGGATTCCAACCTCTTGGAGTAAGTCTGGGGTTGTTTCTGCTGTCTTTCTTGACTACCAGGCTTGATGAAATAGGAAGCAGGAAATGGTATCCTAGCTCTATTTATTACTCTTGGAGCCGTGGACACAAATCATTGAATTGCTTAATACCTGTTTATCCATCTGTGAAATGGGAAGATCTATACCTTTTATTATTGGTTTAATGTTTATGAAAGGTAAATAAAATTCAGGGCCCTAGGATTCCATTTGCATTAAAAAAAATTGAAATCTAAATCTTTTCTGCAGATCTTGTTCAATAAATGCTATTATTAAGGTTATTTCTCTTGTCCTCTAGAGGGTCTTCCTTTTTCCTAGACATCCTTCAATACCCAGCTGAAGTTTTCTGCCTTCCAAAACCTTTCCCTGATGATTCTACTCTTCTTGATGGTCCAGCTGTAAACGTCTGCAGGACTTAAAATGATTTAGAGCTCCATTTAGCAATCAGTTACCTAGTTTTGGACTGTGGGATAATTGCTTTGAGTGATTGAGGAGTAAGGGAAGTCATTCATTTTTTATATTATTTCTTTGAACTTAGCGGTTTTAATTACATAATGATCAAAGGATCTGAAGCTAAAAAAGGACCTCAGATCCCCTAACTAAATACTCTAATTTTAAAGAACAGGAAATAAAGTCATTGGCCCCAAATTAATGCAAATTGTTAAATGCAAAATGTAAATGCCTTATAGTATTAAAATGCATTATAGTAGAAAGAGTGTACAGTTTCTAGAATCTACGAGCATGGGTTCAATTGCTACCTTTGATATTGACTACCTGGGTGACCTTGAGGAGTCACTTAAATGTTCAATGACGAGGTAGTACTAATGATCTCTGAGGCTTCTTCCACCCTTCATTCTCTCCTCCCCTTCCTTACTTCTCTGTCTCTGTCCCTCTCTCTCTTTTTTCCCTGTCTATCTCTTTTTTTCTCCAGATCAGGGATTCAAACACAATGTCTGCCCAGTCCATCCCTCTTTTTGCTACATAATGACCAATATACACATGTATATGCCAACCTACATCTATTAACATACATATACTTGTGCGTGCATGCATACATTCTCAAGGTCATAGCTTTAGAGGTAGAAGAAAACTTTGTCAGCCCTTTGATTTTTCTGGTGAGAAACTTAAATCGAGGTATCTCGACCCTGATCAAAGGATAGCTTGGAAACTTTCCCTGTGCCCTGGTCTTCAGGACCTAGAAGCCAAATCTGTGTCGGAGCTCTTTCTTTGGATGTTTTCTGATCTTCTTGACTATACAATACTGTAATCTCTGGAGCTCATCATTAAGTAGAGTCCATTGTTTCTTTTGTCTTTGTTAGTCATTCACTAGAGACTAGAATTCATTTTCTAAAGGACATGGCCCTGAATTGTTATTAGCAAAACTCTAGTTATTAGTGTTTGGGCACACTGTTCTATTCAGAATGTGTCATTCCATATTCATGTCAACCTCCTGTTCAACTTAAATCAATATAATTTAAAAAAAAATCCTTCCTTTTTCTGGTTTAGGAACATAGTCATAATGCTTATATTATCTCTCTCACTCTTTCATGTATCTATAATGCCTCTACTTTCTTCACTAGATTAAAAATTGCCTTATTAAAAAATGTCATTTTTTAAAAAGATGAGGTAACTGAAGAATGAAGAGGGTGTTTGTACTAAGCATTTGAAAATTTTCAAAAATAATAAGGCTCCTGCCACATTTTTAGTACCTTTCAAATCATACCTGTCAAGTTTTGTTCAAAACCTTCAAACCTGATTTTCCTCTACTTAATTGTAGTTGAAAATTGATATGTTGAACTGAGTAATTTGAGTAATTTTTTTTTTTTGGAAACAGAAAAATGGCCTATTCACCAAATCTCCACATGAATGAAGCAGTGTCTAAAAAGGTGGTGTTGGTGGTGGGTAGTGGTGGTGATGGTGGTAAATCAGTTAAAATAATGTAACCTTCCATTTTGAACTGAGAGAAGAGACTAATCTTGATTTTTTTTTTTTCTATTTTTAAAGAAATGAAGAAACAAGAATTATAGATGGGGGTTATATTATGTTCCTCTAACACTTGGTTCCTCTAACACTTGGTTTTGAAAGTGTCATTACTATGTACATTTTAGTTTTGTGACCCCGAAACTAGAATCCTGCAGTTCCTTGTGGCTTTCCATTGACCACTCCATATCATAAATCATAGAATTCAGTATGCAACAGCTAATTCAGAAACAAAACCAAAAACATCTCCAGGTTACTTATCATTCCTGGCCCCTCCTCAACTCCCTTTTATATGTTGCCTTCCTGGATTAGAATGTAAACACATTGAGGGCGGGAACAATTACAATTGCAATTACAAAAACACTTGTAATTGTATCCCTGGATTTAGCACTCTGTCTGGTCCATG
This sequence comes from Antechinus flavipes, assembly GCF_016432865.1. Taxonomy (NCBI): domain Eukaryota; kingdom Metazoa; phylum Chordata; class Mammalia; order Dasyuromorphia; family Dasyuridae; genus Antechinus; species Antechinus flavipes. The sequence continues at coordinate 47,296,799 of NC_067402.1, read as the reverse complement.
GATAACACAGGCTTAATACATATTTATTTTTAATGATATTTTATTCAATTACATGTAAGTCAGCATTTGTGTTTTAGAAGATTTTGTGTTCCAGTTTTTCTCCCTCCCACTCCCCAAGACAACAAGCAATCTGATCTAGGCTATGCATATGCAGTCATGTTAAACATATTTTCACATTAGTCATGTTATGAAAGAAGAATAAGAACAAAAAGGAAAAAGCATGAGAAAAAATAGTATTCTTTCATCTGAAATTAAGACTCCTTAATTCTTCATGTGGATATGGATGGTCTTTTCCATAAGGAATCTTTTGGACTTGTCTTGGATCATTGTAGAGCTAAGTCTGTCATAGCTGATTATTGCACAATGTTGCTCTTACTGTATACAATGTTCTTCTGGTTCTGCTCACTTTATTCCACATTAGTTGATATAAGTCTTTTCAGATTTTTTTGAAATCTGCTTGCTCATCATTTCTTATAGAACAATAGAATTGCTAATACATTGTTGGTGGAGTTGTGAACTAATCCAGTCATTCTGGAGAGCAATTTGGAACTATGCCCAAAGGGCTATCAAACCGTGCATCCCCTTTCATCCAGCAGTGTCTCTATTGGATCTGTAACCCAAACTAGATCATAAAAGAGGGAAAAGGACCCACATGTGCAAAAACATTTTTTAAAAAAAAACAAAAACAGTTTTTTGTTTTAAAAAAAACCAGCTCTTTTTTAGTGGTGGCAAGGAACTAGAAACTGAATGGATGCCTATCGGTTGGGGAATGATTGAATAAGTTGTCGTGTATAAATGTAATGTAATAGTTAAATTTTTTTTTTTTTTCTGAAGCAATTAGGATTAAGTGACTTGCCCAGGGTCACACAGCTAGGAGGTGTTAAGGATTTGAGACCAGATTTGAAATCAGATCCTCCTGTATTCAGGGCTGGTGCTCTGTCCACTGCGCCACCTAGCTGCCTCTGTAATGTAATACTTTTATAAGAATGATGATTTCAGAAAAGCTTGGAAAGACTTGCATGAACTGAAATTGAGTGAAGTAAGCAGAACGAGGACTACATTGTGCACAGTAACAGCAAGATTCTGTGATGATCAACTTTGATAGACTTAGCTCTTTTTAGCATTACAACGATCCAAGACAATTCCAACAGACTTTGAATGGAAAATGCCATTTACATCGAGAGAGAACTATGGAGACTGAATATGAATCAAAACATAGTATTTTCATCTTTTTTGGGGGGTAGGGTTGGTTCTTTTGGTTTTTCCCTTTTGTTCTGATTTTTCTTTGACAACCTGAATAATATCAAATCATTTAAAATGATTATACATGTATAACCTATATCAGATTGCTTGCTATCTTGGGGAGGAGGGAAGTAAGGGAATGAGGGAGAAAACTTAAAGATGAACGTTGAAAACTATTTTTAACATGTAATTGGAAAAAAAAAGTACTATTAAAGTAACAAAACAAAACAATAGTATCCCATTATATTCATATACCACAACTTGTTTAGCCATTTCCCAGATGATTGACAATCTCTCAATTTCTAATTATTTGCCACCACAGAGAGAGCTGCTATAAATATTTTTGTACATGTAGGTCTTTTCCTCTTTTTTCTAAGATATCTTTTAGATATAGACCTAGTAATGGTATTGTTGTATGTTTGGATCAAAGAGTATGCAGTTTTAGAGCCTTTGGGCATAATCCAAAATTGCTCTCTAGAATGTGTGGATCAGTTTACCATTCCACCAACAATGCAATAGTGTCTCAATTTTCCTACGTATTCTCCAACATGTATAGTTTTCCTTTTCTGTCATATTAGCCAATACAATGGATGTAAGTTGCTACCTCAGTGTTGTAATTTAATAAATGTTTATTGGCTTAATTTCTATCAGATCATTACAAGAATACCACTCATCCATCTTTGATATTCTTGTTTATAGATTTTTTCCCCTGATGCAGTTGGAGTTAAGTGACTTGCCCAGGGTCACATAGCCAGGAAGTATTATATGTCTGAAGGCAGATTTGAAGTTGGGACCTCCTGACTTCAGGGCGGGTGCTCTATCCATTACACCAACTGACTGCCCGTTTTTGTAGAATTTTTGCACCACAGTTGCACCACTTTTAGGAAGAATGGAGATACTTCTCTGTCCCTTTGAATGCTAAAGTGACTACTTGCCTTTATTAAGGCCTCCTGTGTCTGAACTTCTACAGTGTTTACAAGTCTGGGCCAAGTAGCCTTTGTACCTTTTCTTGAATCTTGAAATTGCAAGTATAGACAAGATAAATTTCTTGCTCAGATCCTATGCCTTAGACTGTTGCAACCTCAGTATTAACCTTGCAGAAATTGTAGTTGTGTTTGGATCTCTCTAGATTCTTATCTGATAATTCCATCTCTTAGGACTTTGCATTTGAGTTGGCCATTCATCTATCAGAAGGCTGAAAAAGTCCCTTTTGGTTATTCTGTGATGCTATCTATCCATGACCGTTAACACTCACCCCTAAATTAGGAGGAAAAAGGCTTACTTCCCTCTCTTATTGGAAAGTAAGAAAAAGGATTTCCTATGAGTGCAGCCACAGAAAAAATAAAAGTCGAACAAATGTGAAGTTTGGGGCATGTCTCTGCTATTAGAAACCGTCCAACTGAAAAAGACTGATGGTCTGTCTCTTGTAGTATCCCGCCTGTGGGGTGGGTATATTCCATGCTTGAGAGGACTTGTAAGACTCTGAACACTGAAGCTGGTTGCCCAGTACTATACTTCAGGGAGAAATTATTCCAGATCCTAGGCTGGACTGAGTTCATGTCTTGTCGTATGAGCCTTTATCATTTTCACCTTAGGAAAAATAACTTCAAATGCCACTTTATTTATGCAAGCAGTCTTTTTGAGAATCTTGCTAAATGCTTGCCTGCCGGCACACGCTAGCACACTTTGGCCGCGTGGGGATCCAGGATGATTTGTAGATGCTGAAACTTTGTTTAGATTAGCCTGTGCTAGGAAAGATTACCCAGATAGGTGACCTGCATGTTGCAGGTGATTTGTGTTTCCTCCAAGAGGGGTAGAGCAAGGTTAGTTTTAGGTTAAATACAGGACCACAATGGCTGAAAAGTATTGATTAATAGCATCTGCAGGAAAATGATGATGTGGAAGTCAGCCAAAGAGACGTGATCTTTGCTCTCCAGCTCCTTCCTTGCTGCAGCAAGCTCCATCCATGAAGATCCTGACGTGCAAGGACCCAGAGCCAAAGGCAGAATTGCATTTCTTGGCGAGCCAGGAGAAGTGTGGAAGGAGCCAGTCCCAGAGAGAAGGAATGAATAGAAAGCAGAGATTTACACTTGGCCGGGATAGGCGTGGGCATGTGTGGGTGATGCTGGAGGCATATAATGTCATATAATGGAGATGAGGTCATGAAGCTCCTCCTTAGGGGAAGCTGGAGAAGTAGGGCTCTCATGAATCAAACATTCGTAGCCTTTTCACAGGAGACACTGCCCAAGAAATAGGCAAGGACTGATCATTGTGACCTTGGATTATTTTAAACTGGCGATGTCTATCTCCTTTTGTGACTGAATATTTAATCCATTTGCCAGACCTCTCCTCTAAGAGCTCCAAGACATTTTTCAGAAGACTTCTGTCAATTTATGCGTAGATAATCCACTATATTTCACTGAGTGGATGAGGTTTTCTCTCTGGGTATTTCTGACACACATTGGTGCAAACTGAGCCCATCCAGGAATTTGGATTGCATCTATTCAGGCTCTCCCCATAGTGTTCCTAATGACCCTTGAAGGCTCTCCTCTTTCCATAGCTCGCAGAATATATCATTTATAAAAATACTTGTAACAGCTCATATTTATTTATGTTTGCACAGTGCTTTATATATATTATCTCATTTAATCCTCACAATAACCCTGGAAGATAGATACTTTTATTATCTTAAAAAGTATGATATACTCTATTTTTTAGTTTTTTATTATAACTTTTTATTGACAGAACATGTGCATGGGTAATTTTCCCTTGCACTCACTTCTGTTCTGACTTTTCCCTTCTCTCTCTTTACCCCTTCCCCTAGATGGCGGGCAGTCTTATACATGTTAAATATGTCACCATGTATCCTTGATACAATATATGTTTGCAGAACTGAACAGTTCTCTTGTTGCACAGGAAGAATTGGATTCAGAAGGTATAAATAACCTGGGAAGAAAAACAAAAATGCAAGCAGTTCATACTCATTTCCCAGTGTTCCTTCTCTGGGTGTAGCTGATTCTGTCCATCATTGATAAATTGGAACTGAGTTAGATTTTCTCTTTGTCAAAGAAATCCACTTCCATCAGAATACATTCTCATATAGTATAGTATAGGTATATAATGATCTGATCCTGCTCATTTCACTCAGCATCAGTTCATGTAAGTCTCTCCAAGCCTCTCTGTATTCATCCTGCTGGTCATTTCTTACAGAACAATAATATTCCAAAACATTCATATACCACAATTTATTCAACCAACCATTCTCTAATTGATGGGCATGCATTCATTTTCCAGTTTCTAGCCACTACAAACAGGGCTGCCACAAACATTTTGGCACATTCGGGTCCCTTTCCCTTCTTTAGTATCTCTTTAGGATATAAGGCCAATAGAAACACTGCTGGATCAAAGGGTATGCACAATTTGATAACTTTTTGAGCATAGTTCCAAATTGCTCTCCAGAATGGCTGGATGTGTTCACAATTCTACCAACAATGCATCAGTGTCCCTGTTTTCCCGCATCCCCTCCAACATTCATCATTATTTTTTCCTGTCATCTTAGCCAATCTGACAGGTGTGTAGTGGTATCTCAGAGTTGTCTTAATTTGCATTTCTCTGATCAATAGTGATTTGGAACACTCTTTCATGTGAGTGGTAATAGTTTCAATTTCATCATCTGAAAATTATCTGTTCATAAGTATGATATACTTGTAAGTATTAAGATAATACTCTTTTTATTGATCCCTGTTGGAATCTTTACAAACTGCTAACTCATTAGAGTTGATAGATTATTGATCTGCTCTTACAAGAAGATATTTTGGGCCAGAACCTGAAACAAGATACTAAGTAGAACTAATTGATACAATGCTTGTCTTTGCACCTTTACTCATTGGAGTTCACACGTTTGGGAAATTTCAGGGTTTAGTATGAGCTATCTGAATTCACATCTCCCTTGAAGCTCTTAGGGCCAGAGAGCACTATGGGAGAAAACCCATAATCCCATTCTCTCAGAAGAGTCATATATAAACCAGTGAAGAGTGATTCATTCCAATATTTTCCACTTGGCTGGCTGGTAGTGGAAGAAGAGTTTTGAGAGGAAGAAGCTACAAGTCGAGAGTTGAGCGGGAGATTGAGAAGGCTCTCTGTGGTGGCTGGCTCCTGCACTTCCCCCACTGAGACCAAGCTGGTCTGAAAGACTCGCCAGAAAGCTAGCCGAGCCCCAAGTGAAGGAGACAAGAGATTCATTCCATCTCTGTGCTGGTTGGAGGCTGAAGAAAGCAGAGGCAGAGGCTGAAGGACAGAACCTTTGGATTTGGAGACATTCGGAGGGAGCTCTTGGAACCAAGCAGAGAGATAGGTCTCTAAGAATCTAGCTATCTGGGCCCAAGGAAAGAGACAAGACTTGGAAGGAGAAATAAACGTTTGTATTTTTACCAGCTGGCTGCATTTGGGGTAATTATTGATCTGAACTGATACTAAGGCTGCCTCTAAGAAAACCTCCCCCGAGAAACCTCCTTTCTCCCCCAGAGAGAACCTTCTTATATTATTATTTATAAAGAAGAACAAGAACTCCAACAGATCCCCATTTAGCAGAAGAGGAAATTGAGTCAGTCTTGCCTAGGACCACACAGCTAGTATGTATCTGAGGCAGGATTTGAACTCATCTTTTGACTGCAAGTCTAACACACTGATGTCACCTACTTGCTTACCTTTAGTAATATCCCTTATGCTTCTTGAGCTTTGGAAATATGCTATTTGTATCCACTGTGCACCACAATATTTTACACATAGAAAGCATTTAATAAGTGCTTCTTTTTCTTGACCTGATATGACTTTGTTTTGAAACTATTAGATAATTTAGCACTTATATTATAAATTATAAATGTTATTATAAATAATGTTTTGTGTTATGCTGACTTTTTTCTTTGTTGGTTTTCTTCTTTCTCCTCCCCTTCCAACTTCACTATCATTTTCTTGAGGAGACAGGTACTTAACTGATTTTGTTCTCCTGACACAACACTAGACTCATGGAAGTAGACATGTTATAGCTCAGACCTCTCATTTTGCAGCTCAGAAAACTGGGGGATAGACAGACGAAATGATCACCCAGCCAAGCAGAAATAAAATCAAGCTGTCTCAATTCCTTGGTTGTTTTTCTTTACATCGTCTATCTTTCCATGCTTCTTACCTTAAAGGTTCCATTTTTTGGATCGTGGCTATTCAATTTATAATTGGGAGGTTTTAAAAAATCTTTTACCAAAGAGCATTTGGGAGATGAGGGTATAGGATAACCTCTACTGATAAACAGTTGTCTTGGTTATCAATTGATCTCTTGATGTAACCCCATAAAGAGAAGAGAAGGTAATAGAAGAGAAAGCATACTTGCCACTGTTTGATTCTCAAAATCTGGGTGAGTTCTGACAACTCACATTTACAAAGCACTGTGAGGATTAAAATAGTTTTCAAGTCAATATCAGAAGCATTTATTAAGTGCTTATTCTGTGGTTGGCTTGTTATAGAACAAAAGGAATACAAAGAATGGAAAAGAAAGATAAATTTTCTCAAAATAACTCTTCCAGATAGGCAGTTCAAATGTAATTATATCCATTTTACAGATAAAATGAAGCAAGTAGATAGTCATAGTAGTTGTCACATAGGTAATGATATCAACCCTTACTTGAAATGAGTTCTCTTGATTTCAAGCCAAGCATTGTACCATGTGCTCGGAAGTTTGAGATATAAATTATATGATTCAAAATGATTGTATTTCATGGGCAGTAAAATTTTAAATATGGAAGTACGGTGCCCTCGGTTTGCATACGAGGAGGTTGTGGATCAGAGGGGCCAGATGTCATGTCCCCTAAGGTCTCTCTGACAGAATAAGGACAAAAGTTGAAGTCCCCGGATGTCCAGCCCACTGTTCCTTCCGCCTCATCTTCCTTTTACATTTGTTCTTGAACATTTTCTGTTTTCAAAACTGGTGATGTTTTACTGAAAGATTCCTGAGGGAAATATGATGGCACATAAGGGAGGTGGGTCCTTAGATACAAGTCTTTATTTAGTAACTTAGCAGCTGGACATTTGCATTTATCCCGAACATACTACACTAGCTCCCCTGGAATGGTTTGCTAAGCTCCATTTCTCATCCAGATGGTGCTCTCTCATGTCCGCTGTGTCAGGTGGGAAGATGATGTCCTGATGCAAATTGCCAGCAGCTTACTCTTTACTCCTCACGACTGACTGAATCCAACTTCAGATAGTCATTTGGGGGCAAGTGGCCCCTCTCTCTGCCTATGCACAGATGACTTTTATTCCCCTTCCTCCTTCCTTTTTTCTTCACCTTCTCGGAATCAGAAAATGCCGACAGCTCCTCCTTGTAGCTTTTCCAAAAGTTGTGGTACAAGTTTACAGATAGCATCTCTCCCCAAGAAATTAAAACTGATTCTCGCAGATGTTTCTTGTATGTATACTGAGGAAAAATAAATCATGGATAAGCAGGAGCTTCTAGAACCTTTTAAAAAAATTCTCATTTTCCCTATAAAACATCCTGCCAAAGAACTCCTGACAACATTTGGTCACTTCTTAGGATTCATTCTGATGCATAAATTATATTGCTCCATCGTTCTGGGGAGTCAGCTTATGCAAAACTGACTTGGGGAGTGCTGAGGCAGGTGCTCCAGCCATAGGTACTGAAGAATGGGAAAAGAGAGTTCTCATCGCTGAAGTCCTTGGCTTCAACCTCAATGATTCATCGTCCAGGAACTGATAGGATTTGATTAGTGGCAATGACATTAAAGGTGATGCATTATCATCTCCCTTGCAGCTGTACCCTAAGGAGCATGACAACTTCCCTTTTGACTTGTAGCTAAGCTTTCAAGTGTGTATTATTTTTTCTCTTAAAATGGGAACTACTTAAGAGCAAGGGCTAGCTTAGGTTTTTGTTTGTTTAGCATAGTATTTTTTTAATATTGCCTTAATAAATGCTGTTTCATTCATTTATTTATTCACACTCAGAAAACAGTTTGAAGGTGAAATAGAATGGCAAATATATTGAGTAACTTAAAATCATTAATCTCTTCCTATTGCCATAGATTTTAGTTGCCAACAAGTTTTTCGATTAAGTATATGGTTGCCGATCTACTCATAATGAGAGCTTTTAAGGATTATACTTTGTGGCCTGCTTTGTTTAAAAAAAGATATACTTTTATAAAAAGAGCTACTTAACAAGAATTAACAAACTACATGAAAATATTCTTTATATCTATTGGTTAACAGTTCTCTGGCTGTGGAGATGTGGTCTGCTATGGAGAATCACCTAAGAAATTCTTCCAAAAATAGATACTTAAAAATTAATAAACTACATGAAAATGTATTTTTTATTCCTATTGGTTAGTTCTCTGGCTGTGGAGATATAATCTGCTATGAAGAATCACCCAAGAAATTCTTCCAAAAATAGATACTTAACAAGAATTAGCAAACTCCATGAAAATATATTCTTTATACCTGTTGATTAGTTCTCTGACTGTGGAGATGTGGTCTGCAATGGAGAATCATTGAAGAGATTATTCCTGTTTCTTTTGTTTTCATCAAGGATACCTTCCACATATGTTTGGGCTGTGCCTGCTAAGTTCTCAAAAAGGTGAGAAAATCAGCCTCTGAGATCTCAGTGGTGTCTTGCTTGGTTGGCTTTTCTCAGTAGTAGTAGTAATATTGTATTTGATTCTCTCACTTTCTCCCCCCTAGTCCTGTTGAAAACCCTTTTTCTTTGAGATATCTTTAATTTCTTGAGGAGTATCTTTAAAAGCATGCTTCCTCCAGTGTGGCTTTCCTGTAATCAGGTAGTCAGGTATAAGAGTTTCTAAATGTAATATCTTCTTTGTCATTATGGATGAGAACAGATAGCTGTGAAAACATCAAGCAGATCTGTTTCTTTCCACATCAAAAAAAATTTTGTTTTTGGATCCTTTCAGTTTTTAATCTCTAACATGTTTAGTATATTCTGTTTCAGTGAGTCATACTTGGTTTTCTTCAGGGTCCTTTTCTTTCCACTGCCTTTGCCTGTGAGGTCATCTTGCTGAGGACCTTTTGTCCTCCTCAAAAATATTTTGCAAATGAGCTTGTGGTCTTTTTTGGCTGCCATTTCTCCTGCTCTGTTAGGAGCTCAAGGTTTGATGGCTGAAGTAGGTCTGTACTCTTTTGTCCTCCTTATTCTGGCCATTGTCTTATTTACAAAGTTTATTACGTGGTTTGTCTAAGAAATGGTGATGATAATAGTAATGAGAATGAGACTAGTTAACATTTATATAGTGCTTTCTATGTGCCTGGCACTGTGCTCAGTGCTTTCTAATTATCTCCTTTACCCTTCACAACAATCTTGGGATATAGGTACTATTATTATTCCCATTTTATAGATGGGGAGACTAAGGTAACTGAGTTAACTGACTTGCCTAGGGTCACACAACTAATAAGAATCTGAGGGTGAATTTAAACTCAGGTTTTCCTGGCTCCAATCACAATGCAGTATCCATTGCTTCACTAGGTAATCAGAAGCAGACGATCAGATATCAGTGTTTTAACTTTTATATCTTTTCCTTTTTTCAAAGTCAACTGCCCAGGTTTAAATTCTGGAGCTGTAGTAATTGCACTCAAATTCTTAAATCGTTATTCTTTTCATTTGATGTTAATTTTGATTTTTCATTAATAACCCAGTGGACCTCAGACTTGATTTCTGAAATGTTTCCCCTTTGGTAAGCCAATTGAGAGTGTCTGTAATAGGTGAGGTTCAGTTCTTTTAGTAGCAAATGTCTGTTTGATAAATATTATCATGGCCCCAGTCACCAAGTTTATGTTATTGATAGCCTAAATTTGGAGAGAGAGAACACAGAGAGCTGCCTTCAGAACAAGGTTCCAGCATAGCTTAACCTGGATTCTTGTCACTCTCTGATATGTTCTCTTTGGGGGACCTTCAGCAAGCATCTTAACTTTCTGATGTTCTGAGTTTCTCTTAGACTGTAAATTACAGAAATGGGGCAGACATAAAGTGGTGAAGGAATTTTTAATCCCCTTTACCCCACCTTGTCATAGTCCCTGAACAAGCAAAGGAATATGGGTACAATATTGTATTTTTTTTTTTTTTTTCATGGATTGCATGGCCATATCACTTATCATTGAGTAGCCAACTGCTGATACGGACTTCCCTGTATTTGTCTTTGGATAACCAATGCCCTTCTTTTGGGGACCATAAATTTGGTAACTTTCAAACTTGGTTTACCACGCCAGAACTTTGGGAACTTGTGTCATCTCTGCCCTCATGCTGTGGCAAGGCTCCTTGAGAAGTTTATTAATGGTATCATTAAAAAATAAAACAAAACAAAGCAAAAAAACCAAATTATATTCTATGGTGTGCTTTCTCTTTAGATTTTTGTCTTTAAAATGTCAAATATGGAGAAAATTCCCTTATTTTTCTGTATTTGTGTTATTGTTACTTTTCTGGATTTCAGCCTTTATAGCTTGGCAAACCTGTTCCATATTAGTTCTTAGTGACTAAGTACAAAGGGCTTAAATTAATGGGATGGATTGAGCAAATTTTGCTTGCCAAAAGGAGAGATTATTCAATAATGTGGAAACCATATAGTTAACTGTAATACAAAACATATTCCTAATATTACATTAAAGTCCTGTTCACAGCAATTATAAAAATTAGAACCACAAATACATTCTTATAGCACAAAGTTTGGAGTGAGATATAATTTACCCACATGGGATCTTCAAGAGCAGAAAATCTTTATGTCTTCCATTCTGTGAAAAACTGTAAGGAAAATAGCTGTTTTGCCTGCTTTTATTTTGTAGTTTATTTTATATAGGTTACAACTTACATAGGTGATACTTATAGGTAGTAACCAACTTTGGCTAGGCAGCTGTGGTTGGAGCCAGCAAGATGTGGGGTCTAGGCTCGATACATACTGCTTGGGGGACCTGGGGAAACTCCTTAATCTCTCAGTGTTCTAAGAAACTCTAGGATTGTAAATTCAGGAAAAGGTGTGGATGTGAAGTGGAAGAGGAATTGTCCTTTTCTGGGAGGAAGAGGAATCTGGTGGTGGCAGCTAGACAGAGCCTTGAACCCAGAATCAGGAAAAATTCAAACCTGGACTCAAACACTTAGTAGTTGTGTGACTATGGGCAAGCACTTCTTTGTCTGCCTTGGTTTCCTCAGCTTGTAAAACAGAGATAATAATCACATCTACTTCCTAGGATTATTGTGATGATCAAATGAAATATTTGTAAAATGTTGAGACATAGTGGGCATTTATTTAATAAAAGCTTGTTCTTTCTCTCCTTTCCCATTTCTGGAAGTTCTCTGTATCAGTGAAATCACAAATTCAGTGATATTGTCCCTGTATATTGACAGTTTATAAACTAGTTAATGGCTATTAACAGTAGAGCTGCCTGTGTGGATATCCTTTCCAATTTAACGATTTGTTTGTTTACTAATAATTATTATGACAAGGTCTATGATGGAAATGAAGACAAATGAAGCAAAATATGTGCCTCCAAAATAATTTTTAGTCTAGCTGGGAAAATAGACTAATATATTGAAATAGAGACTGTGATAACTTCTTTGAGACTTCTATTTAGTTGTTATCTAGGGTGGATAACATTTTTGCATTAAGAACACAGAAAGCTTTCTTGCAGAAGGTTGGGACTTGAAGGTAGAGATATGAGGAGGGAGAGAATTCCAGGTTTGGAGACAAGAATTAAGACTCTGAAACATCATTTGAGCTCATATCCCTGACTGCAAGTCCAAAGCTGTATCCACTGCACCTTCCAGCTGACTTGCTAACTCAGATCCCATCAGAGACTTTTAACTCCTCTTTCCCCTTCTCCCAGTCCCCCATTTCCTTTATGACTAAATCTAAGCCCTTGATCCTGGGATCCTGGCTCCATTTGGATTTCCCAGCCATATTTTACATTCCTCCACTTTGTGCGCCAGCATTTTGGCCGAACTGCACTTCTAGCTGTTCTTGGGTCTCATCTGGCCCTCTGCTGCCTCAGCATTCCCCCAGCCTTCCTCAGTGCTTGGATCCCCACTCTGTCCTTCCCTTCCTTCACGATCCCCCTCAGAGGCGGTTACGGCCAACTGTTCTGGGAATCCTTCCTCGGGCCTCTCAGCCAGAGCTGGTCCGTCCTTCTCTCAATCTGTCCTGTGCACTGGTCAGACTCTAAAGGCATGCTTTAATTAGCTGTGTGTTTGCATGCAAATTGAAAGTTATAGTTTAATGGTTTTAATGATTGCTTTTCTTTTTCTATCACTCATTTCTGAATATACTGTAAGCTAACAGAGAGGACACACAACTAACAGCATCTGGTGCATTTTGCATTCATTCTTCTCCACCTCCCTTAGGAAAGGAGGCTCCGACGGCAGGATTGGTCATTCCGGTTCTGTGAATGTTCAGTTTCTTGTTCATTAACACAATTATAGGTGCTGTGCTTATTCTTTTCCTGATTCTGTGTCATTCAGTCAAGTCTTTTCATATTTCTTTGATTCCTCATTCATTTTGCTTTCTTAGGGTATGAGGCTACTTCCTTATATTTATATGACATAATTTGTCAAGCCTTTCCTAATTGGTGGGCACCTCCTCGTTTGCCAGTTTGTTTTGCTACCCCAAAAAAGTACTCTTATATGTCCTAGGGGGCAGCTAGTACTTTGATTTATACGTTGTCAAATGTTCTGACATGCCATGAATAGACAAAGAAGGATAGGTAGGTTCCTCCCCCCCCCCCCCCCAGACAATTTTATGTTTTAATAAAACTGAATTGATGTTGTGTTTGCCACTTCACATGCAAACAATAAGATACTTATTGCTTTCATAGCCTTTTCAGTAGCACTGACTGAATGGGAGTAAATGCACTAGTATATAAACACAGTTTGAAATTAGGACACTTAACTAAGCTATCTATTGGATAATCGGTTTAAAATATATTGCCCACAATGAAGTCAGTAAAGAGGAATCAAATTCTATCTGTAAAATTACAAGGCATTCTGAATAAATGTTACAGAGGGGAATATGGCTATAATAAGAGCAAGTACTTTGCAGAATAATTTGTATTATTCAGAGGAAAGCAAAACAAATCTAAGAATCTTTTGCATAGTAACTATATTTTAGTCAAAACAGTATTTGACATTGGGAGGAGAGCCTGGCAAACCTTGGGCGTCCTGCTTGGTAGGAAATCCATTTTGGGCTTGCAGGGTTTGGGATGGGAAGGTCTAGCCAAAAAATTAGGCAGGGCAGAGCCAGAGAGAGCTCCCAGAAAGGAGGGGCTTGGACTGGCTCTAAAAATCCACTGGAAAATGGAAAAATAAAGACTGTGGTTTGGGAGATAGTTATAGTTCTCCCTGAGAAGCGAGCAGATGGAAGAACAAGATCCAGGAGGACAATCCCTGCCAGACTTCAGACTGACAAACGGCCAACACAAGGTATTGACTCAAAGCCCACTTTAACACAGTTGATGAAAAATCCAAATATAAGTCCCATCATTTTTGACTTAGTAAGATCCTCTTAAAGAAAGAGGGGAAACAGTGGAGGAAGTCAAGGAGGTAGAGAGAAGAAGATAATGAGAGATGAAATGATGTGGATGATGGGACTTTTTGAGAATATTTCTTAGGCAGGAAGGAGAATGTTGTAATATCATATTCAACTTTTTACTTTATTCTTAATGTACCAGTTCTTTAAGGAATGTCATTTTAAAACAAATAAATACATTTTGAATTGTGCTTTTACATTCTGAAGAGTTTTGGTCTTAAGGATAAAGACTGGCATTTAAAAAGCTTCTTGAAGTGTGAGCATCATTCATCCATTCCAAGCAAACTGGAATAATTTCCTGCCTTCCTGCTATTTTTGCTCATGCTTTTCCTACCTGGATTATCTATCTTTGCCATGTATCAAAGCTCAATCCAAGTTTCAGATTTCATGAAGCCTTCCTTGAGTGTCACCCTCTGCCTTCTTTTATATTTTGATACCTTTCTCTCCTATGTCAAAGTTTTCATTGACTCAGAGTTGCCAATCCTTTGATGACCAGATGTGAAGTTTTCTTTGAGAACAAAAGGGGATCATTTAAAATATTTATATTTGTTGGCACATACTCTATTTCAGGAAATATTTTGGATTTTTTATATCTATTTGGCTTTTCAAATATTTAAGACAAATACCCATGAAAAGACTATTGTGTTGTATATTTTTAGCCTTGCTCATAATTTCACTTAAACAGTCAGGGTTTAAGTAGTGGTTCCCAAAATGGAATTTCCACTTATTCATCCAACCTGCTCATGTTTTCTTCCTACATTATATAACCACAAGAAATTGACAATAAAAATTGAGTTCCATGAACCTCATTTTTATAATAAATTGATAATAAATTTTCGCACTATTTTACTTTTTGGAAGGAAATTATGATCATTTTAAGAAAAGAGCCCAAGGTGTGTGGATTTGGGATTGTATAGGGGAGAATTCTAGTTTGTTTTACAAATGTGATTTTAGACCAAGCACTTCTTTTGTTTTTGTCATGAAGGAAAATAGCAAATCTATTTGACTTCCAGAGGTATTTTCAGAGAGGAAGAATATGATGTAGATGGAACTATTTTCTTTGGTATAAAAGGAGGACAAAAAAAAAAATTTCTTCCTTATTCTCAGCCACTTACTGACTTCACCCTCAAGATTTCCTTGGCCAAGTGGGCTGTTTTGGCCACCGGCTCAAAGCTTCACATGATGAGATGTTTCCATTTTCGTCAACCTTTGTGTCTGTGTCCGAGGAAGGAATATTTCATTGCATTTTTCTCTGTCTAGGCCAGGCCTGGAGGTTGTGGGGGGAAGATGGCAGGGGCGTGCCTCCCCAGAGGGTATAGAAGCATCAAGCACAGGAATAGCTTGTTTCCTGGGAGTGGGTTAAAAGTAAACATGGGATTTCAGTCAGGCCAGCTGTGGAGCTGACTAGCAGCTGTGCCCTAGAGGAGATCATTTGGCAGGGCTGACAGTGGAGAAGGAGAGGCTGTGACTCAGCCATGAATGTAAACATTTGTTTAGTTTAAATGATTAGGAGCAGAACTTCTGGTCTCTAGTTATTAACTGATTATAAAGAGTGAAATGGAATAGAGGTTTAGTCTTTAGTGATGTCATTGTGAAGTCTTGTTAGAAAGATCCACAATACTTGGACTCTGGAGCTGCCCCCTTCACAGTTGCCTATTTAGTTCACAATTTGAATATAGGATCAAGATCTAAAGTTGAAAGGGAAACCAAAAGTCCTCTCTCTGTCCCCTCCATTTTACAAATGAGGAAACTGAGGTTCAGAGAGAGTGTGATTGGAATTTGAACTCAAATCTCACAAGTCTTTCTTTTCATTTATAATAATATGGAAAAGGTCCAGGGAAGAGCAACCAGATGATGAACAGTTTTCCAGCATATGTCATATAAGCTTCAGCTGAAGGAACTAGAGAAACAAGGATGTAGGGCATTTAATAGCTCTTATATTCCTAGGTTCCACACGACAGAATTGGGAGCAAGGGGAGTCAATTAAGGAAGACCTTCGTTTTTTAAATTAAGACTTTTATTTTCAAAATATATGCATGGACAATTTTCACCCTTGCAAAACCTTGTTCCATTTTCCCTTCCCTCACCCCTTCCCTTAACCCTTCCCCTAGAAAGAAGGTAATCCAGTGTATGTTAAACATGTGCAATTCTTCTAAACATGTGCAATTATCTTGCTGCACAAGAAAAATCAGATCAAAAAGGGAAAAAAAATGGAAAAGAACAAAATGCAAGCAAACAATACAGAGGGAAAATACTATGTTGTGATCCACACTCAGTCCCCACAGTCCTCTCTCTGGGTGTAGATCGCTCTCTAAGGAAATTCTTAACTGGTTTCCTTTGGAGTTTATAAAAGTTTGGTATATTATTCGTACTGTTTTTAAGTCGTGTTTGACTCCTTGTTCCCCCATTTGTTGATTTGTTTTGTTTTTTGGCAAAGATATTAGAATGGCTTAGTTTGCCCTTTCCTTCTCCCGCTCATTTTACAGATGAACAAACTGAGGCAAACAGGGTAAGTGACTTGCCCAGGATGACACAGCTACTAAGTATCTGGGGACAGATTTGCGTCTGAAAGATGAGTCTGCCCGACTCCCAGCTCAGGGCTCTGTGCACTATGGCGCCACCTAGCTGCCCTCCGGTATATAATAGAAAGGACTTTTTTCAGGTAGAGGGGTCCTGAGTGTCTGTGGCTCCCTTCTTCCTCGCTGGTAGCCCTTGGGATCACTAGCATCCTTTAGACCGTCCGCGCCATCCCTTCGTGATTCCTTTTGCAGACTCCCCAGTTGGTTTTTCTCTCGCCTTTTTCGAATGGCCTGGCGCTTGGGTACCTGTGTAGCACATCCCCCTACCTGTGGGACCCACCCAAGACGCAGGAACCGGATCCTCCTCGGTGGCCGAAGCCTCTGAGCCCAGCGCCGGGCAGGGCGGGAAGGCGAGCGAGACCGGCTTTGGCGGGGAGCAGAAGAGGCGGGCGCTGAGGGACCTGAGAGACTGAACCCAACCTTATTTCACATAGGGAGCCTTTTTAGACCAGACAGCCTAATCCAGCTGTTTGCTCAGGGTCCCACAGCTGGGAACTGTCTGGAGCAGGAGTCAAACACGTCTTCCTGCTTGCATAGGACAACTTTCTCTGTTTTATAGTGAGGCTTCTGTAAGGGTCGCAAGGGAAGGTTTCAATTTCAGTCACCCAACAAGCGTTTTACTTCGCTTGTACTATGTGCCTGGCACTTAAAAAAGAGAAAAAAAACCTAGTCCTTTTCCTCAAAGTGGGCATTGATTCTAAGGGGGGGTGGAGGAGAGCAGCCGATGGGGGGAAAGGAGGGGAGGAGGGGAGAGTTGGCTAGAGCACCAGCCCTGAAGTCAGGAGGACCTGAGTTCCAATCTGGTCTCAGACATTTAATACTTACTGGCTGTGTGGCTCTGGGCAAATCACTTAATCCCAATTGCCTCAGCAAAAAAAAAAAAAGATTCAAAGGGGGAGACAGAATGCATGCTGTAGTGCTATATAGTAGTACCTTCTCTATTTTATATACATAAAAATATAAAATATATAAATACAAATATATACATAAATATAAACTGTAAACATATGTAATATATACATAGAATATAATATATGAAATATAAATATATACATAAAATATCAAGTATATTTTTATATATATATAATAGAGAAGGAACTACCAAGTAGATGGTCTGAGAAAGAGCCTCATGCAAAAAGTGATGTTTGAAATGACGATCAAAGAACTTTTGGAATTCTTGGAGGTGCAGATGAGGAAGGATGACATTCTAGGGATGGGAAGAGCCAGGGCAAAGGCATGGGTTTGGGAGACAGAGTGTTCTGTGTGAGAAACAGAAAGTAGGACAGTTTGGCTACGTCATGGGATGTATGGAGAGGAGCAGTCTGTAAGACCTCTCCTGGATCTCTCCCTTGTCATGGTGGAGGCATTTGGGGGCGGGCTGTGTATGGTTTATCTCAGAACAGAGAGCTGAGTTATGATAAAAGGAAATAGCGGAGCACTCTAGTATCTTTGCCAGGAAAACCCTGTGGACAACCTGAGTTTGGACAGACTTCAGGGGATAGTGGAAGATAGGAGATATTGGGAAATGGGGCATTTGGAATTGGGGTTACAAAGAATGATGGAACAATTAATCAACAACAACAACAATGTATCAGAAGATAGGACAAATAGGAAGAGGCGAGGTGAGGAAGAAGTTTAAATGACCCACAAAGAAGCGTATGTTCCATCCAGAGGTAATAGGGGGCTAGTGGAGGTTGCCGAGTCTGGGTGTTTGGAAATCATAGAAGAGTCTATGAAATTGGAGTCCAAGTAGGACTTGTCATAGTCCTGGTGAGACGTGTGAAGGACGTGACTGAACGCAGAAAAGTCCTGTGTAGAGTGTAGAGAGTGTGAGGACGTGACCAAGAGAGATTGTAGGGTAGAAGTGATTTGGGCTGGCAGCTGACAAGGTGTGGTGGTGAGGTAACAACGAGGAGTCGAGGAGGGTTCTTTGCTGGAGGTAATGACCATTGGGAGAGGACTGAGTTGGAGGCGAAGAGCCTGCTTGGTGTGTAAATCACTCCATTTAAGACGCTGTAGAGACAGTAGGCGATGTGTCAGTTAAATATTTATAGACATATATTGGCTCTACCTGTCAAATACAAATGGTCTTTGAAAATTGATAAATTGATAAAAAAATTGATAAATTTGATAAATTGCTAAAAAGGATGAGCTTCCATTTTATGATATAACTTTGACCTGAGGGGAAAGCAAGGGAGAGTTACAACCCTAAGAATGATAACCAAGTATTTGATATAAATAAAAAGAGAGAGGGACGAGAGAATTTAACAAGCATTTATTATGCACCTAGCATATACCAATGGCATATACCAATAACTATACTAGGTGATATGGATACAAGTAATAATTAAAAAACAGCCTCTACTCTAGGAGGTTGAATTCTATTAGGGGAAGCAGGGTGTACAGATAAGTACAAGATAGCTGTATTGATCTTTAGTTGTAGATATCTCATCTTCTTTCCCCATCCCAGCTCCATTTTAGAAATCAAAGGGAGAGATTTGAAGGTAGTTACAAATATTATTAGAAAGTGTGGGGGGACCTTAGAAACTCTGTAGTTCAATTTTGATTCCTCTTTTTTAAACGAGGGCTGCATATATATGTATGTGACACTTGTGTAGTGTTACACAGCTAGTTATTTCTAGGCAGAACCAGAGAGCAAAATTAGGTTTTCTGATTCCCAAATGCTGTTCTTGTAAATGATCTTTCTACTGGACAGCCTCTGTAAGATAATGGATGTTTAAAGAATGTCCCAACATTCAAGGATGAGCAAAATGGAGCATTAGGAAAGAGAATTTCATTTGTGGGATGCAGCATTAGGGAAAGCAGATGATTGTAATATTGGGTAAAAAGATCTAATGTGATAGTCTCTGTACTTTGTCGAGTGAAGGGCGCTACAAAGAATGGGGAGGATCATATATGATGAGATCAGGTTTTGCTGACTTCAGTGCATTGTTTCTCCCTTTCTCTTAGTGCCTGACAAAGCTTATTATAAGCTTGATACTGTGGATTTCCTTGGCAGAGATACTGGAATAGTTGCCACTTCCTTCTCCAGCTCATTTTACAGATGAGGAAACTGAGGTATACAGGGTTAAATGACTTGCCCAGGGTCACACAGCTAGTGTGGCCAGATTTGAACTCAGGAAGTTTAGTATACCTGTCTCCAGATCCTGGGGGAGAGGATTAGTTCTGAGTGACACTACTGAGAGAACTTTAATGCATTTATGTACATAACCAATTTTTATTGTGTTTAGCACAGTGCCTGACTTATAGTCGGCTCTTAGTAAATACTCATTAACTGACTAGTGATGAGGCAGTTTTTGGATTACTATTATTATTAATAAAACCCTGCATTTCTGTAGCATTTTCAGTTTTTTTGAGGGCTATGCTGCAGAACTCTGGGTGGAGCAAGTATTGTATATATCTATCCCTTTTTTATAGATGAGGAAATTGAGACTTAGAGAAACAATGAACTCAAAATCAGGGCTAGGAAATGTAGCAAGCCTGGTCCTCTGCTGGCTTGATATCTAATACTCTTTCCATTATACTAACCTGCCTCTGTAATAGTATTTTTCACGGCCCTCTCAGATGGATTTTAAGTGGTCCCAGTGTGTCCAGGTTTTGCAATTTACTTTATTCATCACTGGGACACTGCTTTTAAAGAGTGCTGCTAATAGCTTCCTTTCCTATATGAGGTATAAATTGTTAATCACTTTGTATTATTAGAGAAGCAGCCACAGAATAGATTTATTTCGTCTACTGGGGATAGACCTTTCTCCTGGGCCATAGTTCTTTTAGGTCTTTGTTTGTTTGTCAGTGTTTTAGGTCTGGTTACAAATGGTAATGGGACAGTGAGGTGGAGCAGTGGATAAAGTGCTGGACCCAGAGTCAGGAAGACTTATCTTCATGTGTTCAAATATTCTTGTTAACTATGTGACCCGGTGCAAGTCATTTAATCCTGTTTGCCTCCATTTCCTCATCTGTAAAAAAAGATGGAAAAGGAAATGGCTAACCAGTCCAGCATCTTTGGCAAGAAAACCCTCAATAGGATCGCAAAGTATGGGACATGACTGAATGACAATAACAACACAGATTTTCTAGAGGGACTAGGCCATGGAATATGGGATATAAAGTAGTATTTCCTCCATCTATCTACCCATCTATCCTACTCATCTTTCTTTACCTTCCTTTTTTTGTATCTTGTATATTATATCTAATTTACCATAGAGAAAATTCCACCTTCCACAGGAAGTCTTTCATTCTCTGTGTTAATGAATATCTGCTTATCTATGAATCTGTGTATCTTTATCTATCCATCTATCCTTTCTCTCCTATTTTTCTATCTATCTATCTATAGTTTTATAGTTGGAGTCAAGCATCACAACATAACATCTTAAAAGTTATGAGAAATATTATTTCTAATGATATAAGATATTTTAAGTAATCCTCACCAAGTTTTGACCAAAGTGTCCTTGACGCAAGCCTTGCTTTTGGTTATCTGTTTTAGACATCTTTTCTTTTGCAAATGGACTAAAATAGTTTCTGATGTTACTGGCTTTTGTGATTAGGTCATTATCTATTTGGATAACCTTAAATTTTTGCCTGCACATGATGTAGGAGGAGAAACCCCAGTTCTTCATTGATTAGGAAAAGGAAATATGGAACAAATGATAAATTTAAATCATGCTTCAGAAGCAGCCAGATGAGACCCTGGGGTCACATGGAATGAGTTTCTATTTGTCTTGCTCCCAAAGACACTATTACACTTTGAAAATCTATTGGGTAAATTAATCAGATTCCCTATGAAGGCTCTTCATGACTGAGGACAATACATTAACTTGGTTATCTGATTGTCATCACAAATCACAAAGGCATAATATCTAATGGTTCTTATCAGCCACTGGAGAATTTAAGCTTTTTAATTTTTTTAAACTATACATCTTAAAATTTGTCAAGGATGGAGGAGGAGAGGGAAGACAAAGGGAAGTTAATGTGATGTTGCCACGGCATTATTCAGCGTTGTTATCCATTTCTGGTGGATGTAGAAGGAGTGATGACTTATTTTACTTGGAGAGGTGGTTTATAGATGTAGAGAAATTCTAGAGGTAGAAACTTTACTTGTATACCATAGCACCTATAGATCATCTAGTTGTTGCAGGTGAGAGGACAGAGGCTTAGGAAGGGCATAGGAATAGTAAACATTGGTAGTGGCAGGATTTTAACCCTGTTCAGATCAGATCAGTGAGTCCTTCATAATTTAGTCTTAGAAAACTGCCTGAGACATTCAAGTTCATTGTAAGTTGTCTATGGTAACAACAAATAATAATGTGTTTGAGATAGGACTTGTCACAGAGCCATACTGTCTCCCTCCCATATATTTGAAAACCTAAATTAGGTTTAAGTTAGAACTAATTCTTCCAATGTCACATAACTTGGGAACTTTGCATTGAGTAGGTCTGATCTTGGCCCCATCACTTGGTAGCATGGCAGTGGATGGAGCCTGCTTAGTATTCAGTTTGAAAATTAAATAGTGTCTATTGTGGATGCAATAAAAAGAGGGAGAAATAGGGCATCTAGATTGCTGATGCATGCAGGGAAGGGATTTTTTTTTTATCCCCCTGTCTGTAATGTAGAATGCTATATTTTATCTTTCAAAAGAGTCCAAGGGATTTAGTAATTCTATATATGTGTATGTATATCCAAATCCCTTCTGCTTCCTTTCCCACCCTCCTTTCTTTTTGTTGATTTAGCCTTGCTTTACACAGTACTTTATTTAGACCATGTCTACTTGAGGCAAAGCTTTCAAACCATACTATATCATTTACACCAAAATATTTCTACCCTGTCTGTATTGTTGTTGATCTACCAGGAAATAGAGAGACTGTTAAGATGTAATCCTGATGTGCTTTGCCACTCTGTCCCTCATTTCCTTCTGACTGACACTGTTTTGGGTCCAGAAACCTCCTCTCCATATGCTAGAGCACATGCAATTGAGATGCATGTTTTGATTAAACACTTTTGTTGAGTGGATCCATTAAAAATATTAAGAGAAATAGTGACCTTACTTGCATGAATTCTCAATTCTATTCTTTTTTCCCTTCCCCTTATCCCTCCATGCTACATAGAAACAAACTCACTTCTCAGTCTAGGAAGGTGCATCTGAGCTAGAGTTTTGTGTTCCACTGAAACTTGACACATAATAAAAGCTTCATTAGTTCAGAGCAGTCATGGATGCCTTTGGCAGTCTGGTGAGGTCTTATGGAGCTCTTCTGTCAGCTGGTAAATATTTATTATTTAATTACTATGTGCCATGTTCTTTGCTAAGTTCCAGGGCTACAAAGAAAGGCAAAAGACAGTTTTAGGATTGTGAGCTCCTTGAGGAAAGGAACTGTCAGAGAAGAAAGAGAGAGAAACACATGCAGTCAGATCTGTACTTAAAAAAGATCCCTTTGACCTCTGAGTGGTGAGTGGACTGCAGTGGAAAGAAAAGGATATTTTAAATGCATAAAATAAAATACATAGGGTTATAAGGAAACCAGTTACATTAAACTAATGGAAAAATGAGAATAGGGGTCATTGAAAGTAGCGAACAGCTGTGAGGCCTTGTACCCTATCAAGGTGGTTATATGTTGGACCAGTATGTGGAATTAGGCCATGACTACTGGATAGAGAGCTAGCCAGAGAGACCTGGGTCCTCTTCTTGCCTCAGATGTATCTTGGTTGTGTGTTTCTGGGCAAGTCACTTGGTGCTCTAGGAAAATCCAATGCTGTTGTAGAGATGACATCTCCCTGGCGTCTCCCCATCTAGAAATTCCTTATTTCAATGAAACCATAAGTCCAGTGGAGTATTTATACAATGACGGCAACATTTCCATATGCACAGTGGCATTAGAATTAAATGAAATATCTTGCTGCTTTTACTTGAATTCAAGAAAGGTAAACATAATTTGTTTTATTTTATTCTGCATTTGGCCAGAGGTGTTTCCATATGAGATCTTTGGCCAAGTGGCACTTCCTAGACTTCAGTATAGGCAAGCTTGTGCAGTCCAAGCAGGCTTGTGAAAGTTTCCTTTTCCAATGGTCATTAATGATGAAATCTCAGCCTGTCAGCTAGACAGACAATTAATGCCTTTACCTGCTTTGTAAACAGAGGCTGATTTAGGAAGCTGCTGACAGTTCCCGCTGTCGGTGGACAAAGGTCTGAATTCTATCTTTAGTTTGACACATGTGTTATATAACCACATGTAGATTGGTAGCATGTTCCATTTCAGCCTAAATTTAACTTTTATTATAGGACAGTAATTATCTTTAAGATCATTTTCAATTAAATCACCATGACAGGACTTTTTATAATGACTACTGAGGTCATTCTGAGGTACTTAAAAAAAAAAAAAACCAAACACTTTTAAGTCATTTTGTTCCTTATTTCCTAGGTATGCATAAATTGATTTTAATTTGTCACACAAATCTTTTTAAAGTATCTAGATGCATTAATATATGGTTATAGCCTAGTGTTGATAAAGTTAGAGGTGCTTTTTGGTCACCCACTGAGCTAGAGAGCCATTTCTTCCCAGAGCACTTGTGGGGCCAGATGAGATCTTGCACTGTTCTGGATAGCCATATCATCGTTGACTGGATCAGGGTCAGAATGGGTTATTATTCCATTGACAGTTTAAGACATGCGGACTGTACTTCCATGTGGAAGGGAGCTGGAAAGCATCTGGCTCAGATGAGATAGCAACAACAAGGAATGTCACAGGGGTCTTGGTAGATCCTTTCAGTACTGCTTCTAATTAATCCCTCTCCAGGCTCTCTAGAACTCTTATTCAATTTTTACGCAAGGACACATCCTTTTCCCTTCCATCCTCATCAAATGCAATCTCATGTCTCAACCGTGGAGCTGCCATGAGTGACATTGACTTTATTTAGTCTGGGCAGACTGGGAGAATTGTTGCTTCTGCTGCCTGACTGTTGGATTGAATGGAGGGATTGACAGCTCTGATGCCCCATTACACACTTGAAGAGATTTATGTTATTGACATTGTTGGTCACTTGAGTCAGAAGATCTGCTTTTGAGATTTTGACTATGTCTCAGGCAAGTTTCCTCATGGTTAAATGGGATGATAATAAGTTGCACTACCTAGGGTTGTTAGGAAGAGGGTGCTTTATTATTCACATTTGCGTCTTGGAATTCATTTTCCCATAGAGACATAGGGTGTAGTTATGTCACATAGGTCTATGGCGGACTTCAGAGTTAGAGCTGAGTTCAAAAGCTTGACTCTGACAAATATCAGGTTATTTTAGCTCTTTTTTTTTTTTTGGTGGGACCCTTTTGGGCTGTTTGTTAAAAATCTATCTCCTATCTCCTATCTTTTCAATGTAATAATAAAATACATAGGATTACAAAGGAAACAAGTTAATTAAATATTAAAATAGTTATAGTTATAAAATTATTAAATTAATATTAAATTAAAATATTTATATTTAAAATTAAATTAAAATAGTTATAACAATATTTAATATAAAACAAACGAGTTCACAGACCCAAAGTTAAGAACCCATGCTTTGTTTGTTATTCAGTCATTTTAGTTTTGCCCGACGCTTCATGATCCCATTTGGGGTTTTCTTGGCAAAGATACTGGAATGGTTTGTTGTTTCTTTCTCTAATTCATTTTACAGATAAGGAAACTGAGGCTAAGGTGAAGTGACTTGGAAAGGTCATATGGCTGATATTTGTCCAAGGCCATATTTGAACTCAAGTCTTCCTGCACTAATACCTAAATTACAGAGTAGTTGCCTTTTGCTTTGATACAGAGAATTTTCTGAGGAAGTTCCCTATTCCCTATACCAAGAAAAATCTGGCCTCCCTCAAAATAGTAAAAGATAAAAAAAAGTAAAAAATCGTGGGTTCAATAATTCTTTGTCATCTTGCCTTTTAGGATTATTACCATAAATTTTTTTCTATAGGAGAATATTTCCTGAGTTCCAGATTTCTTAATTTTTGGAATTCAGCTAAATACATTTATTTAGCATTCCTGCTCGGGTCAGAGAGTGTAGATAAATTGAATATAATTTGAAAATTGTATATGGCCAAGTCTAAAAGCATTTAATAAGTACCTGTTGTGTGCCAGGTACTTTTTTAAGGACTGGAGAATATAAAGGGACCAAAAAAACCAGTTTCTGTCCTCAGGAAGCTTACACGCTTGTGAGTTTAAAGCATGTTCTTATGATATAACTTTACTCAGTAGTACTATAAATTCATTTTCTCAGAGAGTGGAGAATACTTTTTCATTGAAGAATTTTCAGATTTAATTCTGAATCCCATTTGATGCTCATTTGTTTAAAGAATATCTAATCTGATTGTGCGTTTGCAATCAGAGATGGTTTTTCGGAAGACAAAGCCTAAAGAAAAATATAACAATCTGATGCAGGTTCTTTAAAACAGAGCATAATAATCTTTAAGTTAAATGGTAGACACTAGGAATGGGATGTTGTGAGTGACAGGGATTAACCTTTTAAAAGCACTGAAAGACTTTAAAAAAAAGTCTTCTAGAAATCCTTTTTCTACTTTAATGCAATATACTGAATGTAATTTAATTTTCTTTTGATTCAGAATTCTGTTATGCATCATGTTTGTCATTATGAATTTCAGTCATCATTGCACTGAAAGCTAAGAAATAGAAAAATCGATAGCTATTCGAGATGTAGGAGATCAGACTGATTCAGTGACCTACCTGGAAATCGCTTCCCCTACTCCATTTAGAATAAACACACAGTCAGCTTTCCTCATTTTGTTTCTTTTCTTTTAACTTATGCACTACATAAGTTAATACCTACTAGAGTAGAAATAGGCAGACTTGGCTGAAAAAGAATGATTTGATCTTGATTTAAGTTTTTAAAGGAGATAGACCACGTTCCATAATTAAATTACAAAAACATCTACAAAATTGTTCTGCTGATTGTTTTCATAAGATAATACCTCTAAGCGTCTATGTCTAACTTCATGAAACCTAAACTGATCTTTAGGAAATGTATTGCTCAGCCAAGAGCATTTACAAAGAAAAGTCTTTTACATTTTCATTGGGGATTGGACTAGAGAGTGGCTGCTTATTGCCTGTTTCTTTCAGTGAAAACCACAAATGACTTATGACTTAAATGTGTCCACATTTTTATCAGATCTATGATCTATGGAGAGCTAGGAGTTCTGGGTAAAAGAGCTATAGTTTTTATTCATACTTTTTTATACTGGAAAATTTTTGTCCATGTTCTTCCATAAAAATTCCATAGAAGATTGATCCAATGTACTGATGTGTTTTGCTTTTTGTTGTTGTCGTTGTTGTTTTTAACAGTTGATGGGCATCTGGACAACGTTTGAGTGGTTTCAGTCCATGACTTGATCACCTCCTTTTCCTGTCATATAGGTATAAAGCCACTCTTTATATCTGTTGTTTATAATGTACTCCAATTTCTTCATGCCCATCATAGTCTTGCTATTGCATATTGGATCACCTGCAATATTTATTATTGGAGGTTGTGGCATTACCACAACCTCTGGTTATGGGATTACCAGAAGGATATCATTGTTAAAATGAAGATTGAGTTTTTTTGTTTCGCTTGCCTGCCTGCCTTCCTTCCTTCCTTCCTTCCTTCCTTCCTTCCTTCCTTCCTTCCTTCCTTCCCTGAAGCAATTGGGATTAAGTGACTTGCCCAGGGTCACATAGCTAGGAAGTGTTAGGTGTCTGAGATCAGATTTGAAGTCAAGATGTCCTGAATTCAGGGCTAGTGCTCTAGCCATTGCACCACCTACCTGCCCCATTGGGTTTCATTTTGGTATGATTAAAAGCCCTAGGAAATTTCCCAGTGCAATCTAAGTCACTCTCTTACTCCAGTTTTGAACTCAGTCCCAGTTCTCAGTCCCAGTCCGAGGGACATCTTAGTGAGTCGTCCATCCAAACTTGGCCATTCGTCATCCATTTGTTTTTTCCTATGTGCACTATTAGATTGTTCTCCTTCAAGTGTTTGGGGATCTCACTGGGGAAAAGTTGTCATTATGAAGCTTAAAGCAAAGAATTAGAAATTAAAGCTTAGTTTTTAGAATATCATAGCAGAAAAAAGTCTAGAATCAGTTTTAAAGAATGTTTTATATTTTACATACACTATTTTTTTAAACCTCATCCATAAAATATTCTTCTATTCCTCAGTGTGGAATAGACTTATGGTCTCCCATGTCCCAGTTCAATCCTTTTTTTTTTTTTTTTTTAACTTTTGTTTATTTTTTCTCTGCTCTCACCTCTTAACTCCCCAACCCTAATTCCCTAACCCCCACTCCCATGCTCTTCAGTTGTATCCAACTATTTGTGACCCCATTTGGGGTTTTCTTAGCATAGACATTGGAGTGGTTTGTCACTTTCTTCTCCAGCTCATTTTACAGACATGGAAAATGAGGCAAACAGGGATAAGGACTTGTCCTAGGTCATACAATTAATATGTAAGATAGGATTTAAATTCAGGTCTTGTTGCACTGTGCTACCTGTTTGCCCTGTCTTCACTATTATTTTGTATACTTTTGGTATTTTTTTTTTTTAACAAATACTAGAGATTCTGAAAGTACCAGAGAAAAAGTAAAAAAATCTGGCACTATTATAAAATTAAGTGGATTAAATTATTGGTCCATGAAAAATGGTTCACTTAGAAATGATTTATAAAGTAGTCAGACACAATATATTACATTGTAATATAATGTAACCATCTGATGTGTAACCATCTGAATAGCATTAAATCTGGTAGAAGGAAAAAAAATCTCAACATAACCAGAAAAATAGCCCAAACCCTCTAAGGATTGTAGGGACTGCTAGGTGATGTTGTGGATAGATTGCTGAGTTTGGAGTCAGGGAGTCTTCCTGAGTTCAAATGTAGCTTCAGACACTTACTAGCTGTGTGACCCTGTGTCACTCACTTAATCCTGTTTACCTCAGTTTCTTAATCTGTAAAATGAACTGGAGAAGGAAATGGCAAACCAATGAGTATAGCTAAGAATTGTATATCAAAGATTGATCAGTTTGCTAGTGCTTTCATTGGCTCTTTTCTTTTTGTCTTTTGGATATGAATAATTTTACTTTTATAAATATGTACTTATACTTCAGAATAATCTATAAGAGAACCATCAAATACTATAATCTTATTTATCCTATGGGGTTGACATATTTTTAGAGGTCTAAGAGAAAATGTAAAAATTTTACTCGTGGGATAGTTGAAAATAATAAAGGGGAAGTAGTACGTCTTGATCATTGCTTGACTGTTGCTGTCCAGCTGTTGTTGGTTTGATGACTTCAGCGCAGGAGTGTTTTTAGTAGACAAATTACCAGCTAAAGTGATTAAGATCAAAGACTTATATAATAGATGTTAGCTATTTCTGCTCATAGATCTTGGTAAGAATAACTTGATTGAGAGTCTTTTGTATACTCTTCCTGAGATTGTATGACTTCATTTGGGTGTTAAGTAGAAAGCTGCTAAACTGGTTTATTATTTGGTTTCTTTGTGTCAGTAAAGCTGGCTTCTCCTGAGTTACAATCGAAGAAGTCTTCTCTTAAGAGAAGTGGGGAGCCTGAACATCATGGTATGGAGCCCATAAGATGGGATTTGGATGTAAAATGTGCCAGGTCAGCTGGCAGGAAAATTGATGAGGCTGGAACACTAACATCCCAAGGAGTAATAGCAAAAGGTAATGTGTTAAATGAAGCAGTCATCAATCCCAGGAAGGAGAATAGTGGCGAGGCATTCAACAGATCATTGACATTCTATCCTGAGTCAAAGATTTTCTCTTTATTCAGTCTTACTCATTTTCTCACACGTGTTAAACAGGCTTGTTAGGTTGCAGGTGCATATTAAATAAGTGATATGATACAGTTTTGTACAATAAACAAAGAGAAGTTGAGAAAATGCCAAATTGACTGTCAATAGACTAAAACAGGCCACAGAGGAAGTAAGAAATACTAAACCAGACAATGATAATCATGTTTAAATGTGATTTAATTGTGAACACAAGCTTTCGCAGTAGTAAAAGCAGCAGCTGAGGTTTTTGTAGTTTGGAAATATTAAATATGTGATTAGAATGAAATGGTTAATGGGATTAAGAAAAGATTTTTTTTTTTAAGTTTCAAGATTCTTTGATAGGCATTAAATCTAAGCATTCAATAAAATTCAGGTTGATGTTGAGTGTGAAAAAGATTTAATGAATTACTGAAGTTTACAAAGAAGTTTTCAAGTTTGTTCACATTGGTGGAAAAAAATCTTAAATGTAAAAGTAAGCCCATCCTGGTGAAATGTGCTAACTGCTAATAAGTAAGTAGTAGTAGAATTGGTAGAAATAGTTTTGGACTTGAAGTTGGGAGAAGCCTGGTTTTGAATCCTGAGTCTTATTATCTGTGGTGATAATTACTTTGAGTCTTGGGGTTCTCCTCTGTATGAGGGAGAGAAAAGAGGCAGGGGCAATGACGATACTTTTACTCCTTGTCTCACAGAATGATTGTGTGGTTTAAATCTCAAAGTGCTATATAAATTGTCATTTACTGTAAATTGAATAATAGCATCTTAATCAGTATCTGTTTAGGAGGTAACTAGTTGTCTTGGTGTATAGAACATTGGGCCTGGAATCAGAAGAGTTCAGATCAGAGAGCTGTGTGATCCTGAGGAAGTCTCTTAAACTTTATTTGCCTTAATCCACTGAAGAAGGAAATGGCAGACCACTCCAATATGATCCCCATGGTCATGAAGAGTCAGATGTGGCTGAATCATTGTACAAAAACTACAGTCTGTTTAGTACTTACTATATACTGGGAGCTGGATTTTGTCAAAGTCCTTGCCCTCAAGAATCTTAACATATAGAGTAAAGAAGATGAGACTAATATAACAGAACAGTAATCAATATAAGCAATAGTAGTGAAATGATAAATTGTTATAGATTTGGGTGAGAGCTCAGAGGAGGGCTTCATGGAGGAGATGGGGCTTGCATAGTCAGAAAGGAAAGGGAGAGGCAATTTAAGGAAGGGGAATAACATGAATGAAGTATAAGTATGGTGTATTTAAGAGATGCTATGAGAAGCAGTGTGATCTAAGACTAGAATGCTAGTCTTGAGTCTGTATTCAAGCCCTGTCTCTCACACATTCTGCTTGTTTGATCCTGAGTAATGTGCTCACTTGTATTTGTGGAAGGCGTTTTTTCCTCTGGGTCTTTTCTATAGGATAAATCATGAGCCCAGTTTTTTTTTTTTTTTTATCTGTTGCCTAAAGAAACTGATCTTAAATGTAAAATCTTATCACTTTAATTTATGGGAGGGAAAAAAAGCTTAAAACATCCAATCTGGACAAGGGATGGCTAGATAAAAGTTTGTAGGGAAAATATCTAAGGGTGTTAAAGAAAAGTGAACTTGATACGGATTTATTGTGTGGTTGGCTGGAAAAAAAAAGCTAATGTAGTCTTGAAATGTATTCATATAGATATATGTCAAGGATTTTGGATGTATTTGTGCCTACCTCTAGGACCACATTTTAAGAAAGATTTTGGTGAATTGTAGAATGTCTGGAAAAAGTGGCCAAAGACCTTAAAATCATGTTGTATCATGCTTGTTAAAGTACTTGAGGAGAAGGTGGTAACTTCTTCAATAATTCTTGAATATGTTTTATGTGAACTCTTTTTCTCTTCCTAGTTAATGATGAAAATTTACTACCAAAAAACCCCTCAAAACCCTGCTGACTAATTTATTTGTCATTAAATATAAAGGAAGCAAAACAGATAGATGTTGTTCAGTTCTTTTCATTTTAAGAAAAAACCTTCAGGCTTAGAAAATGGCATCAGTTCATTTTTCTTTCACCAGAATTCTACAGTGGAAGATCAGATGATGGCTTTTTGAGTATCTTGTGGAGGGGACTTTTTTGCAGATATGGATTGGACTAGTGGGCTGGAGCGAGGTCTTCCAACTTGGATTCTATGTTCTGAACATAGCAATGAGTTTGTAATGCAGTAGTAAAAAATAAAGGTGAAATCCAGGCAGAGAAATTTATATTTGCTCCTGTAGAAAATTGTGAAACTCAAAGGAGTAAATCTAAGCTTTGTCATTTTTAAGAAGTGATAACTTATCCATGTAACACATAATAAGCATGAATAGGAAAGGTCTCATTTGTTATGAAGAAGCTGCCATCTTTTCCAGTGCAGTGTTTTGAGATGCTTCTAGCTATCTCATTTTTTTTGGACTATCTAAAATAGAAAAGTTGCTGTAGCTAAAAGGCCTTGAAAACAATGCCAGACACATAGTAGAAACTTAATGATACTGGTTGACATTGCTAGATTGTCACAATCCACTGTAAACTGGATTATTAATATTTTTCAATGCCATCTAATTTAATACCAGTATCATTATTATAATGATGAATTATAATAAAAAAGACATGTACTCTGAGGAAATTGTAACACTGGAGTTAGGAAAGAAATTGAATCCAAGCCACTAGTTAGCAATCAGTAGAAGCCTGAAAAACAAATTTCCACAATGCATTGCAGCAGCTAAAATTAACTGAATAGAAATGTTGCTGCAAGAATTTCAGGTATATGCTCAATGTCTAGTTTTATCACCCAGATAAGGAATAGACCAAGTGAATATAGATTTTTGATTAAAGTTGACAGTAGCAGCCAAGAAGACAGATAATAGAATCATAAATTTAAATAACACATCTACTGGTAGTATTTAAAAAACAACCACCACCAAAACTTTAAAGAAACATTTTGGAGGTTTGTCATAATTTTTTTCTTTGGAGGCCTATTTTAAATAGCATAATAAATGTTTAATTGACTTCTCTGGACTTCCCATATGCTAAATAAATTGTTGGACTAGAAAATGGAAGTTACCATCATAGCATGAAAGTATTAGCTCAGTGATATGGGCAGTGGAAATATCTTTTCAGTGAATTATGGTAGAAATAGACAAATTGCATGATTTTGGAATTTTGTATTTTTATGATGATTGAAAGCTAACTATGGTTGAATGACTCAAGTGGATAGTTCTAATAAAAGAATTCCAGTAGACAACAGTAATTTTTATTTACAACTGGACGGGAAGTTCCCAACTTATAAATGAGTTTTGTTCCAAGAATTTTATATCATTTTTTGGATCTCAGATTTTTTTTTTCCTCTTTGAAATGATGGTATAAATGATAGTTTCCAGGCTAACCCACAGAAATTTAACTGGCAATATAGTTGAAATAATGTACATTTGTAATGAAAAACTGTGGAAAATAATGTTGTTGCTATGAAATAAAACAAAAACAACTGAATGAGAAATAGTTTTCAGTTGCTCTTAAATGCTGATGTTTGGAGGAAAACAAAAGGTTGGGAAGACTTTTTAGAGATTCTCAAAGGTCTTTTCCACATAATAAAAAACTGGTGCATTCAATCTCTAATTTCATTTCAAGAGCTTTATTTTTATTTTTTCTGGTTGTGATTGTGTCACAAGCACTACTCTTTGCTTATTGTTCATGAATAGTTGTTTTTTAGGTAGGACCAAAGAATTAGTGAAAGGATTTTTTTTCGAGCTAACTGGGCATGAATTTAAAAAGAGGGGGAAAAGAAGAGGATTACAGATATGTATGTGTGTCAAAAATATGTCAAAAATACAAAATTCTAAAATCATGCAAATAGATACAGGCAGTTTCCTATATTGGTGACAAGTGGTACAGTAAACCTAATTACAGCTTGGTTTGCTGTTTGGAATATACATTTTTAAGGCAAATTTTAAAATTTATTTTGAATCTTGAAGGCTTCTTTGAACCTTTTTATATCTCCCTATCCAATTAACTCCTTATCAGAGCAACTTTGTTTGGATGTTGGTGGCAGAGAGGTGGGGAGGGAAGTAATGGGCCTTGTTCTGCTTATTGGATATTGATTGATTTTTGTGTCTGGATAATGCAAACTTGTGTTGCATGGAAATTTTTTATGGAAGCTGAACATATGACATGTTAACTATTTGTAATATATGAATTGTTCACATATTTTCTAGAAACTTATAATAGGAGATAGAGCATATTATTTATTACATTTGAAAAAAATCTGAACTCAAATTTGTGAGTTTTCTTTATTATTTGCTTATTTTTGGTGGGGACAATAGTATGTTGGACAACTTTATGTATCTTTCGTTGATTACTTTCCTCTCCACTTCCTCCCCCCAAATAATTGGCCCTTCCTTTGATTATAAACTATAAATAACTAAACTAAGAGTTATTTTCCTCCTTTATTTTTAACTTTCCACATGTTTCATGTGGAACAGCTAGATGGTGTTAGGCGTGGAGTGAGGAAGACTTTTCTTCCTGAAATCTAATCTGGCCTTGGACATGTAATGGACAAATTACTTAATTCTTTCTCTCTCTCTCTCTCTCTCTCTCTCTCTCTCTCTCTCTCTCTCTCTCTCTCTCTCTCCGCCTTGGTTTCCTCATTTGTAAAATGAGCTGGAGAAGGAAATGACAAGCTATTCTGATATTTCTTCCAAAAGAACCTTAGATGGGGTCATAGAGTTGGAAAAGACTGAAACAACTAGATAATTTTAATGTAACACTTTGGATGCAGCAATTATTCAATAAATGTTTGTTGATGCATTAATGCTTGTCAGAACAATCACTAGCTTTAAGACAGTAAATGTGAAGAATAAAGATAAAGAAAGGAACACCAAAAAGTAGCTAATTATTTCTGTATGATGTATTAGTAATATGTCTTTAGCAGTTTCTTTAAAAGCATTTCCCTACAAACATATATAGAGAATATTTGATACATAGGTATTGTATGGTTCCTCATATTTCTCATGGGAAGATGACATCCACATAGATTTGGGTTATTTAGCATTTGCCTCCTTGTAAATTATGTAATTACTTCTCTGACTAACATAGGTTAAAAAAAGTAACTGAGTCAAATTCAATTCCAGGAAATATTTAATTTAGTCTTGGGAGTTTTCCCTTGAAGTGTATTTACAAGGATATTTACATTGTGTTTAACACAATGTGATTTCTCTCCCATCAAGCCAGATGGCGTTCTGCAGCCACAGAAGGAAGAATGCTGCAGTTGCACTTTTTAGGTTGCATGTGGTATCAGTTAACGTGAACAATAATGTTACCCCCAAGTGTAGTTATTGTGTCACTTTTTAATTGATACTTGCAAATACATGCTGTTACCCTTTAGCTCTGATTTTATCTTGAATCAAAATATGTTAAGAGCGTGTGATAAGAAGATGTCAGAAAACTTTTTAGCTACAAACACACACTATGTCTTTTCCAATTAAAGTGTAGTAGATTATATGAGTAAGGCAATGAACGAATAATAGTTTCTAAAATTAACCATCAAAGTTCCCAGAGTATGTTTCTATTATGTTGTTGCTTAGAGCCAAAGTCAATCACAATATGGATTTCAGTGGTATTTTTTCAGCTTGTTTATTTGCTTGAAAGATTTTGAACCTCTAAAGATAATGGTGGTAGTTAATTCTTCATTGGGAATAGCATGGTGTGGTTCACAGGCCACAGTATTTGGAGACAGAAAATGTGAGTCTAAATACCACCTCTATCACTTATTATCAGTATGACCTTAATGTGTCTCTGCTTCAGTTTCCCCATCTATAAAACAGAGGGGTTTGACAAGATGGCCTCTAAGATCTCTTCATTATTTCACTATTTATAGAAGAAAGATTGCGTTATGTGACACTATAGTAAATTCTTGGCAAGTAATAATAGAATGGAATACACATGAAAGTATAGAGTAGATGATGTGTACATGTATTTATCCAGAAGCTATCTGGAGGAAGAGTCTTATCTTGTGTTTGTCTTTGCTTCTTCATTCCTATGCAAACAGTTAGTCCTTATTAATATTCTAGCTTTACAGGTAAGTAAACTGAGGCTTACAGAGGTTATTGTGATAGTAAGCTTCAGAGGGAAGATTTGATTTTTGATTCCAAGCCCAGGACCCTATTGATGTTGCCATATTGCCTCTCTTGAGAGATGCTTAATAAAGTCTTAATGAGTTAAACATAATCAAATAAATATGTTCTTATGGTCATTGTTTGAATGAAGGTTAACTGGGTTAAGATACAGTGTTTCTAAAGCACTTATTTTGGCAGGATTACATTTTTAATGCATGACATCATATAGCGGAAAAAAGCTATAGGATGTTGGCTATAGAACGACTTCCTTCTATTCAGATTTAAAAGTGTAAAGTAATCTTCCATATTTAAAACAAAGAAATTTTGTGTTAGGTCATTTCACTTTTGAACTCTGTACTGATTTAGCATATGCTTTATTTATACTCATCTAGTCATTTTATTGCCTTTCATCAATAGGTTGTTCTTGGAGACTATAAAATTTTGTCTGCTGATGTCACATTCCAAATATGGCATTTTGCTCATTTGTAGAAGATGTACTTAGGCAATGAGGTGGCAAAGTGGATAGAGTATTGGGCCTGGACATAGGAAGACCTCAGTTTAAGTATGGCCCCTGACAATTGCAGCTGTGTAATTTTGGGGCCTCAGTTTGCCTCAATTTTCTCAACTATAAAATGTATATAACAGTACCTATCTTCCAGGATTGTTGTGAAGATCAAATGAGATAATATGTATAAAATGCTTAGTGGCACTTAATAAGTGCTATGTAAATGCTTATTCCCTTCTCTCTTTGATGGGAGAGAAGGATTTTACTCAAATTCACTAAAATGGGGATATTTACTCAAATTCAATTAAATGAATATATTTGGAACTTTTAGAGCTGTTACCTATGAATTAAGCTAAATGAAATTAAAAAAAAAAAAAGACAAAACCAAAATGTTTGCCAGAGATATTACAAGCCACCTTTCTTAGATTTTCAAAATTCTCAAAACCTATTTAAATGCCTTATATGTACTTTCTCACATTGGACTCTAGTCAGAATTAGCAAACTCTCAGAATCTCAAGGCCATTTAGCCCAACCTGATCATGAACCAACCTGTTCATCTTTCTCCTGTGTGTCTGGAAAGTTGTCATATAGCCTTTGTTTAAAAGCCTCTTCCCTAGAGGGAAGGAAAGAAAATCTCTTTTCTTTTGTTCTTCCTTTCTTCCTTCCTTCCTTCCTTCCTTCCTTCCTTCCTTCCTTCCTTCCTTCCTTCCTTCCTTCCTTCCTCCCTCCCTCCATCCTTCCGTCTGTCCCTCCCCCTCTCTCTTTCTCTCTTTCTTTCTCTTTCTTTCTCTTTCTTTCTTTCTTCTTTCTTTCTTTCTCTTTTTCTCTTTCTTTCTCCTTTCCTTCCTTCCTTCTTTTCTTTCTTTCTTTCTTTCTTTCTTTTTTTTTTCTTTCTTTCTTTCTTTCTTTCTTTCTTTCTTTCTTTCTTTCTTTCTTTCTTTCTTTCTTTCTTTCTTTCTTTCTTTCTTCCAATATTCCATAATTTCAATAGTTATAATGATTTATGAGAATATATATACTAATTTTAGAATGAAGCAATAATGTAATTTTTTATTCTAAGCATTATTTGATTTTCTTTTTTTGTTGTTGGTCAATTTC
Source organism: Antechinus flavipes (assembly GCF_016432865.1). Taxonomy (NCBI): domain Eukaryota; kingdom Metazoa; phylum Chordata; class Mammalia; order Dasyuromorphia; family Dasyuridae; genus Antechinus; species Antechinus flavipes. The sequence goes on along the minus strand of NC_067402.1, from coordinate 47,259,856 downwards.
TATTCCTGTTAAATCCTAACTTTAAAAAAGATTTATTTATAGAGGTGTGTCTTACTACCAGGTTGGGATGAATGAATTTTGGGCAACCTGCTTTCACATTATGGGGGTTTAGAGGTGTTTTTTTTTTTTTTTTTTTTTTTTTTTTTTTACAGTGGGAGAGAGTGCAGCAACATTTTGACATGAAGCTGTACCTAGTGCTCTCAAGATCAGGAAAGATAGCTATGATCGGGGGAGGGGGGAATATATTTCCTACTACCCACCATGGTAGATCCTGAGACCTCTTACCTGTGTAATTCTCATTTACACAAAATAGTCTCAATATCACCATTAACTCAAATGAAAATTTTTACTAAATAAAAAACTGTAAGCAAGAATAATCATAACATTGAATTATAATATTTCATTATAATTCAGTCATATACTCGATTTATACTCTCTTATCAGTGCAAGAAATATCTCTGGGAGAGAGTGGACATATACATAGAAACCCAGTGATAGGCACAAGGGTAAATATACTTCTGTGCCTGGGATAATACACAACTCTGGACTACAGACTATGACTGTGTATCAAATGCAAAGATAAGGATGTTGCTGCTAGCAGCTGGCTGCTTGTTTTTCAGTCCTCAGAGCTCACCTGCTGGTCAGAGTTGATTGTTGGCTACTTTTAGGCTGCTAAAAATGTCAAACTCTTTTAGCACATAGCTACTCTTTGCACCATGAAAGTGTTACCTTCATAAACTTGGAAAACTCCTATAAACTTGTGCATCCATAATCAGAAAATGCATATTATTACAGAGGCCCTGAGCCACACTCAAGTACATGCCTCTGGTGCTTCTGGTGCCTTTTCTATGAGTTCTAAGATGCTCTCTCTTCTCTTGAATCCATCCTGGACTCCCAGTGACTAGTGCAGAGCAGCTATACCTCTGTTTACCTTTTCTTTAGCTCATTTTTCAGTTGTAGAATTCCAAACAGGCAGCCTTTAAAAATTAAAAAGTTTTTGATCCATATCTAGGTACACCATATTATTATTTTATTCTAATCGATTATACTTCTCGATATTTTAGTTTTTTTCTTAATTATTTTCTTTAAAATTTGTCAATATTTTATTTTTGTCAATCCTTTATGTTTATGGGTTTTCACCAGTGGCTTTTGTAATTAAATCTTGGGGTGGACATTTTTATAAATAGTCCCAGTATTTGCTTGTGAGTGAATGTGACTATCTTTATAGAATTTATGAATTGGAGTTTAACAAATAACCTGCTGCAGCATGCTGCTTTCAGACAGGTGTTGATGCACAGTTTTCAGGACAAGTAGCTATTTGTTCTCTTTTTGTAAATCTGTATGTACAGAGAGTGCACAAAAGCCCTTTGGTTGTTTTATTTCAGTGTTTTGTCACTCTGATGTTTAGTGCATTTTAATAGCCAATTGAGATCCCTGTTTCTTCTTTGATTTTTTGTGGATTAGGAAAAAAGAATCATTTTCAAACTTCTGTACTTCTGTTTTCGGGGTTATTTGATTAATAACTTTTATCCCCCATTTTTATGCTAACCAACTACAAATCTTTTAACTTTTCATGTTTTAATATACAGAGCTACAAAATTACCATTTATTTATTCTTTTACTCACTTATTCATCTGCCTGTCAACTTTCCCTCTTTCCCTCTGATTAGGTAGGTAACATGGTGAGTAGAATATTGGGGCTTGAAGTCAGATCTGAGTCCAGATGTAGCCTTGTTGGGCAAGTCACTTAACCTCGGTTGCCTCGGTTTTCTCATCTGTAAAATGGGGACAGTAATAGCACCTGTATCCCAGGATTGCTGTAAGGATCAAATGAAATAACATTTATAAAGTGCTTAAAGGCACAGTACCTGGTACATAGTATGATGCTATGTAAATTCTAGCTATAATTATCTATGACTAATCTATCCATTTAAATATTAATTCATTCATTCATTTATTGATTGATTTAGAGTGGTCATTCTTACCATAGTTGTTTTTGGTAGTTTGCATAAGAAGACTTATTTCCTAAGTGAAAAATAAGATCGTGGAAGGAGACCACTTTATCTTAAAGGGGACATATCCATTAACCTTAGCTTGTTTAGATTTCTCAGCCCCATTTTCAGACTTTTCTCTAGCTGGCTTTATTTGTTGGTGTCACTCTCATTCAAGTATTAGTAATGTTTTGGGTGTTTTTTTTTTCCTCTGGAGATTCTGATGTAATGTGATTCATTTCTTTAATCACCGAAACTGCTATGAATTAGAGGACATTGAACCTCTTCTGTGCTGTGGAAAACAGCCTCATCCTCCATAGAAACCAACTGTAGAGCTAGGACAGCACTTTATGCCCTTACTTTGGTAGTTGGGAATTTAATGACTTACTGATGAGTGATTTAAAATAATAATGACAAAATCTTAGATTTATAAAGTCCACTTTCATCCAGGGAGGTGAACGTTCAACAGGAGCCCTCCATTTACTCTCATATCTGAGTAAGATCGGAGATAGAAAAATATTACTTATATGGGAGGAGTAAGGAAAGAAGGCTGCATTGAAGCTCTTGATTTTGTGAGGAAAGAGGCAGTAGTATTGAGGTGGATAAAATATTGAATTTGAAGTCAGGGAAACTTGGATTAGAATTTCTCTCTAGCATAATAATAGTAATAATAATAACATTTATGTAGCACTTGCTATATGTCAGTACTTTGTGCTAAACACTTTACAAATATCTCATTTGATCCTCATAGCAACTCTTAGTTGTGGAGCTATTATTGCTCTCATTTTACAGACAAAGAAACTGAGGCAGACAGAGATTAAGTGACTTGCTGAAAGTCACATAGATAATAAGTGTCTGAGGCCAGATTTGAATTCAGGTTTTCTCTGTGTCTCAGTTTCTTCACCCCTAATGGAAATAACAAGAAAGCTCATATCACAGCTTGCGAGCATCCTTTGAGACTGTTTAAATGTCACCTGCTAATATGATTGCCATAAGAGTATAGATTTGAGCTGCTGGGACCTTACAGATCTTCTTGCCCAACTTGTTTGATTTTAAATCTCTGTCTCTGTGTGGGCAGAGTCCCCATGTGGAGTCCATGCTATGTCTTTGACAAGGTTTTGGGGCAAATGGCTCCATTCAGTAAGGGAGGGTCCTGAACATCCTATTCTAAACAGGTTGGATGGGGGCGGTCAGTGTGAGTTTTCCTTAAGTTCAGAATGTTTTGAAAAGATGACTGGGAATGAGAAATTAGAAGAATACAATGAGGGCTCCCACTCAAACCCCCCCCCCCCCCTCCAACATGTCATCTGCCGTTGTAGAGCACGCGTGGTAGAGCTGCAGAGGGAGGAGGCTTCTCTGCGGCCAGCTTCAAGGCTGCAGATGCTCCTGTGTATTCTTGCAGCTCCACAGAAGTTGCAGCAAGGTTGCTGACCTGTCCTCCTCGCTGTGTCAGAGAGAGGGATGCACGGCTTCCCAAACAGCTCGTAATCTGCACCACGAGTCCTTCCTAGTGTAGAGAGGTGATAGGAGAGGACTGGGAGCGGACTGGTGATAGGGTTGGGAACCTATGACTGAGTGCATCTTTGTGTGTCTGGGAGAGATCTTCCTTATAAAGAAATCACTCTGCCGTCCTCTCCTCCGGTTGATCTGGTACAGAGAATCTGAACTGTGATTTGAAGTGGGTATTGGTCCCCAAAATAAGCCATGAATCCAGGGCAGCTTTCATGGGACTCAAACTGCAAAATTCAGGCCCTGAGAAATTACATGATGTGGCTCAAGGTTTTACTGCAGGTTATGGTAGGGCTTAGATCTAGTGTCTTCCTTACTAAACCTGGCTGGTTCTGGCTTTTGTTTATTTATTTTTAAGAAAAAAAAAAGGTTTATTTTTAGCCCACAGGAAGAAGCTTCTCATTAGTGTGACAGTCCAAGCAGCCTTGGTAAGTCTGGAAGTGAAGGAGCATTTTTCTTCCCTGTACAACTTTCCAACATGCAGTGTACCTTGGGAAGTTTGCTGTTGCATCCAGAAGGTTAGACCCGAGTCAGTCATCATAAGGATTGTTTTTATAAGACAAGTAATAGCAATGTGAAGTCAGCAAGACTTGCCAGCAGTGTTAACATTAGACTAATATTAGTCTTTTCATTTCAATTCTTTTGATTTTGTAGATAAAAGTGTGAGAGAGAAATAATATGGGAATATAGAAATTAAAGCACGCACTGTCGTATTATATCTTATTTTAATTTCCTTGTAGCTTCATATCTGTGTAATCTAACATAGGCATTTTAGAAAGATGGCTAATAATTAGCTTTCCAGTTTGTTCGGATCTCCCCCTGGGAGTCATAATCATCAGACAAAAGTCCAGACTTATTTAATGTTGTTTTTTTCCCCCTCCTTCAAATATGCTCGCTAAAGAACCAAAGTTTTAGTATCTTTTAGTCACATCATACTAATAGGCCTTTTTCACTTTTTGTGTGTGTAGAGCTCAGGACAGTGCTGTGAGATAGACCCTTCTTTATTTTTTTCCTTTTTTTTCAATATAAATATTTTATTTTATTTTATAATAACTTTATATTGACAGAATCCATGCCAGGGTAATTTTTTTTACAACATTATCCCTTGCACTCGCTTCTGTTCCGATTTTTCCGCTCCCTCCCTCCACCCCCTTCCCTAGATGGCAAGCAGTCCTATATACGTTTAGACCCTTCTTTAAATTCAGAATATTTTTTTATAGTTTTCCCTTCCTGCACCCGCTCTAGGGCCCCATCCTTGCCCTCACCTATTTCACCAGCAAATCTGCCATTTGGGCCTATGATAGAAGAATCTGCATAACAGTGTGATCTTCTGAGAAGAAAATTCTTTTCCCAGAATTCCTCTCTCCAATATTAATAGATAGTTTTAACTTATATGTGAGAAACAAGATTTAGGTACTTTCTGTCCTTCTGCTTCTCTCACCCCTTATTGAAAAAGTAAGAACCCATTTCACATCATCAGCTTATTTGCTTTGTGACATCTAAAATGCTGCTCCCTGCCACGTATCATTCTCAGAGGTAATAAAAATGTCGTTACTTCTGTAGAATGTAAATATTAAGGCTGGTGTCTAAAGGTCGTGATTTAAATTCAAAATGCTCGTAATTCTTTATACTTAAATATTTATGGAGCATTCGTTGGGCATTAGTCCATAGTGAATGAGCCCTGGCGGAGGGCAGATTGGCTTCCTTATGGCAGTACAGACCTTCAGAAGGAAGCCGTGACAGTGAAAAGCTTTTGTCCCTCCTGTGCCCTTCTCTGTCCCAAGGCCGTGTTCTCTTCAATGAGAAGAAGCCCCTGATAGCCAGGATGAGTTCCAAGTCCTGCTCCGTCACCTTGGACAGCACCCGAGATCCCTCCCTGGGCTTTAACTTCTCATCTGTAACATAGAAGATGGTGGGTGGTAAATACACCATCCTTAAATAGAGACAGTAATACTTTTACTACCCATTGTTGTTATTGTGAGCCTCATTTAGACAGTGTCTATAAATCACCCATGTAAGTAGATGCAGTTATTGTTATCGTGCTCTTGTGTATGAGGATGTTAGCTTTGGGAGACATTTTAGAGGTTATGTGGTTTATTCTTTCCTATTTATTGGGGAAGAAGTTGACATGTTGAATTGTGAAATTCACATTACAGGGGTTCATCCCCATTTATACCAACCATATCATCTCTCAGCTGCTATTGTTTGTTATCGTTCAGTCATTTCAGTCCTGTCTTACTCTTTGTTGATCCCATCTGGGGTTTTCTTAGAAAAGAAACTGGAGTGATTTTCCATTTCCTTCTCTATCTCATTTGGCAGATGAGGAAACAAGGTAAACAGGGTAAAGTGACTTACCCAGGACACACAGCTGTTAAATGTGTGAGGCTGAATTCACTTCATATTTATGGAGCATGGATTTTTATGTGACTTTGTTATCTCTTCTGTTGGAATATAAATTCCTTGCGAGGACTGTTTCTGGTACAGGATAGAGAATCAATACTTATTGTTTTATTGAAACGAAGATAAAGAACTTCTTTCATTCAAACAAAGCTTTGTGCAATCTGGCACCAAACTGTCTTTCCTGATCCATCTCATGTTTTTTTGCTGCCCTTCAGCCAAAATGTTCAACTTGCTATTTTTATTTTTTAAAAAGAATTTTATTTCTTCAGATATCTACAAAGGTGGTTTTAGACTCATTCACCTTTGCAAGGCTTTATGTTACAAATTTTTCTCCCTCTCTTTCTACTTCCCAAGACAACAAGCAATCCCATATAGGTTAAGCATGTGCAGTTCTTCTAATCATATTTCTATATTTGTCATGCTGCATAAGAAAAATCAGATCAAAAAGGGGAAAATCAAGAGAAACAAAAAACCCAAGTAAACAAACAACATAACGTCAAACAAATGAAAATACCGTGCTTTGAACCACATTGTCTTCATAATTTCTCTCTCTGGTTGCAGATGGCACCTTCCATCACAAGTCTATTAGAATTCTTTTGGATCATCTCATTGTTGAAAAGAGCCAAGTCTATGACCAACTTGCTATTCTAGTACGTAGCAGTCCCTCCTCTTCTCTGGAGTCCTGTAGATGCAGGTTTCTCCATCCCTGCAACAGTCTTACTCATTTTTAGCATTCCCCAGATACTTTTAACGCCTAGATCAAGGGCCCACTTCTATATGGCATTTTTCCCTCAGACTCCACTAGTAGAGGGACTTAAATCTCAATGTAGTTGGTGGAATGTGCTTGAAGGAGAGATCTTCACCATCAGGAATCAGAAAACTCTTGAGCTATCTCTTAAACCTTGCCTGTGTCTCACCATAAATACTTATGGGAACATTGTCACTTTTCCCAGTTCTCTCTGCACGCTGGTATGAATAGGGAGTGTCACTGATCACATATTAAGAAGTGTCCAGAATTTAATTTTTGTTTAGATCCATGATTTCATCAAGATCCCATGAGGAAATTATTAAAGCAGACAGCCAACTGTCCTGAAGCTTATAGTCTAGGAGACTGCCTGGGGGCACTGAGAGATAAAATGACTTACTCTGACTCACATAACCAGTGTGTGCCAGGGAGCAGCCTTGAACCACCCTCTTCATTCTCTCTCCCAGCTGACTTAATCCAACATGCATGCTCCCTCTCATCCAGAGCCTAGACACTGGTTCAGTGCAACAGGAATTTGTTTAGTGCCTGTTGTAGGCTTGCTGTGACACAGAAAAAGAGAAAAACAAGACAAATGAAATTCTTCAGGACTGTGCTTGCTACTGTTTTGTAGGGTACTCCTTTGGCTTGAGACAGAAAACCTTCCTATCCCTGCTCCCCTCTCTCTTTGTCTCTCTTCCTCTTCCCCTCTCTTTCCCTTTCTCTCTCCCTCTCCTTCTCCCTCTCTCTCTCCCTCTCCTTCTCCCTCTCCCTCTTCCTCTCTCTCCCCCTTTCCCTTTCCCTTTCCCTTTTCCTCTCCCTTCCTTCTTCCCTTCCTCTCTCTCTCCCTCTCTCTGTCTGTCTCTCTCTCTCTGTGTCTCTCTCCTCTCTTTCTCTCTGTTCCCCCCCCTGTCTCTGTCTCTGTCTCTGTCTCTGTCTCTGTCTCTGTCTCTGTCTCTGTCTCTGTCTTTCTCTCTGTCTCTCTCTTCCCCCTCTCTCCCTCCTTCTCCTTACCCACTTCTGTATATCTTTTACATTCTAAGACCATCCAGGAAAGTCTTTTTAGGCATAAATTCAAGGAAGGGCCAATAGATGCAGCCTATAAAGGGTGTCTATGGGAGAATGTTTTCTTTATAGCTTGAGAACCAATTCACTTGAAATTCCTAGGAACTCACTGAGAAAATATCTTTCAGAAAGAATCCACTTGGCAAAATATCCTAGGGCCTAAGGCCTTGTTTAGCTGTATTGTTGATTTTCTTTGCATATCAGGTCTTCTTTGCTTCCTTGAAGAGGAACAAGGTCTCTGTGTGTCTAAGCCTACTACTTAATAATATACCTTGTTCATCATCAGACTGGCACTCCAATTATGTCTGATGCTTAGAATAATTTAAAGAGCCCAAAGATGAATTAACTTGGATTGGAATCTCTATTAGAAGAAAAAAGCCTTGTGACCCACAAGACCAGTTTAAGAAATAGTAATCTCCTAAGGAGAAAAGAGAAAAAAACTGAAAGTCCCAATAGAAAAGCCAAAAAAACAATGCCAAAGTTATGTTTGCTTCAAATCCAAAAGAAGATTTTAATAAGCATTGATGCATCATATGCTGTACTAGATATTGGATATATAAAACAGCCACAAAAAACCCCTATGAAATTGCTCCTGCCCTCATGGAGCTTACATTCTAACCAGGATACAATGTGAACTCAGAAAATACACATTATATGCCAAATAAATAGAAAGACATTGGGGATGGAGGAACTAACACATGGGGAAATCAAGACAAGTCTCTTGTAGAAATGAATACTTTTTATTAATCCTGAAAGGGGCAAAAGATGAGGAAAAAGCAATGTTTTCTTTTAAAAATAGTAGGAGAGAATGAAAAACCAATAATCTGTATTATTCATGTAAATCTGAAAGAAAAAAAGTCAAGATGAAGAGAAGGAATTCAGAAGCATTAGTTGTAGTTTTGTCGTACAGTTGTTTTTCAGCCCTGTCACGCTCTTTATGACTCCATTTAGGGTTTTCTTGGCAAAAATATGGGTGCTTGGCCATTTCCATTTCCAGCTCATTTTACTGATGAAGGTAACTAAGGCTAACTAGGTTAGGGGTCTGAGGCCAGATCTGAATTCAGGAAGATGCATCTTCCTGATTCCTAGCCTAGCACGCTATCTTCTACACTACCTAGCTGTCACTATTAAGAGATAATAAGAAATCAAAGATGAAATGTTAGAGGGAATATTCAGTGAGCATGGAAAAGATGAGTAAATCAGGATTAAGAATATTTCTCTGTATTCTAATATATTGTTATAATTTAAATGATTCACATTCCAAGCTTGTTTCTTGAATCTGATATGGGAAGAACTTTTTATTTACTTCTAGAGACTGACAAAATATTCTTTGACTGTAATTTGAAATTTGTGTTGGATAAACACTAGGAACTCTTAGGTATCTGAATAATTAGATGCTGGTTTTTTTGATAATTAAAATAATCCTAATTGAATCTTCTTGTTGAACATTTTACTACTCAGTGTAGTATTAATATTTAATATTAAAATAAGTTAACTGATTCCATGTGAATATGCAAAAATAATATGCATTAATTAACATTTGCTATACAAGTGTGCTCAACTTGAAGAGCTAATTGATTAAAAGATGCTAATACAGGGTCCTAACAATTAGAGCTTCTCACGAGCATCTTGAAGGAAAAGGCACAGAGAGCTGATTCCCGGCACTGTTTTGTGAGGGGAAGTGTGCGTGCAAGGAGCTCTGAGCTGGTTTGCCTCATGTGTGATCCTGTCAGACATAGATAATGTGGGCTTGAATAATTACTTAATGATTTATGTCTACATGTTGCTGTATTTTCTCAGTCCAGGGTCTGAGAGTCTATTTCTCGCCTTGGTTTTCAGCTCCAATTTGAGGGATGGTGATGGGGCTGCTGATGGTTGACATATGCAGCAGAGACAGAGAGGTTCCATTGAAAGTTCTTGAAGTTCCAGTAATGAACTGATAGGATTTACTTACGGCCCTAGTGTGAGGTTAAATGCCAGCATTTGAAGGGTGTGAGCCCTCCTACAGTTCATATTTGAGTGAGAACAGGAGGACATTGTATACAGGGACGTATGAAAATTGTAGTTTTCCTTCAGAAAATTCTCTATTGAAGAAAGAGGGAAGCTGACTGAGAAACTCTATTTGAGTCATTCTGCTTCTTTCATGTGGTCCTGTCGCCAAGGATATGGTGATGAACATTGAACAACTGGGTTTCCAAAAATTCAGGTTACAGTTTAACCTAAAATCCTCATCCTTAACATTTTCTCTATCACCTTCTTAAGCCAAGACCTTCAACAGAAGAATAAACAAAGTGCATTATTTGAAATGGTTGTTAATTTCTGAGGTGTAAAAGCTTTCACTGAAAGTTTAACAGTCCTTTCCAGAACAGGTCGGGTATTGAATTCAACACTTCCCTGAGTCTTTTTTTTTTTTTTTTTGAGCGAGGAATCAAATAGAACATAAGTTCTCTGTAGGCTGGAACGTCTTTATTTTTGTCTTTGCAGTTCTGCCATGAGCACTATGTCTGATAAAAGTGAGTACTTAATTTTAATTTTAATTTTTTTTTAAGATTGGTTTTCCCTAACTAACTCTCCCAGGCTGGAAGTAGAGGGGCTGCTCATGGGCCCAATCACACTATTCATCAAAGTGGGGGCTTTGCCTCTCTTTAGGTAATTTGATGGCTTCCTAATTCCAGGGGCTGAATTTATTAATGCTGAATTTTCTGCAAACACCTGATTGGCCTGGACTAGACCATTGTGGTTCAGAATATTTGAGCTCCAAGGCAACTGATAGCCTCAATTCTCCTTACCATCACACTGATTTAATGCTTCTTGAATTGAATGGGATTGAACACATCTCAGAAGAATCAATTCCAACACAAACCTAAAAAGTTAGGGAAGTGGTAAGATAGAATGAGTGAACTAGAGAAAGTTTTATGTGAATTTATGCTCTACGAAGTGCTAGCAATATAAGTTTAAAAAACAAAACAATAGTCTTCCCTCTCAGGAAGCTAATAGTCTAGATAGGGTGAAGAGTGCAGCAATACAGTAATCTAGTAATACAGGCTGGATTTTGATGAAAGACATAATCCTGTATCATGAAATCTGAAAGAATCAACCCAACACTTCATCTTGTGAAGAAATTGAAAATAATCAAGGATTCTCCATGGAGAAGATGGCCATTCAGCTGAATTCAGGAAAGAAGTAAAATAGTATGAGAGCTCTGCTTGTGAAGGGAGTTGCCTCCTCAATTATATAAATCATAGACTAGTGCCTGTCAGGAGGATCCTCTTGGAATGGATGAAACTATTTCCATGACCAGTTCCTGGGACACACAGTGATTGCCAGAGGAATTTGTACCAGGATGGTATAAAATAAACAAAAATTTAAGACCCCAACACTGTTAATAACATAATAGATATAGGATTGGAAGGGAAACTTTTGCTTATTTAGACCAACCCCTCCATTTGATAGAAGTTGGTAGAGAGGTTTAGTGACTTGGTAAGGATCACATAGTCAGGAAGTAGAAGTGGGTTTTAAACTTGATTTCTCTAATTCCAATTTTTAGCAATTGGAAAAAAAAATCCTGGAGGGCAAATTTGGTAGACTCAGTGAGTCAATTCTGCAATATGTAGGAAAAGAGCTACTATGATCTTGGACTACATTAAGGGATACATAGCAAAAGATCAATATTCTACGATATTCAACCTTGTCCTATAGCTGGATGATGATGTTCAGTTCTGATCATCACATTTTAGAAGGGCACAGACTAAAACTAGAGAATTCTGCAGAGATGAAGCAGGATGATCAGAGGACACAACCTCATGAGAAATAAGGATGGGTTGAAGGAATGGACTATTTAGTCTGACTTGTGCTTCTGTATGACCTTGGGTAAATTGTCTAACCTTCTAAAATGAAAGCATTGGATTAGAAGTCTCAGATGTCTATTCCAGATCCAAATATCCTTTTCTTTAATCTAATAGTAGTTAGCACCTATATAAGTGGTTTAAAGTTTGCAAATTGTTTCACATATTTTATCCCTTTTGATCCTCCCAACATTACTGTGAGGTGGATGCTTTTATTATCATCATTTTTCAGATGGGTCATATGAATCTCAGAGAAGTTAAGTGAGCTGCCCAGAGTGACACAGCCATTGAGTGCTCATGGCAGCATTTGAACTCAGCTCTTAACTCCACGTGCAGCCATTGAGCTGTTTCATCATAACTCTCTTCAAGTATTTGAAAGGCTCTCACATAGAAGGGAGACATTATTATTATTGTTATGATGATGATGATGATGATGACCCAGAGAATGCAGTGGAGAACAGTTGAGGAAGTTGCAAAGAAACACAATTATTTGGGTTAGGAAACATTTGGTGATGGAGGCTGTCCAGAAGGGAGCTGGGCTGCTTTGGAAGTGAGTGCAGGTCGGTGGCAGAATGGGTAGAGAGCCACATATGGAAGCAGGAAAGCTGGTCCTTATGAATTCTTATTTGTCCGCAGACATTTACTAGCTGTATGACCCTGGACAGGTTATTTTAACTGTCCCATTTGCCTCAGTTTCTCCATCTGTAAAATGAACAGAAGGAAGTGGCAAACCACCTTTGCCAAGAATGCCCTAAATGGGGTCAAGAAGAATCGGACGTGACTGTAAATGCCTGAATGACCACAAGTATGGGTTCCCCATCCCCAAAGAGGCTCAAAGGCAAGATCACCTTTTGTTGGATATGCTACACACAGAAAAATTATTGGGGGGTGGTACAGGTTGCACCAGGTGACCCTTCTTTCAACTCCACCATACTGTTTTTTTTTAAGCTTTTTATTTTCAAAACATATTCACGGATAATTTTTCAACATTGACCTTTGCATAGCCTTGTGTTTCAGATTTTCCCCTTCTTTACCCCATCCCTTCTCCTAGATGGCAAGCACATATTGTTCTAAAAAAAAAAAAAAAAAGAAAATCACAAACTGAATGCAATGCATTAAAATTCTGTACAAATGCAATCCCATTACTCCCTGCTCGTGGATCGTGTGTGTCCAGGATTTCCGTTTCAAATACCAAGAACAGGGTTTTGAACCCACTCCACTGAGAGATGAAAAGAAGGCATGATTTCTTTGAAACTCTCTTTAATTCCAATATCTGCAGAACTTAAGAGGAAAGAAATGAAATGGAGGAAATTGCCATCGGAGGAAAGAGGGCATGTGAGATTCTCCCTGGTGCCGAAAAACCCTTTTAGAGTGGGTCGGGTTTCAGTGTTTACAGTGATCTTTCAAGCATTGCAGTCGGAGGCGACAGCTTTAGCTTTGAGCGGGTCGGGCAGTGGATGCCGCATTGGGTGAGATTTCCTGTGAACTGAAATAAAAATTTCAGCAAGGCCTTCTTTGTCTTTAACAGACCTGATGGTGGGAACATGTATGACATTTGAAAAAAATTGTATTTTATTTTTTAAAAAGAAGTTTTCTTATTTGACTTAGTTTTTTTTTAACCCCTGTCCCCTTCCTAATACATTGTGGAACAGTGGAGACAGCCCTGACTTTGGATTCAAATTCCAACCTTGACTCCTTCCAGGATCAACTTGGGCAAGAGGCTTAACCTCCTTGAAACTCAGTTTTCTCATCTATAAAATTATAGCAATTGGATTAAATGGATCCAATTTTAAATCTATGATTCTACAACCAGCATATGTGTTGGTTGTGAGAAATATGCTTAATTCCCATTTGGAAAAGAAACAAGTGAGTTAGTAATCTCGGTGCTAGTGGTAGATATTTCTGTGGATAGATTTGCTTTCCTTCTGTTTTTGTGACCACATGATTTCACACCTGTTGCAACTGTTGCTTTTCTTATGTGAGTCACATACGTTAAATTTTAGTGCTGACAGATGTCTCAGAGAAAAGCTCTTTAACAAAGATGGATGGTGGGGAATTCTGGTTTTATCTGTTGGTTTATGGACTTATGACAAATTTATAAAGCAACTTCTTCTTCCAGAGGTATCCAGAGCAATCTTAGGGATCATAACTACCTGCTATATCCGTCCTTTCAGGGACTCTTTGAGCTTATTCCTATGAGAGACAGCATTTTCCTAATGTTCACAAAGGGAAATGCCACAAAGTTTGTAATTTGGGAAGGTGTTATTCCTTTAATTTGGATTTCTTTTGCACTTGAGAGTTAGGTAGCCTCATGTTTCTACTTCAAAGCACTCCATGGAAAATTGAAGGATTATAATGGCAAGGATTCTGCTTTTAAAAAGATATGAAAGTGGACACCTGGGCACTTTACTGCCCTTCTAAATAGAATAGAAATTTTTGTTTAGGATTAACTCAGAATAACAAGGACTGCTTACTGAGTTGGTCGACCACTTCTAGGCCTTCCCTCCATCCTCATGTCTCTGCCATTGTAGCTTCCTATCTGGAAGGGGTTTTCTTTAAATGAAAGGTAACTTGGATGCTACCGACCAATTGATGCTTCTTGCTTTTGTGGGTTTCTTTTTTAAAGTTGTCTCTAATTCAAAATGTTGTATGATAGGTAGGCTTGAGAAAAAAAACAAACAAACCCTATTGCAGCTCTGTCTATCTTGGAGAAAGGGGGAAGTTAAAAAAAAAATGTGCCTTCCATTCTACCAAGTATATATTTAGGCAATTAAATAAATGTCTGTTGCCTTTTCTGTGTTTCTCTTGTGCATCTGTTCCTTATTTATAAATAACTGAATGCAGCATCTACATATTTTATCCATTTGGGAATCTTTCAATGCCCTTATCTCTTATTAATTCTGTGCTCCATAAAGTTAGAGCTTTCAGAACTATTTTCACTATGCAGATACCTGTTGTTAAATAATCATAGTCTTGGTCAGCATTGGAGATTTGGGAAGTCTCTTATAAGTGCCTGTAGCTGATAGAATTGAATATTCTAAAGGAATTCTAGAGTATTTGACTTTGAAATAACCAGATTTTATTATTGGCTTCTAGTAGTGTTTGCAAGTTTGTGGCTAGTTTGTCTACTTCTTATCTAGGAATTGCCTGAAAGCATGAATATTTCATGTATGTGATCTTCAATGCTGTGTCCGTGGCATTTATTGGAAGTGTTTTTGGAAGCATGGGTGTTAATCCTATCTCAAAGAGCAAGGTTTAAAATAGGTTTTAGGTTTTCCTGCCTGAATTCTGAGCAAACAAAGCTGGGTAGAGATGGGTCATGTATGTGTATGTGTCTGTGTATAAACATGTATGTGGTATAGTGGGAATTATACTTGGAATTAACACTTGAGTCTGAATCCCACCAGATATCACCATGTGACCACAGGCAAGTTGACATTTGCTCAAAGTTAGGACTTAGTTCAGGGTCTTAATTACTTGCATCTGTCTCGTACCAAACCTCCCAAATGCATTAATCAGGAAGTAAACTTTTTTAAGACTTCAAATTACAAAATAAAGCACCAGATCAAAGATATTGGACTGACAGTTCAGATGGACTCTTCCTTGCAGTTTTACTTTCAAATTTTTTTAACTTACTGAGCTTCAGTTACTTTGAAAAATAAATGTATAAGTGTTTATACTAAAGGTTGTTGTAATGAAGTTTGAAGTGCAACAAAAATGTTGATCACTTTTTAATTTTATATATAAGTTCTGTAGTCCTAATGCAGTTTTGGTAAATATACATGTGTGTATACAAATTATATAGTGTTTGGTTACAAATATATAAATATATGGATGTATTCTACTTGAAGCTCTCCAGAAGCTTTCTTGGTAGCTTCTGTGGTTTGGGGAGGTGACCCTGAGTTTTAGAGTATTATGCCAGTGGAATAAAAAACAGGGCTAGCAAGAAGTCTGTTGTTAGAGTCTACTATTGTTCAAAGACCAGTCTTTCTAGCTAACCCTTATCACTAGTGAGTTGATTACAAAATGATGAATTTTTTAATTTTTTTTATTTTTTAGCACTTCAAGACCATTTACTTTGGGAGGGTTGTGTGATTTATATTGTCATGAAAATAGTTTTGACCTCACAGACTCCCTTAAAGGTTCTAAGGGATCTCCAGAGGTGCATGGACCACACTTTAAGATCTACTACTATGGAATATGATGTAGCATGTAAATGATGATTTAAGGGGGGGAACACTGTAGGATGGACTCTCAGGCAATCTTCCAGGCTCAGCTCCAATGTTTGCAATCTTGCAAGGAATCTCTTGATCATCCTAAAAATGTTTAATGTATTTATTTATCTATTTTGCTAGTTGCACCTTTTCAGCATAATGTCATTTGCATGAAAGTAAAAGTTTTTTCCCTTTGCAGCCTTGCACAAGGCCCTGCCCCTAGTGGGGATTTAATAAACAATTGAATCGACTTGTGTTTCCCAGTCTTTGTAAAAATCAATGGTTTTTTATGAAGTGCCTCCTATCTGCTAGGTACTGAGAATACAGATAGAGAGATGCACTGGTCTCTGCTTTCAAATATTTATATTCTATTGGGAGAAACAATATGTACACATGGAAGTAGGTGGGAAATATATAAAAAGTTACACAAAAACTAGTTTCCTGGAGGTCTGGGCAAGACTAGCAAGTACCGGAGTAGGAATGTCCTCATGCAGGAGGACGCCCGTGGAAAGAAGCTGGCGATTCTAATGGGCAGAAGTGAGGAGGCAGGAGGACAGTCTTTGTCCAGGAGATGGTGACAGGTGTGAAAAATGGATGGGACTGTAGAATGCAGGAAGGGAGTAATATGGGATAAGGCTGGAAAGGGAGACCGAGCCAGGTGGAAAAGGGCTTTAAATGCCAGCCTGGGGGTATTCAGGGAACGGGCTTAGAGAAGGATCATTGTGAGATTCAGGGGATATTTTCTCATCTTTGTAACTTTCCCCTTCGTTGGAAAATGCCAGTTGGAGGTGGTACAGTGAGTGGTGACTAGTCTGGCTTGAGTCCCTTTTCATGAAAGAGAGAATTAGGCTTGTGGTGGATGGATTAGGGGATGATCACCGGTGCTAAGGTCATTGATTTGGTCTTTGCAGCAGACTGGCAAACCATCTGTTCTCTGAATTAAAATCAATACTAAAAGGAGAAGGAAGAGCAAGTCTCACTGGTGGCTTCTGAGCCCTCTGTGACTAGCAGCAGCAACTATACACAGAAATGAATTTTCCTTAAGGGGAAGGAGTTAGAGCTGTGGTAGTTGATGGCCAAACTGCATCCAAGGCAACGAGGAAAAAACAGCCTTTTAACCATATGGACTTGCAGTACTCTTGGAGACACTGGAATCCTTCCAGATCGTCCTCCACCAGAGGGAAGAAAAGAATCATTGTTCACCGGGCTTCCGAATTGGGGAAATTGTACAACTCTGCTGTTCTGGCCTCCTGGGATGTTACAGAAGGTTCATTGTCAACTTTCCAAATCAGATCCAGCAAGGGATTACAATTCTGATTATCAAGAATTATCCTTGTTGGGTTATAGACAATTTTTGGACTGAAATTTTAGGTCTTCATATTTTAAAAGCAGATGTGTGAGTAAGGTGTTGGTACATAGCTAGCTACCTGATGTAAAGCTTTCCTAATTCTACTGAAGTTGAAGGAAATTTTTTTTTTCAGTATTAGATGGGATAACGAATGTATTCCGATGTATACTGGTTCTTTCCATTTGGCAGTTATAAAGGAGTTATGATATGCTAAGTGCTGGAGATACAAAGAAAAAGAGAAAAATAGCTCCTTGCTCTCTCCCCCTTCCTCATGGAGTAGAAAACATGCAAAAACAAAAACAAAACTATACAGACAAGATTAATTGGGGGGTAGTTTCAAAGGGGGAGGCTTCATCATTAAATGGAAAGGGGAAAATTCTTTTTTTAAGTAAAACTTGTTTATCTCTATTTTAAAAAAGAATTATTTTTATTTTCAGTTCTACATTCTCTTCCTCCCTCCACCCTCTCTCCCATTGAGAAGGCAACATAATACTATATTCATTGTACAAATGTAATTATGCAAAACATTTTAATATTAGCCATGTTATACATTTTAAAAAGCAAGAAAGATAAAGGAAAAAAGTGCTTCAGTCTCCACACTGACTTGCAGTTCTCTTCAGATGGCCAGTATTTTTCATCATGGGTCCTTTGGAGTTGTGGTGGATCATTGTTTTATCTGAGTAGCTAAGATTTTCACAATTGCTTATCATTTCATTATTGCTATTACTGTGTACAATGATCTCTAGGTTCTGCCCAATTTCACTTTGCATCAGTTCATGCAAGTTTTCCCAGGTTTTTCTGAAACTTCTCCCTTCATCGGTTTTTTTCCTACCAGTTTCATTCCAAAAGGGTAAATCACTCCAGTATCTTTGCCAAGAAAACCCCAAGTGGGATCATGAAGAGACAGAAGCTACTCAAACCTCTGAATAACAATTATTCATTTACATTTATATATTGTAACATATTCAGTCATTCCCCAATTGATGGGCTTCAAGAGGAAAGAGTTAATAACTTATTAAAAGTGAAACTTTAGGTGAGACTTGAAAGCAAGGGAAATGAGAAGACAGATATGAAGCATGAGAGCCATTCCAAGCATGGGGGACCCAGTGAAAACATTCCCAAGTTGGGAGAAGGACTCTCATCTGTGAGGAACAGTAAGGAGCAAAGATCACAACTTGCATTACAAACATGAAAGGAACATGACACACAGCAAGGTAGCTTTCCTTGAAAATCAGTTTAATACCTTAATCCCTCATAGTGAAATGTTTTTAAGAGTTTAGCCCTGAGGCAAAATAAAGTTAAGGGGTAAAATCAGTCTATATAGTGACCACAACACTGTTAAGGGGAAGAACAATGACCAAAAAGCAATCAAAACTGGGCAATGCAAAATTAGAGTGATCAAAGCTCATGTTACTTCCATGCTTGTAATGCAAAATGTGATATTTACTCATACTTTTCAAGGTTGGTTCCCCAGCATCTTTTTATTTCCAGGTAACTACATTTCCAGTTTGAATTGCTATCAACAGATAGACAGCATTACCTATTTGTGCTATGCTGTCATGATCTCACCAGCTTTCATGGGGGTAAATAGGTTCTAGCTTGTTTTCAAATTTGCTGGATCTATTTCTTCATTTGTTTAAAATATTTTAAAACATTTAAATACATCTAAATATAACAAGTAGGTTTTCATTATTTCCTTTGAGATTCTTGACCTCTTTATCCCTCCAGATGAATGTTACTATTTTTTTCCTAGGCCTAGAAAGTAGTCTTGTGGTAGTCTTGATTGGTATGATAATTAATTTAAATAGTATTACCATTTTTATTATATTGGCTCACCTTACCCATAAGTGAGTAATATTTCTCAAATTGGATCTATTTTTATAAGAAATAGATTTTAAAGTTCTATTTACAAGATTCTCTATCTAGGTATATATGTTGGAAAGAAATGTATTCTTTCCTTTACTAAACTTTTTACTTTCACATTTCTTTTGCCCCAAAGAGGCAAAACCTATTTTGTTCCTACCAACTTGCTACTTCTGCTTTATCGAATTTTGCATATGACTTCATGGTTCCACATGAGTTTTTTTTTTTTTTTGGGGGGGGGGTGGAGAAGAATGGCTTGTTTGTTTTTTGGTTACAAAGAAACCTACATTTCTTTTTTTCCTTCAATGGTATTTTATTTTTTCCAAATATATTGTAAAGATAATTTTCAATATTATTTTTCTATGACTTTGTGTTCCCAAATTTTTCAACCTCCTTTGCTTACCTCCCCTTCCCCTAGACAGCAAGCAATCTGATATAAAGTCTACATTTCTAATACTTGAAAGTAGTGAGACTTCAGTTGACAAGTGTGTGGAAGTCTCGTTTCACCTGAATGAATCCTAACACTATTAAATTACTCCAGAGGATAGATGGAACCATTTTGGTATTGACCCATACATTACAATTACCTCCTGTTTCTAGCATTTTGCTTGCCATATGGGTGCTGGCTTTCAGTAGAGAAAGAATGGACAAATAAAGTAAGCTATGATCACTATAAACAAGGGAAATGGAGGAAGTCAATTTGAAAGATCCTCTTGATATGTGACAACAATACTTTTTGTAATTTATTGATCAGCTTTTCCTATTTTTACAGTTGGCCATGTTTCCTCTGTTTTGTTTAAGTCAAATTGCTCTGAGAGAGTCAAGAATCCTTCTCTCCGTGACATTTCCTAGAAGAAAGTGACTGAAGTCAAGCTTGTGATTTTCATGTTCTGCAACTAAACAGAAAGTGCGAGGAAGAGAAAGAAAAAAAGGGAAGAGAGAGAGGAGGAGGAGGAGGGAGGGAGGGAGGGTGTGACAGAGAGAGAGAGAGAGAGAGAGAGAGAGAGAGAGAGAGAGAGAGAGAGAGAGAGAGAGAGAGAGAGAGGAGAGGGAGGGGGAGGGGAAAAAAGGAGGAAAGAGAATGGAAAGAGGAAGGAGGGAGATAGAGAGTCCTATACTCCTTCCTCTTTGAATCCTATAATTCAGAACCAGAGTTAGGAATTAGTGTCTCTTCATTTAGTTGCATCTATTTCATTCCAAACTGAGATAGGAATTAGTGTCTCTTCTTTTAATTGTATCTATCTCGTATCATACTGAGAAGTAGCTTTAGTTGAGAAATAAGTCTTTTCTATGTTTACGAAATGCAAATTGAAGAACCCACAGCAAAGGGATTGAAAGAGATGGCTTAGAAAGAGCAACTTTATGTTCTAAAGGATTTTTTCATATAGACAGTGTCCAAGTGGGGTAATTCAGTGGTATTGTGGATAACATCACTGGGCCTGGAGTCAAGAAGATCTGAGTTTAAATTTTGCTTCAGACACTTTGTAGCTGAGTGAATCCTGGCCCAATCACTAAGAATATCATCTACTAGCCAGAATTGTTGTGAGGATCAAATAAGACTCTTTGTCAATTGCTTTGCAAATCTTAATATATGCTATAAATACTAACTGTTGCTGCGGTTATTATTCTGTTGTTACACTATCCTCCCCATACCATCACCATTACTTCTATTGCTACTGCTTCTAGTTGGAAGGGACCTTAGTGCATCCATTCCATCATTTAAATTCATATTTTAGTACATCTTACCAGAAAAAAAAAGAGTAGGCTACACACACAAATAACTATTCATACATATCAAGATTGCTATAGGAAAAAAAAATCTATGTATCTATTTTCTATATCCCTTTTTAATGCCTATATTCTTTTTATCTAATATCTATATCTATTCATTCATATCTTTCTCTATCTGCATCTATCCATCTATCTCTCTGTCTGTCTATTCTGACTCTTCCCTCTGACTATTTATCTGTTTATCCTCTTTCTCCTGTCTGTTTTTCCATTCATCTATCCATCTATCCATGCGTATGTCTATCTATCTGTCTGTCTAAGATTGGACCTAGGATGTCTCTGGTATAGGGAATTCTCTGAGTGTATACTTCCTCAACAGGTCCTGATCAGCCATTTTTCTATAACTTAGAGCTATAAGTAGTTGCCCAGTAGTGGTCCTACCATTCAGATATGTAATGGGCAGGTTTCCTTTGCCTCAGTGGCTGGTCCTCTGTCCACTTCTATACTCTGCCCCTGAAATGAGTGGACATACATCCTGTTTTTAATGAATCACCAACGACATTAGAAATCCATGTTCTTTTTATAACAGAATGAAGCCCTTTCCTTGACTACTGTAGGACCTTTTAAAGAGGAGGATTGAGTTGAGCAGTAGGAGGGAGGAAGAGAAGGAGAAAGAGAAGTATGAGAGAAGATGGAGAATACATTTTGATTGTTTTCTCTTTTAATTACAGGGTTATGTATAGATGTTTAAATTGTACTTAGGATTAACAGGGCCCACTTCACTTTGAATCTGTGCCGATATTTGTGCAAAAGGTTTAAATGCTTGATATTGAGGTTTTGGCCACAGCAAAATCAATTTAAGTGTATTATTATTTAAATATAAATAATGTGTTTTTATTTAAATAACATTAGAGCTAAGCCTTCTATTCTCTTAAATATTATGCAGATGCTGCTTTCTGTTTTACTACAGTGTAATATGGATCCTTATCTCTTTTTTAGGGATCATCAAGAGGACAGATGACTCAGTGGAGATAATTTTGCTTGTAGCCTTTTTTTTTTTTTTTTTTTTTTTTTTTTTTTTTTAAATAGGGTGCCTTAGCTCAGTGATGTACTTTTCCCAATCTCAGAAATTTTCGCTGTAATTGAAAACAAAACTAAGCACTATTATTTGACCAATTATTTTAAGAACTCTTCTTTCCTTTTAGGTTTTCCAGGTTTCCCAGCCAAGTTAAATTTCATAAAGCCAAGAGAGAAAGGAAAGGAACACTTTGATATGTTGGCTTGCAAGTCAGGCTGACTTATAATTCCTAACTAGAACAGTTTTATCTTTTTATAGTGGCTAAAAAGCTTTGCTCAGTTAAAAATCCAGACCTTCACTCCTTCATGAGCCACTTTTTGATGGACATAAATTCCCCACTTCCATTCTGCACGGCCGCTCTCACATCATTGCAGGGGAAGCCTTTACATCTCTCTGGGAAATGCTTTTTGTCTTTCTTTTTGCTTCCCAAAGATTTGGTGTTAGTAGTTGAAGTTCAAGGCAGAGTTTGCATTACTGAAATGATGTCATAGCTATATTTTAAGGAAGTTTAGAATCTTTCTCCCATTAGGGATATAACAGAAACTGGAATTCCAAAATTCAATATGTGCAAAATGGAACTCATTTTCCCTACACCCTTTCCCCCTGCTACCTTCCAACACCATCTTCCTAGGAGTCATCTTAGGCTCTTCACCTTCTCTCACTCCTCCACATGTAATTTGTTGCCAAGACTTTTTTTTTTTTTTAACTTTTGCAATATTTCATCACCTCTTGCCTTGATTATAGCAATAGCTCATGGTCTTCCTGCTTCGAGTCTCTCCCCTTGCAATCCATCTTCCATTGAACTATTAAAATGATTTTCTAAAGCACACCAACCATCCACTCCCTTACTCAGTATATTCCGGGGCTCCTTATAGCTTCCAGGATCAAGTACAAAATGCCCTTTTTTCATCATTCAAAGATAAAACCCTAGCCCTTTTCTATCTTTCTAATCTTATACCTTAACTCCTTGACAATGACTTCTTGGCCCTTCCACAGACAGGACATTCTTGATTCCAAGTATTTTTCTCTGGTTATTCTCCATACCAACTTAATTCTTTGGCTTCCTTTAAGACCCAACTAAAATTCCTCTGCTTCTTTGTGAAATTGTTTCAGGAAGATCCTGAGGATTACCTGGTGATGAGATGCTGAACTGCCACATAGAAACTCTTACTGCAGAGAGAGCCACCTGGGCTTGCTATGTTCTTTAAATACAAACATATGCTTGCCCAAAAGATTATTTTATAGCACATTCATACAAGAGAAGTGCTTACATGATGGTTAGAAGAACTCACTCGAGATGTCCGAGGAATTTTAGTATTGATTGTGAGATATGGGAGATTCTGGTCCAGCAAGGTGTGTCCTCTAAGAAAAGAGTGTATTCCATGAGAAAAGCAGAAACATGGAAGCAGAAAGGAATTCCTGCATGAGCTTTTCAAATCCAGAGCCACTTCCACACTCTGTGTTCTATTGGATCACTTGTTCCTATTTATAGGAGAGCCTTCCAAATCTGACTCTACAATTGTTATGTCATTGATCTTCAAAAATGAAGGATGAATAACAACAAAATCCTTTCTTTTAGGGGAAGCTTTCCCTACTTTCCCTCAATTCCAGTGCTCTGCCTAAATTATTTTGTATTTATAACATATATATCTCATGTATATAACAATATTTATTTATATGTTGTCTCATGCATTATATTGTAAACCCCTTGAGAGAAGGGATTGATTTTTGCCTTTTTTTGTATCTCCAGCACTTACCACACTGCCTGGCACATAGTAAGTGATTGATAAATGGTTTTTGAATGATTGATTGAGTTGTTTTACATTTGGGTCTCCTATTCCAAATCATGATTTTGCAGGAAAAACCCATTTGATCATTTGTTACACAGTTGGGCTAGGAGAAATGCCAGAGTATGCTGATCATTGCTTCATCTGTCCTGGATTTTGTCTCTTATTCTTTACCTAATATTAATTAGTTAATTCTCCATCCAGTTATCTATTCATCTATCCTTCCATTCATCCATTTCTATTTAAATCTTCCATCCATCCATCCTATTTATCTTTGTATCCGTTCATCCATCTATTCATTATTTCATCTATCTAATCTATCTATCTATCTATCTATCTATCTATCTACCCATCTACCCATCTATCTATCCTGGGCATTCGGAAGCATTGATCCATGGGAAAATATCCTCAGAACATACTTCAATATTTTAGGGGTCCCTTTAGGACAATATTTCCCTGAATAGTCATGTTATTTTCTTCTCTTTTCCCCTCATTTGCTGTTTTAGATTTTTCTCTTCTTTTTCTATATTTATATTTTTCTTAATCTTACAAAAATGCCTTTTTCTTTTTCCCTCAGTTTTCTATCCTTTGTGTTACCCAGTTTGTATTCTTTTTACTATGTAGTTAAGCCCTATATTTTTCTACTTAAGGTAGACCTCCTTTAATGGTTGTTTCACTTATGCAGAGGTCAGATTTTCTAGCAGCCAGACTTTTATAATACTACTTTTAACTCAGAAGTGAAAAAGAGCTTTGAAACCCAAAATATGTGCCACAAAACCTATGGATTATCCTGTTACAGGTGAATGCTTCAGGCCCTTCCTTTGAGCCTGCTGACCTAATCCTTGTCTTACATTATAGAATACAATAAAGGATAGTTTGTAGACATCAAGAAAGGGAAGCAAATAAGATGGTTTCTTTTTCCAGATAAAATCATATTAAATTTACTTAATTTTTTTCTACATGTATGTATGTTTGTGTGTGTGTATATGTGTACACATATGCACAATATTATTAATCTGATAGAAAAAGGGAATCCTAGGTCAATGTTAAAAAAAAAAAATGTAGTTGAATGAAGGTTCATTATTCAAGAGTTGGAGTTACCTTGGTGGGAAGTGTCTAGTGGAATATTGCTGGGGATCTCCCATTGGCTCTCTGATCCTGCCTCTCATTCTTAAATCTCTTTTCTGCTTCTGCTTCCAATGGCTTTATATTTACATATTGGATCATGGGTTTGGAGCTAGATGTCATCTAGGACAGCTGACTTTTGGCCAAGAGGCTTACACAGGTAACCACATAGTGGGTAAGAGGGAGAGAAGTTCAGGCTTTCGGCCCAGGGCCCTGACTCCAAATTCAGCCCTGTCTTTTCCTTTTCAGAGATTCAAGGGATATGTGTACTTTAATAAAATGTAGATTCCTTGAGGGTACATATTGTCTCTTTCTCTCTCTTTATATCTATCTACATTGCCTTGAACATGAGCATTGAATAAATTACACTCATTTCTCATAAGCTCGATTGCCTGATTTCCCAGTACATAGAAGATTAGAAGCACCCCAAATGGTGGTAGGGATTGGAGATGGAGTTACTTCTGCTAGAGGTAGGCATATTGAAAGCAGCAAATAGTGATAACTGACAGCAGGGCTAAATATAGAAATATAAATAGCAGACAAAAGAATTCACACCTGCAAGGGGCCAGTTAGCAGAAGGCAGAACAGCTCTAGGCAGCATCAATAGACCCTGAGAGTTTTATTGTAACAGACATAACACATATAATAGCTCATGTTCTGAATTGACACAAGTCATCAATAAGTTAAATTGCATTCAGTATAATTTGTTTAATATGATAGAAAAATGTAATACATTTTAGAGGAATTTCCATTAAAAGAGGATAAAATTTTTGACACTTAAAGGGCAGACTTTTATGTGGAAAATTCTCTGATATCAATTACCATATTCTCTAAAGACACTGAATAAAGGTCTTATTGTATGTGTTAGCTATTGTGTTCCATCCATCTTGTCCATTATCTCAGTCTTCATTATCACCATAAACATCATCATCTTTCTTCAATATTTTAGAGATTTGGGATTGGATTGGTGGTCAGGTTTGCCATTGTTAGCATTGATTGCAAACCTTCTCTGACTTGGTCAGAGATGTTTTTTTTTTTTAAAGCTTTTATGAAGGAATATATATTTTAAAAGTAAAGTAAGAGCAAACATAGAAACTCTTCTCCCTTCTGTCTCTCTAGCCTCCAACTTCCGCTACTCTGGTCTCTGGGGAGGAGAGAGGATTACATTCCCAATTTAGCAAGTTCCTATCTAGAGTAAGTCCCATCAAATTCCAAGTCACCTGGATCCTAGGACTCTGAACTTCCCATGGAGGTAACTTCCATGGGCCAATCTGATGGGCTCCAAGGCCCCCATGACTGGAGACATCCCTTGGCTAGGAATACATTCTCCACCTAGAACTGAAAAAGACAAAAGTAGACCAAAACTTCAAGCCTATTTCTTGGAGATATCCTGCCTAGAGGGAGAGGAAGGAGAGCTGTTCCTTTCCTCCACTTAACTGCATAGCATACCTGCCATGAGTAACCAAGACTTTTCCCAATGTCTTCCCACAATCTGTGCCACATAAAAAGAGAGTGGCTGAAAAGTGATGGTCATCTGGTGGCCAACTTTCTGGTTAGTTAGAGGCCCTACTAATTTGGCTGGGTTTGACCTTGAGTGGCATCTGTCCAATCCACAGCCATACAAATCCCCTAATAAGGGACCAGTCATAGATTTTGCTCTCCTGTGACAGCTTTGCTTAACTTCTCAATTAAGCATTAGGTGAGGGACTTTATAGTAATAGAATTAGATCTATTTACATTAATTTAACACTTTTTAGTTATGAGAAAATACCCTACTTGATCTTTGCAACCACCCTCTGAGGTATGTAGGTAATTCAAGTATTATCTCCATTTTCTAGATGACAAAATTGTTAGTTGTCTAAGTCACACAGCAAGTAAGAGGATTCAGTTCAGATCTCCTTTTTAATAAGAACATCTCTCTCCCTCTCTCTCCCCCTCCCTCCCCCTCTCTTTTCCTCTCTCTCTCTCCCTCCCTCCCCCTCTCTTTTCCTCTCTCTCCCCCCCTCCCTCTTTTCCTCTCTCTCTCCCCCTCTCTCCCCCTCTCCTTCTCTTCCCCCTCTCTCTTCCTCTCTCTCTTTCCCTCCCTCCTCTCTTTCTCCCTCTCTCTCTCTCCCCCTCCCTCCTCCTCTCTTTCTCCCTCTCTCTCTCTCTCTCCCTCTCTCCCTCTCTCTCTCTCCCCCTCCCTCCCTCCTTCTCTCTCTCTCTCTCTCTCTCTCTCTCTCTCTCTCTCTCTCTCTCTCTCTCCCTCCTTCCCTCTCTCCCTCCCTCCCTCCCTGTCTCCCTCCCTCCTTCTCTGTCTCTCCCTCTCCCATTTTCTCTCTTTCTCTCATCTCCTTCCCTCCCTCCCCCTCCCCTCTCTTTTCCTTTTCTTTCTCCCTCTGTCTTCCCTGCCCCCTTATTATCACTCCGAGATAGCTAAAATGGACACAGGAAATCTAAACAACAGCTAGCTATCATTTATATCATTTATGAAACATTTTACCATTTGTAATCTCATTTGACCTTTACAACAATCCTGGGAAGAAGGTTCTTTTCTTATCCTCATTTTATAGAAGAGGAAAGAGACTGAAAGAAATAGAGTGACTTGCCTAGCATCTACAGCTTGTAAGCAGCTGAGGTGAGTTTTGAACCCCACACTTCCCTAATTTCAATTTTAGTGTCTTATTCACTGCAGTAATGAGCTACCTCCGAAAAAGCTAACCTCTATTCTTTTTCTACCTTTGGGAATATGACCAGATGATGGGTTCATTGGAGGAATCCTGATAATTTTTGCTGTCTAATGAAAGGATCGTTTGCATCCCTAAAGTTGAATGAATTCAATTTCAACACGTATTTAAATGTTTGGTGCTAGAAAAACAAGGATGACTGCTTTCAAAGAGCTTACATTCTGCTCAGAGCTGCCAACACACCATAGCTACATAGCTATTTAAGTGTAATACCCAGAAGTTTAATGCATATTGGATCAAAAGACTAAAAAAATGCATAAAACTGTATTTAGTTTTAGAATTTAGATACTTCCAAAAAAAAGTCTTCAGATTTAATTTAATGCAGCAAAGATGAACTATGTATGGAATTTTGCTTATGACAGTATCTCCTCATAGTGATGAAGAGAGGGACATAAAGACGGTTTTAAAATAAAAGGTTGCTTAGGAACAAACTGATATGAAAGTATAGAGTATGGAAATTCATTAATTTATTTAACGAGTGTTTAATTAGTACCATCTAAATAATTTTTCAATGTAGTGCTTCATCATGGTGAAGAGGGAACCTTTGGTTGGTAAGAGCTATGAGCTTGGAGTTGCACCCTCCAGCAGGAGAGCTGTGTCCTTGGAGGTGCACACTTCAAAAAGAGATCTATGATCTTGGAATTGTACAATCCAGCAGGAGATTTATGACCTTGGAGTTGCACACTCCAGCAGCCTTGGATTTGCACACTTAAGCAGGAGATCTATGACCTTGGATTTGCACATTCCAACAGGAGATCTATGACCTTGGAGTTGCTCACGCTAGTAGGGGAGCTATGATCTTGGAGTTGCACACTCCAGCAGGAGATCTATGACCTTGAAGTTGCACACTCTAGTAGGGGAGCTATGATTTTTGGAGTTGCAACTCCAGCAGAAGATCTTGGAGTTGCATACTCTACTAGGAGAGCTATGATATTGGAGTTGCACACTCCAGTAGGGGAGCTATGGTCTTGGCATTGCACACTCCAGCAGGAGATCTATGACCTTGGAGTTGCACACTCTAGTAGGGGAGCTATGATCTTGGAGTTGCACACTCCAGCAGGAGATCTTGGAGTTGCACACTCTACTAGGAGAACTATGATCTTGGAGTTGCACACTCCAGCAGGAGATCTATGACCTTGGAATTGCACACTCTAGCAGGAGAGCTATGACCTTGGAGTTGTACACTGCAGCATGACTTCCCAATCTGAAAGGATTCCAGGCATGTGCCTGACATCTCTTACATCTGTTGTTTGAGGACCAGCCTGGCTAAGTTAATGAAGGCTCATTGCTAGTGGGTGGCCATTGGTGATGAATATTTTGATTAAATCTACTTTCATCGATCACTTAGTAATCAATGTCACTCAGCATTTAATAAGCACACCTCTTCCCGTGCCAAAGCTTTGCCTCTGGCATTACCTTCCATTTGTGTCTCTCTTTCAGAATGTAAATTTTTGGGGACAGGGGCTCTTTTTACCTTTCTTTGAATTCTCAGGTCTTAGCCTAATGCCTGGACAGAGTAAATACTTAATGGATGATTGTTGAATGACTGCTGGGCTCTAGAGGCACAAAAATAAAATCAAGACCTTCCCTGCTCTCAGGGAGCTTGTCTTCCACTTGTGTTTTGTGTCATTTGGTAATTCAATTGTGTAACTTTCCAGCTCTTCCGAAATGAATCTCATCCGGTCAGGTTGCCAGAATTGGAAATGGTTCCTCTGTGTAAGAGGCATTTTATTTTAATTTACTTTATTTTATTCTGTTATAGTGGGAAGGAGGAAGGAGACAAGTACCACAAGAATTGGTTTTGGAATCAGGAAGATCTAAGTTCAAGGCCTGCTTCGATGCACATAGGCTCTGTGATCCCGGTCTAGTTACTTAATTTTTTATGTTCCAGCCCACCTCACTTAAACTTCTTTTAAGTTGTAAGGGATTTATTGATCCGTACTGATAGGATGAATTTTCTCATTGGAAATTCCCTCTAATAGTAGAGGTTAGGAATATACACAAAAAAAGGGTGTTACACAACTGATTGCTAAATCCAAGAAAGCTGTCCTGCTTTTCCCTGTTCCTCCTGGGGAGGGGAAGATGACTTTATTTCTAGAGTCAGTATCAATTGCATATCAAGCCCTGTCCTGTAGAGGCCACTATAAAAGTATTAGATTTGCCATCTTTTTTTTTTTTTTTTTTTTTTTTCCCCTTTCCCCCCATCATGCAGTACTGAAGGTGTCCTGCCCGTGACTTGGCACATTTTCCCCTGCTCTAAGATAGAGTAACCTTTCATTTTTGAGCTTCATGCACAACCTAGAATCCTACAAAACTCAACACCCGCCATCTCGCTTCACATTCGTAATGTTACAGGGGCACTTACCTACCTCAGTTCCCCTGTTTCAGACCGCCCCTCTAAGTCTGAGGAGAGGTGTCTGGAGGTTGTATCCAGCCCCCAAGCACTCAGTGGTGCACAGAGACGCACAGATTTTCTGTAGTTCTTGCAGACTGACTGGTAGAAGTGCAAACTTTGACTTCCAAAGGACCTTAGATGATTGCCTAATGGAATTTGTCCATCAGGACACTTATTGGCTTCCTTTAGTGCTTTAAAAAAAATTGAATTGGGCCTGATTAGTTGCATCCCCTAGATTAAATGATTTTTTTAAACTCCCCCCTGCCCCCCACCCTTATGAAATCACCATTATCTTTATTTTGGCTCCCATTCCCGCATTCTGGAGAGACACCACTGCGTTGCAAATCAATATCTTTCTGAAGAGACAGTGTGTTGTAAATTGCCTAGACAGCATATGCACAGTTACCCTGGCTGCAATGCTGCAGAGCCCGGCTAGGCTTCCTTCCTGGGAACTCCACAGGCAAGTCCATCCTATTAAAGAAGAAAAAAAATTAAGTTTTTAGGAAAGGGACGATTGCTATGCGAAAGCCCTTTAGATAGACAGATAGGGTTTCCTTTGTGTTTGTCTCGTTCTTTTTTTTCACGTCCGGTCCACCGAGACTAACCTGTCTTGAGGGATTTCTGGTTTTTTCCTGCTTCCCCCCTCTCGGTTGTAGTACAGCCGTACCATTTCAGCTTGCTAGTGCAGAAAGATGTGAATTCAGTTGCTGAATGAGCCTGGCCTGACTGCAAACACATTGCTAGAGACATGTTAAAGAGTTGCAGGTGAATCTAGCTTGATCCAGAAAACAGCAAAACGGTAAGACAGAGCTTGTTTGGAATAGAGCAACATTTTTTTTTTTTTTTAAAATAATGGAACATCTCTCCTAGCCTGCATCCAGACTATGAAGCACTAACAACTTGAAAAGGGTTCATTTTGTGCATGTCATTTTTTTCTTCTCCTTTTTTTTAACAGAAAAAAAAAAAAAAAACAACCCTTAGCTTGATGCATGTGGTATTTAAATCTGTAATCTGACATGATGCTCCACACATCTGAGAGACGAAGGCTTAAGGCTCCCTAGGATATCCCTTGTAGTTTGTAAACATCAGCATCATGATTAGATGCGGAAGAGGCTTAAGGAATGTATCTCTTTTCTATAGCTGAACCTTATTTGTCTTGAAACTAGCCTTATTCATTACAGCCTAGAGAGATGCCATGGATGATTTTTGCTGGGGTATGCTTGGCTGCGTGCCCTCTGGGACAAGGAAGTGAAGGACGGGAGACCCCTTTTTCATCAGGGTAAACTGATGTCCCTGATTTCCACCTGATCTGATCCGGAATAAATATCTCTAGTACGTTAGGGATTTTTGGACCTCCCTTCCCCCCTCCCTTTTTGGGGGCGTATGTACATATCGGAGTGTACCTGCTTGAGGTGTGTGCTGCATTACAGAGGTCAGTAGGTAGGTATTTTACATCATTACACCTGTGGTAGCTCTCTGAAATATTAGTTGCTAATGTAGCTCTCCTGGAAATCGCTGAGACCTAGTAGAGTGCTTGCATTCAGAATGTTCATGGAGTACTCCAGCATGTGGGAGATCTGGGGGAAATGGATTTGCTGCTCCAGAAAGACTTTTATCTGGTCTCCTAGGAGGTAAAAATGGAAAGTTGGGAGTGGGTGCCTCGATTGGGAGGGGGCTCGAATTCTTGCCTCCTTGTTAATTAGTAAAGGGTGTTGTGTATTGATGGAAGAGGAAGGGCTTCAGTTAATTGTGTTGTAGTAAAATCTTAAGTGGGACTAGGAGATGCTAGTTTATATAAGGGTTGGTTAATCGCAGCAGTGTAGAGGACATAGTCATATCTTGTACATATTAGGGCTTTCAGCATTTGAGTTTTGCCCTAGAAGAGGATGCTTTGATAATGCTTACTAAACCATAAACAGTAATCGTGGGTGTAGAAGCTGAATAGTAGTTGCAGAAAACAGTAACTTCATCCTCTAATATGGTGGGCATAAGCCTGTTAGCTTTGTGAAACTTAAAGAATTGAAGAAAGAAAAAAATTACTTGCTTATGTAACAAATGAATTAAAAAAACTTACAACTTATTTTTTTTCGGGGGGGAGAGGAGAAAATCTTCAAATATGTTCTAGCTACCTGATTTGCTAGAGATGATGTTTTACTCCCAATTCAAAGGGTTATTAACATGCTTTCCCCAGGAGTGATGGCTTTTTTGGGGATGGAGGGGTGGGAGGGATAGGATTTCAAATGTTTTTGTGAGAATAAAGATGGAGAAAAACAGCATATCCTGTCCTGGATTTCATTTTACCCAGTTTGTATAAAAAAGAAAATAACTTTGTTTCTATTTAGGAGATGATGCACTCTGTGTTTATGGTTTCTTTTACTGTCAGAGAAGTGATATGTATGTGCTATTTTTATTTCTACTTTCACCTTGTTTTAAATGTGAGATTTTCCCAGTCTTGGCCTTCTGGTGACGGATTTGTACCTTGTCAAAAAAAGAAGTAATTGAAGAGTCCTGTTTTTTAGGACAGCAAACTAGCAGGGGGTTGGTTTTTTAGGTTGTGCTTTTAAAAATCAGTTATTTATTAAAAATATTTAAGTAGCCTCTCTGTACAAGGAAGGCATTGAGCTACATACTATGGGAGACATGGAGGTAAATTAGACTTATTCCCAGTCTTGATGGACCGGACCTCAGAGAGGAAATTTTCAGCTTTTCCCCAATTATTGTGTTACTTTTTCTGATGAGTCACTAAGTCAATGCTCCCATGATTTTTTACTTTTCCTATCAAGGGTATCGGTTTTCTACCTACAGTGGTTGTCTTCAGAGCACTTTTTACACACACACACATACACACAGACACACACAGAGGGTAGAAATTGTGGAAAGACATTAGTAAGAAGGAAAAGAATGTTTTGAAGTAGGAATAAGAAAAGTTGACTTTTTAAAATTTTATACAGAGATCATTTTCCCCTTCTTCTAACCCTCTCTCCTTCTTTTCCTTGGTGAATATCACTCCTAAATTAAGGTCCTAAAATAACTAAAAGTTAGGAGCCATTAAGAAATAGAAATTAGTTTTTTTTTTTTTTTTTAACTTTCTGTAGGGTTTCAGGAAGAGTAATGAATAAGGACTTCATTAATGTAATTAACTTAAAAGTACAGGCTGCATCAATTTTTGTTTGGGCTTTTTCTTTTTCTTTTTTTTTTTTTGGGGGGGGGGGTTTGAGGGAATTATTCAGGATAATTAGGCTACTTTTGCATTTCCATATAGAAGCCAGAATTTTCGAATTAGAAAGGACCTCTCCACCTGTGTAGAAAACCCCTTGGTGACATCCCTGACACGTTGTCATTCTGTCTTTGCTTGAACACTTCGGGTGACAGGAGCACACATTCATAAAGCAACCCTTTTCATTTTTGAGCAGCTTGCTTGTTTAGCCCGTCAGTTTTCTGGGAAGCTACTTCCTCTTTGCTGAAATATTCATCAGGAAGCTGAAGGGTGCATTTTCTGGTCCTGTTCCTCCTTTTATTCAAGTCTCTCCTCTCTCTTTGGGCAAGCCCTATCCCTTCACCCTTTGTGGGCAGATGATGACGACAGTGGGGTCCTCTTCTTCCCCTAAAGAGTTCCCCAGGACTTCAGAGTTGGAGGAGAACTTAAAAATGTCATCCAACTCTAGCAGCTTCTTCCCTAAGGGTTAGGAAATCGAGGGGCTTGTCCAATGTCACTTGTCCAAGGGAGCTTAACCAGATTGGTGTTCTTCCTCCAGGGGAGGGAAATGTCTTCCATAATAAGACATTCAAGGACCCCAGTAGAGTCCCTTGCCTTAATTTAAGACCTAAGAAATGGTAGAGGTTATGAGGGTGATGGCATATTAAACAGTTTTCCATTTGGTGAGGTAAGCTTAGCTCCATCAATAGCTTGTTCCTGCTCGAATTTCTTCCTGGTATTACTGTTCTTAGATCTAGTTGGTTTTCTGGCAGAGGATCATTTTCACAAAGCCCAGATTAGAGACTCCAAGGCTTATTGTCCATTTGTTTTCAGCAGTTTTTTAAAATCCTGAGACTGAGTCAGTGAACAAGGCTTTGTGGATGCCCACAGGACGTTGTGCTAGAGACTTGAGCATCGTTTCTATAGAGGATGAAAATAATCTTATGGTAATGTGAGGTGCTTATGTCTTCCTCTCTAACTCAATATCCTTCATAGAGAAGCAGCCAGGCAGATAGGACACTCATTGGACTTGAGTTAGAATTTCGTCTTAGACACTTGTTAACTGGGTGACTTGAAGTAAATCATTTCAGCTTTCCATGTCAACGTTCCCTCCTCTGTTCCATCAGATATTCTCTGAGGTGTTTTGCAGCTTTAAATCTAAGATCCTCAGATCATTGCTTAGTCCTGGGTCTTCAGGTCTCTCTGTTTATTTGAATTGGTTATAGGGATGTCTGGATCGAATTGTTGTGTGAGATTGGTGGGGTGGAGTGGGGCAGGTGGAGAGTTGCTCCAAACAGAGTAGCCCAAACAGAGGGAATCAGAGGGAAGTTAGTTTTGGATGAATCTAATTTTAAGGAGAGAAGGAACCTTCTGACCCATCTCTTCTGAGGGCCTTGTGCTTGCCTTCTTTCCATTCCCATCCTGGTAGAGGGAGAAGTCCAAACCTTGGCCAACCTTGGCTCTGGTTCATATACCTTGTCTTAATTTGTACTTGGTTCTCACAGAGGTCGGTGACATCAGGGAGCTGGTGCCATGACATTCAAATGAACTGAATTTGAGCGAGAAGCATTGTGCAAAGTCACCTGCCTCCCTTTCCCCTCTAGAGCCATCTGGGTCTAGAGGCAGAATGGTGATCAGGGTGATGGAGATGGCCCCATGCAGTGGGAGACCTGGGCCTTTAAGCTCAGTCTTTAACAGGTCTCAGTTTGACAACACCCATTTATTGCTTAAAACTGGGTAAGAAGTTAGGTAAAGAGTGGTCTCTTTTTACCTAATTAAAAAAAAAAATCAACCTGGGAAGGGAAGACCCTCAGGTTTTATGGCCCAAACGGAAACAATTGGTGTTCACATTCACTCCGAAGCAGTGGGGCCCAAACTGTGATCAACTGGGGCTTGATCCTGGGACCTATTATGGTTTAGTCAGTAAGAGTCAGAGGGATACAGGTTTAAGTCCTTAAGAAAGGAATCTAGTTGGTAAACCCAAAGGTATCCTGGGAAGTTTCAGAATACTAAAGGAATTAAAGCTTGTCACTCTTCCATTGCTAATCCACTCTGACTCCTCCCACCAAGTTCCCTTTGTAGCTCTCAGCTTTGTAACTCCAGGACAGTTTGTTGTTTTGATGGGTAATGAGTGGGTCGCCGTAGATGGCAGACTTATTAAAGTGCTCTGGGAATTCTGAGCATATTGATTTAGGACTGGAAGGGGAATCTAAACTAATATGTACAGTCCATTCCCCTCATTTTACAAATGAGAAAACTTAAACAAATTTCCCTTGATCAGAGAGACAGCATATGATTTTGAACCCATGTCCTCTGAATACCATTTAAGCCCTCTTTGTGTTGTACCATATTCTGCTGATCAACTCATATTCATCTACTGAAGGGAGAATGTGCTTTCAGTGTACATCATTTCTGAGTGTTTGTGACTTTTTTATGAAAAGGATTTTCATGGGAGGCAGGGAGGAGTGTCTTGGGGTATAGTTTGAGGAGTTTATTTGTCCCCACTGTTCATCTTTAAATAATGTTTTGTTAAGTAAGAATAGAATCGTTGAATTCTATTGTGGAAGTAAGAATAGAATAGTTGATAGAGAACTACTTCATGGAAACATTGGATTGTGTTTTCAGATGGCAGATGAACAGCAGGATAAGGAATCTGACTGTTCTCCTTCATTCCCATTTGAGGGTTCATTTAGGATTCCCTATCGGCTGTCATAGAAAGTATTCACACAGCTGGAATTTATGGGACCAGTCAGGACTTTATTAATGGATTGCAGTCAGTTTCATTATTGTTGAGCTTTCAACTCATGATAATAGACAGAAGTGACATTCTAGCATTAAGAGGTTTCCATCCCTCCTCTGCTTCCCCCAGGGACCTTGTTCCCTGGGCTTCTCTTCATAATCTGTGTGCGTGTGTAATGACCTCTGAGCTTCTGAAAATTTTAAGCACATTGAAAGTCATTCAAATATTGTGCTTTTATGAATTCCTTTGAGGAAACTGTGTTCAAATAAGAGGCCAAGTCTTGAGGCCAGGATAGGAAGAACATAAAATTTTAAATTGTATAACATTAATATTAAAGTTAGTCACTCATCCCTCATCCTAGCATTAATAATAAGTAGAAACTTTATTTTAAGATGACTACTTTGGAAGGGGAGACTTAAGTTGTATTTGTTTCTATCACCATCTGTTCTTGAGCAAGAAGAGAGTACACAACTTTATTTCTCCTTCAGGGGATGAATTTAAAAATATTTTTAATCTTTATTTTTAAATGCTGTTCATATGGTTACCAGGGGAAAGGATTCATATCCTAATAGATCAATCAGCAACTACAGAAGTAGCTTTCTTTGCAGTTTCCCTGTTTTAATGATACTTTCTGAAGGCTTTTATTTTCCAAGGGGGGAGGGAATGCTATTTCTCAATGAATATTTGAAAGACAAACATCAAAGGTAGAGATCAACTTAGTGTGCTACAAAGTGAAAGAGGGTTGCAATGAAATGCAATGAAGGGAAAAACCAAGCCCCTCCCTTTATAGTCATCAGATATGAAAGAAATAGGCTTCTTGCAGAAATGGCAGAAATTTGTTTAAAATGTTTGACTATGTTGAACATTAGAAAGTACATATAAGGAGGAAGAAATTCTATTGAATGAGCAAATATAGATATTTCATCTCAATATTCTGCGATATTATGTTTAACATAGTCTGCTTTTATTACTTTACCATGAGAAGTTTTGGAATTTTGGTTGATTTTAACCAGACTCCACTAACAGGTTATTCTGTATATCTCTGTGTCAAGGTAAATGTATGATGGCTCTTTCTCCATAGGTGAGCCACAAGATATATGATAATTGAATCTATGGGAGCTGATAAGATTAAGTGAAGAGGGCCCAATACAGAGCGCTGTGGGACACCTAGGGTTAATAGGAATGACCTTAATGAAAATCCAGCAAAAGAGACTGAAAAGGGGTTGTCAGTTACATAGGAGGAAACTTATGGAGAAATGGTGCCATGAAAACATGGAGAGAAAAGAGATTGTGGATTGGTCAAGAAAGAGAAATTAGTTTGAATTGAATGATGAGGTCAAAAGCTGGACTATAGAGAATTAAGAAGAGAAGAATTTTTGAATTGGTAATGGTGGGGCCAAAGGGGTGGAAGATCTTGGAGAGTTTAACTTCAAGACAGATGAGAACTATGGGTTGTTGATGGATCAGCTGAGAGTTGTTTGGTTTTTGTTAAAAGGTTGGAGGGCTGTTTTAGGAAAAGAGATGGCAGCCAGAGACAATAAAGGTGATTGAGAGAGTGGGATGATGGAGGGAGCAATTTTGCAGAGAAGATGAAAAGGGATGGGATTACTTGTGCACATAGAAGGAGAAGGATCCTCTTGACAAGGAAAAGGACATTTGGAGTGAAGGTAGAAAATAGTGGTAGAGGATATCTAGGAGATGTGAATTGAGGAAGGGAGAAGAGGAAACTCACAGATAACAACCTCATTTTTTTTTTTTTTTCCAGTGAAATAGGAGTCAAGGTTCTCAGCTGTGAGAGTAGGGGGAGGAACGGATATGGGAAACTGAGGAGGACTGAAAAGTTTTCGAAAAGCTCTTGTAGTGATTATGGTAGTAAAACAATCAGGGAAAGGATTGCTTTGGATTCAGGGAAGGTCTAATTGAGATTACACATTATAAATTTGAAGTGGATTTGACCAAAATGGTTACATTCCAGCAGAATACACGAGTTAGGAATTAAAGATATAGTATGATTGGATGGTCATGGTAATCCAGGGCTGGATTATTGGTCAGATAAAATGATGATAGGATAAAAAAGGCAAGGGATTCAAGAGAAGAGGACATTATAGAGTTAAACTAAGGGATTAAGATGGGAAGGATGGAGAGTGTAGCCAGTGTAGGGGTGATAATGATCTTGACCAGAAAGATGGGGTGGAGGGGAGAGGTATAAGTTTTCTCTAATGGAGACATATACTGAAAAGTCACTAGCAAGAAAAGCAAAAGAATTTTGTGAAACTCTGAAAATGGCTAGACTGCTTTTAGAATCATCATGCATTCTTAGAGATATGAGTTAGAGGTCAGTGGGAAGGGCAATGGAGAGAATTTAGATGGGCCAATTTTCAAATATTTACAGGGGCAAAAGTAGCTAATTCAATGGTAGGGTGGATCGATACTACATCGATAATTCCTTTCTGGACTTTGATGAGATTTACTAGTTTCTGTTGCCTGGGTTTGTAAAATAGATAAATGGCCTCAACAAGTGAAACTATCCTGATTAGATAAGACTTTGGATGGAGGTACATTTTATTGCTGTTAATGTTTCCCTAGTTTAGACTAGAAGATTGCAGTGACTTAAGGAATTGGTCAATTTAATTTTTCTACACTTGGAATCAAAAAGTCAATTTGGGGAAGCCATATTATATATCCTTTCTTAAGCCCCTGAATGTTTCTGTTGGACATTTGTAGAATTCATTACAATGATATTCAGGAAAACCTGTGGGTAAAGTTATTGTTTATGAAAAAAACAGCAGCAACTTATTCCATTGCCCAAAACCTTGGCAAAATGTGGTTGGAAATTCTCATAATCATGAGGGGAAAGGATGTAGAAATAAATTATACTTTATGAATATTAAAATGTTCATCCCTTATGCTTTTCAAAGATTCAGAAATGGATTTCTTGGTCTGAAGGGTTTTTCTTCTCTCCTTCAATTGTGCCCCTTAATCCCTCATTTGAATATGCTGTAGAATCTGCTCATTATTACATGAATTATCTCAAATAAAATCATACTCTCCAGAATATAACATTCAGAAAAAATTTCATATCACACCCTAGAATACAGGTTGCACAGCCTGTCTTCTCCAGCATCATAATTTACAGAGTTTGATTTCTGTATTTCTGCATGATTTTGAAAGCATGTGAAATAAGTATTCATTAAAGGACCTTGGAATATTTAGTTTGGAAAAAGAGAATTTTGGGGAGAAAGGGTGGTCATCTTCCAAGTTTGTCTTGTGGAAGAGCTCTTCAACTTCTCTCTTGGGGCAAGGAGAACAATTGAAAATTACAGGGAAAGTACAGTCTTGAATTTTGTCAGCAAACTTTTATGATTCAGCAAGCAGCAAATCAAGTAGATAGGAGGAGAAAGAAGAGAGAGAGAGGTCCTGAAAACTCAGAGAACAGTGAGTTACCTGGGAGAAGGTGGTCAGCTGGGATAATAGCAGAAGTCAAGAAGTTGAAAATTGAGAAGCGATCCAAAATTTGCCAATTAGTAACTGAAGAAAACAGTTTCAATTTAATGATGAGGATGGAAGCATCATTTTGAGCACGTTGCATCTAGGGAGGTGCTTAAGGATGAGGGTGACTTGGGCATGTTGGGAAGCATCAGAGAGGGATACAGTAGACCAGGAAAGATCCCACATTAGAGATATACACACTTGTCTCTGTAGGCATAGTATGCACAATATATAATATG
The DNA here is from genome assembly GCF_016432865.1 of Antechinus flavipes. Lineage (NCBI taxonomy): Eukaryota > Metazoa > Chordata > Mammalia > Dasyuromorphia > Dasyuridae > Antechinus > Antechinus flavipes. Next base: position 47,220,377 of record NC_067402.1, on the reverse strand, counting down.
TACTTCTAATTTTTTTTTATTATAGCTTTTTATTTACAAAACATAGGCATGGGTAGTTTTTCAACATTGACCCTTATAAAACTTTGTTTTCCAACCTTTCCCCTCCTTTCCCCCACAACCCTCCCCTAGATAGCAGGTAGTCCAATACATGTTAAGTATGTTAAAGTATATATTAAATCCAATATATGTATACATATTTATACTGTTATCTTGCTGCACAAGAAAAATCTGATCTAGAAAGAAAGAAAAAAAAACCCGAGAAGGAAAACAAAAATGAAAGCACACAATAACAGAAAGAGTGGAAATGCTATGTTGGGGTCCACACTCATTTCCCACAGACCTCTATCTGGGTATAGCTGATTCTCTTCATTACTAAACAATTGGAACTGGTTTGAATCATCTCATTGTTGAAGAGAGCCATTCCATCAGAGTTGATCATTGTATAATCTTTTTGTCATATATAATGATCATTTCACTAAGCATCAATTCATGTAGGTCTCTCCAAGCCTCTTTGTATTCATCCTTTTGGTCATTTCTTGCAGAACAATAATATTCTATAACATTTATATACCATAATTTACTCAACCATTCTCCAGTTGATGGGCATCCACTCAGTTTCCAGTTTCTTGCCACTACAAAAAGAGCTGCCACAAACATTTTTGCACATGTGGGTCCCTTTCCCTCCTTTAGGATTTCTTTGGGAGGCCTAGTAGAAACACTGCTGGATCAAAGGGTATGTGCAGTTTGGTAGCTTTTTGAGCATAGTTCCAAATTGCTCTCCAGAATAGTTGGATTCATTCACAATTCCACCAACAATGTAATAGTGTCCCAGTTTTCCCATATTGCATCCAATATTCGTCATTATCTTTTCCTGTCATCTTAGCCAATCTGAGAGGTGTGTAGTGTACCTCTAATTTTATAATCATACAATAAAAAAATTATGTGAAATCATTTTAGTAACATATATTAGACTTGAGATTGGGGAAAGAGTCTTCTTGATAAGACGGGAGGGGAGGCAATAAAGGGTGCATATAGGATCTTTCCAAGGTAAAGAGGAAAGTTGGAGAAAAGCCCTCATTTTTCAGTGAAGTATCACAAGATAAAGTTCTTAGCAGAGAGGCTGGGGCAAGGTAGACATAAAGAGACAAGAGAATGATGCAGTAGTAGTACCAGTGGTGAGTGTGATAGAGAATCAATTGGGGAAAAATAAAAGGATTAACTGTGTGAAGGGCCCAGTTGAAATGGACTATAAGAAATCTATAGTGGAGTAGCCTCAGTAAAGTTTCCTTTTAAATAATATTCTGTTTTTTCCCCTAATTACATGTGAAAACTTTAATTTTTTAAAAAAAAATCTTTGAGTTCTAAATTTTATCCCTTTCTCCCTTCTTCCTTCTCCCCCTTCTGAGATGTTAAACAATCTGATGTAAGTTATTCATGTGCAATCATATCAGACATATTTCCACATTAGTTATTTTGTGGAAGAAAACTTGAATTAAAGGAAAAAAGAAAGAAAATGGAAAATAGTCTGTCTTTACAATTTTGTGATTTCCTTTAGAAATTGGCAGATGATGGGAGGAGCAACGAATGCATTGTTAGGATTTGGCAGAGTGTAATTGACTGTAGGACAATATAAATACAGGACAAATAGTGTTAAGCTGGTCCAAGAAGGAGTTAAGATTGGGTAGGGAGGAGATTGAATAACAGAATAATTTATTCTGGAATAACAGACTGCTGGTGATAGTGCTTCCCTATTCGCCCATTCTTCCCTCTCCCTTAATTTATTTTTATAGATTTTGCAAGGTGCCTATTTAACCCATTCCTTATTATTTAAGTAGGTTTTCAGAACTACAAGCCCTCTTCCCTTCAATTCCTGTCTGTGTTTCCTCTGTTCTTCCTCTGTACCTAATTTGTATAACATTATTTTTACCTTGTCTCTGCCCCAGTATTTCTTTTGAGCTGCCATATTGGTGATATCAATCTTAAACATATGCTATACATTTCCCATGTTAAAAAAATAAACAATTTATCCATGTTGAGTTCTTTGAAATTGATCTTTTATTATTGGCTTTTATGTATTAAATTTTCTATTAATTTTGGATTTGGTTGATAGAAAGTTCTGAAAATCTGCAAGCTCATTGAATGTCCATTTTTTTCTTGTTCAATATTATAGATAATTTTGCTGGATATGATTTTTTTTGATGGCAGTTCTAGCTCTTGATTGTTGGTGGATTTTTTTTTCTTGTTCAATATTATAGATAATTTTGTTGGATATGACATTTTTTGATAGCAGGTCTAGCTCTTTTGATGGTGGATATGATTCCAAGACCTGTGGTCTTTTATTGTAGTTGCTGATAAATCTTGTACAATTCTAATTGTACATCTAGCATATTTGAATTTTTTTCTTTGAATTGAGGATTTTGAAATTTGGCAATAATGTTCCTATGTGTTTTCCACAAAGGATCTTGTTAAGGTGGCGATTGATGGATCTTTTCTGTTTCTACTTTCCCCTCCTGTTCTATCACCCCAGGATAATTTTCTTGGATTATTTCTTGCTTTATTGTGTCAAGGTCCTTTTTTTGGTCACAATTTTCAGGCAGTAGAGTTATTTTTATATTTTCTCTTCTTGATCTGTTCTCCAAATCTGTCATTTTCCTTGTAAGATGTTTTGCATTCTGTTCTATTTTTTCCATTCTTTATATTATTGTTTTGATATTTGTTGGTCTCTCATAGCTTCTCTGGCTTCCTCTTGCCCAACTCTAATTTTCAAAGAGTTATTTTCATCTTTGAGACTCCGTACATCCTTTTCTAGTTGATTAACCTCCCCCTCCCCCAATAATCTTCTTGTTTTTCTTGTATGGTTTTTATTTTTTGTTTTATTTTTTATTTTTTCCTCAGTGTCTCTCATTTGATTTTTATTTATTTTTAGAACCTTATTTTATTTTTTCTGGATTTATGATTTTATTTATTTTTATTTTATAATTTTTAAATTTTTATTAAAGCTTTTTATTTTATAAAACATATGCATGGACAATTCTTTAACATCAACCCTTGCAAAACCTTGTGCTCCAATTTCCCCTCCTTTCCTCCACACCCTCCCTTGGATGGCAAGTAGTCCAATATATGTTTAACATCTTATTTGATTTTAAAATTATTTTTTGAGTTTTTTAATAAATTTTTTCTGGGCAGGGAGCCATTCCACGTTACTTTTTGGGGTAGAAGCTCCCCTTCCCCTTACTTGTGACCTCCTCTGAAGAATCCCGGTCTTCCTTTTCCCTTAGTAAGTTTCAATGTTGGGGTTCTTTGTTGGTTTTTTAAAAAATAAGTTATTAGTGTAAGCACTTAATTGTGGTGTAGGGGGATGGTGCTTCAAGCTTCCTTTCAGCTTTCCCCAAACCAAGAGCTCCCCTCTCCTGCGAGTGCCCACAGCCAGCAGCGTCCCTGCCCCCCTGCCTTTGCATTCCCAGGGGGCTGGTTCTTTCTTGCCCAGGGCCGGGTCTCTGCAGTACGCCTTCCCCTCGCTACTGGATCAACGCTGGCTGAGTCTACCCAGCCTGAGATCCACTGACAGTCCGGGAGGTGAAAGTTTCTGTATTCCTGCTGAGGCTCCTGCCAAGCCCGGCTAGCCCGAGGGCTTCCCACTGGGTGTTTCTGGTGGAGCTAGCCCGGAGCTGTTTGCAGTTCAGAGAAGTTGATTCCCGGCCCGGAGTTTGTCTTCGGATCTTCTCAGGTTGTACCTGGAGGATTCCTGTTCTTCCCCAAGTCGTTGATTTTTCACCAGTCTAAGTTCACCCTGAGGAGCACATTTTTTTTGTATTTGTGGGAAATCTGGAGAGCTTGAAACTTACCAACCTACTCCACCATCTTCCTAGAATCCTCCCTTCCCCCTAATATATTTCAATAGAATGCAACATACTTTCTCTCTTGGTTTCTCTTTCCACCCCACCCCATATAGTTCAATAGAATGCAACATACTTTCTCTCTTGGTTTCTCTCTCCACCCCCACCCCTCTATATAGTTCAATAGAAAGCAACTTTCTCTTGGCTTCTCTTCCCGGTTCCTCTCCACACATTTTCTCTTTTTCTTTGTATTCCTAGAACCTAACACAGTGTTTGACCCATAAATGCTTGTTGATTGATCGCCTCTGGTGGTAAAGACTCCGAAGTTACTGGAGGAAGTTCTTGGTACTTGGATTTGTAGAGAGAATTCCTTTAGGAGTCTGGTTGAGTAAGACCCTTCCGAATCCCAGGGCTACAATTTTCTTGGTGAGATTTAGAAAAGAAAAGCGTATGGAAATGGGTGTCTTTATACACATATACATATACTCTCTCTGTGTGCACAATATGCTATGTATGTACCTATAATTTTATAATCATGAAAGAAGGAAAAAAAGCAATTAAATGAAATTATTTTAGTAACATACATTAGAATTCAGACTGCTGGGAAAACATCTAAATGTTTCATAATGGAATTAGCAACACAATTATCAAACCTGTAGGAGGTAATCACTGAAGCTGAATGAGGATTTATAACAAAAATACATTCAGAGCAGCAGCATAAAGGGACATCACATTCTGAAGCTATGCCCATTAGTCCATGGATTCAGTATATGGAGGAGATTAGGTCAGACCCCAAAGAAATAATGTTTCTTAAATGTAAAATCTTTAATTAAAATAAAAGAATGATCCCCACTATTAGAAGTGGTCATAGTAGGTTACCCTAAGAGGAAGAGTGGTTCAGTGGATAGAGCCATCTTCGAAGGCAGGAAGAACTGGGGTCAAGTTTTTGGCCCATACTAGCTGTGTGACCCTGAAGAAATCTCCTGGGCTGTTCTCTAACACAGTAAATTACAGTGTTAAGTGTAGATCTGTCTTGGTGAGGGAATTGCCTTACCTGTATGAATGCAATCACAGATAAAACTCTCTTCCATAATTTTCTACTTCTAGAAATTTATTAACAGTTTTAGCAATGTTCTGTTCAAAAGAACTAGCTAGTAATAAGTCTCCTCATAGGTTGATAAGAAAGGGAAGTGCTGAGAAGGGAATAAGTATTTTTTATTGTGTCTACTGTGTGTCAGACCCTGTGCTAAGCACTTTGCAAGTAGTTAATTTCATTCAATCCTCACAATACCCCTGGGAGGTGGGTCCTGTTATTATTCTCATTTTAAAGTTGAGAGAACTGAGTCAGATTTAGTGACTTGCCTGAAGTTTCTCAGCTGGTAAGTATTAGTCCAGATTAGAACTCAGTTCTTTCTGACTCCATGACTAGTACTCAATCCATTAGAATGGTAATAATATGGTGAGGATTCTCTTTGGTATAATTTTCTTAATCGGTTTTTTTTTCACATGTATGTGTGTGTAAACATACACACACATTTGTATGTAATATATACACATAAATTTGAATGGTCTTTAATTTTGGTGGTAAATCTTATTTTATAAAAAAATAATCAGTCAACAAGTATTGTGTGTCCACTCTGATTTGACCTTATGCTGAAGGCTATCAGGAGGCAAAAAATTATCATTGGGCATAGTCCCTGTCCTCCTGAGTTTTACATTTTATTTGGGAGAGACAAAACTAAAACTTATCCAAGTGGCAATAAACAATATGAAGCGATATACCATTAATTTAAAACAATGAACTCTGTAATTAACTTTAAAAAAATCCCTAGGAGTTCATAGATGGGGTATTTGTATTGTTTCTGGAAGAATGGGTAGGATTTAGATAAGTCATGTTGTTGAGTCAATTTATGAATGGAGTCATTGAGGGTGGGAGTGATCGTGGTTCAAGATGCTGAGGGACGATGAGTTATGAAGATATCTAGAATAGAGTCTTGCCCATAGCAGGTGCTCAGTCAGTAGGTTGTTGAAGAGGACCACCATTGAGATATAGGGTGGTGGCCATGACTTGGGCAGGAATTGGATTTTGACAGAACCCATGCCAGGGTAATTTTTTACAGCATTATCCCTTACACTCATTTCTGTTCCGATTTTTCCCCTCCCTCCCTCCACCCCCTTCCCCAGATGGCAAGCAGTCCTATACATGTTAAATAGGTTACAGTATATCCTAGATATACAATATATGTGTGCAGAACCAAACAGTTCTCGTTGCACAGGGAGAATTGGATTCAGAAGGTAGAAATAACCCGGGAAAAAAAAATGCAAACAGTTTACATTCCTTTCCCAGTGTTCTTTCTTTGGGTGTAGCTGCTTCTGTCCATCATTGATCAATTGAAATTGAGTTAGATCTTCTCTTTGTCAAAGAAATCCACTTCCGTCAGAATACATCCTCATACATTATAGTTGTATAGTACATAATGATCTCCTGGTTCTGCTCATTTCACTTAGCATCAGTTCATGTAAGTCTCTCCAAGCCTCTTGTATTCACAGGACTTGGATTTAATTGAGGCTGAGTTGCACCATATCATTAGCTTCACTCTTCCTGAGTCATCAAAGCCCAAGGCAACTCATAAGTCATAGACTGAAGACAGATGATCTCAACAAACCAGGCATGAGAGTCTGAACTTTAGAAATGGGGAGCCCTTGGAAGTTTTGTATTCTCTTTTAGCAGAGAAGTGACATGGGGAAAATGATGTTTAAAGATGATTTATGACATTAAATTAGATGAGTTAGAAGGTAAAAAAGGTGGGGGGGGGGCTAATAAGTTGTGGGAAGATTCCAGGTGTGAGGAGCTGCATCATAGTAATGTAGTAGTAGTAGTAGTAGTAGTAGTAGTAGTAATGGTAGTAGTGATAGTGAGTAATAATAGTAGTGGGGGTAGCAGTAATAGTAATGGTAGTGATAGTATTAACAATAGTATTAATAGTGGTGGTGGTACTCGTTTACTAGTGGTAGTAGTACTAGTGATAATAATAGCATTAATATAATAATAATAATAAAAAACAGTATTAATAATATTAGTATTAATAGTAGTAATAGTGGTAGTAGTAGTAGTGGTGGGTGTGGTGCTAGTAATAGTAGTAGTGATAGTAACTAATAATAGTAGTGGAGATTGTAGTAGTAGTAGTTATGGTAGTGGTAGTAGTAATAGTAGTATTAATTATAGTAGTAGTAGTAGTAATAGTACTGGTGGTAATAATAGTAAATAGTAATAATACTGGTGGTAGTAGTAATAATAGTATTAATTATAGTAATAGTAGTAGTAGTAATAGTAATACTGGTGGTAGTAGTAGTAATAACAATAGTACTGGTGGTGATGGTAATAGTAGTAGTACTGTAGTGGTGGTGGTAGTAGTGTTAGTAGTAGTAATAACCAAAATAGCTGAAATGTATAGAGCACCAATCCAGTTTGTAAAGTAGGTTCTGGCTGTTCTCTTCTTTGGTTTTCTCTGTCTCCCTGTGAGTAGGTGCTATTACTCCATTTTATGAATAAAGAAGCTGGAATAGTCTGAGGTAGAATTCAGGCTCTTCTTCCTGACTCTGTTCCCAGCGCTCTGGCTCCAGTCTTCTGGTTGGGATAGCAATGAGAGTGGAGACAAAAAACACTCTTGGAAAGGAAGATTGACAGGAGAGAGTGATGAGGTGGATGGTAGCTGCAGGGAAAGGAAGCCATTGGTGATGACAGCACAGTATGGAGTCTGAAGAGGGGTGCCTTTGGTGGAGTGGTGGACAGAGAGGCATTCATTTATTCAAGGATATGCTACTGGAAACTTCACAAAGCTATTTAAAAAAAGAATGCATTTTAATAATAGAATAGCATCCCAAACTTTTCAAATTATTCTCTTTCAGCAAAGGTTTTTACTAATGTTCACTGTTACTTCCCAATGACCTCTTCTCTACCTCCAAAACGGACTGCATCTGTCAGCTGCTACTTCTCTGAGAAGAGGAGGAAGGCATGCTTCTCTGACTTTTTGTGGAAGCCATGATAGTTATTGCATTCATAGATATATTATTATGTTGATTCCTATCACTAATTCTGATATTTTTCTTTGTTCTGCGTTGGTTTAATTCATATTGCATCAGTGTATCCAAGTCTTCTTAGGCTTTTCCATATTTTTTATATTCATCCTTTCCCAATTGCATTGCACCCATTTTTAATAGCATAGTTGTTCCCTTCAAACTGTTTCCCTGCTAATAGGTATTTATATCTTACCTAGTGCTTTCTGCTTGGATTGTGATTTCAAATCATACTTGGATTTCTTTGACCCCACTTTTTAATTTTTTTTACAGGAAGCAGCTTTTTTCTTTTTTCTTTTTTGGCTCCCTGGCAGTGCCTCGTTGTCAGTGCCTGTGGATGCTTCATTTCCCATCACTAAGGGCTTTCCTGTAGAGCTCCCAGATGCTTGAAAATTGAGGAAGGGGGGAATGGCCAATTTCCTGACAAGCAGCCTGCTGCACAATGGCACTGTGTTGTGCTTGCAGAGTTCTTGTTTTTGATATATGGTGGTGCAAGCAGCAGCAGTCCATAAAAGGGTGAAGCATGGGGGGGGGGGGGACCAGGTGTGTTCAGTCAGGAGCCCAAGCATTTCTCCGTACTCAGGGTGTAAAAAGTGGCGATATTAGGTGTTGCTGAGTTTATCTTACATATGATGTGGAGGAGAATTAGCCAAAGGACTTCTGTTTCCATTGGTCCCCACTGGAAGCCAATAACTCAATGGGTACTCAGTGGGTGGTGCTTTATCATTTTCTGGGCTCTTTCTTGTCCACTAATTCCTTTGAAGTTTGCAAGCAGTCCTGTGGGGTGGACAGTATGGGCATTATAATTAACTCCATTTTCAAGATTGGTGAAACTGAAGCTCAGAGAGATTGAAACTTGTATTTAATAAGCTGGACTGAAGTTTTAACATGAGGAGGATGGGAATTCAGGAACACCTTGAAAGACAAAAAACTTTTTTTTTTAAATCCATAAATCAAAGAAATTAGTAGAATGAACATTTTTATTTCAAAGAATAATTATACTTCTTGCATCAATTGGTGCTCCTGGTTTTTCTGGTATTAAAGTATTTAATATTTGAAAGGGCTTCCACGTAGAAAAGAAGGATTACTTCTCTTCTCTCTTAATAGAGAACAGTGGGGTGGAAGGTACAAAGAGGTAGATTTGGATTTTGCTTCATTCCAAGCTTCCTAAAAATTAGAATTGTCCAAAAGCAGGTTACCTAGGAGAGGGGATGGATTCCTGGTTAACTGCAGGACTTTAAACAGAGTTTGGGTGACTGACCACTTATTGCATTGAACGACTTTGGAGATCTTTTGTAGGTCTGAGATTTTGTGATTAAAAAAAAAAAATAGCTTGATTACTGTTATATTTGAGCCAGTACTGGTGCTAAACTTAGCTAAACTGGCTAAGTTATGCCAACTTAAACTTTCCCATAGGGACATGGGAAAGGGTAGAAAGGATGCTTTCTCTCTTACTCAGTTTCCTTCCAGATAAAATAAATTCCTAGAAAAGAGCACTTTCTGCTTAAAGAAAAAAAAAAAAAGAAAGATCTGAGTTCAAATTCAAATTCGGATACTAGCTGTGACTCAGGGCAAGTCACTTAATCTTATTTGCCTCAATTTTCTCACCTCTAAAAATGAGCTGGAGAAGGAAGAAATGACTAACCACTTCTGTATCTTTGCCAAGAAAACCTCCAAAGGGGTTGAGAAGAGTAGGATAAGATTGAAATACAACAGAGGAGATATAGGGGACAGCATGCAGGACGTGCAATCTGGGAGATGAATTTGAATTCCACTCACTACCTAAGTACTGCCATGTCACTTAATCTCTCAGAGATGATTGATGATGAGGATGGTAACATTAGTAGAGAGAAGGGTTGTAAAGGGTGTAAAGAAGGAGAGATGGTCAATTCAAATCTCAACAGTTTTAGAAACCACTTCCATTTCCAGCGTTAGCCTTGATTATAATAACAGTAATTTCAAGACAAGTAGGTAAACCCAAGCCCTGAGCCTGCTAAAATGTATGCCATCAGAAAATGGTTGATTCTTGGGGACAATTTTTAGTTCAAATGAATTCATTTGAAATGAATGCCAACTTTAGTTGAATTAAGTTGTGCTCTTTCTAGTCTACTGCTGTGAGTTTGGGAGACAGTTGTCTGGTTTTTACATGGCTTGAAGCAAAAAATCGTAGGTCAAACTGTGACTTTTGCAGCCTGAAACACTGTTTGAATTTCTAACAATTCTTACAGGGTTTTGAGCTAGCCAGCCTAATGAATAGACTGCAGTTAATGATGAGTGAACCTCAAAATAATTGGTTCAGATAAGCACCCAGAGGTACTAATGTATCTCTGAGCTCATGGGTACTTCTTGGATCTGTTGAATTCATTTAGAAAAAAGAAAAAGGAAAGAACAAAAGTATGTTTTGGCATTTGCAATGCTTTTTATGTGTTTTAAATACCACGAGAGCATTCCTTCTTGTGTAACTTTTTAAAATATCTAACTAGATCAAAGAGATGGGAAAGAATTCAGCAACAGAACCAACAACACAGTGCCTTAAGATCTATTTTACAAATATTGTCTCATTTTATCCTATCAGCACTCCTGGGAGGGTAGGTACTATTATCCTCATTTTACAGATGAGAAAACTAAGATAGATAAAGTGACTTGCCCAGAGAGGCACACAGCTACTAAGGGTCTGAAGTTGAATTTGTACTAAAATCTTTCCGATTATTATGAACTATTATAGGCTAATGCTTTGCAATTGCTTTTATATAACTATAGTTTTAATAATGATGTCTGAAATGTTGGTCATTATCAACTAAGCACAGACACTGTAGCTTTCTCATGCTTATAAATCTTACACATAGACCTGTCAATGACAAAAATGGCAAGAACATCCTACTCTTCATTAATTATTGCCTGATCCTCTTAACTAGATGTTTGCTACATTTAAAATACTACACAAAGCATTATAGCTAAAAGAAACACATGACATAATCCTTGCCCTCAAGAAAACTGTACTTTGGTTATCCGAGGGAAATATGCATATGTGAAACAATTAGAGAATATTTACAGCTTCCAAATAATGCAAAATATATGTTGCAAGTTGGAAAGCAGGGGAGGATTTAGAAGAAAGACATAATTAGATTTGGGATTGGATTTCATTACTACTGATAATGGCAGCTTTAATTTTTCATAATCATAAGTGTTGTAAAGTTTATGAAACACTTGACAACAATCTTATGAAGTGTAATATAAATATCCCAATTCAAAGAATGACCTCTCTGAGGTCCCAGAAAGCTTGTGACTTGGTCCACATGAGCAGCCATGAGATAGGTTATGGCAGCCAGTATAGAATCTGGGCTTCCTGACAACCTGTCTGGCTTTCTTTTTAATAAATCCTTATTGATTGATTGGTTGGTTAATAATATGATGGAAGGATTGGAACCAAAACTTTGCCATGGCTGCCAAAATGGAGACATACAAATCGATGGCCTTATATAAATTGGAGCATCTATAGCCATTCCATTTATTCTCTATCTTGTCTTTATTCATTTACACATGATTTATCTGCCTTGATGAGTCGTTCAAAGCCCTTCCTTTTTGGAAAATAAGGAAGAGTTCATATGGAAGTTAGGTAGTCGTGAATCTATGGGTAGAGTCAAAGTTCTCCTCTTTTTAATCTTTTAAATCAAATCTCTCCCCTCCTCTTCCAAATTCCTAGTAATGCCACGGTACATCCTCCATCTATATTTTCATGAATAGTGCAAATATCATTTTCCTTTACACGACTAATTCCCATTTTAACTAGATTTAACTAGTTTTCATGATTTAACTTGTCACAAAATTTGGGAACTGGAAATTTTTCTCATCTCAACAAATGACTTATCCATGTGGATAAACTGCAAATAGAGATGACTTATCTGTCCTAAAAGCCCTGCCCAAGTAGATTCAGAATCTGTTTCATTTTGCACTTGAGGCTGCTCAATCCTGTCTTGGAGAAGAGCCTCAACAAGTATTTTGAAACACCAGCTATATACCAAGCATTATACAAAATATCTATGACGTAAATACAGAGTAATAAGGAGAAGGCACAAATATCTTTAGGAATCAAGAAGGGTCTCATGTAATGGATGTCTGGGGAACTTTGAAGGAAGTTAGGGATTCCAAGGGGGGAGGTGAGGAGAGAGAGTGATGTCCCTGCCTTCAAGAGATTTACAACCCACTGGACAGGAGAGACAGATAGTTATGATACAAGGTGTAATGACAGGTCTTCTGCATGAAAAATTTAAGAGGGTCTCTTGAGCAGGGAAAAATCAAAAAGATGAAGAATGAGGGAAACGGAGTCAGAGGTGTCTGATGTGTCCTGAATGGAAGGAAGAGACTGCAGAGATGGAGATGGGAGGAGGAAAGAGTATCCATCCTAGATCTGGTGGCAAAAGCTCAGAGATGAAAGAGAGCAGGATGTGAACAGGGGCTATTTGCCTATAATGAGCATGAGAAGGAGAAGTGCTAAATGTGAGATAGGGCTGGACAAGCCAGGAGGCAGCAAGATGGCAAGCATAGCAAATGGAATGTTAGCCTGGGCTCAGCAGACCTGAATTCAAACTTTACCTTAAAGACTGACTTGCTGTGACTAACGACCAGGTGTCAGACGCTCACTTTAATGTCTCATTTTTAAAATGGGGAAAATAATAGCCTCTACTCACAAGAATGTTGTGCTGATCATATGAAATAACTTATGAAAAATGCTTTTCAAACTTTAACTATATAAATGCTCCTATTGATATTATGCTATTATTATTATTGTTATTGTCGTCCAGGTTGGAACTTGCTTAAGGAAAGCCTTGAATGATAGGATCAGGTGAAGTTGTTCAACTGTACTGGAATGTTGTCTTTCTGCTTTACAATGCCTGATTTTAGATTGTCCCTGCTGATTGAGCCATTAGCCCAAGAACAGAAGCTGTTCCTTATTGCTAAGAACTCTTACCCCTTGGACCCTTATTTTTATTATAAACTTAAACAATTTTATAGGAAAATATGAACCTCCTAAACATTCAATTCCTGATAATTTTCCAACAAAGACATTTAGAATATAATAATATGTTAACTTGTAACTTGTAATTTACTCTAAATCCCTTTCTAGTCTTATGATTTTACATTTGCATAATTACATTTACATTGCATACAGAAATGTTGCACCTTACTTTTTGGGTTTATATTATTTCATGTAGGTTTTGTGTGTGTGTGTGTGTGTGTGTGTGTGTGTGTGTGTGTGTGTGTGTGATTTCTTTACATTCCTCATATTTGTCATCTTAATGACAAGACAGTATTTTATTCCATTGATATACCAGTGTTAATTTAGCATTCTTTCACTATTGGGCATGTAGGTGATGGTTCTGCTTTGTCCCTCTTTCATAGACCATGCAGTTATAAACATTTTTGAACAAAAGCAACCTTTTTCCTTTTCAGTACTTTCCTAGGTTCTGGGCCTGATGACATAGGCCCCAAGACCCTTCTATTGGAGAAGCTATGGCTGGTGACTTGCTCAAGTTCTGAGCTGCAGTAGGGCTAATGTTGATTGAGTGAGCACCTAAGTAGAGTGAGTCTTCAGATATCTCAGGAAGAGAGAGCCATTTGGGAAAATGGAGCCAGTTAAAGCTTCCATATCAATCCATCTTTGTTTCGGGCCTGTTTAGTGAACTTTGTGCTTCCAGTTTGGCCAAGATTAAAGAGACATTGTCTTTAGAAAGATGACAAAAGAAAAACCTTTCCTAGAAGAATATTCCGAATTGTGGGATTATTATGTCAGAGAGTTAGTTTTAGACCCTTGTTGAGTGTAACTGAGTTGTTTTTCAGAAAGAAACCCACCATTTTGCAATGTCTGTGATCCTCCCCTCCCCTGTCCCCAAAGACATCCAATTTGGTTGGTTTTAGAACATCTCGGCTTTCTGTCTCAACATCTCATGATGTTAGTTCTGATTTGACTTAGAGTTTGAAAAACAGAATGAGTTGATTTAACAAGAACCAACTGCATAAAATGGCTTTTGCCCTCAGTGTTGAGATGATTGATGGATTTTTCTCATTTTGTCCCATCAGCTGAGCTCACAGCCAGACCCCAAAAGTGAGGCAGTGTGTGAGAGCATCCAAGTCTATATAAATGTCATGTCCTTTAAGTATAAAGATGACACTGTGGGGCCACTTCAGGATCTTTTGTCACAATTTATTTTGCAAAATAATAGCAGCCAAAGCTGACAAAGCTTTCATTTTGAGGGTCTGCCATTCCCCCTGCCCCATCCAAAAAAGCCAAGAATAATAGTGGTTTTGTGAGATTGACTAGAAAGGCAGTGACTAAAAAGAAATTGAGTATAAACAGCTGCATGAACTAGACAACAGTTAATTAATTTTTTGAGCTTTGATAGTGACCTTCCATTTTCTTCTTTCAAATTCTACATTGAAAGTATCATTTTGATTGCATCATTTTCTTGCCAGGGCTGTAGTGCTCCACTTGAAAATTATGCTAAATTATGTATTACAAACAGCTTATTTATTTTGTCCATTCATTTATTGACATATGCCATGGATTTCATTAATGCTAAGTTTAATCTAGCCATCATTCAAAAGAAATATGATGCTGGGTTAGACAAGTGGTCCAATCCAGTATTATCAGTAATACCATTATCAAGATATATTTGGTAGTTGGTTATACAGTTTCCAGTGTGATATTGATTTTCATAGATTAAGCACATATTCTGAATATGTCTTCTCTTTTCTTATTGTTCATGGATTTATCTCAAGTCTTTTCCAAAATGTTTTTATTTTTAGCCTTTGCAGATTTTTCATCTTACTTTAGAATATAGGGTGGGGGGAAGCTCAGCAATTGACATAAGGAGCAGATGGCAGAAAAATTGAATGACTTAGCTAAGGTGACATAGTAAGTTGACAGAACCAAAGAATTATGATCTTGTAATTCATTAACTCTATTCTTGCTTATGTCTTATACTTATTGATGGAAAAATAAGTAATCATTTAAGTTTAATTACTTTTACATATAAAATTAAAATGTAACAAAATATTTCTGGTAGATTTTCTGTATCATTTCTTGGGAAAAAACAGAGAAACAAGAATTTTGAAAGCAAGGCTCTTGCCAAAGAAACATTAGAAACCAAGCCTTTATGGATAATAATAATGTGGTTGCACATCTGAAGACTGATGAATAAGTTTACTTAACAAATCTATTTTTATTTTTTTCTGATAAGTATGCCATTCTGTAGATAACATTTAATTAATTTTTTATACTATCCTGTAAATGATTAAAAAGATTGTCCATTACTGATGGAGAGAGAACAGCCAAGATTGATGTGTCTCTTTAAGGCTTGCAAAACCCTTTATGAATATTAACTTATCTAATCCTTGTAATAACCTACCTGTGTGCTGAGTGATATTATTATCCCCATTTTACAGATAAAGAAATTTAGCCTGAGGGTAACCAAGTAACACTTATCCAGTGTCACACTATTCTGTAACTTAATAGGTTTAGAGAGTTGTCTGGGACATTTACTGAGGAATATGTTAACTTGCCCAGGGGCAAATAGCCAGTTTGTGTTAAATGAAGGTGTTCAATTGTCCATTCTTGGAGGGCAAGGACCTTTTCATTCATCTTTGTATCTCCATTGCCTTGCAGGGTGCCTTATACAGAACGGGCACTTAATAAATGCATGTTGATTCCTAATTCCTGGCCTGGGACTCTATCCTATTTACTAGGACACCTCTTTTTATTCTTTTTATTATATGTTGGTCTTATAGAAAGAGTTTTAAAAAAGAGAATGTCTCAGCTCTTTTGTTGACTTTGTTCACAATCTTGATCCATCCTGGATCTTTCTGTAGCGTTTTGCATCATGGAGCATCTCCTTCTGGATGATCTGTTATATATCTCCTGTTTCTCTTCCCATCTGTCCAACCGCGCTTTTTCAGGTTACAGGTTTGTTATCCCTATCAGACCCACTGTCCGTGGGTTCCCCTCAGGCTCGGTGCTGTCTCTTTTAGTCTTGCACTTTCATCAACTTCAGTGCTTTCAATCATCATCTCTATATAGAAGATTCCCAGTTCTGTATTGCTAGTTCTACTCTCTCAGCCATACTCCAGTTACCCGTTTTCAAATGCCTTTGAACATCTAGAACTGGGTTTCCTTTAGGCATTTCAAAGTCATCCCCAGATAAGCTCGTGATCTTTCCACTTGAACCTTTCCTCTTTACAAAATTTTGTCCTCCCATTCACCTAGGCTTCTATTCTTTCTGTGTCACCTTCAACTCCTGTCTGCCATATATCTAATCTGTTGGCAAATTTTGTCATGTCTTCTTCATAAGTAACATTCATATATGTATGTTCCCTTCTCTCATGCATATAGCCACCACTTTTGTGCAGATTCTCATAGTCTCTCACTTGGCCTAAAGTTACAGTAGCCTTCTAATCAATCTATTGGCTTCAGGTGTCTTTCCAATCCATTCTGTCTTCCTATTTTTCTAAAATGTTGGTCTGATCATATTGGTTGTTGATGATCATTCCTCATGCTTGAAGAAGACCAAAGCAACATCACTGTGTTGGGGGCAAGAATGTCCAATATAAGCTTGGAATGATCTACTACAGGTCAGCCACAAAGAATCCTTATCTGATTATATCACTTCTTTAGTCACTGAGCTTCAATGGCTCTGTTATCTACAGAATCAAATATATAAGCTTGGAATGATCTACTGCAGGTCAGCCACAAAGAATCCATATCTGATCATCTGACTCTTCTAGTAAATGACTTCAATGGCTCTGTTATTTACAGAATCAAATATAAAATCTTTCTCTTTCTGTGTACAATAGTTTTATACAAATACAATGATATATCCTTTATCATTTTCATTTTTTTATAACCTGATCCTTTCTGCCTTTCCAGCCTTCTACATCCTCTGTGATCCTATTTGTTGGTTAGGTAAAGTGCTTCACAGAATCCCTTTACATACAGACTAGGTACCATATTATGTCCAAGGAACCACAAGCAGACCAATGTCCTTGGACACATACTCTAACTTTCAACCTTAAGGCTTTGTTCTGATTATCTTTCATGTCTCCCATGCTGATATTTTTTTCCCTTGGTGACATTTGGGGGAACCACTGAGCCTCAAGTTTCCTTATAGAGTGAATAAAGAGAGTTGATAGGACTCTATCTTCAGAATACTTGTGAATCATAAAAGTCATCTGCTCTGAAATTCAGGTAGATACTTGTGGATTATAAAAGTCATCTACTCTGAAATTCAGGTAGATACTTGTGGATTATAAAAGTTATCTGCTCTGAAATTCAGGGTAATCGCTAATTTAAAAAAAATAGTTTAATGACAGTGAAAAGACTTTCTTACTGTTTTGGTTTTATGAGACCTTGTCAAAATCAACTGCCTTAGAATGGTAATTGAGACTTCCCATGAGCCTGTCTTGGTAAATCATTATGCCCAAGTGAACAAGGAAGGATGATGTTACAGATGTGAAAGATGCTGCTAACTTGTAACTTTCCCAGACTTGAGTATTAAGGTAGGATACTGTCTGAGTCACAACCTGGTAGACAGGTATCTGCTCCATTCAATAGTGCTTTTCTGATTAGAGACACCCCCAGTGTAAAGATGTATGCTCCCTTATAGACAGGAGGTGAAAGCTTAGGAGTTCTAGATTACACCAGCCCATTCTTTTGACTTGTTTTGATGTCTAGGCAAAGAGATAGAGGAAAGCTTTGTGCTATCAATTCATCTCTTCCTGAAGAAGGAAACCCAAGACGCACATGAAGGAGAATGGCTGCTTCAAGAAGATTTCTTTAGATATTGAAAGCCTATTACCAGACTCTTTTAAGTGAAATTGATGAGTTAAGAACCCCCTTCATTTACTTAAAAGCTTGACTTCTTTGAAGTGCAGTGTGGAGTTTTCTTTCAACTAAATAAGACAGTTAATGACAGCAATATAGTGAAGTAATGACTTTTAAAAAGTGTGACCACTTCTTATTTTCTTTTCATTAGATGTGATGACAAAAAGCACCCGTCACCTTTTTAGTGAGCTTTTGATTTCATTTATAGTGACAGATTATTTTAGAGTACTATTAAACCCTTTACAATGATTCTATGTGTATTGGGAAAAAAATTCTTCTCTTTACAAGTCAGCTTTCATTAATTGAGTGATCTTAGAATAGATATAAGATGCAGATAATCATTTCTCCATTCTTTTCTCTTTTCCTTTTGGTCCTGTGCAGGAACTAAAGCTAATATTTTTTGAATCACAGAGTTTAAATGAGAAGGTGCTTATCTTAAAAAACAAATATAGAACCTAGAAAACTATACCAAATTTTGACTGCGTGTTCTCGAGATTACAGGTTTTTATCTTGGCTGGGAGAATGGTTTTTTAGTTTTTAAATAAGCCTCTTAGACTTGTTCATACCTTATATTTCTGATATCCTAGGGGAGTTTAGAAGGTTTAAGATGATGATGGAAACTTTGAAAACACACATCTTTTGTGTTTGTCATTATATCAGTAACTACTGGCTAACTGTGCATCCAGATTTGTTATCTTAATTGGTTTCTTCAGCCTCGGTTACAGTTTATGAATACTGCATCTGGGAATGGACCATATAGTAAGAGAATTGCGATAAGCACAGCTTTCAAAGACCAGCTGTTATTTGTTGTTGTGCAGTCGTGACCCATTTGAGCTTTCCTTGGCAAAGATAGGGGAGTAGTCTGCTATTTCCTTCTGCATCTCATTTTACAGATGAGGAAATTGCAACAAGTGGGGTTAAGTGACTTGCTCAGGATCACATAGCTCAGTAAGTATCTGAAGACAGATCTGATGAATCTTCCTGATTCCAGTCTTGGTGGTCTGTCCTCTGTATCACCTGGATGCTCTCCAAAGAACAACACCCAACTGCTCAATTTCTGCCATTGTTTGATAGGTATAATGATAGAGCCATTGGTGTCATTGAGATATAGGAATATTAGGAAAGGTAAAAACAATCTTTGAGTTCAAGATTGTGCTATAATGGAGAGACAGCATACAAACATCTGGGTATAAACAAGGTGAGAAAAAGTGGAGATAGTCGAGAAAAAGGGGGAATGGGAAAGTCTTCTTACAGAAGGGAAGATTTGAAAAGCATCTTGAAGGAAGCCAGAGAGGCCAGGAGGTGATAACGAAGAGTGAGAGCATTCTGAACAGCTGGGACTGACTTATCATTCCTTCAAACACCATTCCCTTGACATCCTACCCATCTTCATGAAATTCCAGGGTGATAAAAAGCTGAAGGCAAGATGTGGTGGAACAGGAAAAAATTTTAAAAGCCTTAATTGCCAACCCGAAGACTTTATTTTTATTATAGAGGTAGATAATAGAGAAACCCTGGAATTTATTGAGCTAGGGGCACCAGATCTGTCCTTTAGGAAAATCCCTTTGATAGCTCTGTGGAGGATGGATTGATATAGGGATAGACGTGAGATAAGGAGAGCAGTGTGGGGACTATTGTAGTTCTAAGAGCACCGATATCTGAAACCAGGATTTAGCAGCTGAAGTTCAGCTGAGATGATTAATTTTAATATTTTTGTTTATTTTGAAGTTTGTTGAGTAGTATTTATGTATCTGAAGGATGTGAAGTTTTTCCCCTTTTTAATAGGGATGCTTCATGCTTGCATTGTGGAATAGTGAAGCTAAAGAGAGAAAACAGAACAAACATTTGTCAAACATTTATTGCTCTTTTCTGTTGCCACTTTTCCTATCTATCTCACTCTCACTTGGCTACAAGGTAACCTCCCTTAGAAAAATATCTCAATAAAGGGCAGTCTGATCTATCTCCTCTTAGACAGAAATGCTTTCTTTTAAAGATAGATTAAAAATAGAATTTTATTTTTCCAAATGCATGCAAAGATAGTTTTCAACATTCACCTTTGCAAAGCCATGTGTTCCAAATTTTTCTCTTTCGCTTCCTCTGCCTTGGACAGCAATCAATCCAGTACAGATTAAGCATGTGCAATTATTCTTCTAAACATATTTCCATATTTGTCATCAAGCACAAGAAAATCTGATCCAAAGGAGGAAAAAATGACCAAAAAAAAAAAAACAGGCAAATAAACAAAAAAATGATAAAAATGCTATACTTTAATGCACATTCAGTCTCTGTAGTTCTCTCTCTGGATGCAAGTGATTTTTTCCATCCCAAGGCTACTGGAATTGCCTTGAATCACCTCATTGTATGGAAGAACCAAGTCTATCACAGTTGATCATCACATTATTGTTTTCTGTGTACAGTGTTCTCTTGGTTCTGTTCACTTCACTTCCCCAGGCTTTTTTTTGAAATCAGTCTACTCTTTATTTCATATAGAAGAATAATACTCCATACCATTCATATACAGTAACTTATTTAGCCATTCCCCAACTGTTGGACATCCACTCAGTTTTCGATTTCTTGTCAGTTCCAGATACTGGAGTGACCTAACAGACCCAGTAGAGACACTGCTGGATCAAAGTTTGGTAGCCCTTTGGTCATAGTTCCAAATTGATCGCCAGAATGGTTGGATCCATTCACAGTTCCACCAACAATGTATTAGTGTCCCAGTTTTCCCACATCCCCTCCAACATCTATCATTATCTTTTCCTGTCATTTTAAGCAATCTGAGAGAGATGTAGTGGTACCTCAGAGTTGTCTTAATTTGCATTTCTCTAGTTAATAGTGATTGAGAGCATTTTTTTCATGTGTCTAGAAAGGGCTTTAATTTCTTAATCTGAAAATAAATCAATGAATAAAACATTTGTTTAGCTGTTATATGTGCAAAGTGTTGGGAATTCATTTAGAAATATGATAGTCCCTGCTCTCAAGAAGTTCTTGTTCTAATTAGAACATCAGCATAGGGAGGATTTTAGCTGCAAGTCAGATGGAAAAGCCGTGATCTTTAGGGTACAGTGGGTAAGCAGATGTTAAGGCTTCTTCTTTAATGTCACTGTTCCCAAGATTTTTTTTGGGTTGTGTCCCTGGATTTTCAGGGTACAAGAAGAGATGATGTTCAAAGTAGCAATGGAGTTTTAGCTTGAAGAGCACATGGTGCTGCCTTCTTTCCCCTTCCAGGGCTAAGGTGGTTTGTTTGCCCCCCTCTCCAAACATGTTATTTCCCCAAACATGTATTGGGTACTTACTATGTGAAAAAAAATGGTATGGAAGTAACAAGAGGAAAGAAAGGTAGCCAATGCTTCAGGGTGTCTACCATTTTAGCAGAATTTCTTAGGGTTTTGTTTGTTTCAATTTTTCATCCTGTGTAATTAGGCTGTATTACTGTTTATCAGGAGGAGGTAATATTTGAAAGCTGTGAACACATTACAATAAGTCAAGGGACACTGGTTTAGACTTCCTACTGAATGCTCAGAATCCTGAGTAAATTAATGCCATTTGTCAGGTACCCATAGATGTTGAATTTTTAGCACTAGGATCTAGAAGAGAAAGAAGAAGAAAAGAAAAACAATGTCCTTAACCTCAAGATTAAAGTTAAACACCATGTTTAGTTTATATGGGAAGACAGTTATTCACTCAAGTCTTACTCAAGGGCCTGCTCGTGGTTTACAAATGCTTCTGTGTTCTCTAAAGTTGTTTCCCAGAATGGGAATGCAGACAGTCAGTCTGCTAGCGTTCATTAAACTCTTACTATGTGCGGGGGCCCTGTGCTAAGTACTGACATATTCTTCCAAAGTATAAAATCTTCTTTGTGTGGGTCCTATATTGGATTATTTGACCCTAGAGCAACCTAATTAAAATTCACCTTCCAGGGAGTGATCTTTTCTCCTGTCGTGGCTGCTCTGTAAAGCCTTGACTATCAAGACAAGGTGTTATATTATTTTGTAGATTGAGTACCAATACCACTTAAAATATGGATCTCTGAAATTTTAAACCAGTGAAGTACAGATGTACTAAAGCATACACATGAACATGCTTCCTTTGTGCATTCTGTTAAAAAAACAAAACAAAACACAACAACAGTGAAATGCAAACAGAGACTCATTTGGCTGGAATTTATTCACTTGTCCCACCTAGTCTCACTAATGATTCTTTATCAATATAGAAATGCTGTTTCTTACGACCTAACACCCACAAAGCTTCTTGAATTTCTACAGCTAAAAATTATCTTTTCTTCCTTTTTTTTTCTATGCAGACTCCATTCTATTTGTGTTATGGTTATTTGTAAACATAAACCTATCCTTCCCTGCTACATGTAAACTTCCTAAGGTTAGGCAGGAATCAAGTTTATGAATCTTGTATCTACTCCGAAATGTGACCTTTGTGTAAACTTTTAATATTTAATTATACATTTATTAAACATTGAGTGGGGAATAAGATGGTAGAGCAGTCATACTAGCAAGGGGTTGATAAGGAAAAGTCCCTTGGAAAAGAGGTAAGGTTTAAGAAAGATTTTGATAGAAGTGTGAGACATGAATGATCAGAAGGAGAAGGGTAGGATGAAGATAATTGATTATAGGGAGAATAGCAAGGGTCATGAATTTCAGATACCTTTAGATTTGACTTAGGTGAATTTCAGATGCCTTTAGATTTGATTTAGAAATTAGAAATCAGCTAGTTTCACCTACTTTTAAAATACAAGGTTGCTTAACCTTGTACAAGGTGAAGAGCTCAGTGATAGACCTGGATATCAGGTTTCCTGAATGACCCTCTTTCCAACACTTCTCAGAAGTCACAGAATTAACCTTTTTTATTTTACCATTTCCCTTATAACAAAGGTGACAAGTCGATTTGTTTGGCTAGGGAACTCTGTGTCAAGCGCTAACAAGAAATGAGAGTGGTAATGTGGAAATCCCCAAAGACCAGACCAGTTTAGATTCAGTGTCTTGAAGCATTAAAGTAGATGCTGCAGGTACTTCAGTAGGGAAATTTCATGTCAAAATTAGATTTGTGGACAGTGTTCCAGTAGAAGGGAAAAGTATTTGGAGAATGGCAGTGAAAGGAACCAAAGAGATGTGCTTTAGCAATCTAGGGAAAGGATGGTAAAGATCAAGATTAGGGGTTATAGCTTTAGGTGTGCAAATCTGAGATACAAGAGGACAGAAAGAATTGGGCAAAACTTTATACTTGATTAATGGGAAGAAGTGAATAAAATCTAAGATGATTTTTAAAGTGTGAAAAACCAGGAACACAATGGCATCAGTGATGATGGTATGGGTGAAGAATTGGGAACGAGTGTGTACCATGGGAAAATGGTGTTTAATTTATAGTGTGAATAAGAGTTTGAGTTTTTATGAATAACTGACAATAGAGAATTATATCCCTTCCACTTATGCCCCCATGTTTTAAAAACTAGGATTATCCAAAATCAGACTGCCACATGTCATCCACTTTTCTCCCTTCCTTTAGCAAATTTACCCATTGATCCTGTGGCTGATAGGAGTGGACATCTGAGCCCAAGGACAATGACTGGACTGATTTTGATCTAAAGTGTAAATCTTAGTCATTATTTATCTATCATCTATTTATCTATCCATTCTAACAAGTCTTTGCCAAATAGAAAGAGGTGTGTTAAACTAAATGTTCACCCTCTGGAGTCAACATTGGTCATTTCATCAATCAGAAACTAATATATTTTGGTGCTATTTTCCCTTATAGTATCATAGTTTTGTATAAAACTTTTGTTTGGTTTTATTTATTTTGATATGATACTTAATACAAATCTTCTTACATTTCTTTGAATTCTTTATCTTCATCATTGTTAATGGTATGGTTGTATTCCATTACATTCATACATCATAGTTCAGCCATTCTTGAAATTGTGATATTCATTCTCTCATAGTGTTGTTTGGTTGTTTTTTTTGGTATCAGATTTGTTATATAGCAGTTTGAGAGCTAGCTTTGCAGTGCTGAAGATCAAGGTTCAAATCTTACTTCTGACATATTGACCTGTGATGTTGATCAAGGCTCTTGATTTTTCAGTCATATTTGCTATTACTATTCTTATACCTGTATAGGTGTAATAATAATAATGATGATGACAAATCTATAAAGTTTAAAAACCTTATCCAAAAAGGAGGGGAGAGGGCACTATGTAATATTTTTTAAATAAATGTGACCTTTCCTTCTTCCTTTATCATCTTTGGAATTGTAGGTCCAGTAAGAATATGTCTTGATCAATTAGTATAAATAGTTTAGTGACTCCTCTATTATACTTTGACATTGTTTTTTTAGTGTGACTAGACTAGCTCACACTAGCTATTTTTATTCCAAATTTTTTTGTATCCTATCAAATTTAATGTTTCATGAATACTTTTTAAAAAACAGAATTAAAGGAAAGTTTATTGTCTTTATATGGCAAGAAGAATATATAGTATAAGCTATTACTTCGATAAAATACTGATCATGCCTATGGCTAATTTTAAAAAAATTCTTCACAATTGTGAAGATTTCTATAGTATTTTTAAAAGAAAACTTCACCAGATATCTTGCATGAAGAAAAACTAATGTGTCTTTGGTTCGAATTAATTAGAATTCAACTTGTAAAGAGCAGTTCAGATATAGAATTCAGGACAAACTGGCTACTTGATATTTAATTAAAATAAGCCTTTGATTTCACTAACTTGCATAGATTTTCTCCTACTTGCTGATGTTTTATTCTGTATTCACCAAAGATGTGAAATATTTTTTCTATTGTAGAATTAATCACACATTAAAACAAAGAAACAAAATACCCCAGAACCTACTACTTAGCCACCCTTTTCCAGTGAAACATAAAATAATTTAGTGTTCTGGATTTTTTTTTTTTTTTTTTAAGACTCAAGGATGTCTGTGTAAACATTAAGCTCTTGCTGTGTGTCAGACATTGTACCAAAGCATTGTGGATATTAAGAGGAAATAGACATTCCCTGATCTCAGGGAGTTCACAGTCTGATAGGGGAGAAATATACAAACAACTATGTAGAACAAAGTATATGCTTGATAATCATAAGAGGGAAAGCACTAGCATTAACAGAGGTTGGGAAAGGCTTCCTATGGAAAGTGGGGTTTTAGCTGGGACTTGAAGAAAGCCAGAGAAGCCAAGAGATGGAGAAGAAGAGGCAGAATATTCTGGACATTGGAAATAACCAGAGAAAATATCTGGAATTGGGAAGTTAATGAGTATTTTGTTAGAAGGAGAGCAGGGAGGGTAGTGCCTCCGGTTCACAGAGTAAATGAGGGGGAGGGATTATTTTAATATTTAAAAAGATTAGAAAGTTATATGTAGGGGTGTAAGTTATGAAAGCAGAGAATTTTATATTTGATTCTGGGGGTTCAGGGAAGCCACTGAAATTTACTGAGCCATGGACAGGGGAGAATTGTCTAGATGCACACATTGGGAACTGGATGAACTGGAGGGGAGAGAAACTTGTGTCAGGCAGACTAGTTTGCAGGCTGTTGTAATAGACTAGGCATAAATGTTAGGTTCCTACAGCAGTAGTCAGTATCAGAGGGGGTGAAATTGACAGGCTTTGGCAACATGTGGATGTCACCTAGGTTGGTATTCACCCAGCCTGGGTACCGGGGAGGATGCTGGTCTCCTTAACAACGGGAAAGACTGAGAAAAGATCATTGGCTTTGGCAAAGAAGAGATCGTCAGTTACTTTGAAGAATTCAGGGACCTTACCCACCAAAGGGAAGGGAGGTATAGGAAGAGAGCTGGGCAGGTATAGATAGACCAGGTGAGGGTTTTCAGCATGGACATGCCATAACATAACCATCCGGTCATACTCTCCCCATCCATCTGGATCTACAAGCCTCCTTCTCTATCTCCTATTGCCTGCTTCCTTATTCCCATCTCTGCGAATCCCTCATCCCTTCCAGTGCCACACTGAAGCTAGCCACCCCTTCTATTGTGTCCTCTGGAATAAATGCTCTGAAAGTAACAAATTTGATTTCATCTTAAATCTTTTCCTTTATCCCCTTTCATCTTTTGATTCTTACTGAGAGCTAGGTCTCTACTGATGATAGGATTCCCCTGGCTACCCTTTCTAACTAACAGTAGTTGAATTTTCACTTCTTTTCCCCTACTCATTGGTTTGAGATGGGGAAGGTACCATTTTCTCTCCATCACCACTTTCAGGTTCTCTAACCTCTCTCATGCAGTGACTTCTCATCCTTTGAGAGTCACTAAATTCTTATCTTTACTCAGTCAAAATTCTGTTCTTGTCTACCAATTTCAAGGATTATAAAACTAAAATATAATAAATATTAAGTATATATGATTCAACTTTTTATTAATGGCCTGCAAAAAAATCACTTAGTATTTTGATCCTCAACTTTGTAAAGCTAGGTGCTACTATTTTACCCATTTCATAGATGAAGAAACTGAGACAGTTACTTCTTCAGGGCAAGCTGGTGAATGTTTGAGGCAGGCTTTTAATCCATATCTGTACAGATTCCAAGCACGCTATCCATGGAACTCTCCTAACCATCAGAGTTAAAAGAGTACTAGGATTTAAAAAGGGGAATAGTAAACATAATGGTAATGGTGGGAAAGGAAAGAAGAGAGAGTTGAATGTCAAAGGATGTTAAAACAGACAAAAAGAAAGAAAGGAAGAAACAGGAAAGAGAATAGTTTAGTAGAAGAGAATCAGATTTTTAACTATCTATTGTGGATTACATAGAGTCATGAAGCTGGAATTAATGACCACCTTCATCAATCCACTCATTTTTATAGCTGGGAAAACTGACAAGTACAGAATAGTACTTGGCCAGCTGAGACTGAAGTCTTTTGAATCTCAGACCAGTGGTCACTACACTATTTCATGTGCTTACTTCCCCCCCCCCCCCCCCAATTATTCCTAATGTTTCAGTTGTTCCAATCAGCATTTTTTGAGCAGAGCCTTTAGTCAGGATGGAAATAATTCTTTATGCTTCAGCAGCAGTAAGCAAAGTACTATCTATCCAAGAACAAGATTAAATCTGGCATGGGGTTGGCTGGAAGCTCTCCATTCCTGTAATGGAAACAGTTGGGTATACCTAGAATTGGTGATATTTACTGAGATTTTTTTGTTTTTGTCTGTTTACTGGTTCATATTATTTTTTTCTCCCTAACTAGGCAATAATTATAATACATGAATTCAGTTCTCTATTTTTCCCCCTTAGGAATGACATGTGACTTCTTAATGGTTTAGAAATTTTTCCAATTGTAGTCAGATGGTAAGCCATCTGTACCATAGTTCAAGTCCAACCTTTCAATGAGGATGAATTAAAACTCTGATAATAGCATATACATTGTGTTTTCTTCTAACTTGAGTTTTACATTTTAGATTTTACTGGCTTTCTGATTTAGTAGTCTTTGTCTTTATGTGAATGAACAATAAATGATTATAATAGAACCTAGAAATACAGCATTTAGATTTGGACGTATCCTCAATTACATTCTTGATCAACTCATAGATGAAAGAATTCCTTAATATTTACATACTTGACAAGTAGTTATTGAGCCTCTGCTGGAAGACCTACCTCTATCAATACACAAGGCTGCCTATCTATTCATGACATCTTTAATTGTTGAATCATTTTTTTCCTGGCTTTAAGCTTAACTTTCATATATATATATATATATTTAAAATATTTTATTTTTATTGTGTTGTAGGCTAGTATAATTTTTCAAATTATGACTATGGAAAAAATTTAATAAACTTAAAGTTTGTATCCTGCCATATATGAATATTTACTGTTCACTGGGCATTCGCTCTCCTGATTTTTGGCATTCCTTTACCCACCTTCATGCTTTTGTTCAAATTGTTTTTATATCTAAGTACTCTCTTCCTATTAGTAGAATATAAGTTTCTCAAGGATAGTGAATATTTTTCATTTTATTTTTGTGACCCATTGCCGAAAGTCATAGTGCCTCATATGCTTTGCTTATTCAAAAAATGTTGTTGGGTTGAATTGGTTTAAATGATATAATATCAAAATATTTAGTTCTATTGTGATGGGTGAAAGATGAAATAATTGAGGAAACAAAAGTTTGAAATTTCAAGCATATCAGTTAATTAAACAATACTGCTAATTGTTCAAGAAATTGAGACTATTTTCATGTCCACCATCCTATTAAAAAGTCAACACTGAGGAATACTAAATTTAATTTGTTTATTCTTTCAGATATGTGTCACAAAGATGTCTACACGGAACTGCCCAGGAATGGACTCAGTAATCAAACCCCTGGACACAATTCCTGAGGACAAGAAAGTCCGAGTTCAGAGGACACAGAGCACTTTCGACCCCTTTGAGAAACCTGCCACTCAAGTAAAGAGGGTACATTCTGAGAACAATGCTTGCATTAACTTCAAATCCTCCTCCAGTGGGAAGGAATCTCCCAAAGTTCGCCGGCATTCTAGCCCCAGCTCTGTGAGTAATGAATACCTTGTTATCTCTATCAACAGAAGTATTAAACTAAAATGCTCATGATAGCAAGCTGTGTAGGGAATCTGGTGGTATTAAGAGTTCATTATCCTGCCTTCTTCCAGCATTGGCAGAGTGCCTGGCACATAGTAGGCACTTAATAAATGTTTATTGACTGATAATGAGTTTATAATGTTTTAGGAGAAAAATAGCAATGAAAATGAAGATGCTTTATTCATTATCACCTTGTGAGCTTATAAGAAATTGTTTTCCAAGGATTGCTTTCTGTTTGTCTTCCTTTGGAGAATTCTCAAATATGAATGCTCTAGGATCAGAACTTCTTGGAGGGAATGGGGGATTAACCAGAATTGATGGGCAACCAAAAATCACAGTTCTGTTTTGAATGTGAATCTTTTCCCTGTTATTACTGCCTGGCAAATCACTGAACCTCTCTCCTGATCTCCTGGCTTCATGCATAAAATGGGGGGTTAGATTAGAATGGAATCCAATATCCCTTCTAGTCACCTGGGGGAAACCAGAGATAGAGTGCAGGTTTTTCTGCTGTAGGGGCTGCAAAAAGAAAGACCAGAGAAAATTGGAATTAAGAGGGCTCCACTGAAAGATGGGTCAGCGACACATGGGAGATGAGGTCCAGTGAGGTTTGAATGGTAGGAACAGGGTTCCAAGGACAGTGGGCTTCTCTTGTAGATAGTTTTGTCCTTGCTAACTTACCTAGCTTTTCCTTGGTATCTGTGCTGGCCTTAATGTCTTGGCAAAGATAAGCTTTCCTCTTCATCACAGTGACTTTTTCAAACTTGACTTTCATTATTGAATTGAAAGAGCTTAGAATCCAAAGCCAACTTTCCCTTAAATGATGGGTTTTTAACTTGCACCAATATTAATAGAAATTTCACGTGTGATAGGAAAAAAGAGACCAGGTAACGGAGTGGTGTATAGCTCTGCAACTTTCCTTTGAAACCTTGGAAGATTTCATTCTTTACACACCCAGTAAAGAGATGCTTTTATTTCGAATGATGAACTTTTGGATGATTTCAAAAACTGTTGAAAGTGAAGAGAGGCCTTCTATTGACATTTTCTACTAGAGCTAAAATCACTTGTTCTTTCATGAAATCTTAATCATAAGGTCACATAGAACAGCCTATCCTAAAGTGGAATGCATGCTTCTTCTCTACCATATCCCTGGCAATTGGCTATCTATCCTTGGCTTTGAAGACTTCCAGTGCAGAGAGAACTCACTGTTTCTCAAGACCAAATTGGCTGGCTTTTGGACAGTAAGAAGTCCTTTTTTTATTGAGATGAAATTTGTTGTTGTGGAGTTTTTGCCTATTTTTTCTAAATCTGCATAGGGTCCAAATAGAGTAGACTATACAAATGCCATATACATACACATTCCATATGTTTGGGGCTGAATCTGAAATGTGATATCATTTTCAGACTCTTCTATCTGATCTCCAGGAATCCAAGTTTCTTTGTTCACTATGTGGTCAAACCATTTGGCTATACTTTTTTCCCCTACAGAATTGAGAAAGCTATTAAGTAGTGAATAGTATTGTAAAGTCCAGGGAATTCACAATGAATTGTGATTTTTATTTGAATTGACACACTCTTAAGCCATTCTTAGAAATGCAGTACAAGGATGGAACTTACAATATAACTTGAGTGCTCAGTGGTTTTCAGAAATTTGTTTGCTGTTCTTATACTGTCATCAGTAATCTCAAGTGGTGGTAATATGGGGAAAAAAAAGCATTAACTTTAAAAATTGTATAGTTCAGATTAGAATGGGGTTTTGTGAAATCAAGGAATAATGGGGTTTTATTACTGCAAAAATATTAATCTCTACAATAGGTAATCACCCTCTTGTCCTTCAACCTTATTAAGAAAGAATCCTTTAATCAATCAACAAACAAACGCTTAAAATACTTATCATGTGCCAGGTACTGGAATTTAATGATGATTTTTCCCAAAGTAAATGTTTTGAAAAATGTTTTAAAATGGCACTTAACTCAAAAACTGACATGTATAATTCAGTTAGCCTTTTAAAAATGATTAAATGAAGTAAAATAATTAGAGAATCATGGGACCATGGATTTAGAGTTGAAAGAAGGGACCAGATAGTCCCTTCTGTCATTTTGTAGATGAAAAAAAATAAGACCTTGAGAAATTCAATCATTTGTGGTCATATTTTGAATTATGACTCCAAATATAGTGAAAATAATTTTTTTTCTAAAACTCCATGTGACCCCATTTTTATGATAGGAGTATTATTGTGTTTATACCCAATTTCTTCCATTTATTTAATTCATTTCCTTTCTAAGGACTTTTCTGCGCTGTCTGCAGTGGAACTTTCAGAGATGACAGAATTCTCTTTGTTTAGTCGCTTTTCAGTCGTGTCTGACTCTGCGACCTCATTTGGGGTTTTCTTGGCAAAGATACCAGAATGCTTTGCCATTTCCTTCTCCAGTTTATTTTACACATGAGGAAATGGAGGCAAATTGGATTAAGTGACTTGCCCAAATAGGATTAAGTGACTTGCCTAGAGTCACACAGCTAGTAAGTGACTGAGGCCAGATTGAATGCATGAAGATGAGTCTTCCTGGGTCTAGACCTTCTCTGGCACTTAGTAAATGTTCCATTATAGGTCAGAGCCAAGAGGGCGGCTTCTGTATTAGAATATCCAGGGCTTGGGCTCAGACCACTTAGCCACAGGGAACTTCAATCCAATCACATAAGGATCAGAACTAAAGCTCAACTCCAGTGGGTGAATTAGCTACATTTCTGTTGTCTATACTAAGGTTTCTTTCCATTGGGGTAGACAATGAAGAGTTTCCTGTTCTTTTACTGTGAGGGAAAAAAAAGTACTCTCCTTTTACAACATGCTGTATTTCTGCAACGTTAGTGACAGCTAGTATTCTTACTGGTCTGTCTGTCTGTCTGTCTGTCTCTCTCTCTCTCTCTTTTTTTTTTTTTTTTTTTTTTTACCATTTATTCTTCAATTTTTATTCCTAATATCCTGAGCGTGCAGTGTTAAGTAAAGAAGTATTGAATAGAATGCCTGTCCATGACATTTTCTTCTCTATTCATATAATATTCTCCTCAAGGAGCTAAAATGATGTTCAGTTATAATTATTTGTTTGCATGACTTTTTAGAATTTCCTCATTTTTCCAAGAAGGTCAGAAATGGACTAATAAAAGTTGAAAGTTGTATTTTAAAAGCGCAGAAGGAAAGCTTCCCATTTTGAGCCATCTTGAGCCTTCCTTCTTTGTTTAGCCTAAAAGGATAGGATAGTTGCACTCCAGAGATGTTCCTGTGCAGTTAACGTTTTGTAGCTCAGAATGAAGTCAGATACACTTTTGCACATGGGAATAGAAGGTCGGCTTAGAAGATTACATGGACATGCTTGTTTTAGCATCTCCGAGGTACTCTTTATAGATTAGGATAACTTTTACAAGGATATTTTACATTTTTTTAGTAGTTTGTGTGATTGATCTGGAAATTAGAGTCGATTTCCATAACGCCTACATACCAGTTTCACAGGACAAATAAAATTGATTGTTTTCACCACGACATGTGGCAAAATATTAATTTTCTGACACATCAGTGTTAATGGAATGTACTTTAACTAGAGCAGTTAATGCATCTGAATCCATTTAATTAGATAAATAGAGTACTTTGGGCCATCAGCATTTTATCAATTGCAATTTTGAACATTTCCTCTGGTTGAGTGGGGGTGTTTTCCTGAGAATATTTCCTCATTTGTCTAATTTTCTCATTTTATTTTTGTTGAAGCAATAAAGCTTAAACATGGCTTTGAATGAAATGGTTCTTTGTTAAATACATCAACTCTTGTGAAATGCAATCAAATGAAAATCTGTAATTCGCATTATGTGTATATAAATATATATACATCCACATACATACCCCTATACACAATGTTTATATGAACATCTATATGATGGCCCAAATTCATATACTACATATATGTATATACGTACATAAACAAATGAATATATATGTAAAAACATACATATATGGATATATCAATATCTACACACATATGCATATTTCCTTAGCAGTGTGAGATTATATGCCATAAGCCCTTAAATAGCAGATAGTCAATCCATTGATTTCATTTTAGGTGTGAGTTCAGTGAGACCCAGAGACCCAAAGACTTCAGTAGTAAATAGTGGACCCAAGATTGAAATTCAAAGCCCTGAATTCTGAATTCAAACCCAATCAACACTTGTCAGTTTAATTCAACAGGCATCTTTCCTTTATAGACCAAACATCTTCTCTCCTTTAGATAATAATGCATTAGGGATTCCTATTAGGGTCACTGGAAGTTTCCTGTTTTGGGGGCTGGAACACTGACTTCTTCAGAAGATTAAAGGGCTCTGTGGCGCCTGTTCTTTTGTCATCGTGAGGTTTTCCTTAGGCTGAAGTTACTCCTTTCGAAGTACCTCACTAAACAGATAGACTCCTCTTTCTGATTTTAAATAATTTACTGTGGAACTGTGAACATAATATTTTTCCCTTGAAGATCATTTCATATTGAAGTTTAATGTAGTTTTAAAATTTTTCTATTTAAAACTTGGGCTCAGGAATGTGATGGTAAAGTGTGACATTCTCAAGCTGTTTGACGGTGATGAAAAATGCATGAGAACAGAACCCACACAGCTCACACAAGGATAGTCAGGTGATTCTAAATGTAATTTTCCATTAAATCTTCTTTGACTCAGTTCAGTCTAGGAGTCGTATCTCAGGAGTTTCTGAAAGAGGAAACAGGTGGTCCAAACTGAATATAATGCCAGGATTGTTTATTGCTAAGGTGGTAAGAAGGTTGACCTTCTTAATGAAACTCTTTGGAAATATATCTTGTTCTAAAAAGACATTATTTATTTCTTTTTAGATCATTTTTCATTTCATATCCACAGTTTCTAATCTCCTGTATATCATCAAGAATTCACCTTTTTTTCTAATGTTTATGGATGCTTTTGACATTCTGGTGAAGCCCATGGATCGTTTCTCAGAATAATGTTTTTAAATATATAAAATTAAAAATAAAACACCATACAATTACAAAGGGAAATCAATTCTTTTGATATGCAGTTATCAAGATGTATTAGCAAAAGTCATACAGACAAGTTTCTGGACTCTTGATTAAGACTTCCATGCTTTCTTGGTATATTCACAGCATTTAGATCAGACAGGAACAGTAGAAATCAATCATTTTATAGATGAGAAAACTGAAACCAGGTAGGTAAAGCAACTTTGTGAGATCACAGCCTGCATCAGTAGTAGATTAGAACTCTGTTTTCTGGATCCCTAATTCAGTGTACTTTTCATCCATTATATCCTGTTTTCTCTCTTTTTTGATAATCTGTGGTGGTTAAAATGTGTTCCCAGGGCATTTGTTAAATTTGTCCTTTTCCATCTCACCAGGAGATAGGCTGTCATGAAAAGGTAGGTTAAGAGGGCTACATGGTTAACCCTGGAATTGGTATGTTCCATCAAAGCCCCATGATTCTGAGGGCAATCAAATCCTCCCACTGAAACTTAGCTTCTGTTGCCACTTTTGTGTTGTGAAGTCATTTCAGTTGAATCACTCTTTGTGACCCCATTTCTAACAGCTTTTTTTTTTTTTTTTTTTGCCGAAATTGCCATTTTAAATCAGATGATTTTTTAAAACACTAGTAACATTTTTTAATATATGTATTAAAATGACAATTTTGGCAAAAAAAAAAGTTATTAGGAAGTGTGAGGAGTGGGTGGGAGGAGTCTAAGGGATAGGATATAATCGGAGGTTTTTGACTTTGGGCAACTCTGCCTCACTTAAATCCAATTTATACTCAAAGCATCAACCGTGTCCTTGATCCTCTTCAAGAATGAAAGGCAAACAACAACAGTATATGGTAAGGGGAGTGGTATATTGGATGTGACATTATGAGTGTTTTGTAGCACTTTGGGAATTATTTGAGTTCATTATGTGAGATCATTTCCCAAGTGATAAGCATTTTTCCTTGCCTCCAAAGCCCCCAACTCAATCCTTGAATTCATATAACTTTTACAAAAATGAAAGGATATTCTCCTTAAAGGGCATTACAGCCGAACAAGGAGGATAAACTATATACTGATAATTCAGATTAGGCAATATACAAAGGAGAGGCCCATACATAGCAAGTGCTAGGAAGAAATCTGAGGCATGAGCAATCTCAGTCAGGGAGAATTAGGAGACTTTTTCTTTTTTCTTTCTTTTTTTAATAATAGCTTTTTATTTCAAAATATCAGCAAAGATAATTTTCAACATTTACCCTTGCAAAACCTTGTGTTCCAGATTTTTTTCTCCCTCCCTTCCTTCTATAATCTCCCCCAGCAAAGACTTTTTGAAGAAGGGGTGGATTGGGTTAGATACAAGTTGTAATATTATCCTTTACTAGGTATGGGTAGCTTCTGCCATATAATAAATCATCTCTCTGAATTTGTGAAATCTGAGGCTTCAGATTCTGTAAAGTGAAGTAGTGTTCTATTTAATCGATTCCACAAATTCAATATTCTCTGAAAACTGGTTTATTAAAATGAAGAAGAGGTATATATTTTTTAAACATGTTGAATGAGTAGACTAACATAATTTTTACAAGTAGTTCATGTTTTAAAGATATTAAAATATTTAAGAGTTTAGAGGAGGAAGCCAAGTAGAACCATGGAATGAATTAGAGGAAAGGTCTCAAAATGCCTATAATACATTCACTTTGTGATCCTGGACAAGTAACATTTCAGTGTCTTGGGTATCTTTTAGGCAACTTTAAAAAATTTTCAATATTATTTTATTTTTCCAAAAATATATGTAAAGATCCTTTTCATCATTTATTTTTATAAGACTTTGTGTTATAAAACTTTGTGTTTTCTCCTTCCCTTTTTCCCCTACTGCTCCCTCCCCCAAGACAGCAAACAATCAGGTATAGGTTAAATATGTGCAATTCTTTTAAACATATTTCTATATTTGTCATGTTGCATAAGAAAACTCAGACCAAAAAGGAAAAAAATTAGGCAACTTTCTAAGACTGATCTTATTTGATTGTGACGAAGTATCAGTAGTCCTTTAGTTAAGAAACTAATTGTCTCAGTGGATAGATCAATGGGTCAGGAAGAGCTGTGTTCAAATATAGCCTCACATGTTTATTAGCTATGTGACTCCGAAAAACCTCTGTTTGCTTTAATGCATTGGAGAAATGGCAAACTACTCCAGTATCTGCCTGGAAAACCCCATGGACAGTATGATCCACAGGGTCATTAAGAGTTGGACATGACTAAGTAATATATTTTCTATAAGCATAACATCACAGATCTGAAAACTCTAATTTCTTTTTTTAAAGTTAAAAGGATCACAAAGAAGTTTTGGTTCATGGTATAAGCTATGTTTGTCATGAAATTCTACGCATGAATATGATCCATGTTTATTTCAAAAATGATTTAAAACATTTTATTTCCTTCTTATTACTTTTGCCTTATTAGCATTGTTTCCCCATCTACTCTTTTTTGACCCTCTCTGCCCTGCCTCCTAACACTAATGATCTCTCCCCTGTTTCATCCCCTCTCAAAATAAAAACCTTCCTTAAAAAAAAAAAAAAAGAATATGATTACATAAAACAAATTCACCCATAGACTATGTCTGAAGATATTTCCCTTCTTCTTTACTTCTAGTATGTCTCTACTTGGCCAAGAGGTGAGAAATGTGGCTCACAAGTTCAAATGTATTTTCCATTATGTTACTGTACTCTTCATTTACTATATAAACACAGACTCTCCTGGTTTGGCTTATTTATGCTTTGTATCAGTTCATACAAGTCTTGAGTAAAAAAAAAACATTTATTAAGTCAGTTTTATATGCGAAGGGAGTATAGTAAATGCTGGAGATAGAAATATATTTTAAAAAGAGAAGAGACCTTGCCTTCAGTGGGAGAAGATACCATCCATGGGGAATATTCACGGGGTGAATTTGGCTGTTGGCAGATGGAAACTGGGGTTGACCAGCCGATGGTGAGGTGGATGGATGGGACCCGAAGCTGAAGCAGGATCTTGTATCAGACGTTATGGACCCGATGGTATTTTATCATCAATTGTTTGGTTTTGGCCCTGGTTCCTAATATTCAAAGATGAATGGATTTTACTTGCCTAGTAAATTGGGACAGAGAGAAAAAGCATTTTTGGGAGTTTAAATCCAGGTTCACCACTTATTAGTTGTGTGATCCTATTTGCCTCAGTTTCCCCATCTGTAAAACTTGCTGGAGAAGGAAATGTCAAACTGCTCCTGTATTTTTGCCAAGAAAACTCCAAGGATCATGAAAAGCGAACAGGGCTGAAAAGGGACTAAACAACAACACTTTCCCAGAGACTAGATCCTGAAACACTCCATGATAGGATAGAAGCTCCAGATCTTAGGTAGGGGTGAACTAAGTCAGCAGCAGCAGGCAGATGGAGATGTGGCTGGTTGGATCACTGGATAGGGCAGTAAAGCAGAGGTTTTCCAGAATTGTTCATATTTTTTGTTTTTTGTTATTCCCTTCCCCCCACTCCTCCTGCCTCCATCTTTCTTCCTAGTTTTCTTCAGCTACTATCACTGCATCTACCTATTACCTATCCTCATTTAGTTGGGGTTAGGTTGATAATTCTTACCTAAAAAGCAGCATTTTCATAATTTCTGTTTCTGCTGATTTCCCATTCTCAATAAGAAAATTTGTCTATTGAAGCAATCATTACTGAGAACTATAATCCACATTTGGAATATTTAGGACAAGCTAAAAAGATAAGGTAGTTTCTTTTTTATTTTGTTGTTGTTGTTTTTTTAATCTTCCTTTTAAAAGTCATCCTTATTCTAATGGGTTACCTTGTTGTCAGAATGGGATTCAACCATAGCTATGTGTGGTTGGTGACTATAATTTCATATTATGTTATCTAAATGTTCTTTAAGATCTTTCGGTTCCACTTGGGTGTTTTATAGCCAGCCTAGTACATGTACAGAAGTCTACCTGATAGGGAAGGAATGCACAGCATTACCAGTAATAAGGCATATTGCTGGTCCTAAGAAGGTCTTTAAGACAATTTATAGTGTCTGGTAAAGAACTGGGTAATGGAAAAATAGAAAGTGTTGAAAATAAGCGCAGAGATGGGAAAGTAATTGATGTCCAAATGTACTGTAAACAAACTATAAAATAATTCCTTGATGGCTTGAATGGAAGCAATATAGTGAAAGATTAAATCTCATGATTGTCATAAGGCTTCATATACTCTATATCATTGTGATATCTTTAAGAAATCTCTGTTGATTGCAGTGTTGGCTCTGGTTAATTCCCTGTCCCTCCTTAAAAAAAAAGTTCTGTTAAACAAAATTGGGAGTTTCAACACATTACATCGTACACACACACTCACACACACTTTCATACAAGTAAACAAATTATTGGTAAACAAGTTTTTCAATTTTCTGTTGTACCCTACAAAACAAGTCCACTACTGATCACCCATCATGGTACTGGAGCAGACAGATATTTGTCCATTGAATGACATTGTTGTTGTATGTGTTTCTGATCTACAGAGATCTATTTAATGTACAATAAAGAAAAAAATTGTTGAATTAAAGCTTTGGGGATAAATTTCTTGATCTGCTCAGGATGATAATTAACATATACATTTGAAACAAAACCTATTATTGATGAGGCAAATAGTTCTTTGAATGATTCTTGTGATTTAAACAAGTGATTGAAATTGACAACCACTTGCAGGCTTTTGAATGCTGTATCCTTGGGAAAAAGAACAACCCATTAAATATTTTTGCTTTAAAGGCAATATAGACTATATAGTCAAGTTACAAGAGATAATTTCATTTATTATGGAATTTGCCTATTTCAATTTTATCCTTAAAATAAATTTAGTGTTTTTCTAAAGAGTGTTTTCTCATTTGTTTAGCCCACAAGTCCCAAATTTGGAAAAGCTGACTCTTATGAAAAACTGGAGAAACTGGGAGAAGGGTCTTATGCCACTGTGTACAAAGGAAAAAGCAAGTAAGTGTTCTTTTTTGTGAACTTTATATCTAATTTGCCTCTTACCTGATAACATATTGGTAATTTCTTTTATCATAACAATTTTAAGTGTTTTTTGGTTAGTTTTTAATATTGCTTGTTCTCTGTATCCCTCTTCCTTACTTATTCCAGAAAATTGCAAAGAAAAAAAAAAAAAACAGAAGTAGTTCAGTGAAAGTAACATATCTAAGAAGGGAGACATTGTATGCAGTGTCTCACACTGCTACCTTGTCCCCACATCTCTGCAAAATAGGATGGGAGAAGTCTTTGTTCATACTGCTTCTTTGGCCATGCTTGGTCTCTATAAATTTATAGCATTCAGTTCCATGCTGACAGAAAGTGAGGCAAGAAGTGGGAAAAGGTTCTACAACAATATAAATGGATGAAAGTTATTTATTCCCCTCCCTAATATTTTGTTCTTTTTCTTTGTCTTTAGTTTACTAATG
Organism: Antechinus flavipes; assembly: GCF_016432865.1. Taxonomy (NCBI): domain Eukaryota; kingdom Metazoa; phylum Chordata; class Mammalia; order Dasyuromorphia; family Dasyuridae; genus Antechinus; species Antechinus flavipes. The sequence goes on along the minus strand of NC_067402.1, from coordinate 47,181,549 downwards.
AAAAATATAAAATTGAGACAATATAAATTTGAAAGATGACTATATGTCTTTGTCTATATCTATATATATCTTTATCTATATCTGTTTCTAATTTGTGTTTTAGTGCTTAATATGAGCAGACAAATGGAGACAGAACTAGAAAAGCAGGGCAACTCCCTGATCTCAAGGAGCTCACATTCTAGTACAGGAGGACACAACGATCCTATGGGTCTTAAGTGTTTTGGCAGCCCGGGAGACAGAATGTCTTTTTCATTGGTATTTCCATTAAGAAACCCTGTCATTTCTGATGTTGATAGTACCAAGGACTTTAGGGGGGGTAGAGTAGGAGGTGGAGTGTGTGTGTGTGTGTGTGTGTGTGTTGTGTGTGTGTGTGTGTGAGAGAGAGAGAGAGAGAGACAGAGAGAGAGAGAGAGACAGAGACAGAGACAGAGAGATGGATAGAGAGACACAGAGAGAGACAGAGACAGAGAGACACAGAGATGGACAGAGAGAGAGAGAGAGAGAAAGAGAGAGAGAGAGACAGAGACAGAGAGATGGACAGAGAGATGGATAGAGAGACACAGAGAGACACAGAGATACAGAGATAGACAGAGAGAGAGACACACACACACACACAGACAGATGGACACACAGAGAGATAGAGAAAGAGAGAGAGACAGAGAGAGAGAGACACACACACACACACAGAGAGAGAGAGAGAGAGAGAGAGAGAGACAAAGACAGAGACAGAGAGATGGATAGAGAGACACAGAGAGACACAGAGACACAGAGATAGACAAAGAGAGAGAGAGAGACAGAGAGATGGACAGAGAGAGAGAGAGAGAGAGAGACAGAGAGATGGACAGAGAGAGAGAGAGAAAGAGAGAGAAAGAGAGTCAGAGATAAATGGACAGAGAGAGATGGAGAGAGAGAGAGAGAGAGAGAGAATCAGAGACAGAGACAGAGAGATGGACAGAGAGACAGAGAACAGAGAAGAGAGAGAGAGAGAGAGAGAGAGAGAGAGAGAGAGAGAGAGATGGACAGAGAGAGAGAGAAGAGAGAGAGAGAGAGAGAGGAGAGAGAGAGAGAGAGAAAGAGAGAGAAAGAGAGTCAGAGATAAATGGACAGAGAGAGATGGAGAGAGAGAGAGAAGAGAGAGAGAGAGAGAGAGAGAATCAGAGACAGAGACAGAGAGATGGACAGAGAGACAGAGAGAGACAGAACACAGAGAGAGAACAGAGAGAGAGAGAGAGAGACAGAGAGATGGACAGAGAGAGAGAAAGAGAGAGAAGAGAGAGAAGAGAGAGAGAGAGAGAGAGAATCAGAGACAGAGACAGAGAGATGGACAGAGAGACAGAGAGAGACAGAGAACACAGAGAGAGAACAGAGAGAGAGAGAGAGATGGGCAGAGAGAGAGAGAGAGAGAGAGACAGAGAGAGACAGAGAGATGGACAGAGAAAGAGAGAGAGAGAGAGAGAGAGAGAAGAGAGAGAGAGAGAGAGACAGAATCAGAGACAGAGACAGAGAGATGGACAGAGAGACAGAGAGAGACAGAGAACAGAGAGAGAGAGAGAGAGAGAGAGAGAGAGAGAGAGAGAGAGAGAGAAAGAATGAATATGAGTGTATATGTAGGAGAGGGGAGTTTAGCACCATTCATCAGAATTGCTTCCATGCATGATATTTGGGAAAAGTCAAGGGAGCAGAGTCAGTGCTGATGTTGCCAAGATTCTGCCCTTTGGTGATAATGGGACCCCTCTCCTACTCCCTGCAGTTGTGACTTTGAGGGGCCAGATTGAAAGCAGGGTTTGAGGATTTCTGTTGAAAAACAATGTGATAATAATGAAATGCTGTAGAAAATTATTTTTAAATAATTGATTTTCCCTCATACCTTTAGTGTTTCTATTCTTTCACAAAATCATTCCCAGACTTCTCTATAAAGGTGATTAATGATATATATAAAAGCTGTAAATATTTCAGTGGTTAGTGATATATACATATAGGTGTAAATATTTCTATATTTGCCATGTCAAATTCAAGCATTGTTCTATTTTATTTTTTTCCCTAAAGTGTCCTATAGAAATAACTATTCCTATTCCCTGTCTCTGTCTCTCTTTTTTTCTCTCATTCTGTATGAAAAGTCATTCTTAGATTAGTGCTTTAAGTGTTCAGTGTGTTGAGGGTGGGGGACTTGGTGAGACAAAAAAGCTAGATTTTGGAAACTCTGCATGGACAGTACAGTGCCAATCCCTGGCATAAGTCTAGGATGGGTTATTAAGTTTGTGCCTTGGGGGCACTTAGAAAAGGAAGCGCTGATTACAAGTCCTAAAAATAAGCTCCGTGCTCCTCACAACGAGCCTGGGAGGTAGACAGGGCAGATGTTACTGTGATCCTGACCCTGCCAAGGAAGGAGCAGAAAGTCCAGAGACTGAACGAGTTAGGGTCACAGATTTGGAGCCTCAGGTTTCCTGGAGTCCCTCTGGCCCAATCCCCCCATTTTACAGCTAAAGTACCAAGGAGGTAATTGACTTGATCAAAGTCAGAGTCTTAAGTCACAGAGCCACGACTGAGCCCAGGCTCCTCTGATTAAGTCAGTGTTATGGCTTCGGTCTCATTGGTAGTTGTTGAGAGTGAGCAGCTATTAAGCACCTGCTGTATAACAGGCATTGTGCACGGCACTAGGGATAGACGGATAAGCACATAGGAGGCTCCTGGCAGCTTTGGTTGTGGTTCAGTTATTTCATTCATGTCTTACTCTTCATGAACCTGTGGCCTTTCTGTCCATGGGGTTTTCTTGGCTAAGATAGTGGAGTGGTTTATCACTGCCTTCTCCATGAATTAAGGCAAAAATCTCTATGAAATGACTTGCCCGGGGTCACACAGCAGCTAGAAAATGTCCGGGAAGACTTGAATTCCTGACTCCAGGCCCATACTCAGTGCGCTGATCCACATAGCTGCCTCCTTCCTAGTAGGTCGTAGGTTCTTAGTAAGGGTTTATTTAATTGTATTGCATTATATTGGAAGATAAGGCATACCATCTAAAGGAAGAAAGTGAGCAAATCTGTAAGCTGGGATTTAAACTTCCTCCAAAGATCATTTTCTTCTTTATAAATATTGCTTCTTGTAACCAGAGCTAGTCTGGACTCAATAAGAGCTTTACAGGCTAACCTCATTTCCCTTTGAAATACAGACCTGTTCCAAAAGCCTAACTGCCCCTCTGAGTTTATTTAAATCTATTAATAAAGCTTAGAACTTCACTAAGACTTTTGGGACAACTCTATATTTCTGAATTTATAAAGAACTCAATAGTTTGTAAAGTGATTTCAATGGCCTGTGTCAGATAGGGCAGTGTTGGTTTTATTATTTCTGTTTTACAGACAAAAAAAACCAGCTTAAGAGAAAGAAAGTGTCTTATTCTGAATCACAAAGATGGCAGAGGTAGCATAGGCATTGGAATAGCATATATGGGAAATAGCAACTCGGCAGATTTTCCTTGAATTTTAGAGTGTATAAGGAAAAATGATGTCCAGTAATCCTGGAAAAGTAGAGAGGAGTCATCTAGTAAAGGGTTTTTTAGAGTACATTTTCTCTTCCTCTCTCTCTGTATATCTATCTCCATCTCTCCAGCTACCATTCATCTATCTATCTGTCTGTCTGTGTATGTATTTACCTATCTATATGGATCCATCTCTCCATCCATCTGTCAGTCCATCTGTCTATCTATCTGACTGTATCTCTCTCTCTCTGTCTGTATCCATCTCTCTATCCATTCATTATCCATCTGTCTGTCTGTCTTATTTATCTGTCTGTATTCTTCCTTCCTTCCTTCCTTCCTTCCTTCCTTCCTTCCTTCCTTCCTTCCTTCCTTCCTTCCTTCCTTCCTTCCTTCCTTCCTTCCTTCCTTCCTTCTTGCCTTCCTGCCTTCCTTCCTTCCTTCTTCCTTAAGTACTGAGAGACAATGTATCTATACATGTACATTTTACACCTGAGCAAGTTAAGGCCCTGCAGTGACATCATTGATAAGTGATTTAGCCAGTATTCAAATATATCTTGTGATGAGACCAAAATAGTCTCAAGAGACTAAAAAACAACAGGCCCACATTTAACAAGATGACTATAGGTTAACCTTCAGCTAAATCAAAAGCAAAAATCAATAGTACAAGTAAAAGTTAGGTAAGATGTGACTTAATAGCAGTTCACGTGAAAAATCCCAGTGGCTTTTAGTGAATCTTAAATTTAATATGAGTCAGCATATTAAGTTGGTGTGAGTTTGCTGCCAAGGAAGCTAATGCAATATTAGGCTGCATTAGTAAAAATATCATGTCCAGAACAAGAAAGTGATAAAAAGTCCTGTGTACTTGGAGCTAGTCCATTCACAGCTGGAATATCCTCCTAAGAGGAACTTGGGTGATGAAAGGAACTTGAAATCATCTCTTCTGAAAAGCCTTTCAAAGAAATGAGGAGGTTTTACTTAGAAAATGGACAACCTGGCAATGACGTAAGAGCTATCAGTCAGTAAATCAACAAGCATTTGCTAAATGCTTGTTATGTGTTATATTCCAAGCTAGGCCGCAGAGAATTTCTGCCACCATGGAGCTTTTATTCTAATGGAGAGACAAGAACTACAAAGGGATGTGTGTGTGTATGTATGTGTATAGACACACACATGTACACAAACACAGGTTATACACATATGGATGAGTATTTATATATATATATATATGTATATTATGTGTATTAAATAAGAAAATATGAATACCAGGTAATTCAATTCAAGGTAGTTTTAGAGACAAAGCATAAGTATTTTAGAGGCTGAAGAAAAACTTTATGTAGAAAGTGATACACCTGACCTGTCTCTTGAAGAGATGGAGTCTGAACAAAGGGATGGAGGAAGAAGGGAGTGCCTCTCAATCATAGGGGATGCACAGTTAAGGGAGTCCATCCAGGTGTTACATGTGAGGAACAGAGAAAAGTTCAGTTTGACTGGACTATAGAGTGTCCAAAAGGGAAAATTACATACTGAGACTGGAAAGATAGGTTGGGGCAAAATTGTGAGAATCTTTCAAAGAAAAGCAAAATGAGCTTCTGAATTATATTAGAGGTGATAGAAAAACCACTGGAGGTTATTGAGTATGATAATGAAATGATGAAGTCTAAACTTAAGGAAAATCAGTTTGGTAATAGTGATGGGCTGAAGAGGAATTAGGGTAGGGAGACCAGTGAGAGAGCCATCGGTAGTAATTCAGGTGAGAAGTTATGAGGGTCTGAATGAAGGTAGTTAAACTCTTTAATGCTTTGCCTTATAGAAAAGCAGTCAGATTTTTTTCTGAGATCCAGAACTGAATTAGGGTCAATGAGTAGAAGTGATAATGAAGCTTAATTTGGTTCAGTATAAAGAAGGACTTGGTAACAGAGTTATCTGAAAATGGAATGAATCACCATAGTGAAGTAGTGATTTCCTTGTTGTTGGAGATATTGTGAAAGCAATAATCATGGTCGCTTATTGGAGAGATATATCAAGGATTCTGACTTTTGGTTTAGTAGGAATTAATGCTTCAGTCTACACAGTAGTTAGTCTACCCACTTTTTGTGGTCTCTACAACTCTTTGATTCTATATAGGAATTTTCTCAGAATGGTCAGAGACAAGTGTGTGAATGAACATGATGATTCACTTGATCAATGACTTTTACCGAGTAGTTTGCCATATCTTTGATTCTTTCTCCTCCTGTATAATGCCAGGAGAAAGAAAAGAGTAACTGCTTTTAGTAAGGAATAATTACTTCTAAAATGATAAAACACAGAGAAGCTATCAACAGATGCTTTACTTAAGTGCTTAGGCCATAGTAAGTACTTAATCAATATATAGATTAAGTGATTATATTTTGAATAATATCTCTGTCTTTGATACTATAAGTGTTTTAGTAGAAAAAACTATACATTCATTGAGCAGTGGAAGTTTGGAGGCCAAATATTCTAGTATAAAGTTTGTGGAGGAGAATAATGTATAATAAGAATGCCAGAAATATAAGAAAGGACAAGATGATAAAGACTTAAAATGCCCCATGGAGGAATTTATATTTAATTTTAGAAGAAATAGGTTAACACTATAGCTTATGGCTTTAGTGTAGGTTATACAATTAGACCCAACTTTAGGAATATCAATCTTAATAACCACATGGGGAATGCATTGGATTAGGGAAAGAATTGGGTCAGGGAGATCGATTATGAGGCAATAATGTTGGGGATATGTGATTGGACTTGAATGGGAGTGGAAAGAAGGTGGTGGAGGATTGAGAGTTGTTATAGTGATGGGAATGATAAGCTCTGGCAACTGATGAATATGTTGGATGAAGGAGAAGTTGAGAATGATAACTGAGGAGGTGAACCTGAGAAGGTGCCTTCAATAGTACTAGGGAAATTTGGAAGATGGATAGATTTTGAGGAAATATAATGAGCTCTATTTTGCACATGTTGAATTTAAGACACCTCTAGGACTTCTAATGTGAAATGTCTAATGATAAGTTAGTGATGAGGGATGAGACTTCAGGAGGGAAACTTAGCCTGAATGTATAGAGCTGGGAATCATTTGCTTAGAGATGATAATTCAACTGATGAGAATTAATCATATCACCAAAGTGAGAAAGCATAGAGGGAAAAGGAAAGAGGGCCCAGGACAGAGGCTTGGGGTACACACAGTTGGTGAGTGGGAGTAATTGTAATTGATTTGTTAGCAAATGGACATGTAGTTCAGACAAATTGAGGGAAAAACAGGAGGGAGCAGGATGAGAGTAGATGTAAAAGGTGATAGTGAGTGATAGTATCAAATATTGCTGAGAAGTCAGTATGAGAAGATAACAGAAAAATGTGTGGAATACTGGGGTTCAGCAAGATAAAAGCAAAAACTTACCTTTTAGGACCAAGAGATGCCAAAGTAAACTCCATTGTTTTTGTTGGAAGTAGATGAAGATGAGATTGGTGGATTAAGAACATGTTGCTTGGTAAAGAGATGATTGAGTAGAAAGATGTAGACGTAGAAATAAGATGGTCTGAAAATTATTACTAGTTTAGTATTAAATTAAGATGGTATGGAGCATTATGAAGTTATTTTTATTCCTTTTGTGGCTGCTGTATGTTAAGTTGTCTTATCCTAGTCATTGTTAAGGAACAAGGTTATTGAGCTTAGACTCTGAGAAACTCTGTAAAGGCCTTTTATGAATTTGACCCACTTTCCCAAATGGGAAATTTAAAGAAAAAATAGAGAAAAGTTTATTTATGATTATGACAATTTCCAATTTTCTTATTCACCGGGACTTCTGGAAAAGAGTTGTTCCATGTATCTATTTCAAATGTTCACAATTAGTCTCTATCTAATTGTAATGGGTTGAGGCTCGAGTTGATGCACTGAGGTCCCAAGCACATGAGGCTAAATAGTAACTGGACCATACTCTATTAATATATAAGCTTGGAGAAAGAATGGCCCCCACCCACCCTTTGTGCAAGTCCTGATGTGTTGTATAGGAAATGCCGTTTTTGGTGGGTGGAGGCAGGGGGGGCGGAGAAAGAAGCGGAAGGAGAAACTGCTGGCTGGCACCCCCCTTCACCTCCAATTCCTCTTCACCTTTGATCCTTCTTCACCTTCACTAAGACTAAAGATCTAAGATTTTCCCCTAACCTGAATTCCTGACTCCGGCTGATTTTGAAATACGCCGTCATCACAATATTAATCTAATATTAATCACAAATTTTTTGTAGAAACCCAATAAATTATCTCATTAAAAAAAAAAAATCAAAAGATTGCCTACAGTTTTAGCACCCTGCATTAAACCATAAAAAGATGAGTTTAGGTTTTTTAAATATAAATAAATTAGAGATGAATTTCATAAAAACAAAACAAAACAATCCCCCCCCCAAAAAAAAAAAAAAAACCAAACAAAACAAAAACAACCCAAACCTTGTGATTTAGAGTCAGTGGGGTATATTTGGAAACAGAAAATCTTCTTTTCAGCAACATTCAGCAAGCACTCATTCCTTTCTAGCCTCTTAAAATTGCCCCCAAATCTTTTAGGATGCTCATCCTCCGTTTTTTGCTCACTTGAATTCCGACAGGTTCCAGTTGACAATGCCAGCTTTTCTTGGGCAATCTCAAGGCTGATAGTTTGTGGTCACATGTAATATACTTAATTTCACTCCCTGCTGGAGATGAAAGCAATTGCCCATATGTCTGCCTCTCTAGGATGACTCTTCACCTATATTAAGAGGGGATGGGCTGGCTGCGCTTGCTTACTTGTATCTCCTAAGCTTGCTTACTTGTTTAGGAGGGGGGAAAAAAAACAAAACAAAACAAAAAAAAACAGTGTTGGGCTAGCTAGAGAAACTCAAATTGAATTACTGGGTCACCTTGAAGCAGTTTCTGTTATCTCCAGAGACAATAACTGGCTTAGATTGCAGTCTTCTCCCTGCCCCTCCAAAAGAGGGATTCCCTCCGTTCATCCTTTGTTTAAATGTCACCTCAGGCATCCTTCCCCTCCTCTGAATCTCCATACCTCTCCCTACCCCCCTTTCCCCAACCTATCTTCTTCTCCAGGCTCCCCATCCAAAAAAGTTATCAATCACCAGTGGCACACGAGGCAAGATCATTCTTTTAGATTGCTTGAAATTTTACTGATTTTTATTCCAATCATTGTTTAATGCTTTCAGTGCATTTCATATTATGACGTTGTAATTGTATAGAAGTTTGGATCTTATTCTAAAATATAATTAATTTGGAATAGATTTTGTGATAATTTGCATTGTTCTGCATGATTTAAAAAAAATCTTTTCTTACTAGTAGTTTTTCTTTTAACTTTCATTTCAGAATATATCTTTTCTTTTCTCCTCAGTGAGCTATAGCTTGTAATAAAAATTTGAAAGGAAAGAGAGGAAATTTTATTATTTTTTGGAGAGGGATTTAAAAAGCAAAATCAATTGTATTAGCCTTGTTGATCAGGATGAGCAGTGTTATGTGAGCATAGTTCCCACCCCTGCAGTAAACTAGGGAAGTGATTTTTCTCAGCTTTTCTCTGAGACCAACTTGGTCAATATGATTTCTTTCTGATTTTTAATTTTAATTTCAGAAGTTCCCCCTTTCTTCTTCCTCTTTCCTTTTGCTTCTGTTCCTCAAACCAGTTAATCTTCTTCAAGATATCTACTTCTCTTCCATCTCAAACCTCCTCTTTTTCTTCTATCCCTCCTTCTTTCAATCTTTTTTTCTTCCTTTCCTTCTTTTCATAGAACTCCTGCTAGGAAATGTTTAGATTGAGGAGTTAGTAGCCTATCAAGACATCTTGGGAACTTTTGAATTTAGCAGAGTTGCTGTTTGCCAGAAGTTGAAAAACCTGAGAATGAGCGTTAAGGGATTTTGAAGACAAAATTATGTGTGTAGTTCCTAGGGAGTGTTTAGCTTAGCAGGAGCCTAGTTTGCTGATAATGCTGATCTCTGATGCCTGGATGGCAGGGCTCCTTTCAGAATAGCTCATTACTGAAGGCTGGCTAGCTGGCTCAATAGGTACATGATGCCGAAGGCAAGAGGTTGCTAAAATGGTCTCCTGGAAAGATCAACCTAGATTCAAATACTGTCTGTGCTTTTGTGAGCAGAACAGTTTGTTTGCTCTTTGGTCCTCTGTATCCTTAGCTCTAGAAAGAGGGGGGATAATTTAGAGAGTCAGAGAAATCTTTTCTCAATCTTGGTCTTATGACTGACTACACTAAAAAAAATCGAACCTTAAATTCATGATAGAAAAGCTTCCACAATCTTTGCCTTCAGGGATTGTTCACTGTGTTGGGAAGAGCACTGAATTTGGAACAGGAAGGTCTCATTGGAATCCCTGACTTTGAATCCCATTTTTGAACCAACTACAGCAGTTTGTACTGCTTTGTACAGTTGTTCATCTTAGGATTGATGTCTATCTTCCCCACTAAGCCCCTGGACGGTATCTTGTAAGCCCTCTACATGCATGAGTGATTCCATTCCTTCCTTCCTTCCTTTCTGCTCCAAGATATTGTCCCCTCTATCATCTCCTCTCTTTCATTTATCTTCGAAATCTCTCTGTCTGCTGGCTTCTTTCCTGCTGCCCATCTCTTTTCCACTCTCAAAAATAAAAATAAAATCTTCCTTTGATCAGTTTGTTGCCGTTGGCTCTTGCATGACTTTGGGTAACTCTGTCTTCCCTAAATCCAGTTCATGCACAAGTCAGAACATCCCTTCTGTAACGTCATTGGTCCCCTTTGAAAATGAAGGATGAGCAACAATGGCAAGTACAACAATCTCTCCTTTCTGTGACTCACCTCCTTGAGAAGGGTAGCTCCTCTCATTGGCTTTGCTCTCACTCTGTTCTTAACTCTGGATCTGGCTTCTGACCTCTTTAGTCAGTTGAAAATATTCTCTCCAGGGTTACCAAATCCAGTGACCTTTTTCTTCCTTTTTATCTTTTTAAAAAAGCTTTCTAAAGCCTTTGACACTGTTATCACCTTCCTCTTAATACCTTCTCTTCAGGTTTCCTGACATAACTCTTTCTGAGTTTTCCTACTAGTTATCTGATAAATTTCTCTGATGCCTTTGCTTTAAAAATGTTAATATTTCATCTTCCCCAATTACATGCAAAAACAATCTTTAATATTCATTTAAATTTTTTTTTGATTTCCAAATTCATTCTCTCCTTTTCCCCTCATTGAGAAAGCAATTAATTTAATATCTAGATTATACATATACAGTCATGCAAAACATAATTCCACGTGAATCATGTTGTTAAAGAAGACAAAAAAACACAAGAAAAATAAAGGAGAAAAAGTGTGCTACAATCTTCATTCAGACTATCAGTTCTTTCTTTGGAGGTGAATTATATTGCTGAATATAGCTAATTCATTTGTAGTTGATCATCATACAGTATTGCTATTAATGTAATATGATTTTTTTTCTTGGTTTTGCTTGTTTCACTTTGCATCAGTTTATTTTGTTTTTCCAGATCTTTCTGAGAGCAGCCTGCTTATCATTTCTTCTAAGAGAGTAGTATATCATTGTAATCATATTCTACAACTTATTCAGCCATTCTCAACTGATGGACATCATCCCATCAATATCTACTTCTTGGCTATCACAAAAAGAGCTGCTATAACAAATATTTTTGTACATACAGGCTCTTCTCCTTTTTGTTTTTCATCTCATTGGGAGATAGGCCTACTAGTGGTATTGCTCAATCAAAGGGTGTGCACAGTTTGATTGCCCTTTGGGGCATAGTTCCAAATTGCTCTGCTGAGTGGTTGAGTCAATGTACCACTTCAGCAACAGTGCATTAGTGCAGACACTTAGCGAGGGGAGGCCCGCCACTGGTGTGTTGTTTAAGGCTCTGGGACCCTCTTTTCCTTCTACACAGTTTCTTTAGCTGATCTTGTCCATTCCCATGGATTTAATTATCATCTCTATTTGGATAGTTCAGGTCTATTTATTCAGCCTTGACTTCTTTCCTGACCTCCATTTTCATTTCTCCAGTAGTCTAGTGGACATCCCAAACTTGGATCTTCCCTAGACTTCTTAAACTCCATATGTCCAAAACCGAGCTTATTCTCTCTTCCTGAAAATTCTCCCCTCTTCTTAACTTCCCTATTGCTGTGCAGAATACCGTCTTTCTCTCTCCAGCTCACATCCCAGTTGTCATCCTGTATATAAATGTTTGTTGACTTGCCCTCTGATGACATAAGATTTCATTGTTTCTAGGTAATACTTGAGAAATGTTATTGGAGCTTGTTAAATTTTCAAGAGTTTTTTTGACAAGGTCTGTCCTCCCTTCAGGGAGGAATTCCAAAGCACCACTTTGTGTCTCCCTTTCAGAGTCTTTTCTCCGTAGAAAATATTTCAGAAACTCACCCATGTTGCTTTGTTCTCTTAAGAGTCAATAGTAATGATAAGGATTCGGCTTACTTTATGAAATAAAATTAAAAGCATCATTCTTCCCCTAACATTTCTTTGGGATAGTTTTGCAAGAGATGTTTGGGACTTTTACTGATTGAATGACCTTATAAATTGAGTAAAATGAAGCTGGATAAAAGTATGGAAGAAACATGTGTGTGTGTGTGTGTGTGTGTGTGTGTGTGTGTGTGTGTGTGTAGCTTTTTAGAGCCCCCAAAATGTAGTTCAGAAATATACAGGATGAAAACATTTACAAACAATTTGCAGTAAGAAAAAAGACAGGCTTCATGAGAGGACCAGGCTATCAGCTCAAGTCGAGGCTGAAATGTAGCTTTACAGTACACTTTAAAGGTTGCCTTGAGTGGAGTATTCTATTAGGTGCTGTGGAGGGAGTTCTGAGAATACAAGGAGGGCTCTGATGGAAAGTTCTTGGCCCCTGGTTCATTCCGATATTGTCTGAAAGCTGACACAGGAATAGTCAAGCTGATCTCCTTTGCCTTGAGAGTTTTCCTCTCCAAGCTACAACAAGAAACCTGATAACAGAGAGAGGCAATATGTATCCCATTTTTTCCGGTCTGCTGCCTGACTCTTAGGCTCACTGTTTCTCATTAGACCTGCTCTGATTTCTTTTCAGCTTTGGGGACATGGATCAGTGCTCATTATAACAGCTCACTTAAAAGATCAAGTCTCTAAAGTTATTACTAGTCATGAGGTGTAAGGGGGAGGGCATGGTATTATGATACCAGATTAGATGGAACAACTAACTGGCCCCATAGTGCACAGAGCAATGGGCTTAAAATCGGGGAGATTCATTTATGAGTTTGAATAAGGCCTCAATTATTTACTAGTGGTGTTAGCAAGTTACATAACTATTTGCCTCAGTTTCCTTATCTGTAAAATCAGCTGGAAAAAGAAATAGAAAACTGCTCCAGTACTTTTGCCAAGAAAACTCCAAAATGGGCTCTCAGAGAGTCAGACATGACTGAAACTGAACAATAATAGATTAAATGAGCATGGTCCAGGTTGAATTGTATTAGTTTTTATTTAAAAAAAGAAGACACACACAAAAACTATTGGTCTTATTGGAAGGAATTTTGGGGAATTTTAGATCAAATGTTGTTTCTGAATGGGTATAAGGAAAAAAACCATATTCAGGACTTCATTTGACTGGCCTGAAAAAATACCAATCCATACCACTCCTCTCTTTACTATTCTCCTCATTTCCTTGCCTTCATCATACAGATAATGCTTAATTCTAACCATGATTTCCTTTTATGGAAGAATTCAAGTGTTAAAGTTGGGGTTCCTTGGTACAGCTGGTTCCACTTAGCAACCAGCAGGAATATCAACAATATCTAATCTTTTGGAGAAGAGTCACACACAGAAAACATTGTTTCCACTACGAGAATGATTTCAACTCTTGGGCTAAGCTCGGCAGGGACAAAAGTGCACATTAACAGTGTTTAAATCCTGGGAATATATTTAGCTGTTGTTTATTGCTGGAATTTTTTGATTGCTTGAGTGGGACACACGAGATGTGCTCCCTGAGCCTCGTTCTCTTGCAAGAGCTCTAATAGATCAATTATTCCCAGTGGTGAAAAATGGAGATGAAGGCCCTAAAATGCAGCTGCTGGGAAAATAATTTTACTGTATGAGAGTAATTTAAATATAAAGAATGTTAGAGCTCCTGGAGCTCTTTTCCAATGGTTATAGCTGGTGACGATTTTAATTTTCTCAGAAAATGAACCGTTAACTTGGCATTCGTGAACTTGTTTTTAAAAAAGTATTTTCACAAGTGTTATGATATAATCAGTTTCCTTTATAATACTATGCATTTTTGAATTGAATATTTTTTTCTTTTCTGAGAAAGGTCCATGGGTTTCATTATGCTTCCCCAAGAGGTCCATGACACAGAAAAGATTAAGAAATCCTTGACTTAGTAGCAGAAAAGTCATTGTGTAAGGAAGGGATTGTTCAGAAGATGCTATTCACTGTACCTAGTTAGGCTTAAAACAAATAAATAAGCATTTACACTGATTATCTCTTTAATAAACCTTTCTAGGCCTTGTAGTAGTTGTTGTTATTTGTCCTTTGTTCTTGGAGCTGACTATGACAACAGGGAGGTGATACCATGACATGTAAGTGAATTGGATTTAAGTGAGGGAGGGCTGGACAAGGTCACCTGTCTCATTTTCCTCTTCAGAGGGAGACTTGGAAAGGGAAACCAATAGAGAGAGGAATAAAGAAAGGTAGTTAACACTTTTAAGAAATTTTCAGTTATGCTCTCCTCCCATTCCTCACCTTGACTTAGTGCATTTCTGTCTCTGTAAGCTTCTGAAGCAGGTCTAGTCCCACTGGCATTGTCTATTTTTAGGTTGTAGATTCCTGGAGAAGACAGAAATTTTGTGGATTGAAATGAGTTGCTTTATATAGGAGTCTTCATCGGCAGAACCTAATGAAATCTCATTTGCTGGTAAATCATTTTTAGGGAGAGAAACAAAAATGTGGTTCTCGTTTTTATTTCCCTATGGAATCTATTCAAAGTTTTTGGCATTATTAATGCCAAGGGTTTTTTAGAAGAAAAATGACTGACTGAAAAGGTATCAATTATTTCAAAGACTGTCATACAGTCTATTGATTTAGAGTTGGAAAAGACTTTAAAAGTTAATAGATTCAACTCCCTTCAAATGATTTGAAGAATATGCAGCCCAAAGAGGTTAAGTAATTTGTCTGAATTTGTCCAAGGTCACATAACAGCAGATCTTTGAGTTCAGGTGATATATTTGAATAGTGAAGCTTAGACTCTAGACTTCATAGATTTAAATCTATCATCTTGATTAAAGTGGAAATGATTTGTCCACTGGAATTGCGGACAATAACCACATTACTTGAAGCATCCAATCACTAGAAGTTCAGAACAGGAATTATTGTGGACATAGGCTTCTATCAGGTGATATCAAGAAGCCAAAATCCATCTCATGTTGCCAGTGCTTTCATTAAAGAAGGAGTAAATGCTGTTTCCTCTGTACCATCATAAGGAATAGAAGTAATCTGTAGGGAAGGAGCCTTAATTTTTATAAGTGTAAAGGGGTTATGGGACCCAAAAGTTTGAGAAGAGTTAATCTTTAAGTATACCAACCATTGGATGATTGCTCCTTCTACCTAGCTTTAGGAGAAAAATGAGATACCTTTAAGTACTCATCACTTCTGTGATAAAGCTTTTTACTTTTGGGAGAGACAGCAAGAGTTCATCTTGCCCATTCTCTAGATAGGATTTCTTGAAAGGAGTATTTATCATATTCTTCTGTATCTTATAGAAGGAGATTTTATTTTTCAAATTAAATAAAAAACATTAATTAATAATAATGGTAATTAGCATTTAAATAGTACTTACAGATTTGCAAAGAGTTTTATAATGCTGTCTCATTCTATCTGATGAGATGCAGATGATGAGGTTAGTGGTAATGAAGAAGTGCCAGAATTGGGGTGGGGAATCCCTTCTGGTCCACGCAGATCCAATGTGAAAATATTCACAAACCCGAAAATCTGTATGGCAAAAGGGAATTTTCTTGGTAATGAGAAGCCAGCTTTTCAAGCAAGACAGACTTCTTAGTGGCAAGGTCTTGTTAGGGAGATGGCAAAGGTTAACACTGAGAAGAGAATATCTTCACAGTGGGCAAAAGTCCTGGCAGGCAGCTTTGCTAAGAATAGTGCTTCCTGGGCAAGCATAATCCTGTTTCAGACTTCTGCAAAGATTCGGGGTTCAGAGTTGTCTTTTATTAGCAGTCTGAGGCTTGGGCTCCAATTCAAAATTGAATAAGATTCTTTTAAGTTGTCAATGCCCAGGGCTTAGAGTTCCAATTGAAAAGAGATTACTTAACTTGGAGTTTCAAGCCATTCAATAGAACTATCAGGCTGAGATCTCCAACTGAATGAGACCACTTAACTTGGGGAGGGCGTTGTCTGGGAAAGGAATGCTTTTCCCAGCGGGGAGCCTGAGACATCCTGAATCACCTTTCTTTTGCAGATTAAAGGGGACACAAGGGTTCACCTCCATCATACCCTCAGAAGAACCTGGAATTGTAGGGACTGTTATTATCCCCATTGTACAAATAAGGAAACTGAAGCAATCAGAAGAGAAGGGACTTTCTCAATGTCATATAACTAAGTGTTGGTAGTAGGATTTGAACTTGGTTCATCCTCATTTTGGGTCCAGTGCTTGATGCTCAGCAGCCTCCTCTTTTACTGTCCTAAAAGCTGAGGTTAGGAATTGAAGAAGTCAGTGTGAAAACAAACAGATGGCATGGTTTAGAAGGAAAGGAATGAGATGATCCTGTTTCTCAGTGATGAATACTATAAAACCACTTGTCTTTCCTTTGGCTTTTTGGCCAGTCATAGAAAAATTTGGGGGAAATCAGGGTTAGTTTAGACAATGTTTACAAGGCATAGAAGGATGTAAACATGTTTAATGCAGTAGCTCAGTTACACAAGAGAATAGACAGTGTTACTTTGTAATGATAATGTACAGCAACATTAAGCATTTGGAAATAATTGGTTTGCTTATCCCCACTCTGGGATTCAGAGTCATAACATTAGAGTTTTGACTTAGATTTGTTTTTTGGATGTATACATTAAAAAAAAAATGTTTTGCTTGATAGTTAAAATAAAAAAGTTACTGTCACATTCTAATGACTACTCCTTAACCTCAATAGAATCTTCCCTTTAATTACGTACATTTAAAGGGAGGAAATCAACATGCTGATCATCTCTAACCATATATGTCTCATTCTTCCAGTCCCCCAGCTTTGCCAACAGGCAGGAAATAGTCATATCATAAGTCATCTGAAGTTGTAATTGGTCACTAAAATGAACAGAGCTTTTCAGTCTTCTGGTGCTATTTTCCATGTAAATTGTTCTTCTACTTCTTTTAAACTTACTTTGTATCAGCTTGTTCAAACCTGTGCAAGTTTTATAGAATTCTTTGCCATTTAAAAATAATATTCTATTCAATTATATATGATAATTATAGTTGCTCCCTAATTGAGGGGCACTCCCTTTCTTTACCACCAATTTCTTTTCCAGTATAAAATGTGATACAATAAATATTCTTGTTTATATTTCTATCTAAATCTGTTTGGTAGACATGTGAATGAAATTCCCTCATTTTGGTGAAAAATGAATATGTGCAACACACTTGACAAGAATTTGCCAGTGACTGAGTTTTGCTTCACTAAAACATTTGACTTCATTAAATTCAATTAATCAAATACTACAGTGCATAAGGTGCTGGGGGTATTGATTGGAGATAAAATAAAACTCTTTGATAAATTCTTCTCTCAAGGCACAATTTAACAGTAGAAGCGGGAGGAGAGGGAACATTTATTCAGTGATATAAGGGAGAGTGGGAGGTTAAGAAAAAGTGCTATGAGAAATTTGAGCAAGGAAAGATCTGTTAGTTGCAAAGGGAGGTCAAACAAAATCTCATGAAAGAGTTAGCAACTGAGTTGTTATATAATATAATGAAGAATCTTCAGTTTTGGTGAGGAGGTTAGAAAAGTGTTAAAGATGTCTCCGAGGATTCTCTGAGCAGAGAAAAAGGATCACATGACACACGGAGGGGCAAAGAATAGTCCAATTTGGCTGATAAATATAGCTGTGAAATGAAATAAGTTGTATGAGAAAAAGTTGAAAAGGTACAGCTTTTAAATGTCCTCACTCTAGGATCAGGAGTTTATATTTTATTTTGTAGGGAGTGGAGAGGAAATGATATTTTTGAAGAGGATATAACTTGAATTAGGAAATGATATTTTTTTTATTTTTTAGATAACTTTTTATTGATAGAACTCATGCCAGGGTAATTTTTTACAACATTATCCCTTGCATTCACTTCTGTTCTGATTTTTCCCCTCCCTCCCTCCACCCCCTCCCCCAGATGGCAAGCAATCCTTTACATGTTGAATAGGTTACAGTATATCCTGGATACAATATATGTGTGCAGAACCGAACAGTTCTCTTGTTGCACAGGGAGAATTGGATTCAGAAGCTATAAATAATCCGGGAAGAAAAACAAAAATGCAAGCAGTTTATATTCATCTCCCAGTGTTCTTTCTTTGGGTGTAGCTGCTTCTGCCCATCTTTGATCAATCGATACTGAATTAGCTCTCTTTATCGAAGAGATCCACTTCCATCAGAATACATCCTCAAACGGTATCATTGTTGAGGTATATAATAATCTCCTGGTTCTGCTCAGGAAATGATATTTTTGAAAAGGAGTATAACATGAATTAGGTAGATTTAGAATTTGTTGGCTAATTGAGCTAAAACAGAAGTCATTTATGGTTTGGTATCAGCTGGAAAGATCATCTTTGGAATACCTCTGGAAGATCGATGCTATTCTATATTTTTGTTAATGACTTGGACGAAGATATAGTTGTTATGCTCATTAAATATGCAGATGACAAAATTTGGAACAATATCTAAGACATTGGATGCTAGAGTATTGATTTAAAAAAGAAGTCAGCAGCTTAGAATTCTGGGCTGAGTCTAATAAGATGGAAATTTATTAAATATACACAAAGCAGTTTTACAGGAAGTGAACTGGGAGAGCTCCAAAGTTGGAATTAAAGGACCTATGTTCAAATCTCAATTCGAACACCGTGGGCAAAAATATTAATTTTTCTATAATAGAATTTATTCATCTCTTGCAACAAGGGATTGGATTAGATATTCTCTTAAGGTCCTTTTTATCTCTAAATTTAAGATCCCCTGATCTTCAGGTCAGGGAGATATGTAGCTGGCTATTAATAAAGCAATAAACTGAGCACCTACTAACTGCTAAGAAATGTGCTCAGCACTGAGTTAGCAAGTTAGTCTTAAAAAAAAAAAAAAAAAACTGAACTGGAAACTTCAGTGATCTGAAAAGTTTAATGAATTGACAGTACAGAATGTTTATGGGACCTTAGGCTGTCTTATGAGAGTTATAATTAGCATTGTTCTTAGACTCCTTTGCTGCAATAGCATCCTGTCCCCTCCTTGTTTATATCCCCTGAGGGCTCTATCTTGAATTCTCTTTTCTTTTATTCCTCCCTCAGTGATTACATTTTCTCCTGTGGATTCAATTATCTATGCACATGACTTCCTGATCTACATATCCAGCCCCCACCTCTTCTTTGAACCTTAGTCCAAAATTGCCAGCTGCTTGTGCTGGACAGCACCTGCTGGCATATCAAACTTAAAGTTCTTTAAAAGGTGCTGATTATCTTTCCCCTAAAGATACCATCTAGCTTCCCTGCTGGATTCTTGGTCAGCCAGGTTGGAGCTATCCTTTACTCTGACTTCTTTCTCACTTCCTCATATCGAATTAGTTTCTGAGTCTGATTGTACCTCTGTAACTTTTTTATATCTATCCCCTTTTCTATATCCATACGGCTACCTCCCTGGACTACTGTAATCACTTCCTAATCATCTTTCTTGTTCCCAGGATACTTTGTTTCTGATCTGTTTCCCACCCATCTGCCCAAATCATCCTGTTAAAATATGATTTTGAGCATGTGTCACTCCCTTGTTCAAGAAACTTTAGTGGCTCTCTATAGCCTATGGCAAATGTTCTTAAGCTCTTATCCATGGACCTTCCCCTCCTCACAGGCATCCCTTGCTGGATTTCAAGGTATTTGTGAACTTGGATGGAAAAAGATTCCATGTTTAGTTTCACCAACTTCTAAATTTAGTGTTTCATTCAGTTATTTAAAAGCAGTATTTTGCAAAAGCGTCCATAAGCTTTGGCTTTCAGAACCAAAGGGATCCTTGGCAGAAAAAAAGTTAAGGACCCCTGGAAACAGATTACAGATTCTTAAGACCCTTTATAATATATCTACCTTTCTGATCTTATTTCTTACTTGTGCTCTTCACAAACTCCGGGCTACCAAGTTATTCCCTTTAGCTTGACCCTTGTCTCCATCTCCTACTTATTCACACTGTCCATCTCTCATTCTTGGAATATAACCATTCTGGCATCTCTTTTGCTCCCAATCTTCTTCTCCCTGAGCATCCCAGCTCGGATGCCACTTTCTCTGTTGAAGCCCTGATAGGAAGCCTTTGCTTCCTTTTCTGATTATTTTGTAAGATGCTTATTTTTTTTAAAATAACTTTTTATTGGCAGAACCCATGCCAGGGTAATTTTTTACAACATTATATCCCTTGCATTTACTTCTGTTCCGATTTTTCCCCTCTCTCCCTCCACCCCCTCCCCCAGATGGCAAGCAGTCCTGTACATGTTAAATAGGTTACAGTATATCCTAGATACAATATATATGTGCAGAACCAAACAATTCTCTTGTTGCACAGGGAGAATTGAATTCAGAAGGTATAAATAACCTGGGAAGAAAAACAAAAATGCAAGCAGTTTACATTCATTTCCCAGTGTTGTAAGATGCTTATTAATGTCACTTTCTGGAGGACAAGAATTACTTTTTTTTAAACTTTGAAACCTCTGCTATTGTTAAAAGTGCCTTGAACATTGAAGATCTTTAATAAATATATATTGATTGGAATTGAGGAGAAACTGGAGGGTTGAAAAACCAATTTGGGCCATTGGGTGACTATTGGCATAGGAGAAAAAAAATGAGATCTTTATCTGAGGTGGTTATGATATAAATGGAAATACGAAATTTTTTGGTTTTTGAAAGTAGGAAGATTTGAGATGTGATTGTTGACTGCAGGAAGTTAGGGGAAAAAAGTATCCAAGTTGACCGGCAATTCTTCTCAGGTAGGCATACTGTGGAGCCATTAAAATCAGTTGCAAAATTGGGAGAATAGATTAGGTTTTCAGCGTCCAAAAGATCATAGATTTAGAATTGAAATGTGTTATGGGCAACTTCAATTTGAAATGGAGCAAAAGGCCTAGAAAGTTCTTATAAAGTTCAACCAGAGTCACCTAAGAAAGAAGTAAAAATAAATCCATAATTTTCACCTGGGACTTTCAAATTCAGTGCTTAGGAAATTTGAACCCTTCCTATGACACCTCTTAGCTTTGTGACCATAAGCAATCATTTAACCAATTAGGAAGCCTACTTTGCTTTCTTTAAAATGGAGATAATAACATCTGTATTATTTTATAGGGATAGTGTGAAGACTATATGAGATAATGTGTGCAAAATATTTTTAGTATCTTAAAGCAACATTTGAATATAAGCTATTCTTATTATCCTGTATATTTTTACTCAGAAAAAATACCATAGAATTTATAGTCCCATTCAGATATTCTAATTATTATATAAATACTACAATTAAGGGATTGACAAATAACCTTACTTTGTAGTTAGAAAATCTCAGCATAGAGGGGATATTTAGATATTTCTGGTTTTAAACTAGATACAAAGAAGTCTGGGCTTAGGTAACAGATGGATCCATGCTTCCTTTAATACTTGATGATGAATTCCATTTTTGACTTGCTGAGTTTGAGGTACATGAGAGATAACCAGATGTCCAGCAAGGCACTGGGAAAACAGTGCCTTTGAAGCTTTGGGGTGTGGGTGACTGAACATTGAGATTTGAGAATTATTTGAGTAAAAATGATAATTGAAAGCATAAAAGTGAGTTAGATCTCCAGTTCATTAATTTATTAAGTGCCTGTGACCTGCCTGGCACTGTGGTAGGCAATAGAGGTATAAATAAAGAAAAAGAAATAATCTCTACTCAAAGAGAATATGCATTTTAAAGGGGAAGACAATCAAGTTACATACATATGTAAAAATAAGATTAATATAGAGAACAAATACAAATTAATTTAAGATAGTTAAATCTGAGGGGGTTTTACCTAGAAGTAGCAAAAGGAGGGGTCAGGAAAGAATTATTTGATGTGGAACTGAAGTGGAAATGAATTCTAGGCACATAGGACAGAAAATGCCAAAGTAGAGAGATAGGAAATGGAGGTAAAGAATAGAGAGAGGTCATCTTGGCTGGGTGGAGAGTAATGGAAGTTCAGGAAGGGGAATCTTCAGTAAGCCTCAAGAGATAGTTTGGGGTCAGGCTTTGAAGGGCATTAATTAGATAATAAATAAAGCAGTTTACATTTAATTTTAGACTTTGGTTTGATTGTCTTTGATTGAGGAGAGACTTGATATGGTAAATGTGGACCTAAGGAAGATCACTTAAGCAGTAATGTGTGATATGAATCATAGTGGTGAGAAGTTTGTGGTAGGGAGACCAATCAGGGACCGTTGCCATCATCCAGGCTAGAGATGATGACCTGAACAAAAGTGGTCCCTGTGTGAGAAGCGAGAAAGGGTTGAATGGGCGAGAGGTTTTAGATGTAGAAATAGAAAGATTTGGCAACTGATTGGGGATGTGTGGGGTGAGAGAAAGTGAGAACTAAAGAACAATTCCAGGATTAGGAACCCATGAGTGCAAATGGATGGAGGACAGAAGTAATGACTTTTAAAGATAAGTTTCAGGGAAAAGATGATGAGTTCTGGAATCTCAGTATCAAATGAGATCATAATTTAAAAATGCTTAGTATAATGCCTGGCACATAGGTAGAGCTCCATAAATTTTTTTTTGTTATGTCAACAAGCCCCAAACAGAATTCATTATCTTTTCCTCAACCTCTGCCATCCTTCCTCTCCATAATTTCCCTGATACTGTAGATTGTACCCTCATCCTTCCAGTCATAGAGGGAAATGATTTATATATATATATATATATATATATATATATATATATATTTATATACACACACACACACACACATATATATATATATATATATATTTAATATATAAATAACCAATTATTGGAGAGATCCAAGTTTGTATTGGTTAT
Organism: Antechinus flavipes; assembly: GCF_016432865.1. Taxonomy (NCBI): domain Eukaryota; kingdom Metazoa; phylum Chordata; class Mammalia; order Dasyuromorphia; family Dasyuridae; genus Antechinus; species Antechinus flavipes. Next base: position 47,158,813 of record NC_067402.1, on the reverse strand, counting down.
TTTTTCCAAGTTCACTCTTTCAAGGAGATCTCTGACCTCTCGAATTTTACCCCATCTAGACCATCTTATCCAGATGAAGTTGTTGATCCACCCAAGGTCAAAATTTAATCTGGGTGAAATCTGACCCATAATTTTCTAGTCAGATTATTCTGAGAGACCAAAGCCAAGTCATTGGCATAGCTTTACCTTTTCTTATAATATTCATTTTTCTCATTAATTGTTAACCAAATAGAGTTAATTACCACTTGTTGGGCACATCCACTCTTCCAAGGGCATAGAAGCCAAGAAGTTGCTTTGTTGTTTGGTCTTTGGTGTTTGAGAGTGCCACTGACTCCTTTTATCAAGTATCCAGTAATTATAATTAATAAAATGATTAATTACCCATAAAATTGTGTCATCCAAACTTTTTATGCATCTCCTATTTGCTATCACAGTCTTGGAGTATTTCTTGACATTTTCCTTGACTTCACCCTGTATATATCTATTATATATCTTCCCCATATGAGAATGACATTGCTTTTGAGGAAACATTGATGGAGGTGATCATAAGTAAATTGTTAATTTGTAAAAAATTCTTATAGTAACGATCAGGTCAGGGGTCATTTTTAAGAATGACTACTTCAGAGTGTTTACAAATATGCACTGTACTTTATCAGTGTAAAAATACTTTTAAGCTTCATTAGCCTGGGTTCCAGAACATTGTTATTTTTAAATCAAGAAAACAGTCTCAATTGTAAATTTCTCCCCACTGACTAATTTAACTACTCTGCTATCCATGTATCAATTTCCATTCCAGGCCGGCTCAACTTTATATGTTGGAATAGATTTTACGGCAGACTTTCATGAAGGTCTTCAGCCAAAACAATCATCTATTTGATTATATATGCATTTAAGCATTTCCTTATATACCACCTGCTGTTTAAGTGGATGCCTTCAATTGTACTCAATACTACTGTTTTTTCTTTATGCCTTTGGCTGCCTAAATGACAATACATTTGAAGACACTTTATTAATTCCTATTCTCATTTGCCAGTTCCTTTTATAGTCAGGATTTAATCACATCTCAAATCTTCCAAATAATATTCTCAAAAAGCTTCACAAAATATTAATGATTTCCAGATACATTATAACTACCCCAGGTATGTCATAGTGTTACTAAGGTTGCTTCTGTTACTTTTCTTTTCTTTTCTTTTTTTTTTACTTTATTTATTCATTTACATATATTTATTGTCTTTATTCATTCATTTGTTTTCTTATTTATTCACTCATTTATTCATCTATATGTATTTATTTTTTGAAGAGTCCATCTAGTTTCTGAAAGTCAAGTCTCCATTTTTTCATAATTTAAAATCATTTTCAGGTTAACTGAGAGGGCATTGGCCTCTATTGTATTTATAGTAATCTTGGTTTGTTTTTTTTTTCCCAAGGAAATAATTAGCCATGACTTGCCACATTGGTTGAATGATAGTCTGTGAACATTTTTCTGATTGGCACTAAGTTGAGAACAGCCTGAACCATGAATCCCCCTGCTTTAATGGGTTTGAAACAGCCTCTCGAAAGCTCCTTTAATTATTTGGCCATGCTGTGCCAAATTTTGCTTCCTTTCTTAGGACTGCTTTTGAATAGGAAAAGTGGGATGCTTGTGGTTTGCATGACTTTGCAGTGAATATCTGGGGCCCTCTCTGGAGGTCTGGAGAAGATCTGCCCTGGGATTCTAAAATGTGCCTCATTTACTTGGAAACTGTTTTCTTATACATAAGAGTAGTTCCCTTTGAACTACTTAAAATGTTTGTCTATCCTGCAAGAGGGCTTTGGAACTAGGTATATGAAGCAGTGAAAAGAGCATTCAGATGCCTTGAATGTCAGAGGAAATGAAGGCGCCAACAGCTGTGGATAAATTTCACCATGTAATGAACTGTTAGTCAAACTCATTTACTCTTAGATCCATTAATGAGTGTAATCTAGTTGTTAGAATTTGTTCTCCCTTCTTTTTGGGTTAGAATTATACTATGAGTAAGTGAATTTGACCTATAGTTTATTTACTCTTCCTCTTCTTGCACAGGGAGAGAAATGTGCTGTTGAAGGAATTTGAGGAAATTTTGTAGACCATAGGAAAGGACTTGGGAAATATGTAATAGGATAAAAAACTTAGATTTGCATAGATTAGTTGTGTTATGAAATTCCTTATCAAACTTGACTTCACCATCTAAATAATCTTATAAAGATTACTGACAATCCTATAATATTCCTATTTTATGATAGCCTTAGACAGATTAAGTGATCTTCCCATCTTTATTTTTCTAAGATTAAGGGGTTCCATGACTCCTGGCTACTTCAGTATGGTGCGAGCTCTTTGAAGGCAGGATCTGTTCTTTAGTTTTCTTTTTTTATCCTTTGTGGCTAAATCCTTGTTGCTTGACTTATTAACAAATGCTTATTAGATCGAATTGGTACAATATGGTGTCATCAAAAGAATGCTGATGCTTTTAAAAAATGGCTTTTTAATTCATGGAAAAATTTGGCACCATCAACGGTCTTAGGCAGTTTTGCAAAAGCATCTTCTCTCTTGCTCCTTTATAATTTTGCATTAGGCTCCTCAGCCTCCTATAGTTCCTGCCTAAGGTATAATACCTGATGCATTAACTCCATGAACTGCCCATCCGGCTGCATGCGCACTCAGGACTAATGTTGTCTCCTTATCGGTTGCTTAGTTTTCCTACTTCTGTGCTGAAACACAGCCCTTGTCTAGTAGCATTTTTAAGAGTACATATAGTTCACTACTATACATAACTCTGCTGGGTTACTTTTGTTCTGTTTTCCTGCTTATTGCCTTCTGAATTGTTAGGACTTTAGTCAGAGAGTGGCTTAAGAAAACTGAAGGTGAGATAAGTTGTGCAATCATCAGCCTTCATGCAAGGTATAGTGGGAGAGAGAGTAAAAAGAATTGACCCAGGAGATCTGTGGTTCTTCCTGAGTTTGTGATTTCAGTGCTCTCTAAAGGATAGTGTATGTGCCGCAAGTGTTTTTCAATACTGATAACCATTATAATATTGCCCACTTCGTAATATTTTCTCAAGGTTTTAGCCAAACATATAAGTTATATTTCTGTGCATATGTATATGTATATATGTACATATATGTTATATATATATATATCTTAGAGCTGTATTTGAGATAGTTCTATTATTTTATTTTGAGTAATAAAATAACACTAATAAAGAAAACAATACCTAGCATATATAGAATGCTTTAATATTTGTGAAGCTATTTACAAATATTCTCTCATTTTAGCTTCACAATTCTAGGAGATAGGTGCTTTTCTTTCCCCAGTTTTACAGATGAAGCAACTGAGTCAAACAGATGTCAACTTGCCCAGAATCACATAGCCAGTTAGTGTTTGAAGCTGGATTTGAAGTCATGTTGTCTTAATTCCAAGTTCCATGTTCTGGAACCTGCTACCTAGCAAAAGAACTTGAGTATGAGTCAGAAGGCTTCATTTAAGTCTTGATTCGCACATTTAGTAAATGTTCAACCATGACAAAGTATTTGTCCTCTATGTCTTAGTTTCCTCATCTATATAAAGGGAGGTGGAGGGCAGTAATCTGTGGATTTGTTATAAAGTAGGACTTTTACTTAAGGCTGAGGGAATAGAATGGCAGGTTAATGAAGCATAATAGATATGCAAAAAGAAGTAGGAAGTTAAGGGACTTCATAGCTGCCTTCATGTATTTGTTGGACCCTCAAATGACAGAAGGGTGGGTCTTGTTTAATTAGCCCCAGATGAGAGAACTAGAACTCTTCCAGATCTTGTTATAATTTTGGTTCTGGAAGAGTTCTAGTTTTCCCTTTGAAATGGGATGAATTTATGCTTGATATGAAGGAAAACTTAAGAACATGAATCATTTAAAAGGGGAATGGGTTGTTTTGAGTGGTATTATTGGTTTCCAATTCATCTGAAACTTTCAAATCCAAATTGGATGACCACTGATGATTATAAATGTAGGCACTGAGATGACAGAGAGTGGGTAGCATGCTAGAGTAGTACAGTATAGATTCATGGTCCCACATCTGATTGGCTGAGAATACCTTCCAACTCTGAAATTCTGGGAGTTAGCGAATTCATAGGACCCCAGATTTAGACATCACAGGGACCTTGGAGGCCAACTAGTGCAATTTCTTCCATTTTATACATGAAGAATTGAGGATTAAAGAGTTTAAATGACTTTCTTGTTCAAAGCTGGATAGTCCATCCCAAATACCCAGATGATCAGTAAATATTAGTTGAATTGTAGATCTACATGTGGGAAAATTATTCATTCAGTAATGCAATATTTTCTCCTTTCATTTACATTTTCATTCCATGCATTCATTATAACTTTGCCAATATATAATACAAATTGATCTTTACAAATGACTTTGTTAGTTTGCAGTAGCCATTTATTTCTTCTTTGGGACATCATCCCAAAGTATCATCTCCATTTCTTTATGCCACTACTCTGTGTTACACATCATCATTGCTAATCACCCCCCTAATAAACAGACATTACAAGAGCTTTGTATTAATCCATGGATTTCATTAAGAGAGAATTTAATTTACAAGTGTCTTGGCAGTAGTCCTGTCCATTTTTCTTTTATGAAAGTCTGATAAAGATTAGAGTAGGAAGCAATGTCAGACAGAATTACACTGAAGTTTAATTTATTTTCCCAGATTGAAATATTGTCAGAACATCACAGGTTAAATAGACTTGAGGTGGCTTCTCCTGTTATTTTGCAAAAGCTAAAACAAAGCAAAACATCATAAGTGGCAAGCCTGTAAAGCTTTGGTTAATCCTATTTTTTTCTGATAAAAATATATACATGTACTTCAGTGAATAAATGAATGATGGAAAAAACGCTTACTTATTGTGTGTAATGTACCATGCTAAGCCCCATGGATATAAATAGAAATGTAAAACAGTTTTTTTTGAAGAGGTCAAATTTGAATGGGGGTAACCAAAAATTTAGTTACAAATCACACACACATACACATACAACATTCATGCCCAGTTACACATTTATATATATACATGTGTGTATATATATGTATGTATATATACATACACATACACACATATATACATATATACATACATAGGTAAAGGTATAGATAAAACAGATATACATTATATGTATATATGTAAATCAACTATATTATATATGTGTATATATATACATATATATGTGTATATATATATGTATACACACACACACACACACTACTCTTTTTTTACTAAGTGTTTTGAATATGAATTACTAAAAGAAGCATCATCAGGAACTCTTTCAAGTATTCTTCAAAAATTAGATCTTAGACAATTGTATTTGGCTTTTGCAGTTTGCTTTTTTAACTTTACCCCAGTTGAACCAATACTGTCCCTGCCTGACTGCTCATTTTCTTTTATTACTTCTTTTACTGAAAGGCAGAGAAAACAAAAGCGTTATTTCTGCCTTTTTTTCAGTGTTACCCAACCTACCATATTCTCCTGAGATCTCATAACAAGGGACAAGTGAAGCAGACTATATTAAATTTTCCAGAGTATATTAAATTTCTTTCAGGTGTGCTCCCTAATTTCCTTTATATCCTTTGGACATAATTTCCTTTAATTGTTTGTATATGGACACTTTTCTCCCCCTCCCCCAATTTGATTTAGGTAATATTACTAATTTTATTTTATTGCATTGTTGTTATATCAATTTTATGCAAACAAAAAAGAATCAAGAATTATAAAATTTGCTTTGAGAGTTGCTGGACCATGAAGATAACCAGTTTGGGGTATGAGTTTTTCAAACTCTAATCAGATATCTCTTTTAAAAAATTATTTTTTTCCAGTTGGGAACTGAAGACCTGAGAATTTCTGTGTTTCCTAGAAAACTTTTCCCATAGATACATATATGTTTGTGACATAGTAGAGTGTCAGGAAACCCTGGCTTCAATACTTGCATCTGCTGCTAGCAATTTGGGAAAATGGGTAATCTTAGTGTCACCTTTTCTCACCTGTAACATGCTAACATGCCTGCCTCATGTAGTAGTAGTCATGCTCAAAGAGACTATATATATATATATATATATATATATATATATATAAAGTTCCTTTCAAATCTTAAAGCATTATATAAATACCAGTTACTTTATTTTATTTTATGGAAGGATCAACATACCATTTTAGGCACTAGTTATCTGATTGACAAACTGCTTAACTTTTCCCTGCCTCAGTTTCCTTATCTGTAAAATGCAGAGTTAGACTCAGTGGCCTCTAAGGCTCTTTCTAGTTCTACATGTCATTTAAAAACACGTGTATAACAGCACATACATAACAACATATACACAAACATATAGTACATAGTTAACACATGCAATATGTTATTACACAATATACACACATATATTTGCATGCATTATTATATATTACATATATAGTAATGCACTTATTACATTACAGTATACATTATTATATATCATATGTTTGATAACCTAGGCATATATATTATTTGCTTTATATACACAGTTATATATATGATATGTGTATATATTACATGCATGATGTATATGCTTTTCTATACATTTCTATATTTTTATATACATCTGTAGTATTTAAATGGCACTTTGTAGTATTTATATTTTTTCCTAATATTTATATAACACTCCACTATTTATCTCTGGTGTTTATATGGTATTTTGAGGTTTTCAAAGTGCTTTACAAATATCTTATTTGATCTTCACAACAATGCTGGAAGGAAGATGCTGTTATTAGCCCTATACAGAGACAAACAGTGGTCAGATAACCAGGTCACACAGCTAATAAATGTCCGAGGCCAGTTTTAATTGGCCTGAATCCAGGTCTAGCTCTATAGGGGCTGTCCCACCCAATCTTCATTCCCTGACATCTGGTCTGGCTGTTAAAGAAAGGCTATGAACCAAGTGAATTTGAAGGTCTCTTGTTTCCTGTGAGATATCTCAGTTTAGTTGTCAGTGATATTTCTTTGGGCTTTTGAGAACTTTGGGGTATCTCTTAAGACTCATATACTATACATTGATTTACTTTTGAGAGAGAACAATTATGTCTAAAGAGTAAAGGTTCTCCAACATCTAATTTATCTTGAAGCTATATCTATTCTTTGAATAGCATGTTCAAAAAAAAAAAAAAAAAAAGAAAAGTCAAAGCATTCATTGCATTGTTTCCCATTTTGACATATCCCTTCTATAAAAGCAATTCAACTTCAATTATTTTCCATAAAGTAATATCTGATTTAATTAACAAGGTTTTTGTTGGAAGACTAAGATTTCAGTCTCCAATATTTGACTACAAGCTTTTTTATTTTTAAATCAATTTAATTTGTGAATGGTGATGTGGCTCAGTAAAAAGAGTTCTAGACAGCATCAGGAGATTGCTGAATGATTCTGAAATCTTGACTTGCTGTGTAATCCTGGTGAAGTCAATGAAACTCCATGGGTAGTTTGTCCTTTTTAAAAATGTAGATAATAATACTTGTATTCTTTAGCTCATTTCTCTATTGTGATTAAAAAAAATTTTTATCATGAAAAAGTGCTTTGCAAACCTGAAACTCTTAATTATAGATAGGTGTTTCTAGTTGTAGTCTTGTTACTAAGTTAATTAAGTGAATGTTTTGGGAACTCAATTTCCTTTTTTGTAAAGTGACAGATTTTGACTATATAACCTTAGAAGCCTGGCCCAGAAATAATGGAGGACTTGAGTTATACAGACATCTGCTGGAGCACTTTCTCTGCCAAAAAACAGAACAGCTAATGACTTCTTGACATGCCTTAGTGATAATTTTATCTTTCAAAAGTCAGATGAACCAATGAGGGAAAATGCTATTCTGGATCTGCTTCTTTCTAACAGAGAGGAACTGGCTGCTTGGAATGAAAATGGTGGGAACCTGTGGGGAAGTGATCTCTCAATCCTTGACTTTCTGATACAGGAGGAGGGGAAATCTGGACATAGTCTGATGTTCCCTGTTGCTTTTGGCAGAGCCGATTTCAAAGAATTAAGAGTAAACATAGGTGAGATCCCATGGATTAAAATGATTAAAGAGAAATTAATAACCCAAGATGGGTAGGAGAGAAGGGAAACAGTTCCAGTTAGGAGGAAGAAGTGGGATTTATTTGAAGAGACCAGTGTCTCCAGTGTTGCACAGGGAGCTCACCAACCAAATTAGAAACTAGAAAAACAGAAATTTAAGAATTCCTTCAAGGACCAAGCTATGTCATTTGATATATTCCATCCTTATAGGTAGAATAATAGTTGTTGTATTTATCTTATTATTTGAAAGGCCTATAAAATACTAATGAATGTTAATAATAACAATACCCTTCCCTGGTATTATTTTCCTTGTTACTTCTCCCACTCCTGCTTGTTTCCCCTTTAGTTTGAGGTATTTCTACACTAAATTGTTTGTGTATGGCTAGTGCTCATCCTTCTTTTCCTTTTTCTGATAAGAACGAAGTTCCCTTTTGACCATTTGCTCCATTCATTCCTCTGTGTTTGTGTATTCTTCTTGTTGAACCCAAGTATGAGAATGTATTCTTTCTTTTTACCATTTCCTCTGTTCCCTTCTTTTTTCCTCAATATTAAAAAAAAAAATTTCCAAATAATATATAACGATAGTTTTCAACATTCATTTTTGTAAGATTTTATGTTCCAGATTTTTTTCTCTGTCCCTCTTTAACTTCCCTCCTCCCCAAGACAGCAAACAATCTGATTGTTATACATATATAATATTTTTATCTGTTTCTCCTCCTAAAATTCTCAGAATAGAACCTATTCTCTTCCAGGGTTTCTGTTTTTATTATTTAACTCTCTTAGTTCCTGTTGAAGACATTCAGTTTCTGAAGGGACACTTTGTTTCTTTTCCCCCATTATTAGAATGTTAGCACTACATCATTATATGACTCTTTCATTGCTCAAATAAATTTATTCTTTCTAGCCTTTTCTTGACTCTTGCATTTGTATTTCAAAGTTTCTCTTCAACTCAGAACAAAAGAAATGCTTGAAAGTCTGTTTCCTTAGAAAAATTGTTTTTCCCCCTATAAAGTCATTTTCCTTTGCAGTGTAAGATATTCTTGGTTTTAAGCCTTTTCTCTGCTCCACAAATCTCAGGTCTTGGAATTTTTACATATTATTATATGGCAGTAGGTAATGCTTAAAAGTGCTCAGGGGTGGTAGTCAATGAGTGTCCATTCACCCAGAGAAAAACTAATTAAGAAGAGAGAAAGTCACAATGGTTTTAAGGTTAAGAGAGCAATTTTATAATCAATACAATCATTAATAGCAGCCCAGTGAAGCAGTTGGACTGTGGGTGTTAGCTGCTGATGAGGTAGTATGTGATCAGATTACTGAAGAATCCTTGGCTGCAGTCAGTGGGAACTTTTCTGCTTCTTGAAGGAAGATGAGCCAACATATGAAGCTCAAATGGAAAAACAGAAAAAAAAGTTTTCAATATGAGACACCTTTGAAGAGAAGCATTTTAATCTTGTGGTTTCTCTACTCTATTTGAAATTGAATAATACTTAGAATTTGTATAGTCACAACAACTCCCACAAAGTACCTGATGTTATTTTCCCTATTTTATAGATTATTAAAACAGAAGCAGTGTGCAGTGATTTCCAATTTGCTTTGCTAGTAAATATAAAGTAAAATAAATAGAAAAAATAAAATAATAGGATTCATATTGAGTTTTTCTTGATTTCAGTTTGAGTGCTTTCTTTGTAACATTACCTAACACAGAAAAATAATTAGAATGAATGTAAATTCTAAAATTGAATATAGTACATTGAAATTTCAGAAATCTTTGGGGGGTAGAGGAAGGTAATGAGAGAACCTTCTGATCTTCCTTCTGCAAGTTTTTTATATGGGAGGTCTGCAGTGCTCTAGATTTATCATTAAGGATCATAGAGAGAGCTCTGAAAAGGACCTTAAGCATCATCAAGTCCAACCCATTGACTTTAGGAAATGTCAGTCTTATTTGCCCTGTGGCTGTGGACAAGTGATTTGAACGTCACTTACCATATCTGCAAAGGAGAACAATAATTTCTGATTCATCAACCCTTAATGGTGTCTTTAGAATGAGTTTATCAGGTTTGCAGACTGCTTTACATAGCTCATCTGAATTGATCTTCTCAACAGTTCTGGGAGGCAGGTATTATTTTTAAAGGAAGTGTTCAATACATACCAGCCATGTTGCTAAACAGGTGTACAAAGAAAGTCTAAAATCCAGCCCCTGCTCTCAAGAAGCTCCCATAATAGAGGAGAAAACATGTGAATAACTATGTCTATATATAAGAAATATACTTTGTAGATAGAAATTAATCTGAGAAGAGGGTCTCTTGCAGTAGGATTTGAACCATATCTTTTTTCTTTTTAATTACATGTAGAGACACTTTTTAACATTTTTTTAAATAAAATTTTGAGTTCTGAATTTTTCTCTCTCCTCTCATCTGTTTAAGACATTAAGCAATTTGATATAGGTATATGTGTATAATTATGCAAAACATTTTCAGATTTTTTGAATGATGAAAAAAATAAAATGAAACTAGTCTACTTGAATCTGCATTAAGAGTTTGAGCTGCATCTTGAAGGAAGCCAAGGAAGGGGGGAAGAGGAGAGATGGAGAAAGAGTAGAATGTTGGCATGAAAAACGGCGGCCAGGACAGATGTGGCGATTTAGAAAAAGCATAGAGTATGTGGAGCAGACGTACATTGGAGAAGTTTGGGAGGGTCCACATTGTACGGGTTTGAGTGCCAAATGTAGAACTTTGTATTACTCCCAGGGATAATTGGAAGCCACTAGACTTAATTGAGTAGGAAGATGATGGGTAAGTTCTAGTGCTCTAGGAAAACCACTGTTGCAGATGAATAGAGGATGATTTGGAGTGAAGAGACTTGGGTGAAGAGAATAATTAGAAGGCTGTTATAATCTGGGAGGGAGATGAAGAGAGAATAATTGGAAGGCTGTTATAATCTGAGAGGGAGATGAAGAGAGAATAATTGGAAGGCTGTTATAATCCAGGAGGGAGATTAAGAGAGCCTATGTGTGCTCCTCCATTGCAGAGAATTTAGAAGATGATAAGCTAGTGTTGGATGTGTGTCTTAGGATCCTTGGCCAAGAGGGACATGAGAAATACAAGTCAAGAGGGCTTGTAAGTGAGGGAAGGCAGTTAGGAAAGAGCCTGTTAAATGGGGAGATTGAAAATTGAAGAGTGGGGCTGATAGTGGAGGCAATATCATAGAGCTAGGAAAGGATAGAGTAAAGGGTGCATGTAGAAAGGTTGGTTGTGACAAGGAGGAAGGCTCACCTTTCCATAAAGCCTGGCACTCCAGGAGGAGAGAAGGAGCAAGAAAATTTCTGAGTTATAGGAAATGAGGAGGAGAGAAAGAGGAAGCTCTCCTTGAATGATTTATCTGGTTGGTGATGCGTGAGGTAAAGTCAGAGCTGGGAGAATAGGGAAAATGGCATATATGGGGGAACTTGAGGAAGGATGCAAGTTTGGAGTTGACCCTAGCTTTAATGGGAGAAAAAAAAAACAATTAGGGAGGTATAAAAATATTGCCTTGTTGTAGTGAAGGCCCAGTTAATATTAGATAATATAAATTTATAGTGAACTCAATTAGTGTGGTTTTGTGATTTTTCTCTTTTCTTTGGCATGCGAATAGGAGCAAAGGAGGCAAATAGAGGGAGACATTCAGGTCTGGGGTTTGGCAGTGTGGGATCGATGATAGGGTATGGTGGTAGGAATATAGTGGGAATTTGAACTACTTCACCTCAGAGGGGAGGAGAGGTTAGCTCTTGCAGAAGAGATGGACTGAAGGGTAAAGTGAATGGAAGTCAGAGAGGGGAGTTAGGAGTCATAAGGCATTGAGAAACACAGAATGAGAAACCTTTTTACTTTGTCCATATAAGGAACTTAAGAATTCACACATGGGTAATGGTGAGCTTAAGGATTTAGCCATCTCTGTAGCTGAAGTAGATAGTGAAATAATAGATCATGGGAATTAATTATGATGAAGAATTGAGAAGTGAGAGCAGTTTTAAGAGAGAGAGAGAGAGAGAGAGAGAGAGAGAGAGAGAGAGAGGAGAAAAAAGAGGCAGAGAGAAAGGGAAAGGCAGGGAGGAGGGAAAGAGAGAGGGAAAAGAGAAGAGAGAGGAAGTAAGAGGGAGAGGGAGAGAAGCAGAGAGAAAAAGAAAGGCAGGGAGGAGGGAAAGAGAGAGAGAAAAGAGGAGAGGAAGTAAGAGGGAGAGGGAGAGAGGGAGTTGATGAGGAAGTAAGAGGGAGAGGGAGAGGGAGTTGATGTCCTCTAGTATGAAGATTGGAGTGGATGGATACTGTGAACTAGGTAAGAAACTCTTTGAGGAATGAGTGGCAATTTTGGGGGGGTCCGTAGATAATGGCCACCAGGATCTAGATTGGATGATGGATGAATTAATAAAGCATTTAATAAGAACTTACTATGTGCTGAGCACTTTGCTAAGTGATGAGGATTCAAATAAAAAAAAAAATAGTTCCTGTTTTTGATAAGTTCTAATGTGGGAGGCAACAAATATGGAAGGTTTCACAGCTGGAAAGGAACCATAGCCCTTAAAGCACAGTAGCAAAGCAAAAGGTTATGCCTTTTCTTTTTTATCTTCAATAGTTTTAAAAAAAAATTTTCCAAATACATGTAAAAATAGTTTTCAACATTAATTTTTATAAGACTTTGTATTGCAAATTTTTCTTTCTTCCCTTCCCTTCTACCTTCCCAAGACAAGCAGTCTGACATAGATTAAATATGTAATGCTTTTTTCTTTAATACCATTTCCACTGATGAAATCGGAAATCAATTCCTGATTTTGAACTATCTGATGATGTTGAAGACTTTAGTACAAGAATTTCTCAGGTCTTCACTCGCTCCCAAGTCTATTGGCTCACGTTCTTGGGCTATCTCTGTCAGATCTGAGAGGATGTTATCAAGGAAGTGGGATGATGTGTCCTGGCTGGCTCTGCCAGAGCTGACCTGCCTGTCCTGAGTGGCAGTCGGTTGACAATTGGTAGAGGGATGGCTGGCCTCTTCCCCACAAAAGTTGCTTTTCTGTATGATAGAGAGGTGGTCATCAGGTGGAATCAGGTGGTCTGGGGATGGGATGGGGAGGTGTGTGTCAGTCTCAGGGTTCTTGTGTTCACCTGCCTGTTGGATACTCCCTTTTTTTTTTTTTTTTTAATTAAAGCTTTTTATTTTCAAAACATAGGCAAGGACAATTTTTTCAACATTGACCTTGCAAATTGTTCAAATTTTCCTTCCTTCCTCCATTCTCCCCACAAGATGACAAATAATACAATATATTTTAAACATGGTAAAAATATATGTTAAATCCAATATATACATACATATTTATACACTTATCTTGCTACACAAGAAAAATTAGATCAAAAAGGAAAAAAAAAATGAGAAAAAATAAAATGCAACCAAATGACAAAAAGAGGTGAAAATGCTATGTTGTGACCCAGACTCAGTTCCCACAGTCCTCACTCTGGGTGTACATCACTCTCTTCATCACAAGATCATTGGAACTGGCCTGAATCTGGATAAATATTCTGTAATGAATTTGCACAGCATGATCCCCTCCAAGGAGGAGATAGACATTTTCTTCTTCACTTTTAATCCTTATCAACTTCAGGGTTATTATAAGGAAAATAATTTGTAAACTATCAGTGGCTTTTTAAAGATGAACTCGGGGTGTGTGAAGCAAGTGCTATTTACTGTAGGTATTCTAGGTACTGTGGAGGATGTCTCTGAGACACATTTCAACACTTGAGTTGGAACATTGTGTTATTAACCTTGTATTCCTCAGCATTCAATTTGTATTGTATTCTGATGCATTAATGAAAGGGCTGTGGACTTCAACCTACTTTCCCAGCTTGGCTGTCTTGTTGAAATGCAGACTCTCCAGAAACAGGCAGCCTTTTCCTTCTATAATAAAGCAGAAGGTGAGGTGGAATGCAGAGGCAAAAGGAATGACATTAACTTCTTAGGCAAAGAATTGCAAATATATACATATGTATATTTATGTGTGTATTTATCTCTTTTTATGAGGGGCAGTGTCAGAGAAATGATGAGATTAGAAGGAGGGGGAAGAAATGCGTGAGAGAGTCAAAGCAGTTCTTAGATTTATTTTATTTCTCCTGAGATCCAGGATGGTAAACTAAAATAGGCTGAGAAAAATAAAATTAGCAGAGGAATGTATTACATCTCATTTTAAAGATCATGATGAAGTTGTTTGTTTTTTTACTTCCAAGAAGCACTCGTTTCTCTATTAATCTTGAGTCTCTTAAATTGTAGTTCTGACCATGCGATAATGTTTAAAGTAGTTTCTTAATACTGCTTAGTCACCAACTTCAACTCCATCTCCACCCCCTTCTACCTCCCAAGAGATTACATTTATGTTCCAGCTAGTGCATATGAACCTGGGCCAAAAAAAAAAAAAATTAAAAAGTATTGAGTTTCTGAACTATATGGGTCAGTGAGCTTGACTTCCAATTCTAGAACAGATCATTAAATAAATCATTAATGAATATGTAGCACAGGGAACCGAGTGAATTGCCAAAAGCCTGATTATTTCATGGGTTCACCACGGCCAGATTTTACCTCCTCCCATTTTGGCTAGGCTATTAAACTATCATATTAGGCAATACTAGAGATGATCCGCTTAGGTTGTAGCTAAGTCTTTAATAAAGGATGCCATACTATTTTTTGTGGAAAAGATAGAGGGGTGAATTCCTTGGAATTTCCAAGGAATTCAGTCTGGTGGATTTGGAATTGGTGGAGGGGTGGATTATTTGTTAAGGGTTCTGTGTCAGCTGGGTACAATGGCACTGGTGATGTGCCCCAGGGATCCTTGCTTGGTCCTATGCTAGTTCACATTTTGTCGGAGATGCTATATTGACCAAATTTTCAGATGACAAAAAATTCAGAAGAATGGCTAGCCCTCTGGATGACACGTCACGACCCAAAAAGATCCCTATAGGCTAGAGTATGGGGATGACTCTAAGAAACAAAGTTGAATAGTGATAAATAAGAAGTTGTATATTCTGGTTCAAAAAACTCAGCTTCACCATTGCAAGATGGGGAAGACATAGACAATATGAGAGACAAAAAGATTTGGGGATTTTAATGGACCACAAGTATGACTACAATATCAGGTGAATCTCAAAAACTTGAAGTGATGCTGGGAGAAGCATCTGTTCTGCAAATAGAGTAGTGGTGATTCCTCTGGGTTTTGTCTTGGTCCAATCCTATCTGGAATATTGTGGTCCATTCTGTGTGGGAACTATCCTGGTGAAGGAACTCTAAGAGTTCATGTTATAGATGGATCCATTGAAGGACAGGGGGAGGGCTAACCTTAGGAGGTAAAGTTTTTAAAATACTAAATATGAATAAGAGATGTTAGATGTGTTTTTTATGGTCAAAGTGAGCAGAAACAGGAGCAGTGGTTGGAAATTACAGAGGTAAACATTGACTTAACTCTTAGGAAAAATTTTCTTAAGAATTAGAGGTGCAAAACTGGAATGGAAGCAGCTGGGGATGCCATAGTGCACAGTGCTCTGGGTCTGGAGTTCAGCCTACTCAGTCTTCATGGGTTCAAATCCAGCCTCAGGTACTTCCCAGCTGTGTGACCCTGGGCCAGTCACTTAACCCTGGGTGCTTTGGTTTTCTCATCTGTAAAATGAACTGAAGAAGGAAGTGGCAACTTCTGCAGTATCTTTGCCAAGAGAACCCTGAATGGGGTCACTAAGAGTCAGACCCAACCGGAAAACAACGAAAGTGTAATGAACTGCTGCAAGAATGCTGTTTTTTCCACTCCAAGAGAGGTCAAATGATTTCTTGTCAGTTGTGTTGTGCCTTTGCAAGTAGACTGAATAAATTCTTTGTTTAAATCCCCATGTTAAAATTTGGTAGCTATAGTTTCATGATTTTGGAACATATTAAGTTTTCTCTTGTACCTGAGAGCCTAGTATTCCATCAATATTGGGAATTTCAAGAAAAAACCCAAACTTAGAAATATTGAGCCCTCACTGCCATAAGCTGATTGTTGTTATTTAATTTTGTATTTCTAGCCTACAGACTTGTACTCTAAAGTGAGTTAAAGATATTTATTGAATTAAATTAAATGGAGGTTGTGGGGAGGGGTGTTCTCAGAGAGTAGGTGGAGGACCAAATTAAGGAAGTGACAAAGTGCTACTGGAAAAGGAAAATTATTTTTGGAGCTATTGATGTGAATTAATCTATAATCAAATGATCAAAAGTTTGTATAGCTACATTATGGTATGTTTTCTCAACAGTGTGATTTCTTGAAGCTTTAAATTTAGTTCTAAAAAGAAACATGGACTGACTCAGGAAAGCTGAGATTAGTTCTTGGATTGTGCAAGTGTGAATATTTGAAAAACTGATGATATGGAAACTCACCCTTCCAGAATGTGTCTTCGCATGGCATAACTGAATCACTGACATTTTCAGTGAGAAAAGTACAGGACACCAAAGGGAAGGCAATTGGGACTGTTCTGAGAACATATTTTCATTCTTACTTTTTGCTCTCCTCCCTCTTTTCCTTTTCCCCAGAGTAAATGGGAAACTTGTGGCATTGAAGGTGATCCGGCTTCAAGAGGAAGAAGGTACTCCTTTCACAGCGATCCGGGAAGGTAGGTCCTTGTCCTGACACCTTGTGATTTCTCAAAGGTTAGCTATTTAAAGAAACACTATAATGAAATGGACAATGAAGAGTTTTATAATTTTATGAGTAAATTACTTCTGGAAAAATTAACTTAAAAATCAAAAGTATTTTCTAATATGGGAAATTATTGTAAATACAATATGGACAATATCTTAAAGAGGATGTACCTTTGTATCTAGGCCCAAAGAAAAACTTCTGTATGTTGGTGGTTACAAGTGGGCTGGTTTTGAATATTCAAAGTATGGTGATGTCATTGCTTATGTAGCAGGGAAGGGAAGAGGAATAAATGAGTGTGTGTGTGTGTGTGTGTGTGTGTGTGTGTGTGTGTGAGAGAGAGAGAGAGAGAGAGAGAGAGAGAGACAGAGAGAGAGACAGAGAGAAAGATACATACACAAAGAGAGAAAGAGAGAAAGAGACAGAGAGACAGAGAGACAGAGAAAGAGACAGAGAGACAGCACTGGTGGGAAGCAGTGCTTTAATCTTATATTGACAATGGTTTATCCGTCTGTCTATTCATCCATGTACCTATCTATTCATCTATCTGTCTGTCTCTTCCTTCCTTCCTTCCTTCCTTCCTTCCTTCCTTCCTTCCTTCCTTCCTTCCTTCCTTCCTTCCTTCCTTCTTCCTTCCTTCCTTCCCTCCTTCCTTCCTTCCTTCCTTCCTTTCATTTTATTTTTTCCTTCCTTCCTTCCTTCCTTCCTTCCTTCCTTCCTTCCTTCCTTCCTTCCTTCCTTCCTTCCTTCCTTCCTTCCTTCCTTCCTTCCTTCCTTTCTTCCATTTTATTTTCTCTCAAATAGCCCCCAAAGAAGCTATACGCTACCTGGGAAGGGTCAGAGGCAGCTTATTGATGAACATCCCAGGGGTTATAGTCTTTGAGCACTCACTATGATAGGTGCTGGATTTAAAGTAAATTAGGGATCAGTAATTAAAAGAGAAAACCATTAATTGAAGCTAGCATATCCTAGTCAATCACTATGTTTCAAGTCCCAGATTCTTCCTGAATTTGCTGACTGGGTCCACTACGTGTTTATGTTTTATCATCTGAACTTGGACTTCAGTACTGCTTGCTAGATTTCTGTCTGCTTGGGGAATTCTAAGATTTCAGTCTTGGTTTCTTAACTAGAGAATGCTAATATCAAGAAGTGAATCTTCCTTATCTCTTTTATCATGTTAAAACTATTTCTTAAAATCTCATTTTCATATTCCTAAATTTCTTCCCTTACCCTCAATCCTTTTTGTCTTCCAGAAAGTCATTTTATCTAAGATTTTTTTTTAAAGAAAGAACAAAAAGATGAAAAGAAATTGACTACTTATCAATGGATCAAAAACTCTAACATTATATGCGGTATTTCCCATCTATAGACTGCCTAACTTGGGAAAAGAATGGGGAAGAGAATGTTCCTTTTCAAGGAGCAAAACTGATCCTTGTTTTTCAGTGGGTGAGCTGAGTGACTAGATTTTTTCTCTAAGCAACCTGTGGAGTGGAAATAATTTAGTGAGAAAAGAAGTGAAAGTAGTTGGATGGAAAGAGAGTTTCTGGATCCATCATTCATTCTTGAATGGTTTTCACATAAACTTCCCTGATTAGACAACTTATATAATATTGCACTTTTCTTTCTGGATGCTAGCTTTCATTAAATTAAAAAAAAAAGTCTTTTAAAAAAAAAATCAGTAGAATTTCTCTTTTTTGCTTTCTTTCCACTTCCTTTACAAGAAAATCACCATGGGTACTATGTTTTTAAAAAAAGACTGATAAGTTCAAGTTTCATTAGAAGAATCTCAGAATTACTTCATGTGGATCAGTTGTTCTGTGAATTTTAGAATCAATTTGGGATTTTAAATTTTAGCCTAGAGAATAGATGACTTAGTGGGAATATGTGTGGATGGGGATTTGTAGCTGTCTCATCTTATTGGAGGATCTCTCTTTCTGAGAATAAAACTTGAATGATTGGCCAGAAGTTCTAAGAAATTAGATTTTGATTCAGGATAAAGAAAAGCTTACTAAGCAATAGAGATGCATTCGACTTGAATTTATTGCCTCATGAAGTAGTGTTTCTTATTTTTATTGATATATTCTATTAAATGCTTGATGATGGGTATATATTGGGATAATGTAGACAGAATTTGTGTTTTGAATAAGGGTTAGATGGTTTTTGGAGTTCCATCCAACACTGAAATTCACTATACATAACCTATAAAAAGTACTGAATATTATAAATAATACATGATTTAGTTTACTGGGTTTAAGAGATCATAGTGGGCTGGAGGTACAGGAAGGGACCTACTTCCCTGAAAAGATAAAACATTAGAAGTACTTCAGGAATTTATATGTTTATATGTAATTATATATGACATATAATATTATATAACTTATATAAATGGAAATGAAGGCAGAATCTTATAGCATGTGTTTGGCTGGAATATAGAATACAGAAAATGAGTTTTGGAGATAGTGACACAAGGCAAGGTAGAAGTGAATCAGGCTGTTGATGTAGATTTTGGAGTCCTTCATGTATAGGTAAGACACCGTAAGTATAGAGGAGATTAAATCTTGGAGATATGAGACCCATGAGTATAATATAGATCTTGTTGGGTATATTTCAAATAAAACATGCTAGATAAAAGGGATGATAGCATTGTATATTAAATTATACTCTTAGGAAGACAGTGATCCTGTGGAAAAAGTCTTAAATCTGGAATGGGAAGACCTAGATTACATTCTCAGCTCTGCTGTTTACTAACTGTGTAACATTAAACAGGCATTTTCACTTCACTGATCTTGTTTTCCTCACCAGTAAGTTAAAGGACCTTTTGATGTACTTTAAGGGCCTTTTCCACTCTAAATCTATAACTGCCTGAACATATAAGACACTGTTTTAGTGGTACAAAGAATAATTGGGAAAAAAGCTCTATGAAACCAATAAGACTGTTTTTGAGAAATCATTCTTTCGCTTTCTCTTTCTCCCTTCCCTCCCTTTCTCTCTCATTTCAAGGGAATCATTGAGGAGTAATAATCATGTTTAAAAAAATGATATTGTATAACAATCTTTTTTCCTCATCTCCCTGAAAAATAAAATTAAGTTTATTTATATGAGGAAATCCAAGAACCAGAAAGGGGAAAGTGTGGTGGAGAACACTGAGTGGTAAGGATCAAGTGATTTTATCGTTCCAGTGTACTATAGACCACTGCACAGAAGGAGGAAATGGATAAATTTAGGAAGCAGATAACAAAACTGGTATAGAGTCACAATTTGGTAGTAATGAGAGACTCTAATTATTCATATTATTTCTGAAGCTTTCTCTTTGCAAAAAAAGCAGAGCAACTAATGACTTTTTAATTTGTCTTAATGGCAATTTCATTTTCCAAAACATGGATAAAAAGGGAAGTTATATCTCAGTTCTAGTTCTTAGGATAGATAACTACTTGTTCCTTGCGTGGAAATGATAGCAACTATGTGGAGGAAATGATCAATGTCCTCTGCAGTTTGTGATACAGAAAGATAGGAAAGGTTAACAAAGTTTGACATTAGCCTAGATTTTGAGAAGATTAGAACTATTCAGAAGAAAGAAAAAGAGCATCTCGTGAAATCAAGTTCCTAGAGGAATTCAGCACAAAATAAAGGATATATTCAAGAGTGGAACTCTTTTCCCACCAAGGCAAACAATACGATAAATGGGGGAAAGGAGTATGGTCTGAAGATTCTAATGTTGATGCATTGGGAGGTCACAATTCAATTAAAAAATAAAATGGATGCAACAGGTAACAGCAAATAAATATAACCCTATGACCCTGTGATTTAAGAACAGATTTTTGAGTGTTAAAGCACAGAATAACCTGAAGTTGTTTAGGAAGCTAAGGGCAACAAAAAACATAGGTTGATGGAATGACACTAACTGATGATGACACAGATGCAATTACCCAATCTGAATTTTGTTTCTGTCCTTTGTGATTCAAAAAATCCCAGTCCTGACCCTTGCTGTCTTGTGACTATGATCAAGTCACTTAAACTTTCTGTATGTCATTTTTCTCATTAATAAAGTGAAGCAGTTGGGCTGGATTGCCTGCCTCTAAGCTACTTTCTAGCTCTGAATCAGCAATCCTATTTTGTTGATGCCTAGGGTAATTAAGGAGGTAATAACAATCAACAAACATTTATTGCCTGCTGTATGCATTATGATAAGCACTGAGGCTAAAAAAAGGGCAAAAGAAAGTCACTTCCCCTTAAGGAGCTTACAGTCTAATGGGGGAGAAATACATACATACACACGATTCATGTACAGGATAAATAAGAAATAATTAAGAAAAGGAAGGTACTAGGATTGAAAAAGATTTGCTTTAGAAGATGGGATTTTATTAGGTGCTTAAGGAAATCAGTAAGAGGAGATGAGGAAAGACCCTGAGCAAGTCCTGTCTGCCTCAGTTTCCTCATGTGTCAAATAACTTGGAGAAGGAAATGGCAACCCCAGTCAGTTTCTTTGCCAAGGAAACTCCCAAAAGAGTCACAAAGTCAGACACCTGCTGTAAGCGACTAAACAACAATAGCATTTATTAAGCTATGCGGGAGTAAGGATATATATTTATTTCAATATGATTCACCCTAGATGACTCATGACATAATCCAGCTCTTAAGAATCTGTGATCTCTAAGATCCTTTCCAGCTCTAATATTCTGATTTTCATGTAATGTAGGGTTTTTTTTTTTTTTTTTTGTGATTCTTTTCAGTAATCGATATTTCCTTTCTCCAATCATAACATCCTTTAAATTTGTATTTGTAGATATTGATCTTCTGTAGGGAGAAGGAAACAAGGATGGATAAGACCTAGAGCAACTAATCTCATATGTTTCTTTCAGTAAAAGCACTAGCTATTTCCTCATGCTTTTTCAAATAAAATCTACCTGCTGAGTGACCTTGCTGTAGGTGAATGGCCATGCTGCAAGAGAAAATAGTGAAAGTCTGATCGATGATGATTTGTTCCCCTTTTCCCTTTATTCTTTATCCTCTTTCTTCTCTGAATTGACAGGACACTTTTTGTATTCCTTTTCTCTGTTGCACCAATACTATTACCCTCACTTTGCCCTTTTTCTTGGCTTTTAATGACTATAGAAATCCACATACAATAACTCCTCTGTAATCCTAGCTCCAGAGCCTGATGTATTCTGGAACCAAGGAAAGCTTTCAGAGAAAGCATTTTTCCCAGGAGACTTGTAGGATCTTAAAAAAACAAAAAAACAAAAACATTTTTATTTTATTCTCAATTATATGTAAAAACATTTTAATATCAATTTAAAAAATAGTTTTGAATTCCAAATTCCCTCTCTCTCCTCTTCTCCATCCTTGAGAAGGCAAACACTTTGATATAGATTATAGATATTGCAGTCATGCAAAACATTTTTATTTTAGCTGTGTTGCAAAAGAAAACAGACTAAAAACAGGGAAAAATAAAGAAAGCTTTTTTTTTTTTTTTTAAAGTATACCTCAATCTGCATTAAGATTGTAATGTAATGTAATTGTTATGTAATGAAGTAAGATTTTACTTTATCATCCATTGTCTCTGGAGGTGGATAGCATTTTTCATCATAAAGTCTTTTGAATTGTCTTGGATCATTGTATTGTTGAGAATAGCTAAGTCATTCACAATTGATTACTGTACTGTATTACTGTTACTGTGTACAGTGATATCCTGGTTCTGTTTGTTTCTCTTTTTATCAGTTCATATAATCTCAGCTTTTTCTGAGACCATCTTGTTCATTGTTTCCTACAGTATAGTAGTATTCCATCACAATCATATATCACTATTTATTCAGCCATTGAACATAAGGCATCCTTTCATTTCCAATTCATTGCCACCACAAAAAAGAATCACTATAAATATATTTGGACATAGAGAGCTTTTTCCTTTTTCTTAGGTCTCTTTGGATACAGACCTCTCTGTGGTTGTTCAGTCATTTTGGATAGTTTGTGATCCCATTTGTGGTTTTCTTGGCAGAGATACTGGAATGGTTTACCATTTCCTTCTCAAACTCATTTTACAGTTGAGGAAAAGGAGACAAATGGTACTAAGTGACTTGCCCAGGATCACTCAGCAAATAAGAGTCTGAAATTGGATTTGAACTCAGGAAGATGAGTTCCTGATTCCAGGCCTGGCCCTGTATTCTAGCTGCCTATATAGATTTTTCATAGGATCTTACCGTTACAACTGGAAGATACCTACAGAAAATCTAATATAAACCCATCTTTTTACAGATGAGAGAACTGAAAGCTAGATAGATAGCTCCAAGGTTACAAAGCTAAGGGGGAAAACTAAAATTTGCACTCCAGGTCCTTTGAGTCCAAATCCTGTGGTGACCTTTAGGGCCATTGAAGTCCTACATTGATAAGTGAAGCCGTTTGGCTTGGCAACTTAAGGTAGAGACCTTGAGTATGAGTTTCTGTGTGCTAGGACACTTAGTTTGGTTTTATCATTGGTGAGATAGAAAGTTAACTATTTTTGAGTTATGCAAAATCTTGTGCAAATATCAAGTGATATTTAATTGTTAGTTGTCTTACCTGGGAACATGGGTTTTGGTAGAAAATGTCAGTATGATATTTGTGGTGAAATGTAAATATTCAAAAGCAATTCCTAGCAAACCTTCATTTCTGACCAAAATGCTTTAACTTGATCCTTTACAGCTGTAAAGCAGAAGAATTATGCTTATTCTTCTTGCTTTCAGATGATACTCACTTACACAATTTATACATTTGGAGGTAGAAGGAGAGACATTAATGCTCATCATCTTCAACTGTTGTGTGCTCCTCTTCCCCATTTTACAGATGAAGAAACTTAATAACTTAGGCTTCTGGGCTCATTTGTACTAGTTCAGAATACTGTACAACTAGAGATTTCTCTTTAGAAAGCATCCACTTCATTCATAATCCATCTAACAATATTTAGACTGTAATTGTCAACCTTTAAACATATCCATGCTTAGGTTAATAATTTGGAATCTTTAACAAGTTGCTTTTAGAGAGTAAAATTAATAAAATTAAGGAACAAATTGTCATTTTTGATACTTTCACATGCACGATAATTTTTTTGATTTAACATTTTCCTTTCTTAGCACATTCTTTCCCGACTGATTTCTAACCAAAGCAACAGAGGATAATTCTGCTATTTGGCTGTTTCCTTTTTTCAGTTTTCATTTTTCCATCTATAAATAGGCTTATTTCCCAAACTCCATATTTCCTCCATTCTGCTCACCTGGGTAAACAATTGTCTCTCTCCCAGATAAACCTGCTCTTTCATTAGTTTTTATGATTTGCTTTAATATTGAAATAAAGAATACCATCATTTTTTAACTGTAAAGATTATGAATGGAAATTTCCTCTATGAAATTCCATATTGATTTTTATTTTAAGTACCTTGACTATAATTTAAGTAAATTGGAATTTATTCTTGAATTTTATTTGTTTTAATATGTGTGTAAGTTTCAAGAGGGACATATATATGCAGTGTTGATGTAACACCATTCACTGTAGACAGATTTTGTTATAAGGTAGGTACCAGAAGAATAATCTTCTGTAGAAGGCAGAAAGATATTCTATAAGGTGATTTTGTGAAATACATTCTTTGATCCATGGTTCCTACTTCTGGGTAGCTGTAGGGAAGTACAAAAATCTTTTTTTTTTTTCCTCCAAAGTATAGTAAAACAGCCTAATGGATTGAATTGAGAGCTGGAGAAGTCAGAAAGTGCTTGATTCAGATTCTGTCTCCAATACCTAATGACTATGTAACCCTGGGCAAAACTCCTGATGAGACTCAGATTATTTATTGCCAATTAGATGCTGATCTACATTTGTAGGAAAAGTTCCTCATTGTGAATGCCTATCAGCAATGGAATCTTGTCAAAAAATAATAATTAAAGAACGGTGTTCATATATTAGGTTCATATATCCAGGTGTTCTTGACATTTTCACTCACAGTGATCATAGCCAGCCTTGAAAATAGTTTTATAAAATGAGCAGGCCACAAAAAATCTTTCCAGCTCAAAAATATACCTTGATTCTAAACGTTTTTACAAATGTCACCTTTCTTCCAATTTTTTCCATTTTCTTCTCCACTGTAGCTCATATCACAAGGAGAAGGATAATTTCTCCATGGAAAATATATACCATGTGCCTGCCAAAACTGAGATCCTGATAAAAATCAGCCAAAGAGAAGGAAAGACAGGCAGATTAGCTCATTATACTCATCAAGGATAGAAACCAGGGCTAAAATGTAATTTTATAGCTTGTCATAATGAGAGG
Organism: Antechinus flavipes; assembly: GCF_016432865.1. NCBI lineage: Eukaryota > Metazoa > Chordata > Mammalia > Dasyuromorphia > Dasyuridae > Antechinus > Antechinus flavipes. The sequence continues at coordinate 47,133,769 of NC_067402.1, read as the reverse complement.
CACCATAGTTATTGGAAAGAACCCTGGACTTGCAGAACAAAGCCACTTAATCTGCTTCTTCCCCTGTGGAGTAAGGTCACATCTCTCTGGGCTGCTGTAGGTACCTCCCCTGTCAAATGTCTTGGCTCTATCCCTACTCTACCTATCAGTGAAACCAGGATATTGAGAGTCAAAGCATAGAAAGAACATTGTACTTTATCCAGGTGCCCTGACTTTCCTTCTAGCCTAAATATGCACTCCGCTGGACTTGATCTATAAAGGAGAGCAATTAGACGTAGGTCATTTTATTCTTCCACAAAATATAACTCTATCATCTTGTTTGAGCTTTTTATTCAAAAAAATGTGTGGGGGAGGGTAGTGTAGCAGTCATATTTATTGTCTCCAATGTCTATAATTGTAACATCAAATTTTTTGATACGCAATATGCTATAATGTGCTGCACGTTTATTTTGTTAGAAATATTTCTCTGAAACTTCCTAATAATCATCACTTATGTCTGTCACTGTCAGAGTTACCATGAATTGTTTTAGAACCTCTTTGTGATTGATAGGCAGGAACTTTTATAATGCAGTGTAAAAATCTGTGGAGCTAGACTTAGATTTCATGGAAGTTTATGCAGTTTGCTCTAGTTCTCGTTCTCTGGGTTGGAATAATTTGATGGGAGGCTGCCCATTGATGTTAACACATTCTGCAAGATGTTTCATCATATGACTCAAGAAAACAAGGAACTTGGTACAATTTCTTAATTTTTTTTAAAGTATAAAGACATATTCTAGTCTTTAAAAGCTATAGTTGTTCATTGGAAGTGAAATGGGCCCAAATCTACAAACGCTATACCAGAAAACTCAATTTGAGAATCTGGAACCTTAAGAGACAGATATTGATGTTATCTCAGTCAAGTTAATATCATCATCCTCATCAATAATCATCATCAAATTAATCTCTAAGTTACCATTCAAGAAAGTAGTAGATCTATGTTGCATGAAATGTATTTGAAGAATACCCTTTTCAACATCAGTTTCCTCATGTGTAGCTTTTAGTAGCACCAACCTCACTGGCTGTGAATTGCATTCACATTTTATTTGAAGTAATATATATAAAGTGCTATATACATATTAGCTGTTATTAGTGTCATATGTGATTATCAAGGGGAGTCAGATTGCTAAGGAGCTGAGAAATAGGGGATTTGGAGTGGAGCTAGTTTATATATTATTTTAATAAATACACTATTGTAATATATTTATACAAATATTATTATTTATAATATAATATACAATTCCTATCATTTTATTTTGTGAAGTGACTGAACCCACAGGAAATGTAGATTGTAACAGAGTCGTGATTTGGACTCTAGTCCTTTATACTACTTAATGTTGTTAGTGGACTAGACATGGGAACACTGCAGATTTTAGAGTTACCAGATTACATTTCAAGCCAATTTTGCCTTTTTAGAGATTGTCATTTAGGCAGAAGACAGACCCTAAGCTGAATCATCCTGAGCCCAATTTCTTTATTCACTTGTTCCAAAAGAATGTAAAGATCCTGTGTGTTTTGGACATTCTGCTCCTGGGTCATTTATAGCTGTCAACATTTGATGCCATTGGCTTGGATATACTGATAGGGTGAGTTATTTTTATAGTGAATGGACATTCTGAGTCCTCTGGGAGGAGGGGGCTGCAGATAATTCTTTCCAGTTTGTACAAAAGCACAATTCAGAGGAAGATGGAGTTGCCATCAGTTTTTAAAAGAGAGCCTTAGGTTGACCACACTCTTGGGTTCACATTGGGTTAGTGATTCAGAAGGGGGCTAGAGCTAGCTGGAGTCTAGCTGACCCTAAAGCAAAGAAGCAGAGATGAGTGTTGTCGCAGGAATATGGAAATGTTGCCTTTCCAGCAGAGTGTCAATCGTTGAATGCTTTTTGGGTTCTCAAGAGAACATTTTTAGGGTTGTTCTAGGAAGAAGGGAGAGAAGGCTTTTACCTTCAGAGATTGCCTGAAGGTAAGTCCGAATTGAAACATTTTTGTTGGTAAACATCCAGTTATCTCAATAAAGCAATCGTCCTGACATGTCTTGAAGCAAAAGCTATGTGGCTTTTTATCTGAAATGCCTAAAGTATGTCCAGAACAATATCTTTAGTACAGCAGAAATGAAGGATAATGTTTTATCTTTTTTTAAAAATTTTAAACCGTGAGGCAGTAGTCATTTATTTTTGAAAGCAAAATCCCTGATGTGATATTGATTAATATACCTGAGATAAAAAAGGAGCAGTAAAGGATGACATAACCCTTCAGGGTAAGCAGAAGTTTTGTGTTCTTAGACTTGTGATTTTAAAAATGACTCACTTCCTCCCTAAGGTATGCGATCTTTATGATGGAGATGGAAGTTTCATGTGTTGTAGGAGAAAAATGATGGCCTATTTCCAGATTTATGGGATATTAAGAATTTTTACCAACACTATTGCACTCGATTTTTGTTCTCCCAGTCGAGCAATCTGAATAATGTCCATATCCAAGGTCTTCAATACTAGGATTTCTCTTCTATCATGCATTGTTTTAATTGCCTTTCATAGCAGTGACATTTTACCAGTTAGTCATTTATCACATTTCCTTACTTAGCCTAATAGGCATTTTAAAAAATGCCTCAAGGCCTCAACATTATTGAAATAGCTTTGAAAATTATTCACCCCCCAGGTTCCTGTTAGCTTCTTAACTTTATCCATCACCAATTTTTTATTGAGTGCCTACTGTATTTAAGGTGCTGTGCTAGGCATTGTGGGAGATTCAAAGAAGTTTGAGAATTCGTATCATCTCTTTTATTAAGAAATTTAAAATCTGGTTGCCAAGATAAGTAATAGTTCCATCTAGGAAGTAATAAGTTCCAAGGTAAAGTAGTATCTATATTGTGTTATTAGAAAAAGAGGATGATTTCCCTTAGGATACCTCACTTTTCCTCCTCCCCCCAGGATAATTGACAGGGAAAGTACCTTATTACAGATGAGATTTGAATATACCATAAAGGATGTCTAGAATTCAGATAAATGGGAAGGGGTACAGGTATGTCAGGAAGGCAGGAAAAAACAAAAATAATGCTATACACAGGATAGAAATAGAGCAGGCTTCAAAACAACAACATTATACACAAATTTTGCCTCCATTTCCCAATATATAACTACTCCAACAACCCAGATAGCCATTCTGTATAAGATAGAATAAACATTAAAAAGAAAGACAAAAACAATTCAACAGAACTAACTTCAACAAATACCAAATGTTATACACCTGATTTCATCTCCAAGATCAAGTTTTACCATTAAAATGATAAAGCATTAAGTTTAGAGATTTTGGGTGGTCTTTATTCTTTTCCTTTATGTTTTTATGTGTATTATTTTCCAGGTTCCATTTAAAGACTAATCTTTGTGAGGAGAGGAGTGGGAGATAAGCTATAGGCAGTGGGGATTTGTAAAGGTATTGGGCTGGATAGGAAGGTCAGCCCTACTAGGGAGTAAGCCCTAGGATTTGTGAAAGGTGAATCTGGCGGCTGAAGAGCAGTTAGGATAAAGCAGAAGGAAGGGCTCAGGGCCATAGCGAAGATGATGGTGGTGGGGCTCAAAAGGAGGGAACGGATTTGAGAGACAATGAAAAGCAAAGATGTACAGGGTTTTGTGACTGCTTGGTTCTGGGGGTTGAAGAAGTCAAAAATAACTTAAAGGGAGGAAAATTATGACCCCTACCCCTCCGTGGAAGTAGGACAGGGGATAAAGTTGTGGTGGGGAAATGCTGAATTCATGGGACCACCATTTTAGACCTGCCATGTCACGTTTACCCAAGCCTTTTACAGGCCCAGGCATGGGGAGTGACTCCTCCAGAGTCAGTAGCTTAATCGAGATTTGAAGCTAGATTCTTTAACTCCATAGCTGACTTTCTTACCACTGCATAAATGCTGGGATTGGAAACCAGACTGCAAGGGACTGAGCGGTGAGTGGTCAGGGAGGAGGTGATGGCAGAAGGTGCAGAGAGCTTTGTCTACAAGGTGGGCTGGGAAAGGGAGGCTAAAGAGGCCCATTGAAGGAGACAGAAGGAGGATTGTGGTGGGAAATTCCCACTGGCCTTTGGGAGATGCGCTATTTTGTTTAGAGTCCAGAAGAGAATGGGCCAAAGAAATTGTCTGGGATGCCATGAAGGACATCGTCCCTTTTAATCCACCAGAAAAGAAATGAGGAGGGCCACTGATTGAAACTTGATTTTCCTGGTTGTGTCCATGATTCCAATCTCTGAATCTCCCACAGAGATGGAAGGGTCAGACAGTGTGGCTGACGTGGTCAAGGGCAGACTTGGTGTTAGGGTGCATTTTAAAATGCTCAAAGACAGCTCAGTGTATCTCATGATGAAGAAAATCACCCAGTCCTGGAGATATGTTCCTAGGAGCTTTTGGTTCTAATAGGGAACCCTTCAAATAGGGAAGGGTCATAATCTAAGCATCCAGGAGACATTGAAGGCTGGAAGGCATTAAAATCTCCACTCTTGAAGGGCCCTTCTGGCCAGATGATGTGACATCAAAGCATTAGGTGAAGTGCCAGCCAGGAGAAATAGGCCAGGTCTTCACACATTGCTCATTCGCTTCTGCTATTTTAAAATGCTTCCCAGTTCTCTAAAGGCACTTCCCCCTCCAAGGGATAGCTATTTTAAAACTTGTCAGATAAAACAGTTTAGGAACAAAATGGGAAGACTGTGGACATACAGCATAGCATATGTGAAAAAAATTCAAGACTTAGTATATTATGGGAAAGGTTCCTCTGAAGGAATTTAAGAGAATTTTGCTGTATAGCATATATGTGTATACATGCTTAGTAACTGTGTGACACTGAGCAGGTCATATTGCCTCTGTCTGCCTCAGTTTACTCATCTGTAAAACGGGGGCAACAATAGTACCTACTTCCCAAGGTTATTGTGAGGATCCCATAAGCTAATATTTGTAAAGTGCTTCGCACAGTGCCTGGTACATAGTTTTTTGTTCTCCCTTCTCAGAGAGGACCATGACGTCAGAGAGGTAATGCTATGACATGCCCAGTGAATTGGATTTGAAGGAGGGAGGGTGGGACAGGACCCAGAGCCACCTGGGCCCAGTGGCCAAATATAGATCAGGATGACTAGAGATGGTTATAGATGTTATATAAATGCATTTGTTCATTTATTCATTCATTCCTATCTTAAACACAAAACCTGAAAATTTGCAAATCTATTAGCATAGTAAAAAAAAAAAAACAAACTGATTTTTTGCCCTTTTTTCAGAAGCTTATTAATTTGTCATAAACATTTGAAACTTATCAAAATGTTTCTTTTATAGAAGAAAATAGGTAATTTATGTCATCAAAACTGAAGGCTTTTTTGGATTAGTTACTTTGCTCAGTCTCTAAATCCTCTATGGGTCCTATGTGGGAAAGCATATCTTGATGTTTTTGAAAAGGAATGTTTTGTCTGAACTGTTGTTATTATACCCTTTCTCAATGAGATATAAATATGGCTCTGAGTACTTGATAAAAACTGATTTGTCACAGGGTGAAGCCCCATGGAGGCTTTGTGAATTCTAGCACTATAAAGATCCCTATTCTTCTTTGGTCCCCCAGTCCCTTAGGCTTAACTCCAGAGGAACTGTGAGAGGATGTTGTCTTCATTTGTGCTTGGAGAATGACTCCACAGATCCACCATTTCAGAAATGCCTTCTGCCATGTTTCACTTCACTCCTTGTTCCAGAGACTTTCCACCACAGCCTTGCCAATCCCTTCCAGCCGAGCTCATATCCCTTTTATTCCCTTTACTCCTCTCCCTCTCTCTTTTTCTGGAGCCTTCACGACTAGCTCTATTATTATTTCTGCATGGGGTATATCATTGTCCCTCTCCACTGCTGCCCCTCACAGCATCCCTCCGGTAACTCTCAGGACCAAAGTACCCTGGGCATTTTGTCATGACTATTTCTTCCCAATGAGTTTTATCGTCTTTTATTAAAATAAAAATATTTTTTTATTAGGAAAAAAAAAGGCAGGAACTTCTTTTGTTTTAGCCTTCACAAAACTCAGCACATAGCAGGTGTTTGATAAGTGGTCCCTCCCATCCCCCTCCAATCATTTCTAAATCTGTTTTAAAAAAAAGATTATCGGCTTAGATAAACTAACCTGATCATTTATAATTCTGTGAATCATTTCTGTATTCCTAGCACCTATCCCATTGCTTTGTACTTAGTGGGTGCTTAAGAAATAAAAACATTTTTGAAAGTTAAAAATTAAACTGAGTGTGAAAAATCACCCAGTGTTTTGGAGAACTTTATACCAATTGGTATAAATCAGCAGTTCATTTCTTTTGTGTTTCAAGGGCAGAAAGATAGTAGCTACCCAAAGGACTGTGGTTAGCTTGTAATCATGACCTTAGGGAATGAACTGCCTGGACACCTTGGAGATATTTTAGATATTTACAGATTAACTTGTTTTGGAACCTTTCTGGTCTGTGGCCTTCTAGGCTCAATTAAGCAATTAATTCTCTTCAGGAATCATGAAAGGTTAGGTTTAGTAGAGCAGCCCTCATAGCTGAGTGTTTGGCTTCCTTTCAAGATTCATGGAAGAATTAACATTTGAATCACTTGAGGCCTATTCATAACAAAAAGGATTTTGTACATAACTAAAAAAAATGACTTCACTATGCAGCAGAGATAAGAGTTTGTAGTCCTGATTCATAAACTACAATGTAGTAATCAGTGATAATATTTCTATGCAAGGGAACATGTGATTTGAGCCTTAGAATTAATTCATTTAAAATAAGATGAGTCCACTTGGGTAACTGAACCTTGTAAGGCACTCCATAGGGCCTCCTCAGGAAGGGTTTATAAAAATGTGGTATAATAGCCATTTTTGAGTCATTTACAAGTTATCTCCTTTAGTAATATACTCAGTTAAGGCCACAGAAATTCTAAGTATAAGTAAGTGGTTTTTATTAAAATGAATAGAATGTGTTTCTCAAATCATTATACACATCACATGCTTTTATGTGTGTATGTAAATATACAATTGCCAAACAAAACAACAATGAAACAAAAGCTATTTTAGTAACTATCAGTAGGAACTGCTGGTATGGAAATTGGCTGTTAGTTCAAATCAACAATTGGTCTATAATTTATAGTTTTAGTTTGTATGGGGATAGAGAAGGTGTAACTTACTCAACTATACAATATGTGTCAGATTCAAATCATAAATCCAAGGCCAGTTCTCTAGGTAATGCTGAAATTCTTTGCCTTCTTTCTACTTTCAAAATTCTAGTGTCACAAATTATGTCTGATCTAACCAACTGGAAAAATATTAAATGCTCTTGGATTGGGCGAGCAAATATAATAAAGATGACAATACTACCTAAACTAATCTATTTATTTGGCGCTATACCAATCAGACTCCCAAAAAACTATTTTGATGATCTAGAAAAAATAACAACAAAGAAAACAAAAGGTCAAGAATTTCAAGGGAATTAATGAAAAAAAAAATCAAATGAAGGTGGCCTAGCTGTACCAGATTAAAATTATATTATAAAGCAGTGGTTATTAAAACCATCTGGTATTGGCTAAGAAATAGATTAGTTGATCAATGGAATAGGTTAGGTTCTAAGGACAATACAGCCAATAACTTTAATAATCTAGTGTTTGACAAACCCAAAGACCCCAGTTTTGGGGATAAGAATGCATTATTTGACAAAAATTGCTGGGAAAATTGGAAATTAGTATGACAGAAACTAGGCATTGACCCATACTTAACACCGGACACCAAGATAAGGTCAAAATGGGTTCATGACCTAGGCATAAAGAATGAGATTATAAATAAATTGGAAGAGCATAGGATAGTTTACCTCTCAGACCTGTGAAAGAGGGAGGAATTTATGACCAAAGAAGAACTAGAGATCACTATTGACCACAAAATAGAAAATTTTGATTATATCAAGTTGAAAAGTTTTTGTACAAACAAAACAAATGCAGACAAGATTAGAAGGGAAACAATAAACTGGGAAAACATTTTTACAGTCAAAGGTTCTGATAAAGACCTCATTTCCAAAATATAGAGAGAATTGACTCTAATTTATAAGAAATCAAACCATTCTCCAATTGATAAATGGTCAAAGGATATGAACAGACAATTGTCAAAGAAATTGAAACTATTTATAGCCATATGAAAATATGCTCCAAATCATTATTAATCAGAGAAATGCAAATTAAGACAACTCTGAGATACCACTACACACTTGTCAGATTGGCTAGAATGACAGGGAAAGATAATGTGGAATGTTGGAGGGGATGTGGGAAAACAGGGACACTAATACATTGTTGGTGGAATTGTGAACACATGCAGCCATTCTGGAGAACAATTTGGAACTATGCTCAAAAAGTTATCAAACTGTGCATACCCTTTGATCCAGCAGTGTTTCTACTGGGCTTATATCCCAAAGAGATACTAAAGAAGGGAAAGGGACCTGTATGTGCCAAAATGTTTGTGGCAGCCTTGTTTGTAGTGGCTAGAAGCTGGAAAATGAATGGATGCCCATCAATTGGAGAATGGCTGGGTAAATTGTGATATATGAATGTTATGGAATATTATTGTTCTGTAAGGAATGACCAGCAGGAAGAATACAGAGAGGACTGGTTAGACTTACATGAACTGATGCTAAGTGAAATGAGCAGAACCAGGAGGTCATTATATACCTCAACAATGATACTGTTTGAGGATGTATTCTGATGGAAGTGGATCTCTTCGACAAAGAGAGCTAATCCAGTTTCAAATAATCAAGGATGGACAGAAGCAGCTACACCCAAAAAAAGAATACTGGGAAATGAATATAAACTGCTTGCATTTTTGTTTTTTTTCCTGGGTTATTTTTACCTTCTGAATCCAATTCATCCTGTTCCACAAGAGAACTGTTCGGTTCTGCACACATATATTGTATCTAAGATATACTGTAACCTATTTAACTTGTATAGGACTGCTTGCCATCTGGGGGAGGGGGTGGAGGGAGGGAGGGGAAAAATCGGAACAGAAGTGAATGCAAGAGATAATGTTGTAAAAAATCACCCTGGCATGCGTTCTGTCAATAAAAAGTTTTTAAAAAAAACAAAAAAAAAAAAAAACAAAAAACAAAATTCTAGTGTCATCATGTAAAGATTGCCTTAGTAAAGGATACCTTGCATTATGGTGTCTTTTATTTATGTTTCTATGGGGCACATTTCCCATGGGTAACTTGTTTTTAAATTGAATCACCGAATCTGTAAATAAACTTATGTAGTTTTATTGTTTTTGTTATATTGGCCTTATTCAGCCAAGAACACTGAGCATGCCTTCATTTCTTTAAGTTCTTTATTCCTTTAAGGAATTTTTGGTAATGTAGCTACGTAGGCCTTGAGTGTGCCTTAAAAGATTGAATCCCACTGTTTTATTTGTTTTGTAGATATTTTGTACACAAGAACTCCCCTTTCTGTTATTTTCTCCCAAATGTTTTTATTGCCCTATAGAAATGCAAAAAAGAGTTTTAAAGATTCATTTTGTATTCTGCTATTTTTCTGAAGCTATCAGTGATCTCAGTTTATTTGCAACTTCTCTAGGGTTTTCTAAGTAAACTATCATATCATTAGCAAATAGAGAGAGTCTTCTTTACTTTGAATAGAGCACTGGTCCAGAATCTGGAAGACCTGACTACAAATCCAATCTCAGATACCCCCAGCTATGTGAGCCTAGGAAATCCCTTAATCTCAGTTTTCTCATTTGTCAAATGGGAGATTTTGTGTGTGTGTGTGTGTGTGTGTGTGTGTGTGTGTGTGTGTGTGTGTTGGAAATGGTGACAAAAGAAATAGTAGGACAGTACAAAGCCGCTTTGGTATCTGAAGTCCCCAAATTCAAATCCTATCACTGATGCTTACTATCTCTGTCAAATCATTTAAATTCTTGGGCACTTGAGATCTACATCATTCTACATAGCACTTACATTTCACAAAATGTTTTACATTTATTATCTCTTTTCTGTATAATAGTTCTAGGATATAGGATATTTTTCTTCCCATTTTACAGATGAGAAAATTGAGGTAAATAGTATCTGAGGATTTTAACTCAGGTTTTTCTTGAGTTAAGTTCAAGGAGTCCAGATAGTGCATTGTCCACTTCCCTTTAGTAATAGCAAGTAACTGGAAACAAAGATACCATCAATTAAAAGAATGGCTTGGCAACTTGTGGTAAATGTGGTACAAAGAAGCATTGACTATTATTAATATTGAACAGCAAGGGAAGGATTTTAAGAAGGAATGCAAAATAAAATAGACAGAGTCAGGAAAAGAGAATATGCAATAATTATGGAAGCATTAATAGAAAGGACAACAGAAAAAAAGAACTTAAAACTGTAAGCTATTGAATTATAATTGTGTTCAAACTTGTCCCCAATGTAGAAACACGAAAAGGGACCTTTCCCTCTTTTGTGTAAATGCTGTGGATATGGAACATTTCTATAGTGTCAGACTTTTTCAATGTGTTGATTATTTGTAAACTGTTTTTTTTTTTTTTTAAATTAAAAAGTTCATTTCTTAAGCACTTCCTTTATTCTAAAAACTGTGGCAAGTAGTTGGGGATTCAAAAACAATCAAAGATGATGGTAAGTACGTGCTCAGAAGGAGCTTACATTCAAAAGGAGGAATATAAGGGATCCAAAGGGAGGCCAGGGAAGAATGGTGTAGAAGAGAGTTTGGAAGCTTGTATTCTAAGCAAGGAAAAAGTGGTCTCACAAAGTCGAAATGGCCTCCGGTAATGGAAGCTCCTTTTCAAAGTGAAAAAGAGAGGAGACGGTGGTTTGAGGGGTAGTGCATATCTGATTCCCATTGTTTATAAATAACCATCATTATTATTTTTATTACAAAATTGCATTTGAGCAGATAAAATAAAATGCAGGTATAAGATACTTCCTCCAAAAAAGATCTCCTATGTTTGGTCCCATTACTCTCCTCTGTGGATCTCTTGAGAAATGCTATTCTATCTTTACCTTTGTTTAACCATTAGTATTATCAGGTATTATCAGATTATCAGTATTAGCCAGGACTTAAAGTATGAGTATGTATGTTCACCAAAGGTATTCAACACTTTCACTAAGGCCAGTTTGCACAGAATTCAGACTAGAGGGCATTCTCTGAAGTTAGTTGGTCATTGTACTGATTACATCAAGTCCCAGGATATTGCAATGAGTCTATAGCAAGATCTATTGCTGAAATTAGCCCATCTGTGCATCCCAGAGAAGTCATTTCAGTACTGAATTCACATTGTTCAGATTATGTCCTACATTCCTTCAGTCCATATGCTTTGGACAGACACTTCTGCTGGCTAATGAAGTGGACGTTGAAGTGGGAAAAATGAACATGAATGTGACTTCTTTGAGGATCTGAAGGTACTTCCTGATGTCAGAACACTTAAAAAAAAATCAGTGTTCTTCTGAAGATAGTATAGACCTGAAAATCATGGGATATGACAGTGTTTGAGAATCAAAACTTGGGATGGCTAAAAAGGAAATGAAGATATGAGCCATCATTAGCATATTTCTGCTGATGATGCACAGGTGAGAAAAGACATGTAGGGAAAGAAAATGAGGCGATCCAGTTAACATAGCAATATGGAATAGTCATAGATATACAGCTTCAATTTGTGTTGATTTCCCATGAAATCAAAGAACCAGAGGGAGGAAAGGAAAGTATGAATAAAATCCACACTTGGGAGGATTGCCCACCCTTATGAAATCTCCCCCAATCCATTAGACTATTATCATATAACTCATTTTTCTGACGAATTTTACCAACATATTATAGGGCCCTAAATACTTGTGATTTGCAAAGAATATGAATCTCAAAGCCAGGGATTCAGAAAGGCAGCTGTACCCTGATGTTTTTTAATGTCATTATGATAAAAGTCTGATGAATTTTGTCCATCCTTAAATTTGCTTTGATTTCTCCTCCTCTTCTTCCTCTTCCTCCTCGTGCTTTTCCCTTCACTTCCTCTTCCTCCTCCTCTTCTTCCTTCTTCCTTCTTTCTTCTCTTTCCTCCTCCCCCTTCCCTCCTCTTCCTTCCCCTCCCTCCTTTTCCTTCCCCTTCCCTCCTTCTCCTCTCCCTCCTTCTCCTCCTCCTCTTCTTCTTCTTCTTTCCTCCTCTCTTCCCTTCTCTTCTTCCCTCCTTCCTCCTCTTCCTTTCTTCCTTCTCCTCCTTCTTTTCTTTTTCTTCTTCTTTCTTCTTCTTTCTCCTCCTCCTCTTTTTCCTGCTCCTCCTCCTCTTCTGTTTCTCCTCTTCTTTCTCCATCTCCTCTTTCTTCTTTTAAAAGTCACACTCAGTCCACACTTAAATGATAATGCATAGCTGAGTCTTTAGTAACCCTCAATCAAAAATGCTAACAGTCCTTTGCATTATTATTAAAGTAAAAGACTCGATTAGATATCTGGTGTAAGAATTTGGATATTCTTTAACTCACACTTAGGCCATCAATATCTAATGTGGATAAAGATAACTTGAGTTCTGCTGTAAGTGTGATAATTTATTTCCCATGAGAAAGTGGAAAGGCTGCCAATTTCAGTTATTAGAACGGTGGACTGGAAATTCAGTTGTGTTTGAATCCTGTCATTCCATTACCAAGGAATCCTGTATTGATCATTACCTGAGATCCTTCTCACCAGAATAAAACGTCAGATCTCTTCATTTACTGGTCCAGGAGTAAGCTCAGCCCATTTTCAGATCTCTGGTGAGTCTTTATTGACTTGTGAAGGTGAGTTTGTGGATGAAGTGCTTCTTAATCCCTTTTTATCTAAAAGAGGGGGAATTACTCTCTTTGTTGTTAAATTGTTGGGTACGGGAGCAAAGAAGAGGGGGTTCATTGAGAACTGGAGCTCTCTGTGGGAAAGAAAGGTGAAGGGAAGAAGACTGACAAATGAAGGGTCAGCTATCCTGACAGACTTAACTTCTCCCCACTGCAAGCTAGAGGTGAGAACGTGCTGGGAAGATTTTTCTTGGCTGGTGTCCCTAAAGGTGGTTTACATGCACATCAGTATTGGGCTGTATCCAAAGAGACACCCATGTCCTTACAGAATAATATACTCTTTATTCCTTTGTTAGTGTCTACAATGTTGCCAACTTGTGTGGAAGTAAGTGTATAAAAATAATAGTAAAGACCCCTCCCTCCCCCACCCCAAACACTATAAAACATATCTTTTACCCAACATACAGGTATAAAGGATTAAAGGAGGTTATAACTATGTTGTGTTTTCTGTGGGAACATACATTTCCATTAGTGGCTAGGCTGTTAGACTTGGACTCAAGAGGTCTTGGTTTCCAGTCTTGACAAATACAGAACCTTGTCCAGCTCCTCATGGAGATGATATATCTATGATGTTTCAGACATTGCAATCAGACAGTGACATTGGTTTGCAGCTAAGGACCAAAATTTTGAGTATCAAGTGAGTCTCTGCAGCTATTATATTGGTTATGCTTTCTTGGAGTATTGAGTGTAGCCAGAGAGATAAAAACTAGAATCTAGAACCTAACTAATCAAATGGAAACCCGTATACCTTACTAAAAAGCTAGGGGGGGAACATGCATTTTTTTTTTTTTTTTTTTTTTTTTTTTTTTTTTGCTTTTTTAAGTCTCAAAGAGTAGATTGGAAAATAAAATAAAGGAGAAGAGTTGAGGTAGGCACATTAATACTTTTTTTATGGAAAAAAGTTTTTGGCCATGATTTCATAGTTTGTTTATTAATCCTTGGGATTATATACTCTTCACTAATGTATCCTATAATTTTGTACCAGTTCTATTAGGCAAGGTACCTAAGATTGTTTAATTTTTTAAATGGCTACAAGTATCGAGTGTGGTTTTATGTGTGGTGTGCTTCCCTTTATTCACTTCATTCCACTCCTTGAAGCTGGTAAGATTTTTATTAAATAAATTTTAGTGACTTAACACCCATATTTATTTATTGTTAGGAAAATTAAAATAGCTTTTCAGAATGGAATTTATTTTCTTTTAGACTTTAGGAATTTGAAAAAGGATGATATACAGACTTTATTAGGCTGTTATTAACAAGTCTTTTAAAAAATGAATAGGTCAATGTGGTCTGTCATTGGAAAAATACCAAGGGTAGTGACTAACAAGTCCTTTGATAGTGATGGAAACAGCTATGGATAATTGTTAATGTTCTTCTTTCTCATTGTATTCATATGTCTCTCAGCCCCTGGGATTCTCAGATTTCTCTAATTTCTCTCTTAAAGGGAAAAAAATCACAAAAAAGACCAGGATCTTAATATTTTGATGTTGATGGAAAATAAAGTGAGATCATTTTTTCCTCTATTATGTAAGTTGCTTTACCATTTAACAGCTATTTTTATTTGAAAATTATTTTCAGACTGTAATGCCAAGAATCATTAACCAACAATTTGCTAATAGGAGGTAACTTGGAATATGTCATATTATCATATAAACACAGCTGGATAAAATACTGTATGTGAGAATAGGCATGAGTAAGGAACTCTGGGACTGTGGTCAAATTGCCTCACCTCTAAGTCTTAGTCTCATCGTTATCTGAATCAAATAATATTTGGATTCTTTCCCTTATATACTGTGATGTTTATTGGAGACAGTGTATGTGAAAGCATTATGTAACCATCACAAACATCATTAAAATGTAGGCTCTTATCCTTTAAAAGCTGACATCTTTGTTCCAGTGAACAAATAATATCTTTATATGGTATGGAAGTCTTGTTTTCCTTTATAACATAGTTTCTGTGAAGAGTATTATTCGACTTCCTTTTGTTTTATTTCAAAATTTAGATTTTTGTCTGATTAATTGTTTCTTTATGGAACAATTAGATTTATTTTGTTTTCATGATCATGGAATATTAATATAGAACTTAAAAACCCCAATTTCCATTTGTCTTAATCCATTGTATAAAGGCTCTAATAATAAAGCTGAAACTAATAAGAAATTTTACAGGCATAAATATCAAGTTTTATACTTCATTTAAAAAAACAACAAAAACAACAAATTGGAAAAATATGTAGTCTAGAACGGTATAGATAGGTGGTGCTTCTTGTAATTTCCAGGTTTTTATAGAATGAAAATTTAATAAGAATTAGTGATGTTGAAAGGATAGTTCCAAACTAGCTAATTTCTCAGGCCAGGTTGAATTTGGAATTAAGGGGGGTCTTCATCCTAGTATATTGTGCCCTGGTAAAACATAGAATCTGGATTACTCCATTTCTGGGTGTTATATCTTAGGAGGAACTAGACAATCAGGAGCTCATTCTGGTGAGCTACCAGTACGATGAGAGAACTAAAAACCATTCTATCTAGGGATAGTTGCAGGAATTGTGTGTATTTAACCTGAACAAGAAGGTGTAGAAATAGTGCATGATAGTCTTTTCAAAAATATTGAATTTCAGATTGAAAAGGCATTAATTTTATTTTCCTTTATTTTCCATAAGTCAGAATTTGAAACAAAAATGCATAGAAATTTCAGAGATAGATTTAATTTTGATTTAAGGGGGAACTTCTTGATGATAACCAGAGCTGTTTGCTGATGAAGTGGACTAGTCAGGAGCTGGGAAATTCTTTCCTTGATTGTGATCATCACCACCACCCCCATATCCACCATCACTACCCTAACCAGTATCAGTACCACCAGCACAACTAGCATTTATATAGTGCTTTAAGGTTTGTAAAGCACAGATAAGTAATACAATATGTAGATCCAATGTATTATGAATAATACATTTATTTGACATGATACTGTAAAAGGAATTTTCCTTCATGTATGGATTACACTAGAAAGTCTCTGAGGTTCCTTTGAATTCTTATCTTTTTGCAGTATTTTATGAATAGAGCATTGCAGCTCCCTTCTTCACTACGGAAAAATTCCTGAAAACATCTGCCCTCTTGTTATCTTCCAGGTCTGAGGTCTCTTCTTACTGTGTCTGTGTATGTGTTTATTTCCATATGTGCAAATATTCATGATATGTTAGTTGTAGAGCTGGAAGCACCTTAGGGGCCATCCAGTCTAGCCTCCTCATTTGATAGATCTGTTCCAAAGTGATTCAGTACCTTGGCCAGCACCACAAAGGTACTAAGTGATGGAGATGATGTTTGAGCCGGAGTTCCAGAACCTCCAGAGATCCTGGGCATTCCTCTACCCTACTGTGTAAATAGGCAGTGAGGAGAGAAACAGATGAGATTCTAGAGAAACCTGTATGGGATCACAGTTGTAGGACTATAGCACTTCATTTGAGATTCTCTTTGTTCTGGTCTTCTTTTTCTTTAGATTGCTGCTATTAGTGTCCTGCCATACTGCTCATTTGACTCCCAGCTTAACTCATTTTGCTTTTTCCACCCCCCCAATCAGTTACTTTATCCTTGTTCCTACCACCCTATTCTTTCAGTCAAATTTTATGCTTTATTTATCTCCATAATAAGATAGGCTTCTTGATAGCAGAGGCCATCTTGTTTTCTTTAGTATTAATGTGTCCAGAACTCAGCAAAGTACCCAGAATATGGCAAATGTGTAGACTTCATTTTCATTGTACAAAGACTCCAGTTCAGTTGATTTGTGTGTGCCTCGGAGGAACAGTAATCTTTAAAAAAAAATTCTTATTTTTCTTGATTCATCTTGTTTTTACAACCTAATTTCAAATATATTCTTCCTCTACCCTTCTCCCCTTCATCAAATCTTCACTTGTAACGTGAAGTACCTTTCTTGAAAGAAATAATTCAACAAAGCTTCTCAGTATGTAGACTGGTAGTACAGGCAATAGTTCTTCTCTATAGTTTAGCTCCCCCTCCACTCCACTCTGCAATGAATAGGGGAAACATCTCTTTTCTCACCTCTTCCCCAAAGGCAAGCTTGTTCATTAGCATCATCTCTGGGAGCTGCAGGAATAGTCTCAGACATATTCTTTGTCCTTGAAGAAAAGAAGTGTTTGTGATGGGTACCAGATGTGTAATGAAGTTGATGTGCTGTTGGAACCTATAGTTGGCTTCTTTTCATGGGCATATTGCCTAGTTTATGAGTAGGAACAAGCATTTATTTCTAAACATCTTATCTATGCTTTTCTTGGAAAATCCTACAAGGTACTTATGTTTCATTGGAATTGTAAGGATCCCCAAAATTGTGACAGCTTTTGGCAGAACATGTAAGAAATGCCAATTATTTGATGCATAAAATCTTCTCTAAGCCACCATATAATCTTTATAAATTATTTGTATATTAATAACAGATAAGTAATACAATATGTAGATCCACTGGACTTAGAAACAGGAATCCTCTTCCTGAGTTAAAATCTGACTTTAAACACTAGCTCCATGATACTGGACATACAGTTTTACCTCGCTGTGTTTACCTCAGTTTCTTCATCTGTAAAATGAGCTGGAGAAGGAAATGGCCAACCCACTCCAATATCTCTGCCAAGAAAACCCCAAATGGGATCACAAAGAGTTGGGCATAATTGAAACTACTGAACAACAGCTCCTTTACATGATCATGGTGGATTTTTCATATGCAGATTTTAAAGATAGATTTGTAAAATCAATTGATTCAGATATTTCCTCCACTGGGGCAATTTGTGTCCTTATTCATGCCTACCCTTGGATAGAACTCATCCTGTGGATTTTTGTGCTGATTTTAGTTTTGAGAAGGGGACAATTCAATTCCCATGTGAACTAAAGTGGGACATTCTTGTCAAATAATTGTGAGTTGTTTAAATTTTTTTTCATAAATGCTATTTTTCAAGAAAGTTATTTGTTAGTTTAAACTTAGAGCTTGCTAGTCAAGACATCTGGAAAAGACGTGAAGATGAATATGAAGGGTGAGAGCTAAGCTTTCTACCATTTTAACTTTGAGAATTGAGGCCAGAAATAATTTGCTTTGGGGGACAAGTTACATCTAGTTTTTTTTTTTTTTCTCCTAAGAAACACTTAGCTGCCTTATCACCTTGTCACTGTCAGCTCTAGCTGTCGGCTTTTCAAGCTGAGACATTCTTTTCTCCTATCTTTTCTGTCCTAACAAACACCTCCCTATCTTCCTTAGCCCTGCTTGATTTATTTAAAAAGAGAGAAAAGGATAGCAGGATGCTGTTATCCCAGCTGGGCAGAATGGCTGTGTGATTTCTATGAAGCTGCAAAGGATCATATCATAAAGTTTGGAAAGTTCGTGATCTTAAAATATTTTTGAAAGACTTCCAATTCATATCCTTGAAGGTTCACTGACTGTGAAGAATGTGATCCAGCTACCTGAGTGGGGAATTTTCTTTATACTGTTTATGAAACAGTTGCTAGGTGTGTGGAGGGTAAGGAGCTAGCTTTTGTGTCCCTTTCTGTACCTTGTGTCTTTTGGTGGAGGGTAAGTGCTGTGTGAAAAGAGGGATAGGGAAAAGTCGTCATGAGGATGAGAAAGGAAGGAAAAGGGCACATCTCTTGAGAGAGTGGGTACTTTGCAGAAATGAGAGAGTGGAAGGGAAGTCAACTGAGAGACCTGGATTTTCTCCCCCATTTCTTTATTCCTTTATTCTCTATCCCTGCCCTCTACCCCAACTCTGAACGTGTCAGTCAGCTAGGGAACGTGATGTTAACTCAGCAACATGGACCAAGGGAATTCAGATAAATCCCCGATGTCCTGCTGAAATGAAAAGATGCAGTGATACTGGCCTGGAATCTCTTCACCCTTTGAGAAATGGAGTGAAATCTGGCCTCTGATCAAGTAAATTCCTATATAGCAAAAGGACTGTTCTGACAAGTAACTGGGGGCTTTTCTCAGAATTGGAGAGTATGGCACTTCATTAACTCTTTAAATGACTTTTTGAGAGGTTTTCCTTTATATTTAAAATGCCACTGCAGCCATTTAGAGCAAATTACTTATTGTGAATGGATTTACTCTAGTAATTGAAGATGTTGCTTTTGCCTTCCAATTTTGTGCTTCCTGCCCTGTCCATAAGACCTGTCCATTAAGTATCTAATCAGAAAATGGTGTTTTTTGCAGCAGCTTTACAGTCACTGCTTCTCTCTTCCCCCATCCTTCTTTCCTTACCCTACAGTGAACCACTGACTGGCAAGGAGGAATAATGGACAGACTGGTTGCTAACAAAGAATGGTACCAGTGCCAACTCTTTAACACAAGACAGCTGCTTATGAATATATATTTATATATACATATATATTCACACAAATTAAGAATTACTGTCATTGCCTTAATTTAAAAAAAATTGTTGATTTCAAATTATTTACCCATCATGTGTTTTATTCCTTCCCCCTCCCCCAAATAAAGGTCTATTTAGATCTAATACACATATTATTTCCCTTTTATAGGCAGCAAACATCATGGGGGTATCTGACTTGATATTCTTTGTTCCTTTCAGACCAGTCTCACAGCTACTTAATTTTATGGAGCTGGTGTGAAGTCAAAATAAGGCTTCACGGAGGGTCTGAAAGCACTTGTCTTGAGGGGAAAAATTGTTTGTTTAATAATGAGTAAGTAGTGTTGAAGGATGCTGAGATATAGTGGGAAAAAAAGAGTTTTAAGAAGGGAGAAAAGGGAATTTAAGATTGTGACAGAGATGGAAAGAACAGGAATAAGGTTTATGAGCTTGATAGGATTTAGAACATCATCTTCTGCTTTCCAGAGACCCAGTGATTGCTGAGCCATAAATTATACACATACAACCAAACAACAGGCATAAACAAATACACACCCATATAAATTCTCTCTCTTTCTCTCTCTCTCTCTCTCTCTCTCTCTCTCTCTCTCTCTCTCTCTCTCTCTCTCTCTAACATACACACACACACACACACATATGTATAAGTCTTGCGTGTCTTCTTTGCAAAATCTCCAGTTATAAACTGTAGTTTGAGAAGTTTGAATCAGGCAAGCTTGGGTTGAAATCCTGTCTCTGACACTTTAACTAGGTGACAATGGATATGTTTCTCTGAGCCTCAAACAATTCCCTAACGTTTATCACTTAAGTTATAGAGTTTTGGTCTTTGAAACCCTCATACCTGCAAAGCCAGAGAGCTGGATAATTCATGTTATTTTCTGTTATAAGTACTAAGTAAAATTTAATAGTCTGTGCACAATTAGATATTCCCAAGAGGAAGCACCAAGGCAACCGAGACACAGGATACTGTTGCATGAAACAGAAATTTTATCTTCATGGATATTAAAAAAAATTATTATTTGAAGAAGATAATTTTTCCCCCTTTTTATTAAAGCTTTTTATTTTTAAAACATATGTTTGGATAATTTTTCAACATTGACCCTTGCAATACAAAACCTTGTATTCCAAATTCCCCCACCCCCTTCCTCCTACTCCCTCTTCTAGATGATAAGTAATCCAGCATATGTTAAACATTAAAAAAAAATGTGTTAAATCCATTATATGTATACATATTTATATAGTTATCGTGCTACACAAGAAAAATCAGATCAGAAAGGAAAAAAAAAATGAGAAAGAAAATAAAATGAAAGCAAACAACAACAAAAAGAGTGTAAATAGTATGTTGTGATCTACCCTCAGTGCCCACAATCCTCTCCCTGGGTGTAGGCTGTCTTCATTCCAAGATCATTGGAACTGATTTGGATTCTCTCATTGCTGAAGATAACCACTTCCAGCAGAACTGATCCTCACATAATCTTGTTGTTGCAGTGTACAATGATCTCTTGGTTCTGCTCATTTCACTTAGCATCAGTTCGTGTCTCTCCAGGCCTTTCTAAAATCATCCTGCTGGTCATTTCTTACAGAACAATAATATTCCATAATATTCATATACCACAATTTATTCAGCCATTCTCCAATTGATGGGCATCCACTCAGTTTCCAGTTTCTGCCACAAACATGGGTCCCTTTCCCTCCTTTAAAATCTCTTTGGGGTATATAAGCCCATTAGTAACACTGCTGGATCAAAGGGTATGCACAGTTTAATAACTTTTTGAGCAGAGTTCCAAATTGCTCTCCAGAATGGTTGGATCCATTCACAGCTCCACCAACAATGCATTGGTGTCCCAGTTTTCCCACATCCCCCCAACATTGGTCATTATCTTTTCTTGTCATTCTAGCCAATCTGAAAGGTGTGTAGTGATATCTCAGAGTTGTCTTAATTTGCATTTCTCTGATCAGTGATTTGAAGCACCTATCATATGACTAGAAATAGTCATCTGAAAATTGACTGTTCATATCTTTTGACCATTTATCGATTGGACAATGGCTTAATTTCTTATAAATTAGAGTAAATTCTCTACATATTTTGGAAATGAGGCCTTTACAAGATGATATTTTTTAAAAAAAATTCTGAATTTAGTTATTTCTGTTCACTCACTTAAACTAGTTTTTTGTATATGTGTGTCATTTGATTTATTAGGGACCCAAAAGATCATTAAAAAAAGAAAAAGGCATCACATGTACATAAAATAATTATAGCAGACATTTTTATAATAGCATAGAACTGTATTCTAAGGTGTTGTTCCATCAATTGGGTAATGTTTGAACAAATTATTGTGTAAAAATGTAATAGAATACTATTGTGCTATAAGAAATTATAAAAGGGATGTTTTGAGTATAATTTGGGAAGACATGTATGGACTGATGCAGAGTGAAGTGAGCACAGAACCAGGAGAATAGTTTACACAGTAACAAAATTGTAAAAATAACTTTAAAGACTTTAAGACTTAAGTCTTAAAAACTGTGATTCTGGAGATTCCAGAGAATCAATGCTCGACCTTGCTACTCATGTCCTAGAAGTCATACTTTTTTGGTTATGACCAGTATGGGGCTTGGCTTTGCTTGATTATGTGGATTTGTTGTAAGCATTTTTAATTGTGCTTTTTGTCAGTTGTGAAGGAGGATGGCGGGGTGGGGGAGGATATAAATTTTTGATAAATGAAAAAACTTAATTTTAAAACTGATTAGGGAACTTTTATTCCTAGTTACCCAGGCTTCACGTTTTCAGCCTCCTTGTTTCTTAGATATCCTAGTAACCCTTCCTACTGTAAAGTTCTCATTAGCAAATTACCATTCAGATATGCTGAGCAGTATAGAATCTGACCAGCTTCTCATGGGCAGCTATGAAGTGCATGGTGAGTTTGAAATCAGGAAGACCCTGTCTTGGATACTTATTAGTTTGTGACCCTGGGGGTCACTGGGAAATAACTAGAAAAGTCACTTAATCCTATGTGCCTCAGTTCCCTCATCTGTAAAATGGTCTGGAGAAGGAAATGGCCAACTGCTCCAAGAAACCTCCAAACGGGGTCACGAATGGTTGGATGAAAATGTCATACAAAGGCTCACGTAATGTGGTAGTAGTCCTAGGCTTATAACATAACCTATTCTCTTGTTATATTTATAAACATTCACTTTACTGAATAGTTGATATTTTTTCATGCTTCTTAAATAGATACTGATATCTGTATGTCCATAAAATAAGGCTTTTGGTTTACAGCTACAACTATTCCTCCTTGGTTGCCATCCTCAGGATAACTGATAATTCATCTGAAATTAAGGATCACATCTTTTCCTTAATGACCATTAACATAAAATCTCCTTTTGCAGAAACAGAGTCTATAGGTGTGGAACATGGTGCATACTAGCAGATTCAGTTATGTTGGTTAACTTTTTTGAGCTCCTTTTTCTTGTTTTAATTACTTGTTACTAGAGATGCTTGCTGAGTAGGGAAGGGCAAATAAATGGATGGATCTGGGGGGGGGGAAAGGTGGCATAAAATAAGATAGTAATTTAGAAGAAAATAAAATGAATTTCCTAGTTTGGAGTTCAAAAAGGCAACTTAATTGACTAGGGAACAAATATATTCAGTGAAATAAAGATTTGAATGTCTATTCAATGTGAAGGGAGGCAAAAGAGATATAATCTATATAATTACAATTTTCCAATAAAAATTGCTAATTCCTTCAAGTAAAATTTGGGAGTGGCCTCTTTCTCTTTCTTAGGTGTGATAGGACTGAGAAACTTACCTCTAACTTTACCCCAGAACTGGCAACCTATAACATGTAATTTGGATTTCTTTCAAATATACACCAGTTGTTACTGCCAACTGTTTTTGCTCTTTAGCTCAGTTGCTCTGTGTCGCAGAGAGACTTCTGCTTGTTCAAGCCCACTCAAACACAAAACCAGAATTTTTATTGCTTAGAAAAAATAAACCCTGACACCTCATTATTGCAGCATCTAAGCTTAAGCAAATTTAGAGTACGCTAAAAAAATATAAAAATCAATTTAGAAACTTAAATTGCATATGAGTCTTTCCTCAGTTCTTGTTTTAACACCTCATTGGCTCCCAAGCTTTTTCTTCCTACTGGCCTGATTCACACCTGCGTGTTCACTTGGTATCACATCTTCCCTCACCCTCCATTACCCTTCATTTCTCAGAGACCCTAGCTTTGAATTCTCTCAATCTCCTCCCTATGATACCTAAACTGGCAAGAACCCTTCTCTCTCTTGAGTCACTTTACCAATCTTTTCAGTTTCTTTCTGACACTACAAGGGAGAACCTGTCAAAGTATAAGAAAAAGAAAAAAAAATAGCAGTGTAGCTGACACAGCACCCCTTCTTTTCTGGAGAGCCAAACACTGTATCTGTCTCTTATAAATCAAAGGAAGAGGTTTTTTTTTCTTTCTTTACTTTTTTTCTTTTCTGGAAAAATGTCAATCTGATTTTTCCTTTTTGCTTACTTTTTCTGTCACAAACTTTGTTGTTGTTGTTTTAAAAGAGATTATATCTAGATTTAATTGATTATCCAATTCCTCTCTTATTAGTACATTTTAACCAGAAAGATTTCTTAAAGTTGATGGGGGGGAGGGAGAGGAGCAGGGGGAATTGGGCAAGAAATTCAAACAAGAACCAAGGATTGCTAATATCTGTTCCATTCCCCAGAGGATCCCAGGAACTTATTTTTAAAATTGAAATTTGATTTTTATTCTGAATTTAAACACAAATTTAAGACAGATGACAATCATGAGACAGATAAGAGGAGAACCGGAATAGAACAGTGTTATGGTAACCTAGACAGGAGAGTATTTCCACAAGAGAGTAAAAAGTTGAATGCTAAAAAGTCAATGGAATGCTCTTTGTATTGACTTGGTAGACCAGGAAAAAGGATTGTCTCTGAAATAGCAGTTCTTTACTAAGTATGATTGGTTTCTCTTTTGCTTTGAATTTATTTTGAGTCTATTTGTCTATAATATGTCTATTCTTAGACATATACATGTTTTCTTTCCCAGTTGAAGATTACACATTGAAAATACACATTGCTTTATGAGTCATGTTGAGAGAGGAAAATCAGAACAAAAGGGAAAAACCATGGAAGAGGGGGAAAAAAAAAAAAGAAGTGAACATAGCATATGTTGATTTACATTCAATCTCCATAGTTCTTTTTCTGGATGCAGATGGCATTTTCTGTCCAAAGTCTATTGGGATTGCCTTGGAACACTGAGCTACTGAGAATCAAGTCTTTCATAGTTGATCATCACAATTTTTGCTATTACTCTGTACAATGTATTTATTATTCCTGGTTCTGTTTTGCTCAGCATCAATTCCTTTAGATTGAAAAGAACCTTTTTAAAGTCAGTCTTACCCACTGATTTTATAAATTAAGAAACTCTGAGGCACATAAAGTTGAAAAAAGTTAAACTACATATTTATATAGTTAAAAACCCCAAATGTATTTAATTAAAAGTAATCTATATGTTATGAATTAAATTAGAAATATTTTAAAATATTATTAGTTTTTATAATGGGTAGTTAGGTCACACATTGGATAGAGCATTGGACTTGAAATCAGGAAGACTCATCTTCATTAGCTGTGTGACCTTGGGCAAACCATTTAACCCTATTTAAGTCAGTTTCTTCCTGTATAAAATGAGCTGGACAAGGAAATAGCAAACATTTCCAGAATCTTTACCAAAAACACTAATTTGGGGTCATAGAGTTGGACATGACTAAAATGACTCAATATCAATAAAAAAATTTTAAAACACTATTTAGAAAATTCTAGTTCTTATTCAATCTCTTTCAGTTTGCTCAGTGGAAATATTAGTTTTTGTTCACAGTCAGCTTTTAAATTGTTTAAATTGTTCTTTAGTTGTGTTTGACTCTTTGTGAACCCCAATGGGATTTTCTTGGTAAAGATACTGGAATGGTTTGCCATTTCCTTCTCTGGATCATTTTACAGAGGAGAAAATTTAGGCATACTGAGTTAAGGGACTTGCACAGGGTCAGATAGGTATGAAGTGTCAGAGTTGGAATCTGCATTTAGGAAGATGTCTTCTTGATTCCAGGACCTTTGTGCAGCAGTTTATCCACTGTGCCCTGCTTTATCCATGATCAATTGCAGTAAAGTCTATTATGTCTGTTCTGATTATCTACCAAAGACATTTTGAAGGTATTACCTTTAAGTGGAAGAGAGTGACATTGTCATCTCAATTAGCAAAAGACACAGAAAAAATATAGTTTGAAGAACATAATTAGACAAGCTTTTAAAATCTTAGAATTGTAGAATTTTTTTTCCCAAAAGAAATTTTTGAGTTTTCGTCAATTGATAATTCAATTTTATCAGCTGTGTCACTTGTTCCCAATCGCTGACATTTATATCATCCTTTAGGGTTTACAGTGTGTTTTGTACAAGGTTTGCAAATGTGTTTTAGAGCGATTATCTCATTCCTCCCTCACAGCATCCCCAGGAGATAAGTACTACAGATTTCAGCATCATTTTAGGAGGGGGGGGGGGTAATAGAAGCTAGTTGGTTGGGAAAAGCTAGCAAGCCTCAGAGGTGATATTTGAATCTGTGCACCTGACTCTGAGTCTAGTAGTCTATTTAGCCCTCCATGTTGCCTCTCTCAAAGTGTCCTTGTGCAACAGGATTGTTTTTTAGGAGAATTAGAATCACAGACTTAGAGTCAAAAAAGAACTCAGTGGTCATCTCATTTAACTGGACCTGAAAGGAATTTGCCCTGTGACTTGGTGATACATTGTCCTGGAAGGTCTGTGTGAAGATCTCTGACAGGGGAGTCCAGAGGCTGCCCCTTCCACTTTTGGAAAGTCTTACTCCAACATCAGGCCGAATTTTGCCCCTTTCCAACTCCCCTCTGGTATTCCTTGTTCTGTCTTCTGGAACATAGTTCCTCACTCTAGATGATTCCACCTTATTAATCTGTGGTCCCCAGAAGGGATCATGAGATCACAGATGTGTTCTAACTAGGGTGAAGTATCAACCACTTTGATAATGGATAGAGTACCATGTAGTCAGAAAGATTTGTCTTCCAGCTCCAGATACTGCCTGTGTGACCCTGGATAAGTCACTTAACCCTCTGTGCCTCAATTTTTCCTCATCTGTAAAATGAGCAGGAAAAGGAGATGGCAAACCATTTCAGTATCTCTGCAAAAACACACACACACACACACACACACACACACACACACACACACACACACACAAAAAAAAAGACAAAAACCCACCCATATGGGTTCATAGTTAAAATGACTCAATAACAACAATCAGCCTCTTTACTCTTTGGAAAACAAGACTCTCATTGTAGCCTAAGATAGCTATTGCTGACTCATTTAGGAAGTAGTCTATTAAAAGACCCAAGTCTTTTAAAAAATATACTGCTTTCTAACTGTGTCTTCCTGATCCTGGATTTAGGAAGTTGATTTTTGAACCTAAGGACAAAACTTTACATTTATCCTATTGAATCTCATATTATAAAATTCTGCCAGTGCTTTTTCCTGGCAAAATTTATTTTGCCATCTAGTGTATTAATTATTGTATCCAATACAAACAAGTTTAGGTAAATCTGAGACACCTAATTTTTAAAATTAATTTACTTTTCTAATGACATGTATAAATTTTTAATGGTTTTTTTTTAAATTTTGAGTTCCAAATTTTATTTTTCTATTCCCTCCCTCCTCATTGAGAAGGTATGCAATTTGATATAGATAAGCAGTTATGCAAAGCACATTTCCATATTCCTAATACGTTTCTGGGATAGCCAGGTGGCACAGTGGATAGAGTTTGGGACCTGAAGACTTTAGTCCAAGTTATAATATATTACTTAAAAAAATTATTGTTTTCTTTTCTTCTGGTTATACATTAATTTTTTTTAATACACATTTCTTCATGAATCATGTTGGGAGAGAAAAATCAGAACAAAAGAGAAAAATCACAAGAGAAAACAAAAAAGAACACAAAAAGAGGGGAAAAAAATGAACATGGCTTGTGTTGATTTACATTCATTCTCTATAGTTCTCTCTGTGGATACAGATGTCATTTTCTGTCCAAAGTTTATTGGGATTGCTTTGGATCACTTAATCACATAATCACTGAGTTGGAACCAAGTTTTTAATATTTGATTATCACATAATCTTGCTGTTACTTTGTTCTATATTCTTTGTTCTACTTGTTTCACTCAACATCAATTTGTGTAAATCTTGCCAGGCCTTTCTAATATCAGCTTGTTCATCATTTTTTATAGGATGATTTATATTTTATTACTTTCATATTCCATAACTCAGCCATTCCCCCAACTGATGGGCATCTATTCATTTTCTAATTCTTTGCCACCACAAAAAGATCTACTACATTTTTTTTAGCCCTCATAGTGGAAACGTAGGAGGAATTATTATTTTTTGCTTGTGTTTCTGATGAGAACAGAAGTAATTTGGGAAGTCTCAGAAAAAAACAGATTTGGGCTTGATATATGAAAAAAAACAAACAAACCCAGAATCCTACATTAAAACTACCAGGTGCAATGTTTACTTCAGTAGGTGTTTGCTTCTTTCTCACAGACATTCTTTTTGTGGAAGTTAAAAACACCATTTGTTGGTGCACTTTAGTTTCCTGATCTATAAAATGGGAACTTAGCTAATAAAATTTTTGTTAGGGTCAAATGAATACATATTAAAACACTTCACCAAACTTAAAGTACTACATCATTGCTTGCTCTTTTTTTATTTTTGTTTTTATCAAATTACCTCTGAGGTTCCTTTCAATTCTTTAACTTCTATTATTTTGTACATTAAAAACATTTAAAAATTTTTCTGTGATTTTAAATATTCAATGATATTTATCAATTAATTTATCAAATGGATTCTATTGGGATTCCTAGATGAAATCTTTGAAATGGACATGATTCTGTTCTTACCTGTTCTTGTTTTCAGAATACTTTTGACTTTCTTATAACCATAGTTATGCCTTCTGGCTTCAGGCCTTTGTTTGTAAATGTATAATGTGATCCGCCTTTTTTCAACTCTCAAATTATAGGATTTAGAACTGGAATAGACCTTAGAGACCATTGGCCAGTTCCCATCTGTCTCATTTAGCTCTTGTGGTTAGTACAGTGATTTTGTTTTGACAGGACATTCAATTATTAGATCATCTTTTGAAACTCACATATTTTGTCTCTGTCTCTCCTACTCTGTTTCTCTGTTAGTCATCAATTTCTTCAATAGTACTCTGGGAAAAAAATGACAGTTTATATATGTAAAATCTTAAACTGTCATAACACAAGGGTGAAAACAATCAGTGAATAAAAGTAACAATCTTTTATTCACATTTTAGTTTTTTAATATTTCTTCCATGTTTAGTAGATCCGTTAAAAATAATACCAGACTACTGTGGCATCCTATATTTTATTTTCCTTCTTTTTGAAAATTGAAGGCAAGGAAAAACACGATGATGTTTCTGTGATGTATAGAAAGATGCCACAAGAAGACATCACTTTTTCCTCTCAGATTTTTGATTCTGGAAAAATCAGTATTATTCTGTAGGAAAAAATGAAAATATTCTAATTCTGATAATGATTTTGGTTAGACTAATCTGACTATTGGGAACATGGAAAAAAATGAATGATATATGTATGACTTACTCTTTCAGACTAGTGGAAAATATATAGATAGTACAGTTAGCTTTTAGCAGCCTAAATAAACAAATAAATATATTTTAAATATATATTCATTAATTACTAATTTGCTTTTGGAAACATTTATCAAGTACCTATTCTGGTCAAAATACTGAAAATGAAAAGAAAATTCTACCCCCAAAAGAGAAAAAATAAAGACGATACATACCTTTGTATTTCTTTAAAAACAAAAACAAAATGAAACAGGGGCATCTAGGTGGAGTAATGGATAGAGCACCAGCTCTGAAGTCAGGAGGACCTGAGTTCAAGTCTGGTGTCAGATACTTAACACTTTCAGCTGTGTTACCCTGGGCAGGTTGCTTAACCCCAATTGCTTCACCAAAAACAAACAAACAAATAAACATATCTATCAAGTAGATAATGATTGAACAAATTTTTGTGCTTAGATAGAATGTTGTGTTGGGTTGTTTCATTCATGTTTGACTCTTTGTGAGCCCATTTGAGATTTTCATGGCAAAAACCCTGGAGTGGTTTGCCATTTCCTTCTCCAGCTCATTGTAAAGATGAGGAAACTGAGGCAAACAGTTTTAAATGACTTGCCCAGGGTCACACAGCTAATAAGTGTCTGAGGCTGGATTTTAACTCAGGATCATGAGTCTTCCTGTCTCCAAGCCCCTTTATATATTCACTAAATATGCTTATTCCACAAGCAATTATGAGTATAAGAAATAAAGGAAGACAGTATGAACTGGTTGATGCAGAAGGAAGCAGAACCAATGTGAAGAACACAATGACTAATAATGTAAATAAAAAGAATCATGACGTAAAGTGGACTTCAGTTATTGGGACCAATTTTGACCTTATAGTTCCACCTTCCTCTTTTCAGGAGAGAGCTGGAAATTTATATGTAAGTGGGCTTGGTTTAACTATTTTTTTTTTTTTATTAAGAGAAGGGGCTAGGTGGGTGTGAACATGAAGTAAAAATTAAAGATAAGGACAAGATTAAGTAAAAAATAGCTGGTTAGGAACTTGTCTAAGATACTTCCTATTTTTGTAGTTTTATTAATATCCATGCTTTTCTAACAGTAACAGAGGCACTTGAGCAAAAATTCCTGGTCTTGAAGATATAGTAGAAATTATTGGAGCCATGTCCCAGGCTCCATAACTGAGCCACTGTGTCACCTTAGGCATGTCTATCCATCTGTCTGTTTTTATCCCTGGGCCCCAGGTTTCTTATCAGCATAATTAATGTAGCATTAGTAATCAACATTTATTCTTTGAGTTAAAGTTTACAAAGGGGAGGACACTATGTGTCTGCTCTCATTTGATCCTCACAAACAATGTTGTGAGACAGGGAATATCAGTGCCCCCAGTTTGCAAATGAGGAAGCAGAGAGAGTATTTCATACCTAAATCCTGCATATTTTTCCACTTTGCTGCTGGGCCGATTCACTCATTCACACATTTCTGAGACACCTGAATGTTAATCCTTGGACACTAGAGAATATCCATAATTGAGATGAGACAACACCCACCCTTATGAAGCTCACAGTTAACTGTTGTACCAAATAATACGGATTGCTGTAGAAGTTACAAACATGAAGTGGTTTTATGGCATGGCGTCGGATAAAGGCAAAGACAGACCCCAATTCCTGGGGAAGGAGGACTTACTACTTGACAAAAAACTATTGTGGAAACTGGAAGGCAGATTGAGAAACATTTGATTTAGACCAATATCTTACACTATGTACTGATATAAAAACAAATGGATATATGACTTTGACATAAAATATAGCATCCTAAGAAATGAGAGAAACAAGGAATGGATGGGGAAGACTTCAGTCTTAGTAAGAGGATCACAGCAAATAAATGTAGAATTTTTATTATATAAAATTTAAAAAGCTTTTATAAAAACAAAACAAAACTATTGTACTTAAAATTAGAAGAAAAGCCTGTAACTAGGAGGGGAAATCTTTGCAGAAAATTTTTCTAATAAAGATCTTATATGTACCATGTACCAATATAAAAAACAAATGGATATATGACTTAGACTAGTAAATGAAAGGAACCAAGGAATGGATAGGGAAGACTTCAGTTTTAGTGAATAAGAGGATCACAGAAAATAAAATGTAGAATTTTTATTATACAAAATTTAAAATGTTTTTACACAAAAAAACCCTATTGTAATTAAAATTAGAAGAAAAGTCTGTAATTAGATGGAAAAATCTTTACCGAAAATTTTTCTAACAAAGGTCTTGTATTCAAGATATATAGGTAATTGATTTAAACTTTTTGGACTACAAGGCATTCTCCAGTAAATAGTCAAAGGACAGGAATAGACATTTTGAAAGAAGGAAATAAAAGCTTTCTATAATAATATGAAAATATGCTTCAAATAACTAATAATTTGAGAAATGCAGAGTAAGGCCACTCTAGTAGTCTACTTTTTTATCCATTAGATTGTCAAAGATAACAAAAGAAGAAATGATAGTGGTTGGAGGACTCCTGGAAAACAGGCACTTGTTAGAGATCCTATTAATTGGTCCCTGCATGCACTTTGATAACAACTATATGACTACTAGACTTATATTCCAAAGAAAGAAAAGAAAGATGAAAAGAATCCATGTCTACAAAAATATTTGTAGTAGTTCCTTTCATGACAATCCCAAATTGGAAGATAAGGGAGACTCGCCTTTTGAGGGATGGCAAAATAAATTGTGGTATATGGTATATGACACTTATTGTACCATAAAAATAATAAAATAGACATTTTCAGGGAAAAAAAAACACCTTCGTTCTAGTACAAAGCAAAGTAAACAAAATTTGGAGAACTTACTCAGTGATAACAGTAGAGAAAAACTGGAAAGCGAATGAGTCTTCCTGACTTTATGCTCAGCATTCTATTTACGGAACCACTTAGCAGCTTACTTCTTTCTTGCCAGAGAAATAATTGACTTAAAATTGAGAATGAGAAATGCATGTTTGGTTATGACCAATATGGAAATTTGTTAGACTCTCTGCTGTTATTTTGAGCTTTTTTTTTTTTTTTTTTTTTTTTTTTAAGTTGTTCATTTTCTGGGACAGTAAGAAGGAGAAACAATAATTTAAAAAAAAAAAAAGAACACTAAAGCACAATATAAATGTAAAGTGGCTAATGAGATCAAATGAGATCATGGACCTAAAGCACTTTAGAAATTAGATGGGAAGGAATGAATGAACAATAAAATGCATGCATAAGCTTCATGATAGAGACTGTCAGGAATGACTGACATTTTTGTTATGACATTTATGCGTATAAATAATGAAATATGTTGTGGAGCAAATTTAACTGGTTGTGTGGATATTTAATATTCAAAATAAATCGTTTTTAAAAATGAAGTAAGATGAGATCCATGTGGAAGCATCAGTACTCTCCAGATTGATGGAGAATACATGGATTGTCTTGATATACAGAAGAATGTGAAGGCACAGAGCTGGAAGAGTTCAGGTTTATTTATGAGCTGATTTGACTGTGATGTAGCAAATATAAAAGAGTAATAGGAGAGAAAGGTAGAATATTGACTTATAATGTATTTAAAAACATGAATTTTAATGTTACTTGACAAGTAGTAGGGAGTACTTTAAACTTTCATGAGCAGGTATATTGCTCTGAAAGATCATTCTGGCAGCAGCATAAGGGTAAGATGGTAATTAGAGTTGGGTCAAGACTTGTAGAAAGAACTGTTAGGTATTTTGAAATACAAAATTCAAGGATGTTTGTAGTGGAAATGGAGAAGAGCTGCCTGTGAGAAATTATGGTGGTGGAATTAGCATGTTTTTCTTAACTCATCAATATAAGATGAGAAGAAAGGGAAAGTTAAATAAGGCACCAACTGATAAGCCAAGCAGCAAGCATTTAAGTCTTATTGTATCTGTTGTACTGTGACTAAGTGTTAGAGATAAAAGTATTCACATTGATATAGAGGAACTGTGTACACATATGGCTGTGTACAGAATGTATTCCACTCAAGGTCCAGGAGGGAACAACAGTATTTGGGATACTAACCAAGCAGAAGACACAGGACAGATCTGAGGTAGGACTGGAGAGATTAAAAAATGGGGCTGAATGTCCTCCTAAAAAATTAATCTATGAAATCTCCTTAAGTGGCAAGAAGCCATCTATAGAGCCTTGTAAGACTGGCTATTAAAGATGTCTTTTGATGAGGGAAATTGATATGTACCCAAATTCAATTTTAATGCAGCTCAGTTTTTTCAGTCTTTACATTAAGATAAGCAAATATATTCAATTAAATTCAATTCAGTAAATTTTTATCAAGCCCCTAGTATATGTCAAGCATTGTGATAAGAATAAGAAAAAGAGATGGTCTCTGCCCTCGGTGAGATTCTGATCTAATGATATACGGCTAAAAAACAAAAGGAAGCTCAAAAGACAGGGTTGAGTGAAGAACTAGAGGAGCACATCAGAAGAGAGTATAAGGGAGAGCTTAGGGAAGAGTTCATTGTCTCCCAGCACCCCCCAAATCTGGGGTAGTTGGCTCCTTTATAGTTTATATATATAGTTATAGTTATTGGAAGAAGCCTGTTCCATCAGGGGAAGTCTTGACATGCTTGGCGTAGACACCCCTTAACTCACCGTAGGGTTTGAGACCTGGTTTAGCCCCTCTGCTGAAATGGTTTACTGTGCATGCTACAGCTTCTTGGAGCCACAGGTGAGAGTTAGGGGGCTCAGGTAGACACCCCCTCACCCCCTGAGGCACTAATCTTCCCTGAACCCAGTGAAGGCAGGGGAAGCAGGTGACATGGGGCATTTGGAGCTTGCCAAGGTCATCCATCTCTTGAGTCATCTCCAGTTATCTTGACTGTGTCCTGCCACTGGACAGTGGAAGCCCTGGAAGAGGGGAGAAAGGTCTACGACTTCATGCAGTTCTACCTCATTTAAGTCCAAATTATGCATGAATCAAAAAAAAAAAAAAAAAGTGGCTCCATAGTGCATAGAGTGCCACAAGTCACATTTCTCTAAGTTTAAATCCAGCTGCAGACGCTTGCTCTTAACCCTACTTGCCTCAGTTTCCTCATCTGTAAAATGAGCTAGAGAAGAAACTAGCAGACCACCCCAGTATCTCTGCCAATAAAGCCTCCAAAGCGGTCACAAAGAACCAGACAGGACAGAGCCACAACAACTCCCTCGTGTCAGAGGAAGCTGAGAGTTGGGGAGATGTTGCTTGTCCAAGGTTGAATTAAACCACGATAGGAGGCTTTTAGGGGACCGGTTTGTCCTGGGAAGCGGTGTCTTCTTCGTGGAGTTGAAAAGAAGCAGACTTGCAGATGCAAAATGGAGTCAGCCCACATTATATTGTTACTCATTTCTCCCAAATCTGGTCAGAAATGATTTCAAATTTCTCCCCGCTGTGATTTCAGGGTGGCTTCCCAAGTGGAGATGACTCCAGCTTGGCTGCCGGCCCGAGAGAAGTCATCAGACGCAAGCAGGTCCAGTTTAGTTTGCAGCAATCCACTGCCAACAGTGTCCTGGGATTTATTTGTCTTTTGTAAGAGTTTTTTGTACTGGATTGACATTAATGCTTGAAAGCCAAAACAATAGTATTGATCCCAAATCCTAATTACCAGTCTCTCTTACATCATGTACTATTAGAACTTTTCAAAACTCGCCAGGGAAATGAATTAAAAATGCTAACCATCTGTTTACCTAAAATTTCATGGCAGGTCCAAAAGTGCTGGAAAATTAATACTGCATAATTTACGTTCAGTATAAACAACAAAAGTGACTTTTGCGTGCATATCTGATACTGTTATGATTGCTTTAAATATTATTTTGACAGTATTTGTCTTGAAGAGGCAAACATGCTTGTGAGTGATAATCATTGGATCGACTTGGCAGTCCACTGGAGACTAACTTGCATTGAGATCAGCAGGAGCTGGGATAT
This sequence comes from Antechinus flavipes, assembly GCF_016432865.1. NCBI lineage: Eukaryota > Metazoa > Chordata > Mammalia > Dasyuromorphia > Dasyuridae > Antechinus > Antechinus flavipes. Next base: position 47,098,901 of record NC_067402.1, on the reverse strand, counting down.
CTGGCTCCTTCCTTGCTAAGCTCCAATGGCAGCTGCTTTGGCAGCTTCAAAGTCAGTCAGGTCTGTCACATACTCTGATGTTGATAGATTTTCTGGGCTGTTTTCTGCCCCTGAGTGCCATTTTCCTGGTGTCAGCTTTTAAATTAGTGGCTCCATCCATTTCCGAGTAAGAATGCATTCTGTTAATCTCCAAGGAAATGGGCAGGCTTTCAGATCCAAATATGGCTCTTTGTGTGTATTTATGTGTGCAAATGTGTGCACAGATATCTTCTGAAGCCTAAAATCTGCGTCAAATGTACGTGGGGTCCAGGAGAAAAATCAGAGCTTCAGATATTTTGTTTCTTGAACCCCGGCATTATCATAAAAGAGAAATACTTTGTGCTTCCCATGTATCGATTGTCTTATTATTGGCTCTCAAGAAATATCCACTATCTCTCTCTCCGCCCCCCCCCCCCCACCTTCTAAGATGAATGGTGGGAGAAAGCCATTTTAAGGAAATAGTAGGGCTAACCTAGTCTTTATGTACTCTGGGAGACATCGGTTACGGAGACAAACCCCTGAGATAGGAGAAACCTTTTAGAGATAAGTGGTGAGGGTAGAAAGGTGATTATGGGGAAAAAGAAGCTTTGTGATAAAGAGCCTGGGGAGGAGGTGACCTTGGGACCATAACCAGCGGGAAATCGGCTTGGCTACAGCATCGAGCCTGAGGTTATCGATAATCTGTTTCACCACTTCTGACTTGACTGGTTCTATTTAAAAAAAAAAATGTACTTGTATCATCAGTCTGGGAATGTATCTCACGTTATTTATTTACTTTTACATTAGAGAATCAGAGCTTGCAGAGTTGGACTGGGACCTCCAAGGACAATCTCTTTCCTTACCTTATTAATTCTTATTTGCAAATTGATATCATCCAAGCCTTAGCTGACTGTGGAATCTTGACCTCTAGGAAAAAGGCCCCTAGTTTTCAGTTACTGCTGCTGATCTCCATGCAGGAAAGACTTGGGTAGCACCCACAGTCGGCTCCACATAGGGCACCTTTGAATTTTGTTCCCTCATTACCATCTGCAGCTGTTGTCTGAGGAGCCCTTGGCGGCTCATATTCCTCCTTGTTGAAGGGCTATGAATTCCTTGAATAATAGAAGGAAAGAAGACTGAATAATTATAGCAATGAACAATGCTAAGTGAATTAAGCTGACATTGAGAATTTTTTCTTCTTTTAAGGTGTCCTATGTTTTGGTTTCATTGTAACACTGATTTATACATCATTTTCTGGATATCTGCATTAAAGTGTAGTCTGGTTGAAACCACATATAAATGCTTTTATTGAAACATTTTGGTTGAGCATAAAATTATATTTATATATCAAAGTTATATAAAATAATTGAAGTCCTACAAATTGATGATCTTTTTAGAGCTTCAGTAATCCAACTTTTACATTTGAATTTTAGATTCTCTGGTGTTTTTTTGGATTTATGTTTTTCTGCCTTTTGTATTTGGAAATAATGCTTCTGATACAGAAAAGCACAGATTTATTAGGAACTTTCGAGGTTCTCTGGGTCCTACCACATCATTCTACAGATGAAGAAGTGAGAGTCTAGAATGGTACGAAGGGGCAACATTAAAACTTCCTGTCTGGGACATCTTTCAGCATACAACACTACTTTCTTTTCAACACGAAGCATCCTTGCAGTGATTCCCAGGTGGAGATTCCTCCTCTCCCAAAGCTGTTTGAGAGGAGTCTTCTTGTGATTAAGCGTGAGTCTCTAGAACAGGAGAACATGCAGACAGATAGGAATTGACTCTAAAACCTTGGCTTCCGTTCAATGAGCGTTAATTTCTACACATACTATCATATTGGAAGTCAACTTGAAAATTTTTTCCTTTAAATTTAAGAGATTGTAAGTGTACTCCTGCTTAAAGCTGTGTGGTCTATTACCATTTAACATCTTGCTAGGAAGTCTCACGTATAAACCGTAGGCAGACTCTGGAGATGGATTGGTTTGTTTTACTCCCTTGAACGTGAAGATGAGAGGCCTCCCTAAAATAAATATTGTAGCCAGAAGCAGCTCCTGGCTTTTATCCTTGAAATGCTTAATGCCATGAAAGATGATAGGAATTCTTTTTGGGTTTTCTCTTTTATGGAGACAGTGACATAAGGGAGAACTTATTGGTTGGAACAGCACTTTGTGTAGAAACCTTTAAAGAATTGTAAAGAGAGTGGGTCCTATTAATTGAAGAATATTTGAATAGACTGAACAAGATAGAAAGTATTGCCTTGCAAGAAACATGAAGTTAGAGGAACTAGGAAAGAGCTGAATGAACTGATTCAGAGGGAAATAGAACAAGAACAGTAATTACACAATAACCACTGTAATGGAAAAGAAAACAAGATTAAAAGACTTCAGACCATTGATCATTGTAGTGACCAGTTGGGATTTTATAGAATTGTTGGAGAAGCACTTTGGTGAACTGTCAATATGGAATGAGACATATTTTCCAGACTTGAGCAATTTGTTGTTTGTTTGGCTTGATTGTAAAAGTTGTATTATAGGGGAACAGAGTGAGGAGTATCATTGGAAAGTGATTAATGGAACAAAAAAGAGCACTATTTTTAAAAATTTCTTCAAATTAAGGATCACAATAAGAATATTGCAAATGTACTTTCAGAACTTATATGACTATATAAATTTTTCCTATCCTTCCTATGAATTTTGCCTGACCTTTGTAGTTTTGATGTCTTTATAAATATGATTTTATGCTTATACATAATTATATATAATTATACATATAATTAATATGTTCTAACTTGGTTCAGGAAAAGATTGATTAATATATAAGCACTTGAACCCACAAATTTTTTGGCAAATGTTTTGTTCAAATTTAAAATGGCCATTTGTAATATGGTTTTGTGAGATGGTCTTTGGGTGGGGAAGACAGTCCTAGTCGGGTGTTGTCTCAATGACCTTGAGCAAGTTACCCAGTTCTCTGTGCCTTAGCCTTTTTTCTGCCATGGGCCCCATTGCAATTGAGTGACACCTGAATCTTCTCAAAATAATGTTCTAAATATTAAAGAAATGCTAATTTTTAGTAAGAGGTTAGTGTATATGAAGATGTGTGTCTATCTGTCTATCTATTTTTTCCTGTTCAAATTCAGACTTCCTGAATCTATTCACAAATAGATCTCTGCATTATTGATTAAGAATCCTTATCCTAAAACTTTAAGTGGAAAAAGAAAATGCTGATCTTTTCTGGTAGAGAGAATTTCTTTATATCAGTAAAATCAATATATAAGTAAAATATAATAACATGCTTGTTGGCATGTTATTGTGTATGTGTGTCTCATGTATTCTGAAATTTTCCTAGAAATCAAATTATTCAGTTCCTATTCTTTCAATGTTTGTTCTTGACTTATTGAGATAACATTTATTAATATAATTGATTGATCTGTGAATGAGCGAACCCAAACATTGAAACACGTGGACTTGTCCATTGCCTTTTCTAGATAAGATTTTGGTGAAGTAACTTTGTCTTTGTTATCCATTTTGTTTTGCAGCCTCTCTATTAAAAGGACTGAAGCACGCCAATATAGTATTACTTCATGACATCATCCACACCAAGGAGACATTGACACTTGTGTTTGAATACGTGGTAAGTAAAAGAAATTCGGCCTCCAGATGTCGAAGGACATTCTCATAACAACATAAGCTTTCTTTTCAAGACTGTTGTTATAAAAGGGAAGTGTGCTATGAAATATACGATCATTTCAGGGCTGGTAGACCTTAGTATGTATTCGAATGATAGCTTCTTAAAGGAAAATTCTTTGTCGCTTTCCTCTGTCTCTCTCTATTTTTTACACTAGACAGAATGGAGGGAGAGGGAGGGAAGGAGGAGGGCAGAGGAGAGACAAAGGGGGAGAGAAAGAAGGAAGGAGGGAATGGGGGGAGGGAGAGAAGAAAAGAGGGAAAGAGAAAGAGAAAAAGAGAGGGGGAGGGAGAGGGGATGAAAGAGAGAAAAAGAGAGGGGGAGGAAGAGAGAGGGGGAAATAAAGGAGAGAGAAAAGGGAGAGGGGGAAAGGAAGGAGAGAGAAGAAATAGAGGGAGAAAGAGAAGAAGGAAGAGAAGGGGGGGTAAAGGAGGAAGGGAGGGGGGAGAGAAGAGGTGAGGGAGGAGAGGAGGAGGAAGGAAAAGAGAGAGAGAGGGAGAATCAGGGGAGGAGGGAGGGAAAGGAAGGAGAGGAGGGGAAGAGAGGGGGAAAGGAGAGAGGGAGAGAGAGGAGGAGAAAGAGAGAATATGGGAGGAGATGAAAGTGTGAAAGGAGAGTATTTCAGTTATGGACAATCAGTGAAAATGGCATGGGGATTAAAGATGGAGTATTATGGGCAACATCAAAGAAAGATATAAAAATAACTCTTCCTTCTCAGGACTTAGCAGTTGCTTCTTTCATTAGCAAGCAATTCAGAGAGGCAAGTTTAGTACTTAAAATTTAGACTTCATGAATTTTATTCCCCCTGACTTGGTATTTCAGATGCTAATTAAGATTTCCAATTTGTGTAGTACACAATGCAAAGAACTTATTTTGTTCAGGAGTATTACTTTCCAAAGACATAGACTTGAGCTCTTAATTAATCTTTCTACGTTTTCTGTAGACAAACATATGGTATTTGTTTAGAAGTACTTCAGCATTTAGCTGTGGAATCATGCAATGTAACCATGATAATTAACATCCCCTTCCTCACAGATGGATTTGAGAGCATGTAATTTCAAAGATACAAGTGATTTTGGTGGAGGTTTTACTTTACACGAATAGCTGTTGGTATTGTGAATGCTTTGAGACCTGGCACTTTACTCACACCTACTACTTTTTCTTAAAAGTAAAATAGTTTTTCAGTTTACCTAAAAATATGCAATAGAACGAATATTTGTAATGTGGTTTATCTGAATCACGTGAGGTCTGCCATTTGCAAATGGTTTGTCATAGGGAAAAGACATTCATCTTGTCTATTTACATATAAATGATACATTTGAATAATATGATAATGTGACTACCAGACTAGCAAGGGAGGAGTATATGCATTTATAACTTGCTCTCCAGAATGGAAGTAGATTCTCACATCAAGGAAAATATAATTTCTTTCATTTAATTGATGATTCCTATGTCAATAAGACATTAAACTGATTTAACATTGGAAAGTCCCAATAACCTATTTTTTCCCCTCCAAACAGATAATTTCCTTTATATACATTTCAAACAAATCCAGCCTTTTGTAGTACACTTGGATACAGTGCCATAATGTTTCATAGAGAAGAACTGGAAGGTTTAATTTTTTTTCTATATGTATTCACTTTCAAATTTGATTATTGCATTAAAAGAAAAGAAATAACAGATTCTAAGATGGATATTTCTTTGCTTTGCTTTGTTTTGCTTTCTTTTTTGCATTTGAATTTAAAAATGCACATGAAACATCAGCTTTCAAATGTTAAAAAAAATTAGTTTAAAAATAATGACCTAACAATTTATTTGCCTTTTCTTAATTCTGCTTAACCCTGCTCCCTCATGCTCCCCTCCCATTTCCTGAAATTTAACCAATTTGAGGTCTATTTAGGTTACTAAATATCCTTTTAAAGAAATATGAACATCTTTGTCATCTATGGGATCTACTGGTCTATATAAATAACATATTGGATTTAAAAAAAAAAGAAAATGCTTTTACAGGATATCTCATGAGTCTTAATGAATTTAAGATTTAATAAGCTTAAAACTCCATAAGATGTTTTGGAACAACTTGAATGAATCTGTGAATAAGAGAAAGATAGTTGACTTTTTTGCATTTGGGAAATTTCATAGCTTTTCTAATGTCCTCTAGCTTAATTATAGAATAAAAACTTATCTTTATCTTTTCCTTTTTAATTAACATTTTATTTTTTCCAATTACATGTAAAGAACACTTTGAAACATCCACTTAAAAAATTTTATGTCCCAAATTGATTTGATATAGGTTATAGATATTCAGTCATGCAAAATAGATTTCCATATTAGTCATGGTTTGAAACAAGAGACAAACCAAAAAGGAAAAAAAGTACAAAAAAAGGGAAAAATAGTATACCTTGATTAGACCACAACAATTTTTTCTCTGGATATGAATAGCATTTTTCATTATGAGACTTTGGAATTGTCTTGGATAAGAGAATAGCTAAGTCATTCACAGTCAATCATCACATAGTATTTTTTGTTTTTGTATACAATGCTGCTCACTTCAGTTTGCATACTTTAATGTGAGTCTTTCCAGGTTTTTTTTGAGAGCAGTCTGCTTGTAATTTCTTATAGCACAATAGCATTCCAACACAAATATATGCCATAGCTTGTTCAGTCTTTCCCTAATTGATGGACAGCCCATCGCTTTCCAGGTTTTTGCCACTATAAAAAGAACTGCTACGAGTATTTTTGTACAAATAGGTTCTTTACCATTAAAAAAAAAAATCTCTTTGGCATACAGACCTAGATAGAAGTGGTATTGTGAAAGGGTATGCACTAAAGAGTATGCACAGTTCGCCTTTTGGATATAAGATACTTATCTCTAGAGGAAATATGTTTAAATTCCTTATGTAAAAATAAAATGATATTTCCATTTAATTTTACTTATCTGTGATGCTCGCTAAATCAGGAACATCTTAACATATTTTTAAAGCATTTCAGTTAAACATTTATTAAGTGGTCACAAGGTTCTGTTAGATACAGAGAGGAGAATGTGGCAGGCTTTGTCCTCAAAAAGCTTATCATCTGCAGGAAATATGATGTACCACAAGTAAGCCTCTACAACAATAACACAATTTGAAATGCATCTTACCTAGAATATTATTGAAGCATCTCACCCTTTCTGTTAAAATTTGGAGTGAAGTGTAAGAAGAAGAGGACAATGTTGTGAAGGATCTTTTACTTAATAAAGAATAATAAATAATATTTTACTTTTACTTTACTTTACATGTACCTTGTACACATGGAATTTGAACTGCCTAAAAGCTTAATTCCTATCTACATAAATGCAAAAGTATTGTCCTTCCTTGCTTAGAAGAGAAACTCTAGCTTAGTGACTGCTGTACTCACACTAATAATTATTACAGAGTGTAAAAAAAGCAATCTGCAAGACAGAGTATTTAACTAAATGACGAGCAGTTAGAAATCTAAAAGACTTGGAAAATAGTATCTTGTGGTCTTGAGCAAAATAATGATTCAGCAACAAAAATTGAATACTTAACAGAGATGTTTGGATGGTTCTTGAGTTCAATGCCAAGCTTTTTGAAATACGGCACAATTTTCTTTTCTACTTATTTAAGCTGTTTTTGTGTTCTTTTGTTTTTGTGATGTAGGGATTTTTGGACTTACCACTTGTGCGCATTAAATTGGACTTTCCATTATAGGAAAGTTAAAAAGGTTAAGCAAATCCCTGACACGATGAGCTCATCTCAGAGTATATGCAACTCTCTGTACCCGTGTTCTCCAATAAAGTTGCAAGTGGTACAGCTTAAATTCACTTAGTATACCTCAAATCCAAGGCTTTGTGGGAACAGGAGAGCAAATACAGCAATCTCAACCCCCAGCTGTGTTTCATTATAAATTGTAAGCTTGAGAGGCAGGAACTTGATCACATTCTTGTATCTTCCTCCCTTGGTGCCTGGAATATTGTCATCAAAGGTTATAAACAAATGTTATCAATGATCAAATGAATGAAAAAATTTCTTAAGCATAGCCTACACCTAGCTCTGTGCCAAATCCTGGGGGTACAGGTGCTTAATAAGTACTGCTTGAGCTGAAATGAATTTAATAGAGAGCGCTATCAAGGATTACTTTTACATTGGACTAAAATGGTCACTTTTCACCAAACACACACACACATGCACGCACACATACAAGTATTCTATTTATAATCTGAAGCAGAAATAGAAAGAATACCTCAGATTATTTTACCCTCAGCATAACAGTGAGTGGGAGAACTCTTTATAGAATTCTATATCTACTTAATGCAAACATTATTCATCTTTCCCTCACCTACCCTCCCTCTGTTTCTTCCTCCCTCCCTTCCTTCCCTCTTCCTTCCTTCTCTTCCTTCCCTCTTCCCTCCTTTCCTTCCTTCCTTCTTTCCTCCCCTCCCTTCCTTCCCTCTTCCCTCCCTTCTTTCTTTTCTTCCTTCCCTCTCTTTCTCTCTTCCCTCCCTCCCTCCTTCCTTTCCTTCCCTCTTCCTTCCTTCTCTTCCTTCCCTCTTCCCTCTTTCCCTTCCTTCCTTCTTTCCTCCCCTCCCCTCCTTCCCTCTTCCCTCCCTTCTTTCTTTTCTTCCTTCCCTCTCTTTCTCCCTTCCCTCCCTCCCTCCCTTCCTTCCCTCCTTTCCTCCCTTTTTCCCTCCTTCCTTTCCTTCCTTCTCTTCCTTCTTTCCTTCCTCCCTCCCTTCTTTCTTTCCTTCCCTTCCTTTCCTCCCTTTTTCCCTCCTTCCTTCCTTCCCTCTTCCCTCCCTCCCTCCCTTCCTTTCTTCTTTCTTTCTTCCCTCCTCCCCAGCTTAATCTGAACATTGTTTATTTAAGCACTTGTTTTTTAATAAACAGCAAATATATACAGATTAGACTTGATTTGATAGGAAAAATGTTTGGGGATTTAAATATTTTCCATAAGAGGGAATGAGAACATTAGTAATGTGGGAGATATTATTATACAGAGATATATTCTTGAGCTAAATCCTTGCTATAATGACAAGGGATCTCAGCATGTTTGGTAGCACTTTTCATTAGGTTTTAATAATTAGGCACACCAGGATGAATTTATAATTCACATCATGATTTTCAGGGAAGGAATATTCAATTTGTTTCTTCCCTCAGCCATGCTGTTAATGGGAGAAATCTCCCAGGCTAACACATGGTATGATTTAAAACAACAACCAGTACCCCTTCCAATTACCAGAGATATATCTTTGTGCATGAAGACTCTTGCAATATGCATATCATCCAATGTGTTAATTGTGTTCCATAGTTGTGGATGGAGAAGTGTGAGAAATGCAGGAAGCTAAAATATGGGATCATAAATTTAAGATTGTCTTTGCCATCATCTCAGTGTTTGAACATATACAATTAGTCTGATTTTCTGTAATTAATGGTATTGAATCCTTCCTTTTCTTCAAGGCCCAACTTTTCTGATTTCCTCCAAGGAATGGGATCCCTCTCTGTTCAGCGTTATCCTAATACTTTGGAATTCTTCTAGACAGGGAGCATATTCTTTCTGTTAATATAATTATTCTTGTGCCTCTATCTATGATCTAAAGATCAACCTTCTCTCCTCCCCCTTTTCCTTTTAGATCAGAAGTTCCTTGAGGATAGGGAATTTTGGCATTCCTAGATTTGGGGATGGTGCACATATCTCAGATGCCTGAAAAATTCTTGATTAAATTGGCACCTATTGCAGCTGCAACTTCCCCATGTCTTCAAAGACCGCTTCCTGAATTACTGTGGTCGAGAAAATGTCTTCACCTGGTCTCCCTTTGTGGGATTTGGTTGAATGACCCTTTGATTGGTTCTTTGACAGTTGCTAAGAACGATAAAGCATTTGTTTAGTGCTCTACAGTTTGCCAAATGTTTTTCACATATCTCATTTTGGTTTTATTCCAGTTGTTAAAAGTGAAGAAACTGTGTTAGGCAGAGACTAAATGACCTGTCTGGTTCCACACAAGTAGCAGGTATCTGGAGCCACAGTTGACTCAGGTCTTTCTGGAGCCAGGTTTGGTGCTCCTGAGAATGCCTCCTTGGTCCCAGATATGGTCCCCAATAGCTCAGTTGCTGACTTTCCAGATTTTGTACCCTCATGGCCGAGTCTTGTGTCTCTCAGGGGCAGCTAAGTGGTCTAGTCTGAAGTCAAAAAGGGCAAAATCTGGCCTCAGAAACTGGCTAGTTGTGTAAACCTGGGCAGATCCCTTAACCCTGTTTGACTCAGTGGCCTCCTCTGTAAAATGGGGATGAATGCAGCACCCACCCCTTAGGGTTGTTGTGTAAATTAAATGAGAATGTTTAACATACATTGGGGTTACTTGCCATCTAGGGGAAGGGATGGGGGGAAGGAGAGAGAATTGGAACACAAGATTTTGCAGGCGTCAGTGGTGAAAATTATCCTTGCATATGTTTTGAAAAAGCAAGCTATAATTAAAAAAAGAACAAAAAGAGAATTAAATGAGATAACATTTGTCAAGTGGTCTTGGTACATAGTAAATGCTACATGAATGTTAGTTGCTGCTGCTATTGCTATACCAAGATGAGGCATTAGAATTAGATATTAGCAGAAGTATGGGACATAATTGATGCTTCATAAATATGAAAGTTGAATGAACTTTTTCAACCCTTGAAGACCTCTTTACTTTGGCACATTGCTCTCCCATATTCACTTTCTCAAAGCCCACAGCTCCCTTTCACCTTTATCATTCCAAGTGGGGTGTATTGCCCTGGACACAGTTTAAGATTTCCCTGGGCACCCATGTAATATCTCAGATGCTTTTTGTGTCTTCAGATTTGACAAGGATAAGGGGGAGTAGGGAAGAAGGTGAACTAGGAACGACTTACTACTCATCGAAATTCTTGTTGGCCAGATTCATAAATCATTGATGACACATTTATTAAAAGTCTGCTGTGCATCAGGAACACTGGGGATCACAAGATGAGTAGAATAATAATAATGGACAATGTTTGTTTGTATAGCACTTTAAGATTTGCAAAATGCTTTCCATTTACATCTCATTTCCCCCACAACAGCCCTGTAAAATATCTCATTTTTCTTTATGGAGTAACTGAGAAAGGTTAATGATTTGCCCAGGACCAGAGCTAGTAGGATTTGCTCTCCTTCTTCCTGACTTTGAGATCTGCTATACTCCCAACTGCCTTTTAGAATATGTGATTTCTTGCTAAAAAGCCCACACTAAAATGGGTGAACCTTTCCCTGCCATCTTGGTAGAGATGAGGCAATGGGTGTTCCTGAAGGCCCTTTAGTTAAAGAGAAGCTCACCTATCAGGAGAGATTTCACGTTCACATTCTCTAAGGTGTTCTTAAACTTTCATGGCTCTCATGGACTCCTTTAGAAGTCAAGTGAAACTGATGAATCCTTTCTTAAAAGATTTTTTAAAAAATGCTTAAAATAAAATTATAGAGTTGAAAAGGAAACCAATTGTATTAAAATATAGCTATCGACATAAATACATAAATGAATGAATAAATAAATATAAAAATAAATTTGATATAAAACATACCTTATTTAGGGAGAGGGACGTGTCCCTTTTTGGGGACATGCTGATTTTGAGGTACCTGTATCACCTGGATGTCTATCAGGCATTTGGTATTACAGGGCTAGCATTCAACAGAGACAGAATTGTTCCATATCAGAGTTTTTATTATTCTCTTAATTTAAACAAAAAAATAGAACTGAGTTTTATTTGTTTGGAGACAGCTAGAGAGAAAACAATAAATAAACCATGAAAGAAATTAAAAAATGGAAGGAGTATAAGGTGCCTTTCAATCCATGTTATGTCACGAACTATCCCCTTGCCTTAATTGGCAGCAGAAATGTCAATTCTCTTTTCCTAATTGGTTTTCAGTTCAGTTTAACAAGCATTTATTAAGTGCCTCCTTTGTGAAAGGCACTGTTTTCCATAATTCATGAAGGGTTGTGGATGATATTAGTTGTTTCAAAAGCTTTTTGTTGTTGTCCTTTTGGGTGTTCACATTTTATTTCTCAGGTGTCTATAGGTATCAGAAATTCCTAGCCATCCTCTACACTCTCTTGGCTTTATTCCATATAGTCTGGGTTACTTATATTCCCTGCTATAAATCATTATTTCATTTTTGTTCTCATCAGTGATTGAAATACATAAAATCTTCTAGCACATGATATAGTGAACACAGTGATTATCCACAAAAATATAGTTGGTGTAGAATATACTTTGTAATAGACATAATTTTTTTCTTGAGTATAATTCCATGTCTTTTCCAGTTTTAATACTTTTGTATATTTAACATAATTTGAACACATGACATTTAGAGCCTAGACTCCTTGTTGGGCAAATTGAAATCTTAAAATACCTCATCTGGAGAAAAATTAAAAAGATATTATTTTGAATAAGAAAGTAGAGAATTATAGAAAGAAAAACTGAAATCTTCCTACAAGAAAAAAAGCCATATTCTTTCTTATAAAGATTATGTCCATGTCATGGATAAAATCTTTGTGTTTTGATTTGACTGTTTTTTTGAATTGGTTTGTTCTTTGATTTCTCTACTGGGTATTGTGTGTTGTTCTCCTTTCTTAGAAGTCTAGAGAAGACATTGGTGGACTGTTGGTTGGGTATATAATTTTTGGATTTGTTTTGTAAATAGGTTGCTCTAGTAGATGGCCACTAAGATCTCTTCCAATTTCCATATTTTGTTTGACTGACAGTACAAGTAATTTTATAATGATTTGGGGAATATTCCAGCAAAATAATTATCTGCCATCTGGCAAAGTTGAAGATTAGTACAAAACCAAAATTTATAATTCCAGTTACCTGGAATGATCCCATCTTCAAATAGGAGAAAAATTAAAATTCCAGCTCTAGGTGATAAAATATAGAATTCTATGATAATTGTTGCAGGTGATATTTTGTAATTTCTATTTTTTCCCCCTCTGCTTTATTCTGTCCATGAAACTTATAATAACTCATCATTCTTTCCACCTCCAGCTCCTTTTCATTTTGAATAATCTCAAAGGAACCTTATGGCTGTCTTCTCTGACTAAATATTTGTCAAACCACACAAAAGGCACAAAATGATTTTTACAGTGGATCCATGATGGTCCCCCAAGACTTGGATCTTCCTTTCAATGATGCAGATCAGAACTTCCCTTTGCCCACTCTTTCTGGGATTTTCTTTGCCATCTTCTTCTATACATTCTGCCTGGGGTGGGGGACAAAAGGATGTTTCACCTAATATTTATGTGTTGTCACATTTTTAAATTGTGTGGCTAACAATGGGCTTATCAATTATCCATTAGTCTTCCTACTCGACTCCTCTATTTTTCTTTTCATTTAACTTATGTTGCTTATCCTGTGTAATCCTTGATTAGTCATGTTGCAGCCTGTTTACACCCACTATCTTCCTTTCTCTTCTTTGTATAACTCTTAGTTTTAATTTTTTGAAGATTATAGAGTATTATACAAATCATACTATAGAGCCCTTTTATGCTGTATATCTCAAAACAACAGTAAAGTATATACTTAAATACTATTTTCATATTAGTGCTTGTGAATTAAGTACAGAGATCTTTGATATTTATCTATGGCCTGAGCTTATTAAAGTGTTATAGAACTGGATGGATGTGGATTATCTCTTTTTAGTTATTTATTTATGAACCCACACTCCAAAACCTGAGTAAGGTCTGAAGTCTTTTGTCGGATTTCTTGTCTTGAAAGAGAAATTTGAGGATTGGTAATTGGTAGCTTAATGCTTTGTTGTCCCTGTTTTGATGATTTTGTTATGAGGTGATAGGATTATCATCATGTAATTATTTTGATACATGTGCCTAGTGGAATTTTAAAATGGAAGTATGCCTATTTATCTTTAAGACTAAAATGGCTACTGTACAAGAGTGGCGAGTTTTAAATTTAAATCTGAATATGAAAGCTGATTCTACTGCTGAGTATGAAGCGTATTTCTTGCTTTCAATGTTCCTTAAGTCTTCACAACACTGATTTTTATTTAGAGAAATGAGGCATGCATTTTAATTAACATACTATAAGGCATATGTACTCCTCCCATCAAACACTGCATGAACCCCAAACAGATGCTTATATAGATGCTTACTTCTTACTTAAAATAGGCTATGATGAAACTAACAACAATAATAATATTTATAATTTTCAAGATAATTACAATTTCAAAAATTCAAAATGTGTATGAGTTCTTCCAATATTTATTCTTATCCAAGCTCTGGGAATTTCCACCCATGGTTTCTTCAGAAATTTAGTAACACACTTTCTTCTAGCTTTTGTTAGGTCTAGTAAGAAGGAAAATGAATATTTTAAAGAGGAAGACTTTGAATAATAGAAAATAGATGTCTTAAAAAAATCACCATTTTCTTTGTTTTCCATCTTAAGTATTGTAATTTGAATAAGAAAATTATAAACAAAGGAGGGTTGGGTCTTAAGTGTCATAACTAATTCTCATTAGAAAATTTTATCCTCAGTGCCAGTAGTCCTAATGATAGTTGGGTTGAAAGGGAAAAGAAGTCAAGGGCGATGATGTATGAACCTTGAAAGATCAAATGAAGAGTTGGGGAAACTATTGATGAGATGTGGCTTAGACCCCTAACATATTAGCAGTTACAAGGATCAGAGAGAATGTCTAGTCTATCAATCGCATTTTAAAATTAAGCCCAGAAAATGGAAATAGTTTTTTTCAAGATCACAACAATAGGTTGTCAATAACAGAGCCAGAACAAGAAAGAGAATAATAATGATAATGATAGTAGTAGTGGATTATAATAATATATAAGTTGGTTTATTAACCAGTTTATTACAGTTTAAATAATTTAGTTACATAGTTTATATATCATATTAGTTATATACATATGGTTTATATAATTTAAGGTTTCAAAGCACTTTTTACTTTAACTCATTTTATCATAAAAAAAAAAAACAAACCTTTCAAATAGATGCTATAGATGTCATTATTCTGATTTTATACTTGTAGAAACTGCGACCTAGAGAAATTAAAATGACTTGTAGATTATGACTTGGAATCTGTCTGAATTCATGTGTATTAACAGACTGCTCCCTCCCTCCCTCCCTTCTTCTATACTTCTCTTCCTCCTTTTGTCCTCCTTCCTTTCCTGCCTCTCTTCCTCCCTCCCTTCCTCCATTCCTCCCTCCCTTTCTCCATTCCTTCCTCCCTTCTTCCCTCCCTTTCTCTCTTTTTCCTTTTCTCTCTTTCTCCTTATCTTCCTTCCTTCCCTCCCTTTCTTCCCTTCCTTCCTTTCCTTCCTTCCTTCCTTCCTTCCTTCCTTCCTTCCTTCCTTCCTTCCTTCCTTCCTTTCCTTCCTTCCTTCCTTTCCTTCCTTCCTTCCTTTCCTTCCTTTCCTTCCTTCCTTCCTTCCTTCCTTCCTTCCTTCCTTCCTTCCTTTCCTTCCTTCCTTCCTTCCTTCCTTCCTTCCTTCCTTCCTTCCTTTCCTTCCTTCCTTCCTTTCCTTCCTTCCTTCCTTCCTTCCTTCCTTCCTTCCTTCCTTCCTTCCTTCCTTCCTTCCTTCCTTCCTTCCTTCCTTCCTTCCTTTCCTTCCTTCCTCCTTCCCTCGCTTTCGCTCTCACTCTCGCTCTTGCTCTCGCTCTCGCTCTCTCATTCTCACTCATTCTCACTTTCACTCTTTTAACATAATATGTGTGTGCATATATGTACATGTCATCATATAAGCAGAGTAGATTAGTGTATAGAGGCCTGGTTCAGAATCTGGAAGACAAGGATTCAAGATCTGCCTCTGATGCAGACTGGTAGATGATCCTAGGAAAATCACTTTATCTTTCAATATCTCAGGCAATTTCACCAGATTTTAAGTTGTAGAGAAGATTCTGGTCTAATAGAAGGGGTTTGATAGAAGGAATTTCTTTGCCAGATCTTTGCACCAAAAAAATTCACAGGTCCTGTCCCAAAGTTGTTAAAAACACAAACATACATATGTAATATATCTTTTATTTAAATTATTATTTTTTAATGATGAAACTTTGGAAAGGAACTAAGTTGAATCATTTAATGATAAATTAAAAATAAAATAGATATCATGTAGCTTTGTCATTGGGGGTATCCTTAAATTCAGACTTTTGGGGATAAGCTATATTTTAACTTTTAATTCTTTTATTCTTAAGTTTGAACAAGTTGGAAAACAAAAAACCCCTATTCTATTTGCTATTCCAATCCACTTGTTCACTCATTCAAAGTTTTGCTGTGAAAATTCAAAATTCAGACACTGTATGGAACTTTTTGTCTGGAATCCAGTGCTGCTGATTGGTCACTGGTGTGGTGGGAGTAGTGGGAGGGGAGGGGGGAGGAGGAGTTGGTTAATGGAGAGAACAAAACAAAGGAAGTATGTAAAAGCTGAGAAATGCTATGGTCTGTGCTGCTTAGGGGAGTCTCCAGGACAGAATTTCATTGATTTTTATTTAAGACTGTATTTTATGGCCATAAAGATCCTTTTGTAAATGCTGTTTTAACTTTTTCATTTTGGACTAATACCCTGTCAGGTTAGGGATTTTTAGGGCATATGCTTTTGTTAATATACTATATGCCCTATTCTCATAACAATTCTAGTTTCAAACATAGAAAATATATTTTAAGAAAGACTTTGCAAATGGAACATTCATTGGCCAAATTATTTGTCCCAATTTTGGTTTAGAAATTATGATCATTTATATTTTGGGTTGAGGTATTCAAGTTTGCTTTTTGAATCATCCTGCTAGCAAAATTAGAACTATTTTATAGAGTGTAGAAGAGTTCAGTAGCTTTGAAGGCTGAGTGATAGCATCAAATCGAGGGAGGTAGTGAAATCATTTTATTTCTATTTGACCCTTTTTCCACTGGTCAAGACAAACAAAATTTTCTCTGCCTTGCTTCCAACTCTGTCTAAATAGCATAATATTTTAAGAAAGACTTTGTAAATGGAACATTCATTGGCCAACATTGTGTCCGTGGCTTTTGATGTAAATATTCCTATAAAAATTGATTAAGAAATATATCTGTAGATCTGAGGTGTAATTTTTTTTAATAGTTTTTTTTATTTACAAGTTATATGCATGGGTAATTTTACAGCATTGACAGTTGCCAAACCTTTTGTTCCAATTTTTCCCCTCCTTTCCCCCTCCCCTTCCTCTAGATAGTAGGAGACCAGTAGATGTTAAGTATATTAAAGCATAAATTAGATACAGAATAAGTATACATGACCAAACTGTTATTTTGCGTAAAAAAAGAATTGGATTCTGAAATATTATACAATTAGCCTGTGAAGGAAACTGAGGTGTAATTTTGTATGTGTATGTTCTTTGTCTATATCTGCATCCCATGAACTTAAAATAAGATTATGATAATTATTTCAAAATTATTAGTTGCCTTTGTAACACTTTGTGCATTTAAAGAAGTTTTTCTGAAAACATGACACCAGACAACCAAAGGAATCCCTGACACAGGAGAAGTAAAGATTGCCCAGTCTATATCACAACACTAGTGAGTTAGAGCTTGAGTTTTAGTATTTTGCAGTTGATAGTCTATCTACCTCTTTTCCTTGCCTTAAAGATGGCATATAAGAAGCAGTGTAGTATGGCAGATAGCTAGTCTTTGAGTTTATTAAACCTGATTTCAGATCCTGCCTGTCATATATGACAGCAATGTGACCACAACCAAATAACTTATCCTCTTAGCTTCCCCTGTCCAGCTCCTTTATATTGTAAGTTATAGAAAAGTTGCCAAATTATAACTAGGGATGGAGATTCCATAATGGGAGTTCCCTACAGGAAGGAGATCAGAGTCATTATCCAAAAGAAAACAGTCATGTGAAAATAATGATTTGAAAAAAAAATCTACAAAATTCTTGTGTAGTGCATAGGATTTATGAGAATATAGAATGAGATAATGGTGGTATTTGTGAACATTTTTGTAACTTTTAAAATTCGATACATATGCAAGATATGTCAATTCAGATATAACCCAGGTTGAATTCTGGACTTTTAATCCCTATTCCCTCCCCCTTCACTTTTTACTGCAATTATAATAACTCTAAAAATCTGATACTTTCAGAGTAAGATATCCAGTCTTTAGCAAATCTATTAGCCCTATCCCCAGCAATCCAGTTTTATCAAAACGTGCCTTTTTCCATTTCTTCTGAACCTGTCAGAATTGTTCTTAATGCAGGATTCTCCTTCTCTCTTCTTTTGTCCTCACCCATCTTCCATTGTCCTTTTCCCCTCCTTTTCTTCTAATTAATTTCCTAACTCCCTGAAAAGTGAATATTTATTCCTTTGCCCTTCTCAGTTTTTCACAGGGCATCTCTGAAGGGAATTTCCAGGGAAGGAAAAGAACTGAAGTGGATTAATTTCTATTTTAATTCATTCCTTAAGCCATGAATTGTAATGAACCTTAAAAAAAAAGTTTCTTTGCTTGTTTGACTAGCCCTGTAATGTCATCATTTAAGGAGCCCCCACTGTGGAACATCTACAAATGTAGACCACAAACTTTTCTGCAATTTATAATCTTGAAGAGTTGCCTAAGAATTCTAAGGGTTTAGAATCATTGATAAATGTCCAAATGTGGGACTGGAACTCAGGTCCACGATGGAGTGCGCGTCTCTCTTCACTCTCATGTTGCCTTTTACCCTATTTTATTTGCGTTTCTTACAAATCCATGAGATCTTTGTATGATTAGAACATCCCATTCTTTTCCTGTTTATTATTTGCTGAAGTCCATGAGAATCAATTAGCCATGAAAAACCAACTTCAAAAACGTATTTTAGAAGTGATTACTTGAGATTGCTCAAAATTGTCATCGAGGGACTGGGGATGGTTTGCCCGATGCCTTTGGGATCAATGTTGGATAACACTTTGCTCTGGTGGGAAGAGATGGAGCATTTTTACACCTACCTACAAGCCAAGATTCTCCAGCAGGACAAGCTTCTTACAGCTTGAACAAGATGTGTAGTAAAAAGACATGGATATACGGTCCTCAGAAGAAGAACTGAAAACCCTTAGCAGTCAGATGAAAACGCTCCAAGGCACTGACACTAAGAGAAATGTAAATTCAGATAACTGGGAGGTAGAAGCTTACAGTTATTTAGATTTGCATTTTGCCATGGAAAAGTCAATGTTGGTGGGGCTATGGAAACACGGGCACCCTCCTTGCTGTACTGTGGGTGGAGCTATGACTTCAGCCAACCATCTCTGAAAGCTTTTGGGAATTAGCCCAAGAAAGTTCTATACCTTTTCAAGCAGATTCTATTGCTAGGCACATATGCCAAAGAAGGAAGTAATTTTTTTTTTTTCTTTTTTTCTTTTTTTTGGCTGAGGCAATTGGGGTTAAGTGACTTTCCGAGTTACTTTGTGTTGTGTCTGGGGTCAAATCTGAACTCAGGTCCTCCTGACTTCAGGGCTGGTGCTCTATCCCCCGAGCCACTAATTACCCCAAAGTAATTTTTTAAAAGGTCCATATCCACCAAAATGTTTATGGAATTTTTTTTTTAATAAAGTAGATTTCCATCATTTGCAGAGTGATAAAATTTAAGTTGTGGTATGTGAATGTAGTGGAATAGCACTGTCCTCTAGGGAATGATGACTGATGAATACCAAGAAACATAGGGAGATTCAAATGGACTGATGGTGAACTAGGGAAACAATATGTACAATGACTTAAGGTAAATGGAAAGGAAAAAAGAGTATCTTCCCTGAAGAAGAGATAGGAGGAGATATTATTGGCCCTTCAGGGCAGAGGTCAGGGAGTGATACTGTCCGTATATAACACTGCAAATAAGGTCAGATAATTCGGGATGTTTTTGTTTAGTATTGCTAAACTAAAAAAAAATTCTTTGTTACTTCATGTGACTCTCTGGGGGCGGAAAGGGGGAAAGTATACATGAGGAAATGTAAATGACATCTATCAAAAAGATGTCAGTGAAATTTATATTTAAAAAAAAAACAAACAAAACTTAGTTTCCCTGAGATTCCATTTAAACTTAAAATGCTCCAGCTTTAATTTTAAGAAATGCATTTCGCAATCCCTTATCCTGCCTTATTTACAATTTTCAAAGCTGAATTTCCACTTGAGGATAGTTGTGGCAAGGGGGAAACTATTTCGCCGCTCGGAACTTGCTAGGGCGTAAGGAACGAGGGTTTGCCAGAGGGAGCCGGCGCGTTCCGCTGCTGCGTGATGTCATCGCCAGAAGCCCGGTTTTTGTTTTAAGGGCAGAACTCTTCCCCGTGGCTGGTTGGACATGACGGGAGTGCGCTTGGAAACCCTCCCGTCCCATTGAGCAGCCCCGGGCCGGCCGGGCGCGCGGCCCCCGAAATGACAGCTGAAAGCAATTAGGCCGAATGAGAGCTCGCCAAAGTCACCGCGAGCATTATCGGGCCCGAGCACGAGAGAGCGGCTAGATTACATGGGGGAAGAAATGACTAATTTAATTAGGAGTAAACTGTAATAATATAATTGGGAGGGAAAGGCCGGCCATGCGGTCCCGGCTATGCTGATGTTGACTCACCCTCCCCACAACTGCCAGGGTGGAGGAACATGTGGAGCTGTTGCTTAAGTTGCAGTCATTTTAAATGGTTTAAATCCTTGTAAACACTTAGTGAGCGCGAGGCTCCCTCTCCCTCTCCCTCCTTTCCTCCTTTTCCCTCTTCTCTCTCTCTCCCTCTCTCTCTCCCACTCTCTTCCTTTGTCTGTTTCTAAGTCTCTCTCTCATTCTGTCTCTCTGTTTTTTTTTTTTTTTTTCTGTTCATCTCCCTGTGTTCTCTATCTTTCTCCCTCCATTCTCTCTGTCTCTGTTTCTTTCTATCTCTCTGTCTCTGTTTCTTTGTCTCTCTATCTTGCTTTCTCTCTCACTATCTTCCTTGTCTCTCTCTCCTCCCTCTCATTTCCTACTCTGCCCCCTTCTTCTCTTTTCTTTCCCTCCCTCCGCTCTTTCCTCATTCCCCTTCTTTCCCTTCTTATTCTCCCTTACCTTATTTCTTTCTGTTTCTGCCGCCTTCCCCCTGTCCTCTTCCCTTTCCTCCTTTATTCTCCCTTACCTTATTTCTTTTTGTTTCTGCCCCCATCCCCCTGTCCTCTTCCCTTTCCTCCTTACCCTCTTTTCCTCTTCATCAGTCTCTCCCCCCACCCATTACTGGAAAATGTATCCCAGTAATATTTTTGACAAGAGAGGGCAGAGATACAATGGTTGAAAAGAAAGACCACTCGATATAATGTCCTAATCATGTTCTAGGATAATGTTAGAAACTTACTCATCTTGTCTTCATTAGAATCCTTGCTCCAGGGGAGGAAGTGCCATTTCTTAGTACTTACTGATGAAATTTTTGGCCATCTCAATTCAACCAGAATTTGGATTCATTATAGCATTGTACTGTGTACCCAATAAACACTCAATGTATTCGTGATAACTTATTTTTTTCTCAGAAAAATATTTTCCCCCAGGCACAGACCTTTAAAATAGTATACCGTAATCTATTCCACACGGTAATAGTTCTCCCCAGATATGTTTTCTCCCCTCTTTGATTGAGTTTACATAAATAACATGGATGAGTTTTTCAGTAGAGTGGGTAGGTATAGTGAGCCCTTGCATTGGATGCAGTACGCAGGATTTCTCTCTTTGCATATGCTATTTTTGGGTGAGAGTACACAGGTAAAATAGGAACAGGAACAAACTATCTGCCTACAGTTTCTTAATAAGAAATAGTATTAATTTCTTATTGATATTGATATTCTTATTATATTTTGATATGGTGTCTAACTTATAAGTGTTCTAGCGTTTGCTACAGAAATGTTAATGAAGCTTTATGAAATTGACCATTTTTTAGAAATTTAACTGGATACTGTGGTTTTTCAGGCTCCAAACCATCTCTTTCTTCTCCCTCTCCTCATTTCCACAGATTCTTAGTAATAAATTTAATAATCAAGAGTTAACGCTTTCCAGTGCTGGACACCAAGGATGAAAAACTGAGTATCATTAATTTTGATTTAAATGCAAACTTAGGGAAGGGAGGAACTATTTTTTTGCCTTCAATTTCTCCATGTGTAGTAGTAGTAGTAGTAGTAGTAGTAGTAGTAGTTGTTGTTGTTGTTCTAGTAGCAGCAGCAGCAGTAATAGGAGTCTTCTGCTCATTGTGCTGCTTAGCTTCCTCACAAAGAAGCATTTTTTTATCCAAAATATTCCCCATTTCAATAGCATACAGATTTTCCTGAATCCATTGATCTCAGAATTTTAGAATTGGAAGGGAAGCTAAGTTTACTTGGTCTGTTTTGCAAATGGGAAAAATGAGCTTGACAGAGAAGTCTTTTATCCAAAGCCAGTGACAGAGCAGGACTAAGAGAATTGCTCTCTTGACCCCCTTGCCCCTGCCCAAATCTGGGTCTGTCTTCTGTCCATTCCTTTCTGACCAGTGATTTCCTAAGCCCTTGGTGAGCTTTTGGAGAGGCAGCTCTTCCCATCAATGCAGATAATATTTTACTTGCTGCTCTGCAAATTAAAGTCTTAAAGTATAGACTAAAAACCTTTTTTATGAGTCATGGAATGGACCCTGACTAGAACAATTTTTAAAATACATAAAATACATAGGATTAAAAAGGAAAAATAAGTTATAAAGTACAGTCATTGGAGCATTCAACAATAACAAAATCACAGACCCCAGGTTAAGAACCCTTGTTGTATTGAGTTGCTGAGAGATTCTTGCAGAAGGCTTCCTAGCCAATTTGTGCCAGAGGCTGGACCCCAGGCCCACTGCAGAGGTCAGCTGTCTTTCCAAGCTGCCAACCATGTACTTACTTCACAATGTTAGATATCTAGACTTAAAAAAATTGTAGGAAAAATGCTAACCCCAGAAGATAAGTGAATGAAACGGTGTTAGCATGTTCCTTCTCTGAAGTCTTTATTTTTACCTTTGTAATATATAATTTTTACTATATAGGTCAGGAACTTAAAATTTTACTGACCCTCCTTGGGTCATCTGACATCACTAAGGAAAGCTGAATCCATCAAATGCTTAAAGATGTGGTTATTCTGGCAGTCATTGTCTTTGATAGGACTTCAAAATTAGTAATGTATTAGTGGAAGGACCTTGGCTGGCTTCATTTTCATGAGAGAGGACAAAAATAATACTCTGTCATTTTATTGCCATATCTTGGAAACACTTCTGAAAGACTTCAAAATGAGTAGATGAAAATCATGCGCTTAATTCTTAACATGACTAGACACTGAGCAAGTGGCAGACATCATATATGAGGAATCAGTGACGAGCTTGGGAAGTGATGAAAAGAAAACTTGACTCACTAGAGATTTCTACACCTGGAAGATGTAATGTAACTTCATGGAAAATCAATTAAAGAAAAAAGAAGACAAGAATATAATCATAGAGTCTAAGTGATTTAGTGTCCTGGCTTTGAACATTAATTGTAATATTCAGAGACAATCTTGGCCCTCACACTTTGGGTGTGCTTTGGGCTACATGCTTCAGAGATTTTTTTTTTTTTAATTCTCACGTTGCTTTTTGTAGTTTTTCTGTCTTATTGCCTTTGGAAACATTTTGTTCTCTAATATCTAATCTCTTTCTCCCTACTTCCCACTCATTAGTATCAGAAATCAAATGACCAAACTTGAAATTTTGATTGCAGTCAATCGTTATTTCCCCCCTGAGTATAATACATTTACTTGTATGTTTGTCCTTCACAGTTTTAGGGACATACGATTTCTCCACCCAAGAATATTGCAACATCTCTCAACCCACCAGAATGATGGTGTTAATTCCAATAGAAGTGGATCCCTCTAGGACATATATTGATTTAGAAATTAACATTACCTATATTGTACTTTTATTTATTTAGTTAAACACATTTTAATCTGGTACTGGCCCCTCTTGGGCATACTGAAATTTTGAGGAACTCTGAATTGTATGATCTTCTAGAATGGCTGTGTACAAAACAAATCACCCTACAGGCACATTGGTAAGAAGCTTCTTCTTACTTAGCTAGGCCAGTCCTTGAACAGCAGGTGTACAATCTGTCACCAGTCTTATTTTCTTTTTTAACATCAATTATGATTAGCCAGAGTTCTCTTCTTCCTCCTGTTTTTGAAAAGGCACTGAATTTGAACTCAGACTCTCCTCCCACTAACCTTATTGTCTTGAGAAACTAATTGAGTTTCTAAGCCTTTTTCCTTATCTCTAAAATAAGTAGTTTAGGCTAGAAAATTCCAGTTAGACTTCTAAATTGTATGATCCTGCATAACTATTGGAAACATTCAACACACACACACACACTGAATATTTGAAGTAGCAACTAAAGACGATCCTTTACAGAATCCTAGGTCTAGAGCTGAAAGATATTTCAGAAGTCACCTAGCCCAAATGGACAAATGAGGAAACCGAGGTCCATGGAAGTTAGGTCACTTGGATGAGATTATACTGGGAGGTAGTGAGAGAATCAAGATTCAAAGTCAAGTCCATTGACTAATGCTCTTTTTGCTATATTATGACATTTGTTTAAATGTTAAAATTTTTTATTGCCATTGGAGTAATTACTTTCTGTCTTTAGGTTGACAATTGACATAAAAAATTCTATGAAATATTGCATCATAACTGACAAATTTAGATACTTATAAACCAGTCCTAAAAATCAGGCAGACAAAACCTATAGAGAGATGCCATGATTGGTCTTGAAACTAAGAAGACTTGGTTTCTCTTCTTGTTTTCCAATGTTTTTGAATTGGCTTACCCTTTTAATATCTCTTAAAACCAAAATTTAGTTTCCTTATTTGTAAAATGAGGTGGTTGGATTCAACAATCTTTAATTTTTGAAATTGATTTCATAAGATTTGAGTGAAACAAAAAAGGGATTTAGAGGAGAACTAACAATATATAGACTGGGTAAGGAGAGAATGAAAAGTGATAAAGAGAAAGGACAAGGAGGAGAAGAAAAAATGAAAAATGGGCCCTAAAGTTATGAGAGGTAAGGAGGAGGGCATGTAATTAAGGAAGGCAAGCAAAATGTCCATCCTCCTTCCCTTGCCTTTTATTTTTTATCATTAAGTCATAAATGTAAAACTGAAAGAGATATCTAGAGTAATTCAACCTATTCATTCTACATATGAGGAAACTTTCCCACAGATATTAGGAAATAACAAGTCTGGGATTTGAACTTAATCTTCTGATTCCAAATCCTATGCTTTTTCCCTCCATAAGATTTACAAGCTTATCTTGATGTGAAGCATTTATACTTGAGATAAAGTGATTCAATAAATTCAGTAAACATTTGTTAAGTACCTACTATGACTTAGCCAAGATCACAGTGAAAGAGACTGAGATTGGATTCAAAACAAATCATGATTCCATGACCAGTATGTCATATGAGGGAAAAATTAGTCATCTGGGAATCAGGCTACTCACATTTGATACTATTCATGCCAGAAAGTGAATCCTTTTGAGTTTGTTTCCTTATTTGTAGAATGCAGGAGGAGAGGTCTAGAGATCTTCTTAATCTGTGTGTGTGTGTGTGTGTGTGTGTGTGTGTCATAGAACCTTCAGAAGTTTAATAAACCTATGAATTCTATGAATTTCAGAATAATAAATATTATTTTTGTAATATAAATAATATTTAAGTATGTAAAATAGGATGCATAAAATTACCAAAGGAGAGGAATTGTCACAAATCACTATTATCAAAGTTAATTTTTTTTTAAATTTAGAAAGTTCATGCACACTGAAAGTTAAGAATCTTTACATTAGATGATCTCTTAAGTCCTTTGAAGGTCTAAAATTCTGAAGCTCAGGCTGACGCTGGGTTGATGATGGATTGATGGGTCCATAGTGTGCCATCCACTCAGCAGAATGAGTGCAGAGAGCTGCTGGTATCATGCTGTCTGAATTAGTCTCCAGTGTGTTGGTGGTTTGATCAGAGAAAGTAATTCATAGAGATGTGAATCCTTCACTTCCAAAGGATGCCTTGAGAGGCCCTGTGAATATTTCATAGTCAAAAATCAGCTCAAGAATTTAGGTACTTTACTTCCCTTTACTCCTACTCCGGCCTTCTGCTGGGGGCTGCACATGGACCAAAATTGCTCCAGCTACAGATCCTAGCTTCATGTTTGTCTACAGAGTCCTCGTAGAACTCATGTGTACCTCCCAGGCAGTTCAATATCTTGGATGCTGAGCACAAACTCCCCTGTAAAAATTGTCCACTGCTGGTCCCTGAGACAGACCTAAATAAAGCAGAGATGGATGAGATGGGAGTGGGGAGGGGTGACAGGATGAGGTAAAGATCTGGAGTTGCTACGAGGTGAAGTGAAGGGAACATCTGGCCACAGGCTTGAGAAATCCTTTGTTAAATCAAATGCAGGTGATAATGAGCTAAACACTAGGTACAACCACCTTCCATAAGCTGATAATTTTGTATGGCCTGCCAGTGATGTTATAAATATCCAAATGACCCTTGGCAGAAAAAAGGTTCCTCACCTCTGGTCTAATCCCAGATCTAGGATGGTGACGAAGCTTCCCTATGACCACTGAGTTTGTGATGGCCACCCAAGACTCCAAACTAGATACCACATCTGAATTCAGGCACACTTTAGAGTACTGGGATGGAAGGAACATCAGTCCAGGAATACTGGTCATATAGCAAGGGAATCGCTGGTAAGTCCTTTCCCCTACTCTAGGTGTGGTGATGCATTGACATGGCTATTAAACAGGAAATAAATTTACTCTGAAATGTGCTCAGAGTCTGCATTTTGGGAAGTTGGGATATTAATCCAGAAGAATTAAAAGAGCAAGAGGGAATTAAAAAAGGAAGAATGGATCAGAATGGATTAAAAATTTAAAAAGAAAAATAGAGGTGAGGAATATTCCCAGTGTTGATTTTCCATTATGGTCTTTCTATTGTCTTCTTTTGCAAACAATAAAAAAAGAAAAGGAAATACTTGAGATGGGAGTAATGATGAAATGAGAATAGAAAAAGTGATACCTGTAGAGAATACAAAAAAAACCCAATGATTTTTGCATTTTTGATTATTCTTTTCCCTGTCACCGACCCACCCATGAATCCCAAGATTTCGGCAAGAGTGAGCTTCTAGTGTCAGCAATACAAATTAGAACATTACTGGGGTGTTATTGAGAATAGAAATTTGGAAATATCAATAAAATGCTAATGAGAACATCGATTGACCTTCATAGATTTCATGGAAATAGTTCCAGCATGTCCCTGCTTGTACATGTAATGTATAATAAGAAAAAAAATAGCGCTGCATAATTTGGTTTTCACATGACAGACATTTACAAACTAACACACAAGCAAAACACAAGCAGCTCCCACCCCATCAGTTTTATATTAATTGTTAACAAAACAGAGAGATGTGATCTCTGACTTTGGCCTTTTGCTGCCAGTTTTTACTAGAGAATCATGAATCTAAAGTTGAATTGAAACTTAACTGGTCACTTTATATATGAGGAAATTAAAGTTTATACTGAATCCTTTTCGGTTGAGTTTCTTAGCCTTAGTGTTTCTCAGTAGGTAAATAGTCAAGTTAGATGTTAATGGCTTTGGTGAAAAATCATGTCATTCATTCAACACCTATTGTGTGCCAGGTGTAATGATATGGTGTTAGGGATACCCAGGAAAAACACACACACTCAGTCATTCATTGTCTCTCTGCTCACTGGGTCTGGCAATGTATACATTTCTATTTTATTGGGGCTGAATAAAAATTAGCTTTGTTCTGCTTAGCTTGGGAAATGGGTAGAAGTTATTTTCACTTCCATGTCAAGAAAAGCAAATTTTCATTAAGGATTGGAACTGTCCAAGTGGTAATAGCACGTTCTTTAAATGGAGTCTAGATTTGGGGAGGATTTCTTCTCAGGTATGAGTGGGACCTCCGAGTTTCAGTTTAGCTCAGAGACAATGATTTTCTCAATTTGACTATCCTCTATCTGCCTTTTGAAGATAAATGCTATCACAATGCCAAATTTATGCATTTGTTTCTCCACCCAGAAGCCTTTTTTTCAAACTTAGAGAGAGTTGAGAGTCTTGATATCTGACAAGTTTCTGCTGTAAGTGATAATGAAAAAAAAAACAGTCCTTTGAAGTTTATCTGTTTGTAATGGCAGCTAAATGGACACATGGACAGAACACCAGACCAAGAAGACACGAGTTCAAATATGGTTTTAGACACTTATTAACTCCATGATTTTAGGCAAGCTCCTTAAGCTCTTCCTGCCTCAATTTCCTCATTTGTAAACTATGGACAATAAAAATGCCTCTCTCTGGGGGTTGTGAGGTTAAATGAGATATTTGTACAGGGCTTAGTAAGCCTTTAATTAATAAATAAATTCTAGTTATTATTATTATGTAGTATGCTTACTATAATGCTGGTTCCTTCCATGAGGCTGTTTTTGGCGATAGTAACAAGATTCCTGTAGTAGTACCTTCAAGGACTAGCCTCATACACAAATCTGTTCTATAGCAAGCAAGATTCCTGTTTACAACAAAATGCCTGAAAGTTTTAACCCATATTCTATCAATTTTAGCAAGGTGAAGCAGTGCCAGACATTGTGCTTTGGGTTGTGAAAATTTTTTTTTTTTTATATGACCCCGACAACAACCCTGTGAAGATATTATTATCACCATTATGCAGTGGAAACTGAGACAAATTGAGGTCAGGTGACTTGGCCAAAATCACATGTTTAGTTAATGTCCCAGACTAGATTTGAACTCACATCTTCACGATCCCAGACTCTGCTTGCTATCCCTTATGCCAATAGCTACATCTAATAAAAATTAATATGATGATGTATAAAATGCCTTATTTTCATTATATTTTTCAGTGTTCAGATAATTCTTATGTCCAGGTTCCTTGTAAGAGAAAATGTTTCAAAGAGAAAAAAGTATATTAGAAGCCAAGTTGTAGCTAGTGTTTTTAAGAGAAATGGCAGCCACCTGTTCTTATTTGTCATTAAAATGGTTTCTCTGATTTCTGATCTTAAAGAAGAAAGAAATAATAACTGAATTCTGTTCAGGATGTACCCAACAGTTCTGCAATTTAGGAAGTAAATATTTATATTTATGGACTTCATAGTATTTAATATGTTATAATTTTTATTTTAAAACTAATTATGGTAATTTCATCTTCTGTAGAAGTTAAACGTATTTCCATCCTACCTGGGTAAAATACCAGACAATGAGACTGTAGACTGAGTGTTCATTATGCCTTTAAGTAAGACATGGGAGGGCCATAAGTGAGCTGTCCATGTCAGTTGAGAAAGAAATCAGACACGTTAAAGAATTATCCACACACACTTTTGCTTCCAACACATGGAAAGTTTAACAGAATTAAGGGCCTGAAGGTAAAGAACATAGTTCACTGGTGGTGAAAGAAAGGGTGAGAGAAGGGGGGGTGCAAAGTAAGGACTAAAAAGGGAACTGCTCCCTTTTCCTGTGCTTTGTACAGAACTAACAGAGACTTTGAAGTTGAACACTATTGATTCTTTGTATTGGAGCCATAGGGATATTAATACATTTTTCCTTTGGATTTGTCTTCTAGCACACTGATTTATGTCAGTACATGGACAAACACCCCGGAGGGCTTCATCCAGACAATGTGAAGGTAGGTAAAGTCATTTTTAAAGCCAAATATTAATGCTCTATTTTGAAAGCGATTGTTACAACTTCACTATTGACATTCTTTTCTGTATAAAGGGGAGCAAAACCAAGAACCAGCCGAATTCTATTTGGCCAATATTTTTAACATGTTTGTATCGTGCATCCCAATGTTAAAAGTTAAAAACAAAATGAGGGGGGGGCAGGTTTATGTGTATCTACTGGGATTGAGAGAGGCAGTTTGGGAGGTTAAATGACTTGTCCCTTAGTGTCTGTTAGAGGAGGGGTGTAAGCCCAAGACTTTGTGGCTTCAAAGTCAGATTCCTAACTGCCCTATAGACTCCTTTTGGTAGAAGTCTCTGTTAAAAATTGTTTCATTATTGAATTAATATTCTTTTCTTTGAACATTTTTATTTTAGAACATTAAAAATGATATCTTTTCCCTTAGAACTTTTATTTTTATTTATTTTATTTTTGTTCTTTTAGAACATGTATTTTTCACTTTATTTTAGCACATTAAAATTGATATTCGTTTCCTTAGAACATTTAAAAAAAATTGGAACATTAGAAATGTTCTTTTCCTTGGACTATTTATTTATTAATTTAATTTAGAACAGTTTATTTTTAATCGCTATTCAATAGTTTTCATTGTTATCTTTCACTTTTCCAACCTTTTCATTTCCCAAATGCATTGCTCTCTCTCCCAAAGAAATGTCCCTTATAAGGAAGGGGAGAAAAAAGTTCACCCAAACCAATCTGCCAGTCTGCCATATTCGATCTTGCCTCTTCATTTTGAAGAAGGAGAAACCGAACCTCCGATGAACCTAGTGCCCAAAATTGAACATCCGGTTAGGGACAGAGAGAGTGTTAGGACCCAGATCTTATTCCTGCCAATCCCAATCCATTTCCCCTTTGTCTGTGTTCCAAAACCTTTGCACTCAAATTAGCTTAGTTAATGTCTTTGTGATCAGGGTATGTATTTTCTATTGCAACAATAACACTATTTTCCTTTTCCTTCAGAAAACCTTTTCCCCAGTGTATAGAAAGTTATCAAAGAGAAAGTCATTTGTTAATATGATCATTTGCAGTAGGAAAAAGCAGACGGCCACTATTACCTTGTTGGTTTCTATGGGAGGCTACCAACCTAATTACATATTGCCTTCTGCTCCCTGTTCGTCTGCTTGGAGACGAGGCGGCTCCCTCAGGTTTACTCACAGGAACTGCATTGCAGGTGATATCATTTTCCAGGAGCCTGGCAGAGTGGCACATGCCCCCGGGTATTTCAGTTTGATGTATGAGCGGGTGTTTTTTCCACACTGTGCTATTTGTTGTCACCCAAATCTATGAATGCAAAATTAAGAAGATCAGAATAACATTTACTAAGCCGACATTTATTCATGATGACATTCAGGGAGCTCGACAGAAATTAAAAGAGGAACAAAGATGGGCAACTGTTTCTAGTAGCCAAAGGTTACATGGAAGCTAGAGAAGGGATAAATGAGTATTGATGTGGTTTTTATTTTTTTATTTTGTTTCCAGAACATCTATCTTTGTAATCCACTATAAGAGATACTTGGTCTCCATAAATATTGCATAAATACTAAAAATCACCCAGATATAAGCAGCAGGCCTAGATAGACAAATATTTGGGGGGGTAAATAGTAGTAGTTTTTTCTCTTGGCAGGACCCATCTTTCAGTCCTATGAGAGCGTTTAAAATTTTATTCTGAAACTATGTACTTTATAAAAAATATTAAATATTATTACCCCAAAGACTTTGTACTTTCCCCCCTGAAAACATCATTTCTTTAAAAATATGTACATGGATGCAAGATTAATTTAATAGTTGAGAATGAAGTTTCTTAACCTAAGATGAGTTGCTCAGTTCCCTCATTTGGAAAATGGGTCCCTCTTAACCGATAATTTTACAGAGAGGGTCCAATGAAATAATGCATCAGAAGACCTTTGCAGAATTTAAAGTGCTCTGGATAATGTCAGTCTGCTTCTAATCTTTTTAATCACCACTAGGGATATCCTTGTTTAAACAATGAAATAATATATGATCTAATACTCAGATGATTGAAAAAAAAAAAGAAGGAAAATGATAGATATTTTAACTTCCCTTTTCTGTATAAGCAGTCTTACTTTTATTTAGGCTTTGGTTATCTGAAGGCCATTTACCCTAATAAACTGCAAAAACCATCTGCTAAAGCTTTCTTTCGGAACATAGAATATTTGTGACCATTAGAATATACTCTGAAAAAATAATGTCTATGTTAAATCTCTGGGAATCATTTTCCTGTTTTAATTGCTTAGGGAACTGTCTACTACACAAACTGTTTTCCATAATGAACACTCACCCTTAACTAATGGTTTCATTTTTTTTAAAGTAATATGTATTCTTGACAAATGGATAATTTCAGCAGTTAATTACCAATCTGGAAATTAACAACCTGAGTCAAAAGCCTGAGGACATTGGCCTTGTTATAAATATTTATGTTTGTTAAAAGTGTAACAACTGATTTCTGCCACTATGTCATTGGGTGCCTCAGAAACTGGTTAGTATTTACATACCAATTTTTAGTGTTTTGTTGTTATTTTTTACACTAGTCATTTGTTGTTGATACTTTGAGATTTGGAATACAACCTTTAACTTAGAATGCATTATTCTTCATTACCAGGAGAATCCTTTTTTTTTTTTTTTTTTTTTTTGAAGTCTTAAATTAAATGAGTAATCTTTTTAGATATTTACTTATTCTAGTATATTGAGTAAAATTCCAATCAGAAACCAATCCTTCCACTCAATTAGTTTTCATGGGTTTCTTTAAAAATTCTAAGCATATGATAATGAATAATGAAACTTCTTTCAAAAAAAGATTAATTGATAATGTCTTAATTTGATATCTGGAAATGCCAGTGGTGAAGGCTATTAATGAGATGAGGATAAATCTGTTGGCATCTTCATGAGATGTATTTCCAGTTGAGTATTATTGTCATAACTTTACCATAAACATTTTCTGAAAGTGCTAAAGAAATCATCTCTATTAGAGTAATGCTTCTATTCTCTAATATTTGGGAATGAAATGTTTTGGAATAACTGAAATTGGCCAAAGTATTTTTGAAATGGCCCATCATGTTCCATGAGATATTTGAAATGCTATCACAAGGAGACTAATTTTTCCATTTCAATAGATATGCTAATTAGGAAGGTATGAAGTTTATTATGGTTGAAAAGTTGCTATTTTTCATTCATAGTCCAGAGAACAAGCAGGTGTATAGCAGACAGAATAATGTTATGCCAAATTAAGGTTGTCTTATACAGATGGCATTGAGAATTGATTTTTAAATGAGACTTTCTGGTATTCAGATATTAAGCGTGTCACCCATTTTCACTATATTCTCTGTTAGAGTTCTCATTTAGCTGGTAATGACTTACTACTATGCATCATGGTGACTATGACAGAGTCTTTCCCTTCTCTATATTTTTGAAAAATAGGATTACTTCCTAAGCCTGTGAGAGTGTGTATTGAAAAACTCCCAACTAAAATGCTTAAAGAATATTTGTTTTATTTATTCCTCTGCTATGGATTTTTTAATATTAAAAAAACCAATTATATCCTATCCAGAAAGAGAAAAGTACAAATAATTTTAAAAGAAATATTGGATAATATCAGTCTACCTTAGGGTGAACATTAGAATCCGAGCTCTGATTCCTGGTTGTCCTAGTGAAATCAGTGATGTGATGAAACAAAACTAGACTAAAAAAAATAGTAGATCAGATCCAGTTTAGACTGGAAGAATTATTGACTTCATTGCCTTTGTCTAAGAGAAGGGATCAAGTCCATGAACCTCAAAAGAAGAAAATAAAGGAAACATTTCAGTATATTTCTTCAAAAGGGAGAAAGAAGAGATAGCTTGTGTAACTATAGAGTGGGCACAGTTTAGATTATCCTGAGAAGAATGAAGAAATCATGATTTCATGGTTTCTTTTTGTTAATTTTAAAATTAAAAAGTTTTTTTGTTTTTTTTTTGTTTTTTTTTTTTACTTTGTACTTTATTAAGTTATCTCCTGGGAAAGGAAGATTCCATCCACAACCATTTAATTAATACAATTTAAGACCACAACATTGAAACCAAGATAAACCTGTAGTCAGAAACTTAGAGCTAAGAAATATGTGTGTATGCCCAAGTAGGATTTTTCTAGATTCTCTTAGGGGTTCATAGGATGATAGCTCTAAAAGTGGGAGGGACCCCACTTTACACATGAAGAAATTGAGATCCAAGTCTTAATTGAATTTTCCAAAGTCAAGTATTTAATAATATAAAAGGATTTGAATCCAGATTTTCTGACTTCAGAGTCAATATTCTTTCCGTTGTACCATTGATTGTGTTAGGAATTAATTAAGTCCTTTCTATTATAACTTTCCTATGCCTAACAGATCCTTGCTAATGAATATTTTCTATAATCTTCATGGGACCCTTGCTTAAATCTTACCTGATCAGGTGAGGGAGAAATTGCAACTTCATTTTTCTCTCCTCTCCCTGTCTCTCTCTCCTCCCTCTTTTTCTTTAACATTTTTAAGCACTATTTAGTGAACGTACTAAGACAATTATCTAGGTGCTAGGAATATAAAAATAAACACTAAGAAATCTCCCAGGGAGCCTGCTTTCCATTGAAAATCTTGTCTGAAATCGTATGGATTAATGTGATCCACCAGTTTTTTAAATGTAAAATTCCAGTTGATAATAAACTTTCCCCTGAATGTGACCTATAAATTTGGTCTCACTATTTCTATTAGATTGTGATAATGGTTCATTTTGTCTTTATTTATTCTTAAACACATCACAATCCATATGAATTTAGCACTTCTTAAATAAAAGATTAATTAATTAAAAGATCCTGATTTCCCATTATTTTCCTTAAAAATACACAAAGAACAAATTGTTTTCATTGAGAGATTTCCTGGAGGAAAAAGAAATGATAAGAGAAAAGCCCAAATTCATTAATTTGTGCTTGCTCTGATCTATTTGCTTCTGGATATAATTTAAGTCTAGGTCCTGATTTGTTATTTTCTTGAATCAAATTGCAGTGAAAAAATTTAGGATCCCAGAATTTAGAACTTGAAGGATTCTAGAGATTATTTGAGCCAACTATTTTATTTCACTGCAATGAAATGTAATCCCAGACAGCTCACATAAATAACCGAGGTCGTGATGGTCACTTAGTTCAGGACTTCCTAAGTTTTTTCCACTTTACACCTGAGAAATTTTTATATGAACTCGAAGATATATGGCTGTAAAATAGGTATATAAATCAAATGTTTACTGATAATAAATCATAATTTTGTGACCTTCACATTCAGTGACATGAGCCCTTATGGGATCTTGCCCCACAGTTTAAGATGTTTTGATTTAGAACACAGCTGGGAGTCAGAACCTTAGCTGTTATGATCCTAAATTCAGAAGTCTTTCTGTTACACTGTACTGCTTCCTTTCCTAAAATGTATGTTTTTTAAATGGCTGTATCTGAGCAATAGTTCGGGTATATCTCCTAGAGAGTTATTTATGTTGTACAGTATTAAAGTAAGACATGAGTTGACTATCAAGAATAGGACTTCATAACAACAACAACAACAACAACCGCAACAAGAGCAACTCCTCCTCCTCTTCCTCTTCCTCTTCTTCTTCCTCTCCCTCCTCTTCCTATTCTTCTTCCTCTCCCTCTTCTTCCTCTCTCTCTTCTTCCTCTTCTTCTTCCTTTCCTCTTCTTCTTCTTCTTCTTCTTCTTCTTCTTCTTCTCTTCTTCTTCTTCTTCTTCTTCCTCTCCCTCCTCTTCCTCTTCTTCTTCTTCTTCTCCCTCTCTTCCTCTTCTTCTTCCTCTCCTTCCTCTTCCTCTTCCTCTTCCTCTTCTTCTTTCTCTCCCTCCTCTTCCTCTTCTTCTTCCTCTCCCTCCCTTTCCTTTTTCTCCTTCCCTCTCCTTCTTTTTCCCTCCCTCTCCTTTTTTCCCTCTTCTCCTCCCCTTCCCATGTACTATGTAATGGCCTTGTTTCTATTTGACTATTTGACTTTGAAACCTGATCCAGCTAGCTTTATTTGTCTATGTTGCAGGGTAGATTGTTGACCTGCTATTGTAGAGAAGGGTTTTCATCCTCTAGTGTTCCTTAAGTTAATGAAATCACAGTCCAAGTCCACAATCCTTCTATACTTATAATTTGCTGGTAATAAATTTGAACTGGGAAATATCCTAACTGATTCATAGGTGGCAAGTGATACAATGGAAAGCATACTTAATTTGAGGCAGAAAAGGGTGTATATCCTGGCTGTGATATTCAATGCCTATGTAGGATCTTGGATAAATTACTTTCTCAGAGTCTGTTTCCTAATTTATAAAATGGAAATATTTACTCTTAGATCCTTTCTGAGTTTAGATCCTGTGATCCTATGTAGGCCTGTTTGAATTTAAATCTTATTTCTGGTACAATCATATATAATTTTTAAGGGTAAGTCTCCATGAAAAGTTCTTTATGAAAGTGTAAGCATCTTGAGAATCTGTGTCTTTTTGTTTCTAACAACTAGTTCACAGTTGCTCATGTGAAAATTTTGTATTTTAGCTTTATGTTAAAAAAACAGTGAATGAGCTATGTTGTGACTCTTGGAATTAAACCTATCCTTCATTGTCTAAATCTAGTCTGCTGGTTGTTCTAAGATATTTTAAAATCCTTATGCCTTTATTCTTTTGCCAATACCTTTCAAATTATCTTTTTCCCCCTTGGAAATTGATGTTTACAAATTACTTAATTAGTTTTGCACATTTTAAGTAATGAAGCATGTAGCACAATTTCTGGTTATGAACATTGTATGAAATCTAACAAATGATGAGTTGCTTATGGAATCATGGAATATTATTTGGAAGAGACCAAAGCCTTTGCTGAAAAAAGAGGCATGAATGAATTCTATATTCCTTACAAATGATTGTCTAGCCTTAGTCCTGAAGAAAGATTCTATCTTGACTATATATAATACAAAAGTGTTTCCTTGATCCTAGACAAAATCCAACTTCTGGTTTTTGCTTTAGTGAAATAATCTTATTCCTTTTCCACATAACATTATCTTTGAAGTCCTTGGAGGGACAGTTGTTATTTTTTTCTTTTGACTCCCATTAACATCCTGTTTGTTTTTGCTAACTTCCCTTTGATCTACTTTTCTGGACATATATCTGCTTTTCAATGTTTTTACTAAAATTTAGGCCCCAAAACTGAACATCATACCAGGGCAGCATACAGTGGAATTCTTCCAGATTTGCTGCTTCTGGCATCCATTCCAAAGATTGCATTATTGTGCATTTGACTATAGTATCACAATGTGGACTCTTATAGAACTTTGATTCTCAAAACTCCAGGATCTTTTCCCCTACATACAACCTATTGTTGCTTATCCAAGTCTGCTAAATGAATTTTTTAAAAAATCCAAGTATAATCCAAAGGTTCTGATTTCTAAAATTTATAGAGAATTGACTCAAATTTATAAAAATTCAAGCCATTCTCCAACTGATAAATGGTCAAAGGATAAGAATAGACAATTTTCAGACTAAGAAATTGAAACTATTTCTAATCATATGAAAAGGAGTTCTAGATCACTATTGATCAGAGAAATGCAAATTAAGACAACTCTGAGATACCACTACACACCTGTCAGATTGGCTCGAGTGACAGGGAAAGATAATGATGAATGTTGGAGGGGATGTGGGAAAACTGGGACACTGATACATTGTTGGTGGAACTGTGATTGGATCCAGCCATTCTGGAGAGCAATTTGAAAGTGTGTTCAAAAAATTATTAAACTGTGCATACCTTTTGATCCAGCAGGGTTACTACTGGGTTTATAAACCAAAGAGATCTTAAAGAAGAGAAATGGACCTGTATGTGCAAAAATGTTTGTGGCAGTCCTGTTTGTAGTGGCCAGAAACTGGAAACTGAGTGATTGCCCTTCAATTAGAGAATGGCTGAAAAAATTATGGTATATGAATGATATGAAATATTATTGTTCTGTAAGAAACGATCAGCAGGATGATCTCAGAGAGGTCTGGGGAGACTTACATGAAGTGATGCTGAGTGAAATGAGCAGAACCAGGAGATCATTATACATGGCAACAACAAGATTATATGATGATCAATTCTGATGGATGTGGCTCTCTTCAATAATGAGATGATTCAAACCAGTGCCACTTGTTGACTGATAAAGAGAGCCATCTACACCCAGAGAGAGGACCGTGAGAACAGAGTGTGGACCACAACATAGCATTCTCACTCTCTCTGTTGTTGTTTGCTTGCATTTTATTTTGCTTCTTTTACTTTTTACTTGTTTGATTTGATTTTTCTTGTGCAGCACAATAATTGTATAAATGTGTATATGCATACATTAGATTTAACATATATTTCTACTGTCTTAACATATATTGCATTACTTGCCATCTAGAGGAAGGGGATGAGGGAAGGGAGGAAAAAATGGAACATAAGGTTTTGCAAAGGGTAATATTAAAGAATTATCCATGCATATGTTTTAAAAAATAGAGCTTTAATTTAAATAAATAAATAATTAAAGTCCAAGTATAGGACTTTTCGTTTCCCCAGTACATTTTATCATGGCAGTTTTGGCTTATGGTTTCAGTATGTCATTATCTTTTTGGAGCCTGATTTTGTTATTTAATGTACTAGCTCCCCTTGTAGTTTTATATTATTAGAAATTTTATAGCTATGCTTTCTCTACCTGTATTTTTAAAAAAAATATGAAACGTATTCACCAGAATATTCATTGGGGCACGCTACCAGAGCCCTTCTTCATTTTGACTGCAATAATTTATTATTCTAATTTGGTTTCAGAAATTCAAAATCTACTGAATCCTGAGTTTGGTATTTAACAGCTCAAAAGAAATAGTGAAAAGAAGATATTTTGGAGAAGTTAGAAAAAATATTTCTGAGTTGAATTTTTCTTATTTTGAAGTTAATGTGTAGTAGTTTTCAAGCTCATTAGAAATTTATCAAGAAGGTGATACCTACAGTTTCCTTAGAGATAAAGTCCATTCAAGTCACATTTGAGAAATTCCTATGAAGAGAGTTAGGTGGTATTTTAAATTTGGCATAGTGTGTGATATGTTAGATTTGGACTAGAGGTCCAAGTTTGAATCTTGCCTCAGATTTTGTAACTGCGTGACATTGGGCAAGGAAGGTGTAATGTATCTCTGCCTCAGTTTTTTTTCTACTATGAAGATAATGATAATATCTATCTTACTGAGTTGCATTAAAAATCAAATGAGATAACAAATATGTCATGCTACTATTATTATTCCTAAAGTATGTTAAGATTATGGGAATGCAAAGACAAAAACTACAATTGACATTTCAATGTCGATCTATAAACATTTATTTTTTGTAATTGTTAAATAATATTTTATTTTCCCAAATATATCCAAAGGTAGTTTTCAACATCCACCTTTGCAAAACCTCCCTCTCTTCTCTATTTCCCATTTCCCTAAGACAGCAAGCAATCCAATAGAGGTTAAACATGTGCAATTCTAAATATATTTCCATATTTGTTATGATATACAAGAAAAATCAAATCAAAGGGGGAAAAAACATGACAGGAAAAAAAGCAAATAACAAAAAAGTGAACATATTATGTTGTGGTCAACGCTTAGTTCCCATAATCCTCTCTTTGGTTGTAAATAGCCCTCTTCATCCACTCAGTTTTCAGTTCCTTGCTGCCACAAACATTTTTGCACATATGAGTCCCTTCCCTTCGCTAAGATCTCTTTGGGATAAAAATCCAATAGAAACACTGCAGAATCAAAGGGAACACACAATTTGATAACTTGTTGAGTATAGTTCCAAATTGCTCTCCAGAATGGCTGTATGTATTCACAATTCCACCAACAATGTATCAGTGTCCCACTTTTCCCACATTCCTTCCAATATTCCACATTATTTTTTCCTGTCATCTTAGCTAATCTGAGAGGTGTGAAGTGGTACCTCAGAGTTGGCTTAATTTGAATTTCTCTAAGCAATAATGATTTGGAGAGTGATCTAGAGCATTTTTCCTATGAATGTAAATGGCTTTATTTTCTTTATTTGAAAATTGTCTGTTCATATTCTTTGGTCATTTATCAATTGGGGAATGGCTTGTATTCTTATAAATTTGAGTCAGTTCTCTGAACATTTTAGAAATGAGACCTTTTACACTGCCTGTAAATATTGTTTCTCAGCTTTCTTCTTGCCATCTAGTCTTGATTGCATTGATTTTGTTTGTTCAAAACCTTTTTAATTTAATGTAATAAAAATTATCCATTTTGCATTTCATAATGTTCTCTACTTCTTCTTTGGTCACAAATTCCTCCTTCACATTTCTGAGAGGTAGACTATGTTTTGTTCTCTTAATTTGCTTATAATTTCACCCTTTATGTCTAAATCATGAATCCATTTGGAACTAATCTTGGTCAATGCTTAGTTTCCTCCATATAATTTTCCAGTTTCCCCAGCAATATTTGTCAAATAGTGAGTTCTTATCCAGAAGCTGGAGCCTTTGGATTTATCAAACATTTGATTACTTTAGTCATTGACTGTTGTGTCTTGTGAACCTAACCTATTCCATTGATCAACTACTTTTATTTCTTAGCCAGTACCAAATGGTTTTAATGATCCATTTTATAAAATAGTTTTAGTTCTGGTATGGCTAAACCATCTTCTTTGCATTTTTTTCATTAATTCCCTTGAAATTCTTGATCTTTTGTTCTTCCAGGTAATTTTGTTATTGTTTTTTCTAGTTCTATAAAGTAATTTCTTGGCAGTTTTATTGGTATGGCACTTATATTAACTTGGCCTATCTGTTAGCACTTGATATTCTTGCAGTTGTTTAGATCTAACTTTTTTTGTGTTAAAAAGTGTTGTGAATTGTGTTCATATAGTTCCTGGCTTTGTCTTGGCAGGTAATCTCCCAGCTATTTTATTTGATCTACAGTTGTTTTAAATGGGATTTCTTTTTTTTATCTCTTCCTCTTGTGCTTTTTTGGTAACATAGAGAAATGTCAATGATTTATGTGGGTTCATTTTATATCCTGCAACTTTGCTAAAGTTGTGAATTCTTTAACCATGATATCATTTGCAAAGAGTCATAATTTTGTTTCCTTGTTACCTGCTCTCATTCCTTCAATTCTTTTTTCTTATTGCTAAAATTAACATTCCTAATACATTATTTAATACACTATTGAATAGTAATGGTGAGAGCAGTCAACCTTGTTTCATTTCTGATTTTACTGAGAATGATTCTAGTTTATCCCATTATATATGATACTTACTTATGGTTTTAAATAAATGCTACTTACCCTCTTAAGGAAAACTCC
Source organism: Antechinus flavipes (assembly GCF_016432865.1). Classification (NCBI taxonomy): domain Eukaryota; kingdom Metazoa; phylum Chordata; class Mammalia; order Dasyuromorphia; family Dasyuridae; genus Antechinus; species Antechinus flavipes. The sequence goes on along the minus strand of NC_067402.1, from coordinate 47,058,146 downwards.
ATTTAGTGTTTTTAATAGGAATAATTGTTGTGTTTTGTCAAATGTTCTTTTCTGCATCTGTTGAGATAATTATATGATTTCTGTTACTTTAGTTATTGATACGGTCAATTATGCTTATAGTTTCATGATTCAGCAAACATTTATTTGGTGTCTGCCCCCAGTCATTATGCAGAGCCATGGGAATACAAATACAAAAATGAGTTTCCATTTTCATGGTGTGTACTTATATTCACTCTGGAATGAAAATAAGGATTCAGTTTAGTGTTTAAATAAATATAAAGTAACACAGTGATCACTAAAAAGTGCTTGAATCTGAAAAATTTTGTTTGGAAAAAGTACTACTTGTATGGATCACCTTGAAATAGCCGGTGACCCTAGTGGACAAATATGGGATGAGGAATGGAAACAAGATATCAGATGTTATGTATGGAGAACATTAAATCAGCCAGCTTGGCTGGAGCACGGAGCAGTTCCTAAGCCAAGCCTGGAAAGATAGATGGCAGCCAGATTGTGAAGAGCTTTAAAGCAAACACAGAATTTTGTGTTTTATCAGCGAAGCATCAGGGCACTCCTAAAGTTTCATGAGTAGGGGAGTGACAGACATGTGTCGTAGGAAATCAGTTTGATAACCATGTGGAACATAGATTGCAGAGGTGGAATGTTTGTTGGGGAGGACAGAGACCACATAGAAGTTAATTAGAATAGTTCAAATGAAAGGGGATGATGTCAGAAGCTACTATGCAAAATCAGAACTTCATGTGAAAAGGAGCTCATGACAATTAACTACCTTGAACTCTGGAATAGTTCCCTGAGTACAGTGATAACGCTATGTCTCTTGAAAAATAGGACTTATTTATATTTTAGATTCATAGGTTTATAGATAGGTATCCCCTCAGAGTTCCTTTATTTTTGTAGATGAGAAAGCTAAATTTGGGATCTTTTAAGTATGGACAGGGAGAAGAATTACAGAATCTTTAAAACCCTCTCCTAGTTGTATGATTCAGAGAATTTTAAGTTAGATTAGGTGTTAGAGGTCAGCTGGTTTAATGGATAGAGCTCTAGTCCTGGGGTCAGGAAAACTCATCTTCCTGAGTTCAAATGTGATCTCAGACCATTACTAGCTGTGTGACCCTGGGTAAATCACTCCACCCTGTGTGCCTCAGTTTCCTCATGTGTAAAAAGAAACTGGAGAAGGAAATGGCCAACTACTTCAATACCTTTGCTAAGAAAACTCAAAATAGAGTCATGAAGATTTGGACTCGACTTAAAATGCTGCCTATTCCAAGCCCGGTCCAATGCCCTGCCTTCAGAATATGCTTCATAAATTACTGTTGAATTGAATTGAATTGAATGACTGACCTGAGGTTTCTTTAGGAAAGTTAATAAAGTGATCCAATTAGGGGAGGGAGAGACAAAACAGAAAATAAAGTTCATCTGTCTTTTTTTTTTTTCCTTCAAAAGTGAAGGTAGATGATAAACATACATTTTCCAGTGTCATAACAATTCTTTTCTCTTACTAGAGACCCTTAAAATCTGCCACAGGGGATGTCTGTTCCCCCTTGACATGATAAAAGAGTTAACTTAAGGTCTTAGACTGAAGTATTCAGTGTTTTCTTTGCACAATCTTATGGTAAAGGAAGTTGTGTTCAGAAGTTTACACCCTATCTAGATGGTTCATGCATTCAAACTAGTCTAGACGTTCTGGAAATTAGAAAGTGGCTAGCATTCATCCAAAAAAACAAAAAACAGAGCTCTTTTGTGAGGGTAAATTAAACCCTTGTGTCAGTTGCCGGAGGAATAGGAAATATGGAAACAACTGTAAAAATATGAACACTGGCTGAGTTAAGACTTAGAATAATTTGTCAAATAAACTTAGATTTAATTGAAATCTCCATGAGGACTAAAGGCAAAACAGTCCCAAATAATGTTTTCAATTATTCAAAACACCAAGCTTTCTGATTTTTTAAAAGTTTTATTTGTGGAATGTATAATGATTTATTTTATTTTGGGGAAGTGTAGGGAGAGGTACTATCTATGCCATTAGGCATAGGGGAAAAAACATAAGTGGTACAGTTCATTACAAATGCAAGTTAACCCAGAAATTAAATTGCCCACAACTAATTTGAACAATACAACAAAGTCTTTAAGAGGTGCCCCTTTCAAAATTGCTTTTTAATGTTGTTTCTATTAGACTTTTGCTGAAGTGTTTTCTGCAGTATTTTTGGCCCACTAAAGATATCACTTAATTTCAAGTGGGCAAGGCCATCTTTTTTCTGCTTGGGGTGCCAAGGCAGGAGACTCTTGGCCCTCTGTATCAGTCTCTGCTGTGCACATTACTGTCCTATTAGAGAGACTCGTTTCAGGGATTTTTATAAACAATGTGCATGTTTGACATCTGAAACTGAAAATATACCTTTTTAGTGATCATAAGGAACATGTAACCACCAGTGGGAGCCTTTCCTTGCAAAATGAAGACACTAAGAAAAAATGATTCAAATGTATTTAAAATTTTCTATTATATTGAAAGCTAATCCTCAGTCATATTGCTTACTTCTGAAAAAAAAAAAAAAGATTTTTTCATCGTTAAAAAATAAAACCGGATTTGGTGGAAGATATGCTGAATGTATCCAGATTTGTCATTTGGAACTCAGTAATTCCTTAAGTTTTCCATCATAATCTAATGCAGTGAACATAATATGCTTTAATCATCTGTTACATGAATAGACCAAAGAGCATTCATTTATTTGAGAACATCCCATAAGGTCCAATATATGCATGAAATGATATAATTTTATGTAATATACAATATTAATATATTAATACATATAGATAAAAAGTATTAGGTTTCATTGTAGTGTTGTGAAAAGATTAACATGGAAGTTAGGGAAATGGTGTTGTGTTGCTGACTCTGCTATTTGAACTTGTTTAATATCAGTCTCTTTGGGTTCCAATTTTCTCAACGGTGGTTTTCCTTTCCACTCAAAAGTGATAATTTCAAGGTAAACGCTTGAAGCTCAATTGTATCCCTCCACCCCCATTTCTCTAATGATTATTCTGTCTTTGGTGGTCTTTAGTTCCCTTTGCCATGACTTCATGTTAAAGAAAAATGACCAGCTAGAGCTTGTGAAAGTGGTCATTTACATAACAACCAAAGAATAAAGGATCTTTTTCATGCAGATATCCATGGAAAAGCTTGGTAAAAATCTGAGCAACTGAGACCCAAAGTCTTTAAATCCTAAGAACTTCCTTAAAAACTGGTTTGTAGAGCTTTCTGTTAAACTCAACATGACAATTCTTTGGTCAGATCTGTCATGTTAAAAGCTCGACTATAATATGGTTTCTAAGTAAAAAGTGAACCAAAGAAACACCTTTGAAAACATTGTTTTATAAGAAGTTTTCTAATGTTTGCAGTAAAGAGGTTTAAGAAAAGAGTATAGGTTTCCATTTTGTCATTTGAAAATTTTGTATTGCTTTTTAGTTTAGTGGGAAGGAAATCAGCATTAAAAATTACATCTCTCATAGTTTATTTTGGTAAAGTAATTTTTCACCTCTCTTGATCTTACTCATTTTTTCCTCAGGATCACAAGGAGGTTGTCAAATAACACATAATGTTAACTCCAGGCTGGTGTGAATGCCAGTTCTGTTTCCTGTTGTATAAACAGTTGTGTGTGCTGTGAATATCAGACTCACCACAATTCAAAAGAGAAATTAGAGCGCTCCACTTTCTTCACTATTGACTCCTTTTTCACAGGATGCTGCTCTTTTCATCAGTTAAATTGTTAAAAATTCTCCAGTGAGAAGCTGCTTGGATGCAACACTTTATCTATTGATTAAAAACCTAAAAATACAGTGAGTGATGGGCCCTGTGATCTGGAGTTTGTTTCTGCTATGAATACAATTAACTTTGGGCTTATATAATGATATCTTTTTTTCTAACATAGTATTTCATAATCTTCTTTAATGTATTATCCCTTTTGAATTATTTCTGGATAAGCTGCAGTATCCTATTTCTTTATTAATTAGCAAAAGTATTTAACCTATTCCTTTGAGAAAACTTCTGCCTCTGTATTTCTTAGAAGAATATTCATCTAAGTATTTTGCTTTCATGAGTAACTAATATTCATTCTTTCTTCCATTTCCCCCTTCTACTCTATACAGGGTCTGTGTCCAGCATTCTTTGTTTCCCAGTAAGAGAAAAATCATCATTTAAGTAAAATCATTTCTTAGGGATCGCATTCTAATTTCTCTAGGCCCTCAGGTATAATTTTTGTGATCCTAACTAGTTGTATGCTCTTCTTCTTTTTCCCCCTCTTCTTCTTTTCTCTGACTCTGACTGTCTCTGTCTGTCTTTTGTCTGTCTGTCTGTCTGTCTGTCTCTCTCTCTCTCGCCTTTGTCTGTCTCTGTCTCTCTGTCTTTCTCTCTTTGTGTCTCTGAATGTCCAACTTCATACTTGAACACTAAGAATCGAAAGTGAAATTTGCTGATATTTCTAAGATAAATGAAAAGGTTTTTGCTGTGAACTTCTTCAATTTTCACTTTCCTCATTTGTAAGAAAAGGGTTGATTCCTAAGATCTCTTTCAACATTCTTTGTTATATTCTAGCAATGATGAAGACTTCATTTTTTAAATCTTGTTGGGGGGGGGGTAATAACCTGAGCATATACTGAATGTACTTTTAAGTAGTTCAGATTTTGAAAACAACTTTAAAAGATTGTTCAGAAATTAGTGAAAGGTTAAAAAAAGTTAGCTAATGCTTGTTAATAATTGAGAAAAAATTTGGCTAAAGACATTTGGGTCTCTAATAAATATGCATTTCTTCATTTTCTTCTTGGCAAGAACCATCTTTCCAGTTTAATTTTGATGACAGTTAAAGTTGATCCATTCTCATCAACTGTTAATTAATGACCCTGCAGGAGTTTGGTCTGGAAGTTGACCAAAACTGCCATCTTACAGTAAAAACAATCATGTTCTCACTTAGTGATGCTTACAAAATAGAGAGATTCCCGAAGCAATGGGGAAAATGTCATCAACAGTTGTGCTTAATAATTTATAATATAAAAGGAATTTTGAATTTAATAGATTAGTTATAATAAAATGTGGTTATTTATATAAAAGAATTTCATATTGACTTGAAATGACGAATGGGAAAAATGATACCGAATTTCTAACTTTCTCTTGCTCTAACTTGTTATTCTAGCTGAACTATTTGGTATAGTTTTTTGACTGCTTTTTTTAGTGTAGTGTTTTCTTTTATTTCCGTCCTTTTAGTCCTCTTTACAACTTTAATTTCTGAATCTTTTGTTACTGACATTCTTTAAAGCTCCCCCATGTCTTTTGTCTTTTTTTTTTAATGTTAACTTTATACTCTTCATATACTTCATACTCTGATAATCAAGAACTAATTTTTTTTTATTTTTCAAGGTGAATTAAGGTTGTTTTTTTAAACACTCAATCTATAAGCATATTGCTCCTACCATTAAGAACCCCTATAATTTAAAATGTTTCCAGTGATACTTCCATCTATGTTTTTCCCTTGTAACAAATTAATTTTTTATATTAGATAAAACCACATGAAAATAATATTAAATAATGCCCCATAAAATGATAGAAATAGAAGATGCCTTAGAAATTATCTATTCCTACTGCATCATATTCCAGTTAGGCTAAGGATGCCCACCAGGAGGGTAATTATTTGAAGAGGTCAAAATGAAATATAAACAAGGTTCCTAAATTCCAAATTCTGTGCTCTTTCTATTCCATGATGTTATTGTTATACTGTTTTAAATGTAATTTAAATGTGTGGTCATTAGCAAGATGATTTGTCAATATGTATTTTGAACCTATGATTTAAATAATTTAGGGAGATCCCAGTGATGGAACTCTTTCAATCAATGCAGAGCTACAAGTATTTCACAGTTTATAGATGCAGTCACTGGGGACATTAAAAAGTTACATGACGAGTATATTCATATAATCAACAGGTTTCAGAAATGAGTCTTAAATCAATGACTTTCAAGATTGCCTCTCTATCCTTTTTATTCTCATGAATTAATAAACTTTTTGGATTTATAACACATTCACACTCTTAAAAATTATTGAAGACCCCATAGATCTTTTGTTTTTGTGGATTCTATCAATATATAGCATAATAGACGTTTTTATCTTAATACTATTATTATGAAACTAGTTTTGACTTTGGAAACTCCTTGTAAAAGTATTAGGGAGCTTCAGAGGTCCCCGGACCATAATTTGAATACTACTAGGTGGTGCAGTGGAGAGAATGCCAGATCTGGAGTCAAGGAGACTCATCTTTATGAGTTCAAATCTAGTCTCAGATACTTAGTAATTGTTTAATCCTAGACATGTCATGAAACCTTATTTTTCTTGGTTTCTCATCTATAAAATGAGCTGGAGAAAGAAATGGTAAACCTTTCCTGTATCTTTGCCAAGAAAACCCCGAGGAGTCGGGAAAATCAATCACAAAACTGAACAGCAACAAACTGTATATTATGCAATTATGTCTCTGTGGAATAGAAAGGTTTAGTTATTATTGACATTAACAAAGTTACTTAAAAATCACTGGAAGTTATGTCTATATTCCTGATTCAGAAAGATACTTTGAAAATTCTTTTTTTATGAGAGATATTACAGTGTGATAAAATTAAAGACCGGCATATTGTAATTCAGTTCCAAACTTGTTTTGCACATAAGGTATCTGCGTACTTAAAATAGCACCTTCCTTACGCTTGGGGAAGGAGAAGGGCTTAACATCACTGTATACTTAACCCAATAACCAACTATAGGAACAGTTTTTGTTAAGATTCTCTCTGCTCTGGGAGCCTGAAGGCAAATGTCATACAAAAATATGCACTCAGGAATTTGCACAATCCAGGCCACATCCCTTTGGATTATAGAGCATTTTGTTTTCTTTATCTCTAAAATATTAGTGCCTTTTCCTGAATAGCAAATGGTTTATTTAAAAAAAAAAAAAGCAAGCAACCTAAATTTACATTAGAGTTTTTGTATCAATTCTAATTTTCATTGCTTCTGTCTTTTTGAATTTTAGATGTGTCAATCTTTGAAGTTCATGTGCAAACTAAAATAACTTTTATTTGCCCAGGCTACAGGTTGACTTTTACCTCGCCTCCATGACTTTAGTTATTTAAACAAAGGGCTTTTAAAGGAATTTCTAGTCATTGACTCTGAGGATAGTCTGGCTATTAGGTATGTTACTGCTAGAAGATAGTAGTTGGCCAAAAGGTAGTCACTGACTTTGGGTAAGCCTAGATTGTCCTAACAGTAATGTATGTATTTTATTAAATATTAATATCCACTGATTTGAAGCAGTGATTTAGTGCAAAGAGTACTTATTTTGAGCTTCATAAGATTTGTTAGTTATCTAGCATTTATATTTGAATCATTGTCCATAATATAATAATAGATGCTAAAACATTTGAAGTCTTAAGACTAGGTTCCACTGCTCCTGCTTCACAGAAAAAGTTGATTAGCAGCACAATAAAATAGAAAGATTTTTGGTCATTTGTGTTCAAATCCTAAGCAGTTGCTTAATTGCTCTGGGCTTCAGTTATCTTATAGTAAAATGAGTTGGTTGGGTGAAAAGACTCCTGAAGTCATTTTCAGCTCAAAACTGATGATTCTATGAGGGCAGGTTTAAATCTCAGTCCTTATTTACCACTGATATGATCTCAATGAAGGTGCTTCAGCTGTCAATGTCCCTCTCTCTGTAAAATGAGGAAGACAAGATTTCTTTCTTTCTTTTCTTTTTTTAAAAGAATTTTTAGGATCACTTTTTTCAATGTTCTTTTGAGCTCATTTAAGTTTGCAAAGACTCCATGTTGCTACAAAATGAGGAGGGAAGGATTATTATTCAAAAGTGTAAAAGCCCCAAATGGACAGAAAGGAACAACCAAAGAGAAGAATGTTCTGAAGTTCCAGCTTTTGTGGAGGGGTGGAGGAGAAGGATATTGTGTCTCTCCAGCAATTAGTTTTGGGGAATATTTGCAAGGACAGCTAAGCATTTTGGGAGTGGGGTCAAGTGAATTATTTTAAAATGCTCCCCTTGACTCATATCACAAGATTAGAAAGCCTACAGGTTGCTTTATACCTTGTAGAATCAGAAACATTCACTATGGCCTTCTCTCATTGTTTTAAGTGAAAGTTTAAAAAACAACTTTGGAATTATTCTTTCAGATAAATATCAACTGCCCTTTGCCCTTTTAATTTGTTTTTGTTTCGTCCTAAACCTACCTCCTTCCTTATTCCTGGTCTATTCTATAATAAGAGAAGATTCTATAATCAGTCCTCAGGCAACAGTCTAATCTCTTGAAACCATATGGGTAAATGAAAAATAATTACAATTTTATAGGAATCGAACCTTATGTCTATCATTTTTTCCCCTCTGTATGTGTATGTGTGTAAGATGGTGCAATTTAATTCTGCAGGTTTTTTTTTTTTTTTTTTTTTTTACTCTTTCTTTCTTTGTCTCCTTTCTATTGAAATTCAAAAAAAGGTGCTGGTAAAAAGCAACAAGAATCCTAAAGCTGAGGGCCTACCTGATTGTTTCCTTATAAAATGGAAAGTTTCCACAGTATGGAGATGTTGAGTCAGATTTACACTATTTGCCCCCCACTTCAAGGGGAAATCACTAGAGGATATAAAAAGAAAATATCTCATTTTGCTGGTTGGGCCCTCATTTCCCCACGACCTTTACACTGAGGCACATGCTGTCTATATGATCTTTATTCCATGGCATGTCTTGTTATTCCATTTTAAAATGACATAGAGGAATAAACCCTGGACTTGAAGTCAGACCACTGGGGCAAATACTGCTAATGATATTTATTACTTAGCTCGGCAAGCCGCTTTACTTTCTAGGCCTTGGTTTTCTTGGTATAAAATGAGGGGATTGATTTAGATGACCTTTAAGGACCTTTCCAACTGTAAGCCCTATGGCTTGATATGAGTAGGAGATTCCACAAGGACTACAGTAGCTAGCAGCATTGTATCAATGCTATGAGATTCTATATGGACACACATTAGTATACATTACCCAGGGAGCTTTCCAAATACCAGTTATTTCTTCTGGTATTTTTGTAAAGTTTGGAAAGAGTTTTCCCTTCAAACTCTTTTTTAAAACTAATGAAACAGAAAATTGTAGATGTTTAAATCATTTATTCTTAGACTGATTTAATAGAAAACAGAATTCAATTGGCTGGAGAACAATTTAGGTGGGTGAGGCACTCCTGCTCACTCACAGAGCAAGTTGAAATTTTACTACTCCTGGTTCTTGGTGAACCCAGTTTTTCTGTACAGATTCTTCCCATTCTTAACAGATGATTTGATTTTTTAAAAATCTGTTTGATATTCATTTTCATATTATACAATATGAATGTGTATAGAAACTGAAGTTTGTCTGCCTTCAGATTTTAACTATCTTTTCTGCCCCCTTTTTTCCCTCCCCTTCCCCCATTTTCCAGTTGTTTTTATTTCAGTTGCTGCGAGGACTATCTTACATCCACCAGCGGTATATTTTGCACAGAGACCTGAAGCCACAGAATCTTCTCATCAGTGACACGGGGGAGTTAAAGCTGGCAGATTTCGGTAGGAAAGCAGTTAATTATGAGTCTATTTTGTCATGTTGTGAGAATGCCAGGCAGATGGTGGTGTGGATTTTGCTTAGACACAGCTACTGCATTGTAGAGCCTGGTAAAATTTCCTCTGGAATGAAGGATTCATTATGGTCCAAATAATGCTTGATAGATTAAAAAATGAGAAAGGGAAGCATCTTTCACAGTCAGAGAGACGGGTGGGGGATGAGGGGATGATGATCCGGTGAGGGGCAGAGAGGGAAGAAGGAAAGAAGGGAGGGAGAAAAAGACAGATAGAGAGAAACACAGAGAGAGAGAAGGACAGAGAGACAGAGACAGGGAAGGAGATGGAGAGATGAACCTCATTAGTTATTAAGATTGGCAAAAAGGGTCTTGTAAGAAATGGGACCATTCATCCCCTTGGCATGTTGAGAAAATGGCATTTAGAGGGAACTCACAGCTCAAAATCACTTGTGTGTATCATCACCCCAGGGACATAACCATTGGCCCCAAGGAACCACAAGCTGCGCTAACCTTTTTTGAAGTGACACTTGACTCAAGAATTTCTGAAGAATTAGGAGAGCAAGTATTGATTATTATGGAAGGGAAGAAGCTTATTTTAGGGTATTCATTTTATAAACTGAGGATAGCTAGGAGGTGCCATAGGGCACAGACTCCAAGTCCTGGACTCGGAGTAAGAAGGACTCATCCTCCTGAGTTCAAATCTGGCTTCAGATACTTATTCTCTGTATGACCCTGGGAATGTCACTTAATCCCGTTTGTCTGTTTCCTCATCTGTAAAAGAGCTGGGGAAGAAAAAAGCAAACCACTCGTGTATCTTTGTCAAGAAAATCCCAAAATAAGGAATCAGACATGAATGAACAATGGCAGATTTTTAAACTGACCCTTCCATGGAAGTTTTCAAATTAATTTATCCCGCTCTAAAGACCATGTTCCTTCAACCTTTGTCCCTGTGACTTGGAGACATAGAGGGCTTGGTTCTCTCCTTGTTCCCTCCTCAATTTCTCTCTTCTTCCTTTCTGTATTCAGAAATCTCCGAATTGCCCTTATACTCTGTCAGCCTAGTGAGAATGAAGTGTTGAGCAAGGTCTTAACACCTGGGATTGTTTTAGAAGCATGATGTGTTGACAATGCATTGCCTCAATTATTTTTGAATACATATATATATATATATATTCTGATTAGAAATTTGCTTGGTGAACAGTAGAATGAAATATTGCCCTTGGGAAAAAAGATGCCTGAGAATGTGATATGGGCAATTGCTATAATATAATTATTTCACCAAAAGACAGAGGGGGGCTGAGAGGAAGTAAGAGAAAGGAAAGGAAAAATCCCTTTTCTTAAAGTAACATTCCATTGAACTCTAATGCAGTGAGACTTTCCAAACAATTTTCTTGCTCCTTTGGTCTTGGCTCTCTTTTTTAAGACAATGATGATTAGAAACTTTGTCATTATATCTTAGCTCAGTCTTGGTTGTATTTTGTGGGGGAAGAGGGAGGAAAAAAATCCAAGCATTTAATCTCATTGATTTTTATAGTTAATTTTCAGCTTTAAAATTAGATTAAATACTGATTGTTTATCAAGGTAAGAAAGCCTAAAAGAAGGGTCGTTATGGATGGTTTCTTGTCAAGGCCAAATATCAATAAATCTTTCCTTTGCACTAAGGGAACTTGTAGTAATGTCCTTACTTCATAAATGTACAATAAATCTGTGAAGCTTAATGGGGAATTTTTGGTGACATGCCCTATAAAACATAAGTTTGAATAGGGTGTCAAAATGAGCAGGTACATAGTTAACCATGTCGAATATAACTTTAGTTAGATTTTTGCAGAAAGATTTCTTGCTCATAAATTTTAATTGTATGCAAATATGTTCCCATTTTTAATAGGGATAACTTGTATGTGTTCATTGAAGTTACTTTCTTTTCTGTTTCTAAGCTATGTAATAATTGCTAAAATCAGGGTTTTAAGTCTTAGAAAGTCTCGCAGACCAGCCAGACTTGTTAATAAGTATCAATTTTGTATTTGTACCAGGGAGGAATTTGAGAATGGTTTAAAACACTACACAATTTCCCAAATGGATTTGATGCTGTTCCTTCTCCTGTGCCCAGTTATCTTGCCCAGTGATATCTTATGTTAAGGAATCTTAGAATAAGTGTCCAAAAAGGCCATCATAATGACACATATGATTAGGCTGCAATATGTACTTCTGGTGATTATTACCTACACGCAACAAATGGCAGAAGAGATATCATGGAGGAAATGTATGATTGGAAAAGGAGGCCATGCAGTGAGAGAAGAATAAGAAATAGGAGTCACTTTACAATCCTGCCAGGGAGCTTCCATTTACCCTAGAGCTTGCTCTAGGGTAACAGTCTCTGGAAGGCTAAGACAGCAATTTCACAGAATGAAAAAGCCTGGATGGTTTCCTTCTGATCAAAATAGAAGGAAATCCTCCATGAATAAGACTAGGGACCTCTCCAAAAACTCTGATAATATGGTAAGGTTTAATAGCAAATTAAATATTATAGAGGGCTCAGCTTTGTTTAAAAAAAAAAAAAAAAAGATTCTTTTGAGGGTGTCTTTAGTTACTGAAAATCATTAATTGGTTCTTCTTGATTTTCTATTTTTGAAACCCATCCCTGGCACAAGGTCTCATACTCTTGTTTATTAAGTGTAACAAGAATGGCTTATCCACTAATTGGCAATTTACTTGATTAATTTTGCATTATTTTTGTCTTTTAATTAAAATTACCGTTTAACTGTGTCTGTGTGAGCATGTATGCATGTGTGCCCATGAGAGAATGAGAAATGATGGCAACCAGATGAGTGTCAGAAAAACCCACTCCAAGCACAATCATTTGGCTTCCTTACATTAGAGCAGATAAAATAAATAAACATCCAGAGCCAATATACAGGATGTGTATACTTGTAGCTTTCCTGTAATCCTTTTTTGTTTGTGTTTGAATGATAAAGCCCCAAATTTGGGTGAGAAGCACCTGTTTGTTTGCACGTATATGTGTGTGTGTGTGTGTGTGTGTGAGAGAGAGAGAGAGAGAGACAGAGAGAGAGAGAGAGAGAATGCGTGTATATGAGTGTATGTACTTGCATTTAAATTCCCAGTTCAGAATATATTCTGTGCCTGAAGTATAATAGGTACTTAATAAATATCAGTGGAATTGAATTTAAAAAAAAATTTTTTTTTATCATTTTCTCCTAAGGAAATCTGGAGTAATTAGACAGCCCTTGTACCTTTTAAATATCTGAGATAAGAAAAATTTAGAATCTGTGATAGAATCTGAGAAGTCTTCTTCTGGTGGTTGGAGGCAAATTTTGTTTGAATATAGTGTGCATGCCCCTTTAACAACTGCAATTGGTTACTTGAAAAAACCTAAAATGAAGACAACTTTATCCTTTAAGAAATTTCATATCCTGAATATGTGGCAGACTGGGGTGAAAAACAGTATTTCATTCAAAACTATTTTTGTATTCGGCAAACATTTCCTGAGTGTAAGGTGCTAAAGTTTTGTTTGTTTGTTGGTTTATATTTTAAAAGGATGATGCAGCCCTTGCTGCTTTTTAATAGCACTTTCCTCCCAGGGTTGTTATAAGGATCAAATATTTTGTGAAGCACTTTGCAGACCTTAAAGCATTATAGGATGTTTACCTCCCCTATCACCTTGTTATTCTGTAGTGTGATATAAAAAGAGCACTTTCTGGAGAATTAGGGGCTGTGGATTCAAATTCAGTTTCTTTGAGACATTGAGCATATCATATAAGCCTCCCTAAGCCTTTATATTCTCCTCTAATGAAAATGTTGGGTTAAAATACTGCTTAGATTCCTTCCCACCCCAGTTCTTCATTCTTATTTGAATAGAACAAAAATTCATGTAGATTTAGATATGATATAGATACAGACATATACATGAACATACATATTTACATGTAGAAATTACTAGCCTGCCAGAAAGGGCATTATAAGCATAAAATATTATGAGAAATTTGGTGTAAGCAGAAAACTTTCACAGAGATAGAATCAGTGAGGATTTGACCAGGTCCAGTGGGATCAGTTTGGGTCCTTCAAGGACCCTATTATGCCTACATACACACACACACACACACACAACACACACACACACACACACACACACATACACACACACGTGTGTGTATGTGTGTATATGCATGTGTATATAAATATATGTGCGTGATTATAATCATATATATATATATATATATATATATATAGAGAGAGAGAGAGAGAGAGAGAGAGAGAGAGAGAGAGAGAGAGAGAGAGAGAGAGAGAGAGAGAGAGAGAGAGAGAGCGCAATGGATATAGAGTCCATTCTTTGCATGGGGCATGGAGTAAGAAGAAGTATAGGGAAGGCAAGAATTGCCCAGTTGGGCAGTTGTTCTGGAAGAGAAGAAATAGGAAATAAAGCTGAAAAAGTCAGTTTCAGTATAGAGGTAGATTTTGTGCATTGTTGTGGGATCTCTAGAAGGTGATGGGTCGTTAATTGGTTCAGCATTGGTCCCGGAGTCAGAAAAACGCATCTTTGTAAGTTTAAATCTGTCCTCAGACACTTATTAGCTATGTGACCCTGGGAAAATCACCTTACCCTTCTGAACTGGAGAAGAAAATGGCAAGCCAGTCACCCATCTTTACCTAAGAAACCCCAATGGGGTCATGGGAAACAACCCAGCAACAGTGATGTTATAGAAGTCTTAAAATGCCCATAGCAGGAGTTTGTGCTTTGTTTGTTACTCATGGGGAACCACTGATATTATTTGAATCAAGGAGTGAAGTAATTAAAGAACTGTTAAAGAGGAATTAGAGAGGCATAATAGGAAGGAAGAATATTTAAACTTATATAAGGTTCTTTTCTGGGAGCCAGAGGGTCAAAACCTGTTAATAGTCTTTTGGAAGAAATTCTTAATTAATTCATTAAACATATTGATTAAACACTTACTTGTTTAAGGGATTCTTATTTCTTGTTAAAATATTTGTGTACAATTTTTAATTATTCCTTTGAACATTTAAATAATGGAACCCCTCATATCCCCATTCCCTAGGTGATTGGGAAGTGTCTGATTTGGATGAGGATGCAACACTCTATACCATAGAGGTTCTCTACGTTCGCTGTCCCTCAGACTGTTGGAGGGCTGGACTATAGTAAAAACAAAAACTTTGTTTCATGGATCTTTAAATAAAGAAACTTCATAGCCCTGGGTGAGGGGATAATCGTCCTCCACTGCTGCATCTGGCCTTTGGACCGTAGTTTGAGGACCCCCGTCTATGGGATCAAATTCTAGTTTATAGAGAAATTGAAGACCACAGCTATTCTAAATAAATAAAAAAGTATAAACTTTAGTAATAACAAAAATAAACTTTAATAATAGTAAAGTATATACTCAGTTTTATTTATCATAGAGATTATAATTCACTAAGAAGAATGCTAAATCTGAATTTCAGGACTCTGGAGTTCAAATCTTCATCCTAGAACTTGACTCAATTCACTTAAATTGATCTCAGTTTTCTCAAGTGTAAAATGAAAAATTTGGACCAAATGATTCTACTGTTTTCCTGGTTATAAAACTATGAAACTAATTTTCTCAATAGCTGACTATAGACTATGATTAAGGTATTAAGGTGTATTGGATCTAAATCTGCAAAGACAGAGTCAGACTCTGTTGTGACATGATAACTGAAATACTGGGGAATGAATAAATCTTGTGTCCCTAAATCTCAAGTTCTTCTTTTGCAGTAATATATATTATTTTCTTATTACAAATTATAGATTATAAAATAAAACTTAATATAGATTATATTTATCACATAAAATATATGACTATATATAATAGCATATAGATGATATATAGAAACATGCATGTATGTGCCAGGTGTGTTACTAATGTATCCAAAATGGCTTTTATTCTTGTTCATCATGTGGGGGATATTAAATTGTAAATTATTGATATTTTTGTGTAGCTGAGAAATCAATTTTTTTTAGTTAACTTTTGATTAAGGTAGATTTGAGTTATCAATAGTTTACTGTTTCATCTATATAAATTCTTCAGGGTATCTGAAATATTGTGTGAAAGAATGGGGAAGTTAAAAGCAGATGAGAAGGTTGCATCCAGATGCTTGTTGGAAATTAGGGTTAAAGAAGTCTTAAACATCCTGTTCTCTGATGAAATTGAGACTCTGTAGTGTGGGTCACTTCAAGACAAGGCAGTTAGTTGATGATAAACCACGATTCATACTCAGGTCTCCCAGTGCAACATTCTATGTGGCCCTGAGTATGATTTTGATGGTCATTACATGGATCACAGTCCTTCTGAAAACCTACTGGGATCATTTGCATTCTTTTTTAGCAACATTTTTTGAGGTGGCTGTTAAAATCATCCATATAAAAAATCATTCACCATTATATGATAGGAAATCAGAGAAATGAGTACAAAAATCTTTACTTCTATCCTCCAGCTGAATATAAATGGCAGTTCCTGTTTCCTTCTTGTTTCTGTATCTTCCAGGGTGTAACATTCCCTTTCTTCCCTATTCGACCTTCTCTAGACTGACTGCTGCTAAAATAATCTTTCCATATCTCAACATGACCATGTTGCTCCCCTATTGCAGGCTCTCACATGGGCCTCTAAGGCCATTGAAAGCATTATAATAGCTAGTTGCTGCTCATCTCTATAGACTTCTTCCACTTTCACCTCTATATATTTTCTGTTGCATCCAAAATGACTGACTTGCTTGCTTTTTTGTTTGTTTTGAGCATCCTAATCTCCCAACTCCAGGCCATCCTTCAGACTTGTAACCCATCCCTTCTTAAAATTTCTCGATGTTGAGTTCGGAGGTGACTGCCTGTGGAAAGTCTTTGCTGATTTCTACTTGTTAATTCTTCCTCCCTTCTCCAAACTGCTTTGTATTTTCTTATTCCTGTAAATATATAAAAAGGGACTGTTTTTTGTTTGGTCTTCAGATCCCTACCTCTTAGCTCATAGTAGAAACTTAATCAGTGTTTATTGACTTGAATGATGAGTTTGAAAGAGCATCAGTATAGAATCCTAAATCTGTGTAGGTGGTGAATCCAACATAATTTCTTAGAGAGTTTTGCATTATGATATAAATTATGATTTAAATTTCTTAAGAATTTTGCCATTCTGATAAACTGTGATTTAAATCTGGATATTGTTATTCACTCTATGGCTAATAAACTAAGGATTGAATCTAGAAATAAAGGTACTGAACTTGACTCCTCCTCTGTTCTTATCATTTAGCTCCAGATACTAGAAAATTTATTCTTTGGATAAATGTCATACATTTAAGACTTTTTACTGAGAGTATCTTAAAGAGTGAGTACAGGAAATGCTTTGAAGAAAAATGCAAACAAAAAGTCACTAGAGAATGTCATGTAGCATTTATAATGCAGTCTGCTGGATCATGACACACACCATATCATTGTTTATGCTGTTTTAGCAAATAATTCTATGGAAATGCAGTTTCTTATTAGTACCTTTTATCTCTTTGCACAGTTTCTGTTTTTCCTTCCACTCATCTGTAGGGTGTGACCCTCCTAAAAAGACAGCAGGGCTAAATTTACCACATCACAATTAAGTCAGGACCAGTCACTGGTCAGAAACAGCATGCTAGGGTCATGACATATTTCACTAACTATCCCAGGGGTGAAGAACCTCACATAAATCACCTTGTTTTTGAACATGTAAAACTACTGGCCCCTTTTCTCACATTGCCATAAAACACCCTCTTCCTACTATTGATATATTTCCTCCCTTAGGTTACTTCTTGACCAGGTTAGGGAAGGGAAACTCTTTTATGACACATTTTAGATTAACTGCAAAATACCCTAGAAATTCAAATCTGCCGAGGCGCTTTGGGTTTGTGTGTGTTATTTTTAAAATCCACATTGGGGTTAGAAGAAAGCAATGAGAAATCAGCTACTGTCAAGAGTAGGCTAGACTTTGTCAGGATAATAAATATAAAATCTCTGCATAAAGGCCTTTCAATCCCGAGAGAGAGGACCTTTTAGTGTTTTGTATTGTAAGCATACAAAATTCAATATTGCAGCCATAATTTTAATTCAAGGTTAGATTTACTCCAGCCTGTTTTCTTTGGCTTGGTAGATGGAATTTTGGGTATATCTTTGTTCTTGAATCAATATGCTAAAAGAAAAAAGAAAGTTTCATTGCTTAGTTGTGCACCATACTGTTAGTAAGACCGAACCCTAGAGCATTTGAAAACCAGAGGGGATGGTATTGAATAAGGAGAGCTCCTGGTCATTGATATGCACACGTGGGAATATTGTGCTTTAAAGAACATAAACCAAGGGAGTCTTTATTTCTTACTGCTGTATCTTGCCATAATTCTCCACAATAGATAATTTCTGGAAAGGCACAGGAAGGAAGACAAGAGCTATGAGAAGTCATTTAAGAATTGATAATGAAGTGTAAGCAGAGGCTTTCATGTGAATCGGAAAGGTGAAGGCATATATTTAGAATAATTGGTGCTATAGTAGGAGCTGGAGAAAGGGCGGCTTGCTTTCTCCCTCTCTGAACCTAATTGAAATTCCAGCGAAGAAATTTAAATATTCTACAATCTGTCATAAAAATGATAACATGATAGCAATAATTAATTTTAATTTGATCCATGTACTCAATTTAAATTTTTCTCAGCAATTTTTTTTTTTTTTTTTTTTTTTTTTTTTTTGGTAATACAAAGTGAAGTAATAGTTAACGTTCCTCTAAACTAGAGATGAATGTCAGTATTTGTGAGGATTTAAAGTTAAGGATACTTGAATCCACAAAAGATCAGTGATTGTGCCAGTGCAGGGATTTTCCTTTGTGGGCATTTCCTCTGTCAACTCCCTACAACCTATTTATGGTTTAGCAGAGCTTGTAAGTATCAAGGAATTTGAATATCACCTACCCATTTTTCTATGTGATCATTAATTATTGGATTCTTATTGGATAGTGTGCCATGTATGTATGCATTACCTATTGGGTTATTGGGAAGATAGGATGAGATAATACATGTAAAATCACTTTGAAAATCCCCAAAGTCCATATAAGTGCTCATGATGATGATGAAGATTGTTGTTTTCCTGTAAGTGGTATGTTCCTTGGGGTCTTGTCTTTTCTCACCCCATCAACCCCATTTTCTACCCATTGGGATGCTCAGAGTACTTAGGTTCAGGTTCTATTTCTACAACCAGGGCATCTGGGACACTTCCATTCTCTTCCTAAGTCCTCAATTTTCAGTGAATCACATTTAGACCTGACAGGGACCTTAGAAACCATTTAGTCCAACCCTCTCCATTTACAGGTGAGGAATGGAGGTCCATTTTTTAGCATCCTGTGGGCAATAAATGGAAGCATTAAGTTTGAAGTCGGGGCCTCTGGCTCCAGCACGTGCCATAGTGCACAGGGTCTGGGGTCGGGAAGGTTCACCAGCTGAGCGCAAATCCCACTGACTACCTGGGAGGCTCTGGGCAAGTCACTTCCCCTTATTTGCTCAGTTTCCTCATCCAAAAAATGAGCTGGAGAAGGAAATGACTGGCCTCTTCAGTATTTTTGCCAAGAAAACCCTAAATAGGCCATAAAAAGTTGGACACTGAGCAACAACTACTTCTGACTCCAAATCCATCAATCTTTCTACTTCAATACTTGGCTTTCCCATGTGCCCATCTCCTCATCTGGAATGTGAGGGTTAGTCTGGACAATCTGTAAGGACTCACTTAGCTTTAAAATTATCTGATCCTCTGTGCTTCAAGTGAGTTTAGTTTGTCATCTCCAGAAAGCCCAAATCTAGGGAACAAATTATTTTTCTCATCCAAAAATGTGATTCGTTTTCTAGGAGTATTCTGGTAGCACATATTTAATTGTATTTTGAATTAAAACACAAAAACCTCCAACTCACCAAATTCCTGTATCTTTTACTTTTTTTCCCTTCAGTTTTCATATCATCAAAATCATTTTTTCCTCATATTAAAATTTTCCATGTAAAATTTTTTTTAAAAAGATCGGAACAAAAAATACTGACAAAGGTGTAGTTTTATTTTTCTAAGGTAAAACATTCTCACAGTTTTGACCCATAGATATTAATTGCTAGATATTAATTAATAGCCTCAAACTCCCATAGATGTGTCATAGTTTATATTAATCTGTTAACATGAACAGTTCTATGAAACAATGGCCACAAGCCCCCAATGGAAGATGTCTTATATTTTCTGGAAGCAGTCATATTTAGCTTTTGGATCTTCTTAGTCACTGTTGGGAAACTTCTCCTTCAGAAGCGTTGCCTGAATTTAGGAATTCAGGTATTCAAAAAGTATGGAATTGATAATAGTTTACAAATAACCTATTTCAGTAGAGTTTGTAAATCAGTGCTTCCCTTTAGAGTCAACAGACCTTCAGAGACTGGAAGAACTGCATTCTTATTCTGCCTTTGACCCATACTGTCTATGTCAGCCTAGATAAGTGACATAAGTCCCACTGTCCGAGACATCTCTCTTAAAATTGTTTTAAGACTATTTATTGGTAGAGGAATTTTCTCACTCATAGTTGATAAAAATGTTTTTTTAAATAATTATCTGTCATATTTTTCTACAACAACATGTTTTCCTTGAAAGCAGGGTAATTTTTTTTTTTAATTTAAAAATGTTAATTGATACATTTTGTTTTGGCAGGGACTTTTTTTTTTTCTTTGTCTTTGTATCCCCACCACTTATCACAGTGTCTGGCATTTAGAAAGCACTTGACAAAACTATGTTAGATTTTTGAATGATCAGATCAAAAATTTGGGTGGATAATTACAATCGTATATTGTCTGATTGAAACAAAAGTAATTAAAGTTCTCTGCAATGTTCAGTGTTAAAAATAATGAAATGCTTAGATTGGGAGAGTCATAGAAATGACAAAAAGGGACAAGCTCACAAAAAACCACCATGGAATCTTCATACAGACTGGGAAGTCGTGAATATTCTGGTTTATGGAAAATCCACATTGATGAGGTTGAGCATCCTTCAAAGGATAAGTGAATGATGCCATCACATACTTGATTTTTTGCTGAGAAACAAGAAAATGGCAGTTGGAAGCAAGCTGCCTTCTTCAAATTAGAATGGTCCCTGATGGTCAGATGTCATTTGCCAATCAAAGTTCTGTTCCCATATTTAAGCTACTTTTAGGTGAAAGCAGAGTGGAGGGGCTGTATCTATCATTGATGACAAAGAAATGTTTTGGAAGAAGTTTTCAATCTGGAATTGAAAAGAGCAGAAGTGTTTTATAAGACATATATGGGGTTGTTTATTACATAACGGTCACATTAACAGACTCATATTTAGGATTTCAGGGGACTTGAGAGATCTTTGAGAAAAAACTACAAGTAATCAGCCCCTTTCACTCTGAGATAGCTTTTAATGCTAAGGAATTCTGTCTTGTGCCCAACCTCAGTTTGTCTCTTTAAAACTTCTACCAAGCAGAATAAATATACTCCATCTCTAAATGATAACCTTTCAAGTAATTGGAGACATACTGTCATATCCTCCCTAAGTTTTTTCACCATCAGGCCTGAATATCATGGCTCCCTTGATCTTTCCCTCTCTCTCCATCTCCATATGGCATAATGTCATTGTGCTTTGCCAGCCTCTTCCCCCATCCCTATCCAGGAATATTTTCTTGCCTATCAATATCCATTTTGAAATGCAGCTACCAGAACTTCATATATGGCCTCCAGGGCAAACTAGAGCAGACCATCCTTTTCCAAGTCCTCTAGGACGTTTTTCTACCGTGGTTGCCAAATGCCATTGTTAAACTTCACTGTTATAGGCAACTAAAGTAGGTCTTTTCCAAGCAAGGTATTGTCAAGCCACTCACCATATTTCTCCCTATGTTTGCAAAAATAAATGTGTTTTTAGCCCAGGTTCAATTTTTTTTGTTTGTTTTATTTGAGTCTGAATTTAGCTTTGTCAAGTCTTCTTTGAAACCTGATTATTATTTAGTGTGTCAGTTCTTCTTTAGCACATTTGGTTAGCGTGCCACCTATGCCTTGTATCAAGTCATCAATAAAAATCTCACACAGGACAGGGTAAGCCCAGGTCCCTAAAACATAAGGGGTTTTGTGTTTTTCAAATTTAAAAAGAGTCGTTCTATTCTCTAATGTCTTTTTGAGTGAAATGAAAACATAATAGCTGCAAGGTGAGATTTAAAGGTGGTGAAAGTGCTTATTTTATTTAGCAATAGCTGGAAAATGCTGCTATCACTCTGTGACAAGAGTTTTAACCTTCAAATGTTCCTTTTTTTTCAATAAGTTGGGAAAAACCAATACTTAAAAAAATCTCATCTGAGCAATTCTGCAAGTCTATTCCATGCATCCTCCCATCTTAATTGAGACTACTTAAGTGAGAAAGAAGAAACTTAAATAAAAAACGCAAGTTAAACTTAAATAAAAAATACAAGTTAAACTTAAATAAAAAATACAAGTTAGGGCATCTCTTTGAATTCTTTTATGTCTGCTTCTTAGGAAGCTTTTTCTACCTCCTCCTTCATTCTTTCTTGTCAATATGTTTTACCTAAGTGGATATTTTAGATAATTTAATCTTGCTTGTTTAAGCACCCATGCTATATATATTTTAACCATTTTTGATGCAAATCTTTCTATTCTTGCTTTCTTCAAATGAACATACTTAAACTTTTCATGACAACTGTACGGGCTCAATATAAATGTCATTTACTGGGATGTAGAAGGATAAAGACTTATGCTCAGAGATTGTGGACTTAAGGATGGCTCTTTGTCCCTATATTAATCTAAACTGTGGTGTCTTTTTAAGTTTTGGTATCTACTCTTTGTAGTCTTTCTCCCTTAATTTTTCCCCCTTTTAAAAACTTCTATGCCTATCTCTAGGGGCCATTATTCCTGACTTTCAGAATTCTGCTATGGACTAGGAAAGTTGATTAATTAAAGGGTTAATTAAAAATTGCATTGAGTAGGGATTCTCATGATGGAACTAAAAGTTTCCACTATGATCAAAGAGTTTATAACAATGAATGGACAGCATGAGGTCTAGTTAGTGGCCTTTTTCGATTTAGTTTTCTCCAACAATTTTTTTAACTACTAGCCATATTTTGTTTAAACGAGAATTATTTCTCATGCATCCAAGTCAAGAGGGAACATTTCATAGAATAGTTGGTCATCTTATATTGCATCGTTCATGCATATTTGCAAACAAGCACTAAGATACAAATCTGATATAAAACACAAACCAGCTCTTGGTTCAATTACATGTTTAATGGGATGAGTCATAAGTAGGGTAAACCTAAAAATGGATTTAATTAAACAGATTCAATTTTTTTTCTTTTAAAAATTTATCATGTACTTGTGAATTATAAAAATCACTATATAAAATCATAAGAACTACTACTATAATCATTGAAGGCTAAAACCCCATAATAGAAGAATTTGAAAGGATATAAAATACAGGTTTTTTATGCAATCCCTAAATCAGAGCCTGAAGGAAAGATCCTGAAGACATTTGGATCTCAGGAAAAGACTTCTCAGTGCCTTTCCTGTCACCAGAGTATCAGCTAGTAGATAAAGGGAGGATCAGTCCCAAGAATCTGCCTAAATTCCTGCTACTTCTCTTCCTTCCACTTGTTGACAGGATCCCCCAGTTTTTTTTCTTGGGGGGGGCAATTTTTCATCACCTAGACAACATCAGAACAATCCTAACAATTGAGGGAACATCTATTAGCAAATAAAAATACAAATACAAACTAATATAAGCAGTTATCTTAAAACATTCTAGACTTGAATTAAAAGAACTAAGAATTCTTAGTTGATATGCAATTTATCCCAGTATCTAAGCTGATATCATAAGTCACCCCTACCACAGTGCTTTCTATTTTTCCAGAAATATCAGCCAAAACCTCTTTATGACTTTCTTCAGGAGGAATAAATAGCAAATTTTGGCCCTATATAGAGAACTCTACTGAGGGAGTACCATATCCTTCCATGAGTTTTGTTCATTTCAGAACTAAAAAAAATTCAGGGGTTTAAAATCTTCTCCAAATAGGCTGAAGGGCTTTCATTTGTATAAATTCCCACAGTTATGAAAAGATAATTTACTTCCTCAAAGTCATTAAACAGCAAGACTTCTCCCACTAATTCCACATCTTGGTTTCCCAAACACTTTCAAGAATGGATCTGTCTGAACATCTCAGGGAAAAGAAAACCTTCCACCTGGATGACTTCTTCAGGTTGCACATCCCATCAAGGGGATTAAAACCTTGAGCTTTAAGTGAGCTGCATACGGAGGATGGACTAAGGAAGGGCTGGAGAAGATCAGTTGGGATCAGATCCAGAAGTCGTCCATCCTGAAGTAATATCAAACTAGTCCTTGGTCTTCTTAGCCATCAGGGCCAAGGAGTCTATTGATGACTTGATCAATATCCTCTGTCACTTGTGTGGGATCTGAGGTCTCTGGTCTTCCATGATGGAAGCAGTAAGAATTCATTCAGTGCCCATTAATCTGCTGTTAATCACCAAGTATCATCCCCCTTGACAGTCATATAGTTTAGTTGTTCAGTCATTGTCATCCAACTTCTGGTGACTCCATGGACCACAGCATGCCAGGCCCTTCTGTCCCCCATTACCTCTTGAAGTCTGTCCAAGTCCATGCTCATTGTTTCCATAACACCGCTCACCTGTCTTTCTTTGTTGTCCCCTTTTCCTATATTTTCCAAGATCAGAGTCTTTCCCAGTGAGTCTCATCTACTCATTATGTGGCCAAAGTATTTAAACTTCAGCTTCAGTGTTTGGTTTTCCAGTGAGTAGCCTGAATTAATTTCCGTAAATTCTAATTTCTATAAGTGTTGATTAATTTGATTTCCTTCCTGTTCAGGAGTCTCTCAGTAGTCTTCTCCAGCACCCCAATTCAAAAATGTCAATTCTGTGGCCCTTGGCTTCCTTATAGTACAACTCTCACAGCTATCCATTGATATTAGAAAATAAAATCACACAAAAAACCCAAACTATCACATAGTTTTGACTCTGCAGGCCTTTGTTGGCAAGGAGATGTCTCTGCTTTTTAGTATGCTGACCAGATTGGCCACAGCTTTCCTTCCAAGGAGCAAGCATCTTTTAATTTCATGGCTGCTGTCACCATCTGCAGTGATCTTTGAGTCCAAGAATATAAAACCTGATACTGCTTCCATTTCGTCTCTATTTGCCAGGAAGTTATGGAACCAGTTGCCAAGACCTTCCATTTTTGTTGTTAAGCTTTAAGCCAGCTTTTACACTCTCCTTTTTTACCTTCAGAAGAAGCTTCTTAATCTTCACTTTTTACTATCAGTATCATCTGCAGTATCTGAGGTTCCTTTTGACAACCTTAATTCCAGCTTTTGATTCATCCAGCCTGGAATTTCCCTTGATATACTCTGCATATGAATTAAACAAATAAAGTGCAATATACAGTTTTGTCATATTCCTTTTTTAATCTTAAACCAAACTGGTCCATGTTCAGTTTTAACTGTTGTTTCTTGTCCTGTATATAGGTATCTTAGGACACTTAGGACTAGTACTCCCATTCCTTTGAGGATTTACCATAGTTTGTCAAAGTGTAGTCAATGAAGCAGAAATAAATGTTTTTTTGCTCTCTCTATGTTGGCAATTTATTCTTTAGTTCTTTGCTTCTTCAAAAACCAACCTGCTCTTCTGGTAATTCTTGGTTCACATATTGCTAAAGCCCCACTTGCAGAATCTTAAATATAACCTTGTTTGTATGTGAAATGAGCACAACAGTTTGGCCATTTGAGCATTCTTTGGAATTGCCCTTCTATTGGGATATAAACTGATCTTTTCCAATCCAATGGCCAAGGTCGAGTTTTCCAAACTTGCTAATACATTGAATAAAGTGCTATAACAGCATTATCTTTTAGGATTTTAAGAAACTCAGCTAGAATTCTGTTGTTGGCAATGTTTTTGAAGGCCCAGTTGACTTAATTCTTTTGGATTTCTATCAGTACTCTTATCAGTAACTTTACTGTCATGTTTATCAATGATGTTAAAATCTTTCTTGTATAATTCATTTGTGTGTCTTTGCCTCTTCTACTTAATTTCTCCTGTTTCTATTACATCCCTACCATTGTTTTGTCTTTAATCATGTCCATTTTTTGCATGAAATATTCCCTTAATACCTCTTAATTTTCTTGAAGAGATTGCGTATTTCCATTCTTTTGTTTGCTTCTTTTTTTTGCATTGCTCATTTAAGAAAACCTTCTTATCTGACTTCCGCATTCAGTTAGGAACATATTTCCCTTTCTCCTCTACTTTTCACTTTTCTTATTTGCCAAGAAAACCCCATAGAAAGTATTGAGAAGTTAAAAGGGAAGACATCCAAAGATTCACCCTTCAGGTTAGAAGATTTCCAATGTACTCATGGGGAAGATAAGAATTTGAGTATAAGTAGTTCAGTGCTAATGAAGTGGTGAAAGTAAAGTCTGATGTTGTAAAGATATCAGAGCATAGAAACTTGAAGTGAGATCTATAAACCAAGGGCAGCCGGACGTGGTCAAGAAGAAGATTGAAAGATTAATCATGAACATCTTAAGTGTCAGTGAATGAGTGAATTTAATTCAGGTGATCACTACATGTCCTCCCAGAGGCAAGAATCCTGTGTAAGAAAAGGGAGAGAAAAGCAGTACTGGCCTAGAATATAAAAAAAATGACAGAATGATATCTGTTTGAATCCAAGCACACCTTTGATCATCACAGTAATGCAAAACCATGCTCCAGTGACTGTTGCTGAAGAGGCCAGAGTTGATCAGTTCTGTGAAGACTTACATTATCTTCTGGACCCCCAAAAGTCAAATTCAGCACTGGGAACTGGAATGTTAAAGTAGGAAATCAAAGGATAACTGGAATAACAGAAAAGTTTGGCCTTGGACCACAGAATGAAGTGGAACAGAGAATAATAGTTTTTCAAAGACAATGCAGTAGACATAGCAAACACTATTTCCCCCTTTTTTCTTTTAAAAATTTTTCTTTATTTTAAAATTATAGACTAAAACATTTCCATAGCATATATTTTAAAAAGATGATTGTATGTGACATTGCAAATATGTTATGTATAACTTGCTTTTCTTTTTAAATGTATAGTAGTTATATAAATTTTTTGCCACCTTTGCCTCTCCTCCTTCTCCAGAAATGGCTGCCATTAGAAACAAATATGTGAGTATGTGTATGTAACATAATTTTAGACATACTTCTATTTATCACTTCTTTCTCTTGATGCAGGTAGCATCTTCTTTCATATGTATGTCCTTTGTAATTAATTTGGGTATTTATAATAGTAAAAATGTCACATTCTCTCGAGGTTGCTCTTAAAAAAATATTGATGTTACAGTATACAACATTCTCTTGGTTCTGCTTATTTCTCTCTCCATTATTTTGTGCAAATCTAGCCATATTTTTCTAAGATCATCAAACCCATCATTTCTTAAGCATAGTAATATTCCTTCACAATAATATACCACAACTTGTTCAGCCATTCCCTAATTGATGGTTAGCCCTACAAATTTCCAGTTCTTTGCCATCCTAGAGAGAGTTACTATAAACATTTTAGAACATATGGATTCTTTTCCTTTTTCTTTACTCATCTTTGGAAGCAGACCTGTTGGTGGTATTCCTAGGTCAGAGCCAAGGGGTATATTCCGGATTTCTCTTGAAATTTTTGGATCAGTTCACCATTCCACCAATGGAATTAGCAATGAATGAATATTCTAAATTTTCAGCATCTCTTCCAATTTTTATTGCTTTTCCCTTCGATCATTTTAGCCAATCTGATAGGTCTAAAGTGATAACTAAAAGGTTATTTTAATTTGGATTTCTCTAATCAATGATGATTTAGAGCATTTTTTGATATGATTAAAAATGCTTTTGATTTTTTTTCATTGGGAATCTTCCTATTCATATTTTCTGATAATTTATTAGTTTGGAATGAAGATTTTATAAAATTCTTTATTTATTTGACATATCAGATCTGAGAAACTGTCTATAAATTTTTTTCTCCATTTCCTGCTTTCTTTTTCATCACTGGCTATATTTTATATGTACAAAATCTTTTTAAATTAATGTAACTAAAAATATCCATTTTATCCCATATTCTTTTAATCTTTTCTTTATAAATAAATTATTTACAAACTATTTTTAACAAGCCAAAAATAGACTCTACACATGACTATCATCAGAGAGTTGATGCTGAAATCAAATTGATTATATACTTTGTAGTGAAAGATGGAAAAACTATACAATCAGTTAAATCAAGACCTGGAACTGACTGTAGCTCAAATCACAAGTTTCTCATTGTACAATTTGGACTTAAATTGAAGAAAGTAGACAAACCCTTTAAACTATATAGATATGATATAAATAACATCCCTTATAAATATGAAGTGGAGGTGATTTAATAGATTTAATGGATTAGGTCTGGTAGGTAGAGTACATGAAGAATTATGAGTAAAATTTTTCCATATTGTTAAGGATGCCACAACCAAAAGTATTCCAAAGGGGAGAAAACAAGCCAGTCAGATGGTCATCTGATGAGGTTTCACAAATAGCTAAGGAATGGTCACTCAGAGGGAAATTTATATAATGGGACACCCCAACCATATTCATCTCTGTTTCTTCAGAGGAATGTCTTTCCCCTTCCATTCCAATTCCCAGCTACACTTTTTTATTTCCAAGAAATTATAATCCCCATGCCCATCTGACAAGGTAGAAAGTGATTACGTAAGATGTTGAATCCCTGAGCTCAGATTTCATTGTGAGTGGAAAAGAATGAACAGGTAACAAAGATAAACTCTACAGGATTTGGAAGTGGACAGTATGTAGGGCAAGAGTGAGGATGCATAAAAGGGAAATTAAAGTTTACTTTAGCTTTTTGGGTATTATCTTTAGAAATAAACTATTTAGGGATTATCATGGGATTGGAGGTAAATCTAGAATATGGTTGATTTAGAGTTGGAATATGATGAGTTTGCATTTGGACATGTTGCCTTTGTGGACTGTCAGATACACAAGGAATGATGTCTGATAGGAAGTTGGAAATGTCATTCTCTAGCTTTGGGGAGATCTAAGCTGAACATATAGGTTTGGATATCCCCGCATTGATCTGATAATAGAATCCACGAAGAGTTGATGAGATTGCCACGAGAAAGAATATACAGAGAAGAGAGCAGAGCGCCAAGCACACAATTATGCCAGCATTGATGCTAACTGCTTTTTAGTATTTATTGATCAGAGACAAAAAATGGACCACTAACATTTCTTGCTTTTAGCTGTATTGACCAGGAATAATGAATGCTTCTACATGACTAAAATCAGATTCCATGTTCACTGGCATTCTCTTTTTCTCTAATAAATGATCATTCAGATCTCCTCTTAAAGGTCAAAATCCTGAATTGAACTACAAATTGACTAACAAAGATCAACTCAGAGCATATCCTTAAGTAGACCTTAGCAACAGTGGCTGATATTTTTTCCCTAGTGGCTGCTGTAAGATTTCCAGCACAAATGTTTACATTGGGCTCTTTCTGCATCCGTCAGCTGAGGCAGAATTCAGATGTGAAACAGAGCTTTTGGAAACATTATATTGATTCATGAGACTCCTCGAAGGTCTGATGCTCTGACTAGACGTTATGTGATAAACAAATACAGGATTACTTTAACTTTGATGCATACAACCTTATTTTAGTGTTACCCAAATTAGATTGATGTTTGGTTTTCCTAGCCAGTTGTCTGGAGCCTCCAGAGAGAAAGATCTATCTTCGAGAAAGAATAAAATCAAGGATCTGCTCTGGGAATCAGATACAATTTAAAAAAGAAGAATCAATTATAGATTTGGTGGGATTGCATATTTCACCCTTTTCTGAAGTAACAGGATGGTATGTGAATGCTTTGCCAACTTCTTCATTTGGTTGTTTTGTGGCACATTTTATGTTAAGTGATAAAAATTAGCCATCTCACAAATTTTTGCTTTTCTTTATATTTCAAGTACTTAGTGTATTGCCTAGTATATAGTAGGTGCTTAATAAATGCTTGTTGGTGTGACTTTTCTCAGTCTAGGTGTGAGTATCATATGAGTATCATTTAGTACATTTGTGGGTAATTTTTTTTTTTTCTCATTAGGAAAAGTCTTGTAGGCTGTTTGCCTCTAGTCTCTTGAAGAAGGAAAGGGGATTTCATGTGAATTTTCCCTCTATAACCTATAGCTCTCACTAGCCATTACATGTTAGACTGATGCTTATAAACTTTCCCCTGCTACAGGGATTGCCATGTTTCAGAAGGGGATGATCCTTTCCCCCAAATAACGTCTAAACTAATTTAAGAATTGTCATCTCCTTTCTTTTCTTATGTTTTAAAGGGGCTCCCCAAAATGGAAGATTCAGCCCCTTTTCCTTTCTCCACTCCAGCTTCTTTCTCTTCTCTTATTCTCCAGCATGCTGGTGCAGGCTTAGGATATCAATCTTTTTGGTGTCCCATATCTCAGGTCTATTATCAGATCTATGCAGTCCAGTCCAGATGTCTGTAAGTTTTTACAGTCACGGATGCAATATGATCATAATTGAGTTTTGTTGAGTCTTACAAATAAATCTTTATTTAGTATGTTATTTTATATGGCATGATTCTTGTACAATCCCTAGAGTAGATGTCCTGTAATTTACCTTAGAGGTAGCTCATGATGCAAAGGATAGATCATTAGGTCTGGAATCAATTATCTTCAGACACTTACTCACCAGGTGTGTTATGAGGATCAAATGAGAAAATGTTTGTAAAAAGTACTTAGCAAGGTACCTGGCACATAGTAGGTGCTGTTGCTTTTGTTGTTCAGTCAGGTCTGGTTCTTTGTGATCTCATTTGGGTTTTTCTGGGCAAAGATACTTCTCCAGTTCATTTTGCAGATGAGGAAACCAAGCAAACCGAGTTAAGTGACTTGCCCAGGATCACAGAGCTATTTGAATTTAAATCTTCCTGACTCCAGGCCAGATGCCTTATCCACTGTTGGCATCTAGCTGCCCCACAGTAGGTGATACTCATTCCTTCCTATGCGTTATTATTCCTCTCCTTTCCTTTACCATGTTACCAACTAGCATCATGTCTTGAATTCATGTCTTTTTGTGTCTCTTCCTCTTAAAGTCCTTTGGTTCCTTCAAATCACAGCTCAAGTTCCCCTTTCAACTGTCAGTCAACAAGCATTTATTAAATGTTGACTTATGCCCAGGTTTGGGGGTAAGTTCTGGGGATCAAATGATTGTTTAAAAAAAAGTCATTGCCCCCAGAAAGCTCATCTTCTAATGAAGGAGACAATGTGAAAATAATTGATACTTACAAAATATAGTTTAAATGGAAGGTAGTCATGCAGGGAAAGCATCTCTAGCTGGGGCAGGTCTATAAAGGTCTCTGGGACCAGCTGAGATTTGAATCGAAGAGTGAAGGAAGCTGGGGAAATTCAGAGATGGAGCAGAGGGACTGGAGCCTCAGAGCATTTTCGGTATGGTGGAAAGCCAACAAGAAAGCTGTGGAGACTTGGTGTCTTGGAGGAGCTTTAACAAGTTGGATCTTTGAGCCACATGGAAGGAAATAATGTATAAGAAGATTAGAAGGATTGCAGAGGCTTCAATGATAAAGGTTGTAAAATGCAAGACTTGAACTGGGCTTTGTTCATGGGAGAGGGAACATGTACTGGAATAGAGAGATGACAAGATTATTGAATTAAAATGGAAACCTAGCTCCAATTCCCACCCACAAGGAAGGACAGAGAGCACTTCCTTGGTCAATGTCTGCTTGTGTCCCAGCACTTAGTATAGATCTTCAAATTTGTCCCTGGGATTGATAACCCTGAACTTCAGTCTGCTCACTTGAAAAAGCTTAAAGGCAATGGAAGGAAAAAACCATCCCAGTTCAGATAAGTTAAGCAAAGGAAAATAAATCTGAAAGCAAAAAGGAATTATCTCGCTTGATCTGTCAGAGAGAGAGGAAAAAAGTGTCAGAAGTTCATGATTTGGAGTATTAGACAGACACATTAAAATCTTTTAAACAAACACATTGTTCAGACTATAGAGTTTTTTTTTTCCCTCTCTATTTAAATTTTTATTTGTCAAAGTAAACATAGTTGTGATCATTTCAGGAAAATAGGTTTTATTTTTGTTGGGTTGTTTTTGGGAGTAAACATTTGATATGATCACATTAACAATTGCATAAAAACAAGGTAAAAATTAATGTCACCTCTTACATTTGTATTGTACTTTGAAACAATAAAACCACTTTCTATTCCTTAATAACATAAGATTCATTTGATGTTATGACAAATATTTTTACAGTATCCAGTCAATAAACATTTACTGAGTGCCTACTAAATGCTAGAACTTGATGAGACATTTACCAAGTAAGATTGTTTTTGGAAATGACATCATTAGAGTGTTCCATATTGGTTCCAATAAAAGCTAGTGGCATCACAAGCTATATCCCTAAAGAGAACTCTGCTTTAAAGGAACTATATATTCAGGGATTTCTCTATTCCCTTCACTTTCAAAACTGTAATTCCTACAGACTGAAAATATACAGTTGGAAATTGGAAAATTACAGGAGTTAAGTAGATTAACTTTCCCAGGGACTTGGGTGAGACAAGTGGAAAGACATGGGTTAGCAGGATAAGAATGATATTTTTGTGCATGGTACTCCAGTTTTCAGGAGTCTTCTTGTCTTCAAATCACCTTATTCTTATGTCATTAAAGTATAACCCTTTAAAAAGTTTGGTCTCATCAAAGACTTAGTGGGTGAAAAGTGACTATTGCCTGGATTGTAACATACATTGAGATGGGGCTAATTTATCATTATACTTCTCTGGAATAGAGTGCGCAAATTCTTAGTTGAACTCAGAATTAAACAGAATGCGAAATGGCACCTAGATTGCTTTGAGGAAATCTCAAAGCTTCTTTAATGACCCTAAACTTCTGCTGGAACAAAATTAATTAATTGGTACTGGTTATTTACTGGTGTTGTTAAATGACTGGGATATGCAGCAAGATAGCATCTGAACAATTTTAAGTGACCAACCCTTTCTGGTATAAATGGAAAGGGAAGTGGTAAATTTGAGCAGACTGCAGGAGAAGATAGCCAATGAGAAACTGAAGAACAACAGGTATATTAAAGATCATTAGAAAAACCTTGAAGAGGAAGAGAAGGGTGATTGAAATACAATTGTCTATCTGTCTATCTGTCTGTCTGTATATATGTATGTATTTATTCATTTTTATTTTTAAAAGTTTTTTGTACTATTGTATTTTTCTTCTACTGCCATAGACCTCAGTTAGCTACTCTAAAGAAAATCAGGTTGATGAGAAGTGGACACTTTTGTCTTTCCAGTGACAGGAGAAAGTAGGAATGGCTATCTGCACATTGGGTGAATCCTCTTTGGAAAATTGGCAGATGGGTAGGACAGTGGATAGAATTTTAGACTTGAGTCAGAAAGATTGGAGTTCAAATTTTGACTCATACTTACAAACGATGGGATCCTTGCAAGTCACTGAATCACAGTCTGCTCCAGTTTCCTCATCTGTAAAATGTGGATATTAAATGAGATATTTGTAAAGCTCTGAACCCGGAGAAAAGTGATGTAAGATGGACATAATAGGTTAAAATCCTCCTATTCCTCGGAGAGCTTTTAGGTTAATGAGATCCTGGATCCTTTTGAGTGTTGTATTTTATTTTACAGTCCTTCAGGCCTAAGCTAAGCCATCTCTAATTCAATGCTATAAACTTCTTTGCCAAACTCTCACAATGGGAAATACAATTGTCTTTTTAAAAAAATGTACTTTTTTTCTTCTGCCTTCGACCTCAGTCTGCTACTAATATAATTCCCCTTCTTTCCTGAGCCACCCCCATTCCCAAGAAAGAAATGTCTGCCTGGAGAATAAGTCTCATTCCCAGTGTTGTGCTAGGGATTTGAAATTAAAATCACTGGTTTAAATATCACTATTGCTCCCTACTGCTTTATGAGCTGATTATATTTCCGACATATTTCAGTGTGCCCTTAATAAAAGGAACACATTAGGTAATGGAATGTTTTGTAAAATTTTAATTTAGTACATTTGTCTCTTGAGTTTTGTGATTTCCCCAAGTTCACAGCATATGTAGTAACCAAAAAGGTATTCAGAACCTTTCGGGAACTATTGTAAGCTGGCAAAATCAAAACTACTCAACCGCTTTATTAATATTACAGGCAAATTGATAGTCATGGGAATGGGGAGGGGGGCAGAGAATCATTTGTAAATTCCTGGTATGAATTGAAACCTCAAATACAAGAATGAACCTGAAATTTTGCTGCTGAGCTAGTAAATGAAGGTATTTACTTTATGAAATTTTGACGTAGCTTATGCATGGTTAACAGTTTTTCACATGGAATGTGGCAGACTATGTGATCCTCAAACTATGTTGTAAGAGAATATGGCTTTATTTAGTATTTCTTCTAGATTTAGAGTTTTATACACAAACCTTAAATGACTCTTCTCCAATAGTGTTGATATTATAAGATTTTTTTTAGGGGAAAGAAGAATTTCTTTTTGATTCATAGTCAAAAATGTAATTGGGAAATATTTAACCAAATAAATAAAAATACCAGAACCAGATTAAAATGTAATTGGGAAATATTTAACCAAATAAATAAAAATACCAGAATCAGATTCATAGTCAGCAGGTGTTTCTGAAAACCCTCTGAAAACAATGAAGCATTCCAGAGTTTTGAAAAATTCAGGGCAAAATAAAGGCTGGAAGCTATTAGATCACCCCAGAAGGACTCTTTGCTCTTTCTTGATTGTTGACTTCATTGTTTTTTTTTTTTTTTTTTTTTTTTTTTTGAGGTGTGTGTGTGTGTGTGTGTGTGTGTGTATGTATGTATAAAAATACATAGGTAGATACAGATATAATGTGTGTGTGTGTGTGTGTGTGTGTGTGTGTGTGTGTGTGTGTGTGTATGTATTTCTCATTTTCTTCTACTCAAAGAACCCAGGACCCAGCTTTGTTTTCTTTTTGAAGAAATGGCTCAGCCATTGTGAAAGAAGAAGAGAGGACCTTATGATTAGGTCTGATTAGATTTCTGCACCTGACTTTGAGGCAGAGGTTCATCACCTGAATCAGGAAGACCTATTTGGGTTAAAATTCTATCTCCAGTAATTACCACCATTCCTTAATTTCCCTTATTTTCATGCGGAGACAACTTTTAAAACCAAGGATTCTTAAATCGGGTCAGCTTGGGGGGTGGGGGAAAGATCAATGTTTATCAAAACTAATATTTCAAGATAATTATCTTCCTTTGTGATCCTATGTATTTTATTTTCTATATTACAAAATATTATTTTGAAAGAAGGTCTGTAGGCTTTGACAACTGCCAAAAGGATCCATATTAAGATCCAGAAAATATTAAGGGATCTTCCTATTAAAATGCATCTCCATTAAAATGGATTTGATTCTTCAGTTTTGTTTTCTTTTGAATGTAATATATATAATATAATGTCATGTCATGTAACGTAACATAACATAATATAATACAATATATAATTATATAATATGAATATATTGTTTTGAATATAAACTCTAATTTAACCTCTCAAAGTATAAATTAAGTGACATATATTTGTCTTAAGAATTGATGAAGTGATATCCTTAATGCCTGCAGTGTTGGTTAGGTATCATTTAAAGACCAATGTCTTTGTTTTGCTTGACAATAGATTTTCAAAAATCCTGCATTTTTAGCCAGCTTTTCTTATTTCTTGCTGTAATAAAATATTTCATGAAGGAAAGCACCAAGATCATAAAGTTCCTGGTTAACGAGACAGACAAAAAAAGCACATTATTACTTGGAAGTTTATATTCAGTTTTAAGAAAGTTTCTAAATTGAAAATGCCTTCTGTTACGTCACAGAATTCCAG
This sequence comes from Antechinus flavipes, assembly GCF_016432865.1. Taxonomy (NCBI): domain Eukaryota; kingdom Metazoa; phylum Chordata; class Mammalia; order Dasyuromorphia; family Dasyuridae; genus Antechinus; species Antechinus flavipes. The sequence goes on along the minus strand of NC_067402.1, from coordinate 47,022,513 downwards.
ATTAAGTTTAACAGGAAAAGAAGCATTTCTTAAAGGATAGTTTTAAAAAACAACAAAGAAAAATAATATACTGGAGAGTCATTTGAGCTGCTGAGACTGGTATGTTGAAGATATTAAGCTGATATTAAAGAAATAGCAAATGTGTTACAAGGGTTCCATTACTGACTGTAGCCCTCAAAGTAACAGTTACCTCGAAGACAGAAAAGGACGAGTTGATACTTGCTATGACAGCTCTGTGCAGCTGTCTGCCTGCTCACTGCCTAGACTGCCTTGTCAACCTCAGAGTATTCTAAAACTTGGCTTCTGTAGTGTCTGTTTAAGTTAACAAGTGAAGAGAAAGAAATTGTCAGGTAGTCGCTTTTGAGTTTGAAATGCCTCCACTATTCAGCGGTACAGTCACCCTCTAGAGTCTGATTTTGTTTGCTTTTTCCTTTCTTTTTTAAAGAGGAGCACATCTTCTTCATACTCCTGAGCTTGACACCACCAAGTGAGCTGTACACACAGAACACTTTGTGCATTAATTGTTAAAAATAACACCAGAGCAAGCAGGGGAGTTTTCTGACAGTCTCTGCCAAGGCAAAGCTGTTCTAAATTTTATAATGGGAGCAATTTTTCCAGAGAGATGTTTTCAACTTCAGAATTGCCGGGTGAATCGGATTGTTGTCACAAGTCTATGTTTCTTTAGATAAATTGGCCTTTCTGGAAAAATGCCAGATGTAGGGGAGCAGCAGGGTTTCAGGAGGGAGAAAGATTGAAGTCAGAGCTTATTTTGGTTTTCTCTACCTTCTCTTTAGCTCCTCACCACTGGGTTTTTCTGTCATCCCCCCTGTAATTTGGTTTGAGAATAACTCTTGACTTGTGACCCTAAGAAAGAGAAGAAGACCTTGGCTGTTGCAGAAATGCTGAGGCACGGAAAGTCAGGGCACGCACTCCTGAGATCCCTTTGGCTGAAGGGTGAAACATGACAGACTACCTCAAAGCTTGGACTGAATTTTAGTGGAGTTTTGTTTGCTTGCTAATTTTGGTTTTGAAAACGTACTTTTACTTCACTAAGAATCTCTTTATCTTCCCCCTATTTCACACTGGGGGGAAGAAAGGAAAAAGAAAACATCGTCACAAATACTTATGATTGAGTAAAACAAATTCCCACGTTGGCCATGGCCAAACAATTTACGTGTCTCTCTCTACCCTGAGCCCATCATCTCTCTTTTAGGAGATGGTTAACGTGCTTCCCCGTTGGTCTCTTGGAATCATAGTTGGACATGATGTTTATTAAGTTTGTATTGAATTTTAAAAATGAGATAGCTTTTTCATTTGTTTGAAAATGGGCATTTCTGAGTATATTAAAAGACAATTATTTTCTGCATCTTGTAAGCAGTGACCTCAGTGCTAATAACAGTGACCTCAGTGAGATATTGCCGATGGGGACTTCACTTTTTGCTTTTGGCAGGCCTTTCTAGGTGTCTGGATAGAATTCATTTTGTAGTTGTATTTTTAAAAATTGTTTCACAATAACCAATAATGTGTAACTCTCAAGAGTACTTGTCTTTGTAAGTTTAGTGTTTGTATCAGTATTTCTTTCAGGATGTGATGTCACTGTTTTAGACCACTTTTAGACCATTCTTTCCATCCATGCATAACAGCACCTGCTATTTAGAGGTTTTCCTGGGGCCACTGAGAGCTTATGTAACTTGCCCAGGGAAGACTTTTAACTATGTGTCTGGATGTATTCTTCAAAATTGGCTGCAGTTCCCTGTGACAGTTTTTTTTATTGTTCCACATTCGGCTAGAGCATCTGGGTTCATATTCCCCTCGCTATCACTACATGCATAATTTTGGGTAAATCACGTAGTCTCACTTGATTAAACTGTAAAATAAGATATTTGGGCCGGATGAACTCTAAGGTCCCTTCTCATTCTAAGTCTTTGGTCTTATGATCCACCTTTTGGACGGGTGAATTTGTGACATTTGTTTACACTGATGACTCACAACCCTTGACCTTCGCATGAGACTCTTAGAAATAGAAATTGCACAGTACCTGACATAGAAGGCCTTAACAAATGTAGACTGTTGTTAGAGCTAAGAAATCCGATCTCTACCTTCATCATGAATGCTTTCTGTTCGTATCCTCTTAAAAGATCTTGAGGGACTCAATTTAATAAACATCTATTAAGTCCCAATTATGTGTGAATGCAAAGATGAAAAGCAATACGGAACCTGCCTTTAAGGCAATAACATATACATTGGTAAGTTTTATACTAGGTAAAGTGTGATGGGAGCAAAGAATTGGTCTAGATCAATCAATCTCAAGTAGTAGAGATCTTTATTATAAAGCCAGCCCCACCATATATTTAACAGTGTATTTAAAAATTATAAAAAAACATTGCTTATGTCCAAGCATATACTTACATCTTTAGAATGACATGATTCCTCCATATAGGTAGTCTTTCCTCCAGTCTGGACTGCAGCCTCTCATCATTTATAACTCTTACACACCTTCCCCGACAGATCTTCCATCTATCATCCCATCATGTTGGAGACCTTTCTTTAGTTATTTATGTCTTGAGGATATCAGTGTTCAGTCTCATCTTTTTGTTGGCACATGGACAGCCATTTGTTGTCTACATGTTTTCTCTAGTTATGTACTTTGTTGTTCTTGCATTCAAGCAACCACTGCTAATGATCCATATGTGGTATATGCCTATCATGTGTCTTTCCACTGGCCTTTGAGTTTGTAATCCTATTTCTTTTGTTCAAATTATTGCATAATTGGAAGTTATAATATCACTGGTAGAATATTCATTTTATAAAAACAATATTTTGTAGCCCTGAACACATGGATCACAGAAAACTGTGTGTTGTTTCCCAACTACGATCCAATTTAATTTATTCTGACTTTAGGCCAAACCCATTTTCCATCTATTAAGACAGTAGTTTTAAACTACATACTTTGATCACCCATGTCCATTCTCTACAGATTATAGACATTTGTTATCTGAATTGTATTTTAAAAAGACATATTTAATTTCTTCTTTTTCTATGTGTGTTTGTCAAAGAGACTGTATCTTCCATGTCATGTTATGTACACACCCTATAGAAGTTAAAAGGTAAATATATATATGTATATATATATATATTTCTATATATGCATATTACATATATTATGCAATTACCTGAAGTGTTCTCTCTCTCTCTCTCTCTCTCTCTCTCTCTCGAGAGAGAGAGAGAGAGAGAGAGAGAGAGAGAGGTCTTATATAATAAGACCTCATCCTTACCTTAGATGGGCTTATAGTTTAATAAAGAGGAAGACAATCAAAGACCTTTAAGTGAAAAATAATCCAGAAATACTGAGGGTAAGTCTTTCTTCTGTTCTCTCCAAATGCCATTATTGGTCATACCTCCCTGGATACTCTGTCCTTTGTGCCAAATAATTTTTCTTCATCACAGATGATGATCATTTGACTCATTTTTTCAACCAGCTCCCGTGGTTTCAGATAAAATATAAAGTCTTCTCCTGGCCTATCTATTGTCTATTGCTCTCTTTTTCGCCCTCTGGGATCTATCCAAATTGTCATTCTCTTTGTTTTTTGCACATACCCTTCCTTCTCCCATTTGTGTGCCTTTTTATTGGCCATCCACCATGCTTGAACTGTATCTCATCATTTCTTTCTTCAATCTCATAGAATCTATCCCTTCTTTTAAAATGCCCCCTTAACCCCAGTCTTTTGTAATGAAGCTTTTCCTGTTTCTTCTACTTTCTGGTGAATGTCCTTCTCAGTTTACCTTGTATTTAACTACTTAGTATATAGTCACTATATAGTTACACTGATTATACTTATATATGTACTTGTTTCCTTCCTCACTTGAATGTAAAGCTCATTGCAAATGAGAAAAAAATCATTCTTTGTCCATGCATTCCCAAGACATAGCAAAGTACCTGGAAAAGAGTAATTTTTTTTTTATTACTTATTGATGGATTGACATTCTATTATGGATGATGTCGCCTTAGGCAAGTTCACATGCTCCAATGCTAAGGACTTTGTTTTAACATTGATTAACTCTTCTTGGTAAAATGCTTGAATCAACCCTGTTATGATTCCCCACCAAGGATGACAGATTGGGTGATTTATGGCCAGTTGACACACTTAAGCACTTGGCTTTTTAAGGAAGACTATGTATTTGGGAGATAGGTAGGGAAAGGAGACCCAAAAAGGAGATTGGGAAGAAGCTGGTCAGCTATACACGTGTCTATGTATGTGTGTGTGCATATGTACACATAGCATGTACATACATATACATTTGGCTTTCTGGAAAGGAGATAGATCATGATCACCTCAGGAAGCTATCTGACTATCAAGGGGGCAGCCTATTGAGGCTTAAGTGGAGGGGCTAGGAATTCTTGTGCTCAAGTGGGATCTCCAGGAATCTGGGCCAGACACTATAGTTAAGATTGGGAAATTAGAAAGGCAGGGAGTCCTTGAGGAATATATTTCTCCAAATGCGAGCTGAGGCGGGGGCCATCACTGCCAGTGTCCATCATGTACACTGTATAGACTCTGGGAAGTTCTCTGGCAGTCCTGAATGCCCCACAGCCATGTGGGTGCTGCTCTGAGTCGGAAGGATTGCCCAAGTATTGGGATGAGGAGGTTAGCTAGAGAGGGGAGCTGCTTTGGGAAGAGTCCTTTAATTAATTAAACATTTGATAGGGTTATGTAAAGCCTGGATTACACTTGGTAACTTATTCCCAAGTGTTTGCAGAGAAGATAATGGCTCCTTTTGGGGGCTAAAGACTTAGTCCTGCGACATTCTGATGTCCCCCAGGGAAAATCTGCCAGAAGCCCCAAAGAAAGCTACTTAGTGAAAACCTTTGGAGTTTGAACCTCTTCTCTGTAAACAAAGAACACCAATTCTTGGTCACCAGTTTCACAGTAAATTAAATGATAAATCTAGTGTTTTAAACTGTAGTTGTCCCTTCCTCCCACTGTTCTTTTTAGACCATCTGTAAAATTGCTTCATTACTTTGGATTAGCCCTAGATGTTGAGTCAAAAGAGATCAGATGTCAGTTGTGATAGAAAACAATTGTTAAAATTGCCTCTAAGTTAATTTTTAGGGGAAAAAATTGTCTATTTTTTAATCTTTTTATAATACAGAATTTATACAAAAATATTCAACTATATGGAATCATTATTGAGTGTTAATTATTCAAATGCAAATGAACTACCTCTATCCTTAGTCTCTATTTAATTCTCTAGCTTTAGTTTGTATTTAATTCCTCTGCCTTATTTTAAGGAAGTCTGGTTAGGTGGAGCTCTATGATAAAGTGGAACCTCTGCTTCTTCCCAGCAGAGGTGAATAACATGGCTCCTTTCATCCTCAGTCAGCCCATTTTCACTCTTGAACTGCTTAGGAATGCCACAGTGCACAGAGCCCTGGGCCTGGATGCCAGCCAACTCGTCTTCATGAGTTCAAATTCAGCCCTGGGCCAGTCACTTGACTCTGTTTGCCTCAGTTTCTCTTCTCTAAAATGAACTGGAGAAGGAAATGGTAACCACTCCAGTATCTTTGCCAAGATAACCCCAAATGGGGTCATGAAGAGTCAAATGTTACTGAAAAATGATTAAACAAAACAAAACAAAATTTTTTTTTTTTTAGTTTTCTTCCAGATTTTTGGAGTCTTGTCTTCCCTGATTTCTCTTTTCCCTTCTTGTAGTCCCATTTGACTTTGAAATTCTTCTTTAGTATACATTGACTCCAGGTATTTACAGTGATCTTCTCAAATCATTAAAAATATTTCTTTTAGATCAAAGGCACACCAAATGTATTTTTAGGGTTATGCTCTTGAGTAGCCAAGGATTGGAAGCAAAAGTTGGTTCAGAATGGTTGGGAAAGCTGATGGAAGTATATGAATATTTAACAAAATATCACTATAGACTAATAAATGTCACACATGAGGAATCCAAAGAACCATGGGAAGATATGTGTGTTTGAACAGATGCAGACTAGGATAGGAAATCCTAAAATGGAATTTAGACAGTGGTATAAATGGAGAGGTCACAAAAAGGAAGCTAAAATCTGAACATCTGAAAATCAAAATTACCCAAATATGGGGCTAATGGTCCAAAAGAATGGAAAATGAAATAAGTCTTCTCTCTTCTTGGTAGAGTTAGTTGGGACAATAACATGTTGCATTTGTTGTCCAGTTGGGACACTTTATTCAGTTGTTTTTGATTAACGTTTTATCCTTACTATGAGAGGTGTCAGTTAGCTACAAATAAGACTTCCCAGCCAAAGACTATATGTTGGGGTCTATTTTGTGCTACATCTCCAAATGATGGTCATATTACAATGAAAAACAATTTTTACTTATGTTCACCTTTGGCAAATCACTTAACCACTTAACTTTGATTTGCAGTTTTCTCATTTGAAAAAAAGGAGGGCGGGCAGTTGGACTGTCTGAAGCTTTTTCCATTTCTTAATTTATGATCCTATGAAATCACTCATTTTTTTACTTCTGTATAAACATTGGCACATTTGAAACTTGCATATTTATTTTTGTATTTTCTCTACAGTAAGCTCACTAAGCTCACTTATACTTTTATGTTTTGGATGAGAAAAATTTTTACCATAGGCTTTCAGAGAAATTTATCCCAGGAATATCAGCAAAGAGGCTTTGAAAACCAACAGAGGGAAATATATTACTATTTCAGACATTAAAAAGATGAAATAACTCAAAGTATACTGAATATTTCTTATTAAAACTATGTTTCTGTCATTAAGTCAAAAGCTTATTTATCACACCTGACCCTCTTATGATAGTTTGCTGTAACTTCACAAAATAGTATCTAGTTAGCATATGTATGAATACACACATACCTTCCTACTCTATATTTTGCATATGTGTGCTAAACAGATGGTTTATGATGAAGTGTTTAAAGTCATTGAATATTACAACTTGGTTGGGAAGCCAGGGTCTTGTAATTTATTTAAATAGTTTATTTTACCATTAAGTTTTTTTTTTTTTTTCCATGTAAGGGAATTTAATCCACAAACATCTCCAAATTTATAAAAAAAAATAGTTACGTAGTGAGGTCATTGTAGTTCTTTTCTGTTGTATTTTTTTGTCATCCGAAGTGTAGAGGTCATCTTGTTCATATCCAATATTGAAATAATAGCTATGAAGGTCATTAAATGAAAACCAGAAGCTAGAGATGCAAATGTAAATCAGTGAACTGTGAAATGGATGATATATTCATAGCTACAATCCTGGAAATGATTCTGTTTTCCTCATTAATGCATACATGATGCAATGTATCATTGAAGTGGAATTACTGATTAGTAATATTTTCATTGAATTTGTGCATGTGTGATCTTCTTTATGTGTACATAATTTATTATGTTTCACAAAATTGTGAAATTTTAGAGCTAGAGATCTAGGTAAACAAATAAGATGCTATTAAATAGAAATAATAAATAAATGAAACTTAAGCTTTCATACACAATATTTCTAAAAATTTATTTCACATTTCTTTTTTGCAGTGGACTATTGAGTTTAAAGTGAAATGAATTAGAAATAGAAGAAATCCTAGAGATATTCTCAGCCAATCTCTTAATTTGCCACCTGCCATGTTAACACAAAGTATAGCACTGTCAGAAATTGAACCCTGGTATGGTGAATATCAGACCAGTGCTCTAACCCTTCTCTTAATTTTCCCATTCAAAATTCAGCCAGTATTTGTTAAGTATTTAATCACAGTGCATCAAATAACTTCACTAAACTAATTATCCCTCCCACTACCATCCAGTATTCTCTTTCTGTTTAATTCTAGTCCATTGGAGGATTATGGTATGTTCTATATAGCTCCTAGTAATGAAAGATACACACTTTGTTCATATTTTGAGCAACCAAGTAAACTTTTGGTGATGTAATTTTATGTTATAAGAATCTCTTGTTAAAACCAAAGAACTTGTGAGGAGATTAGAGAGGAAAGGGGAGAAGGTCAGAAAATTTGTGGCTCTCCAGATTTCCTCCTGAAAAACAGAGAACACCCCAAAGAAGCACGGGATAAAGCAGCTGTCCCTCTAAGATAGTTGAAGTCCTCAGGAAAGACCTGGCTTCCCGGGGCAGCACTGTGGAGTGCCAACACTGCAGAAGCCCCTGGGGAACCTCTAGATCGAGAGGCAGCCCCAGCCTTAGAAACTTTCATCTGGTGGACAGTGGGGGGCTCTGCTGGCTAAGGAGAGGGGGAAGGGGCTTCCACACTCCAGGGATACCAGACTATGCCGGGCTGCTGCTGCTCAGGTAACTCCCACAGAGCAGGGATTGGGACCCTGCTGGCTCTGGGTGCCAGCAGGAGAGCAGACTACCTGGTTTCAATTCCAGGGAAGGGGACTGTAGTTTGCAGCCTCTGGAGGGACTACAATGAGCAAAATCGTTTGCAGGGACAGTGTAGCTGGGGGCTCCAGCCGTGGCTCAGGAGTGGAGTGGAGAGCCCACAGTTAATCCCAGACAGACTTTAGAAAATAACAGGAAGAAGGAAATCATTCCCCATATCTTAGCACTATAATTTGATTACACTGTAGTTGCTAAAACCAGATTAAAATAAAAAATAAAAATGAGTAAGCAAAAGAGAAAGAATCCAACCATACATAGTTACTATGGGGACAAAGCAAATCTGGGTTCATATTCAGAACCACTTTTTTTCATAAGAAATGTTAAATGCTCTCAAGCACAAAAAGACTTCTTGGAAGAATTTAAAAAGAACTTTAAAAGTTAAATGAAGGATTGAGGAAGCATTAGGAAAAAATAAGAGCAAACTAAGAAAATTATGCAAAGAAAGTCAAGCAATTAGAAATAGAGAATCAAAAACAAATGAAACTAATTCCTTAAAAACTAGAATTGGGAAAGAAGAAGCCAGTAACATTCTAAGACAAGAAATCATAAAACAAAATCAAAAGAATAAAATAAAAAGAAGAGAAAATGAAACATCTCATCAGAAAATGAACTGATCTAGAGAACCAAAGAAAAATAATATTAATCATAGTACTTGAAAATTATGATTAAAAAAGAATCAATACAATATTATAAGAAATCATCAAAGAAATAGAAAAAACAAAACAAAACAAAAAGAACCACTGGTCACCCACCTCAAAGAGAGACCAAGAGGAAAATTTACTGGAATATCAAAGGCAAGTTTTAAAGTTTTCAGGTTAAGGACAAAATATTGAAAGCCACAAGGTAAAACAAAACAAAGCAAAACCATTTAAATACTATGGAGTTACAATAAGAATTACAAAAGATGTAGCAGCTACTATGTTGATGGAACATAGATCTTAGAATAATAAATTCCAAATTTATTTGAAACTCCAAATTGGAGTTATGACCAAGGGCAACTTTCCGACCAAAGTTAAATATAATCTTGAATGAAAAAAAAAGGCATTTAACAAACATAAAAGTCTTTCAGGGGTATTTTTTTTTGTGACAAAAGCCTCAGAACTTAAAGGAAAACTGGACATATCTGAGGAGAAATGTAAGGTACACATTAAAGACCAACTATAAGAGACTTGATAAGATCAAATTCTTTACTTTTGTATATGTGAAAATATTAGCAGTACTTATTTTGATTGTCATCATTATTTGGGTAGTATGAAAAAAAAGACCTGGGCTGAGCTGAGTACAATAAGTATGATGAATATGAGGTCTAAAACAGAGGAATGAGGAAGGAAAGGGTAAATAGAATAAGAAAAGTAGTAAAGAAAAATTAGGACAGAGGAAAATATACAAATGACTGTAGCTTAGAATGTAAAAAAAAAAGTGGGGGATAGTAATCATGATGTCTTATAAAGTTAAAGTTAAAATAGATTTAATCAGAACTGAAAAACAGAAACTACATTCTGTCAAATATATATATACATATATATTCATATATATATTTACATATAATATATATGTATATATTCAATATTGTTTTACACCATCTAAAATACTTAGTATAAAATACCTGAGCATGTACTATTGAAACAGACGTGGAAGCTATATGAACATAAACATAAAATACTTTTTTCAAATAAAGTCAGACCTAAATGAAATAATATTTATCGTTCATAAACAATTTTTCAGAATGTGATTGGGTTGGAATATTGCTGTGATGTGGGAAATTGAAGAGCTGGTTAGTTTAAAAACAATGAAAGACTTAGACTTATGAAGGAAGATTCTGTCTGCCTTTAAAGAAGCAGATGCCAGGTCTTATGTATATGTGTGTGAGTACTATGTGTATGTTTATAAATGTGTGTATATATGCTGTGTATGGGTATCCACACAATTGTAGCTTTCCTTGAGTAGGGAGTGGGAAAAATAAAGTGAAAAGTGCACTGCAGAAAATAAAAGTAACCAAGAAAGCAAAGAAAGGCTGGGCAGCTTTGGAAATAATGTTTAGTATTTATTACATAGTTTTTCTTGAAATGGAAATTTGTTGTTTTATACTGAATCTTCTCTTAGGGTCAGTTGTATATATGGCAACATTTTTTTTCTTTTCTCATTTTGTATTTAAGTTTAAAATAAAAATGACCAAAAAAAGAGATTAGAGAAGGATACATTATAAAATTTAACTGGTAGCAGATTTAAGTGAGGATCATATCAATATGTAAATTTTAAATGGAAGGGATGGTCCATACAAAGGAAAAAGTTAAAATTCTAGAGGCTTTATTCAGAAAAGTGTATGGGGGGGAACTTTATATCTTGAATTATTCAAAAATTCTGCAAGTAGATGTGATATTGAAACAATTTCTTTTAGTTTACTTTTAAAAAAAGGCTTTTAAGGAATAATTTAAAACTAGACTAATTTTGTGAATTAAATCAAATATTGCCAATGCTTCTGGATTAATTTAAGCTCTGGGACGTCTAATCTAATAAATAATAAGTTAATATTAAGAATAAGGGTCAATAAATGGACTAAGCAATAGTTAAGTGCTTATCTTATTTTTCTTCATGTTTCTGTGTGACCTTGAATTAATCAGTCAGGTTCTATCTTAATTTCTTTATCTTTATAAAATCAACATTTGTCATAAGGAAATAATTTTGATGGTTAGCAAAGTCAAGAGTTGAGAAGGATAGAGTTTCTGTAGCACTTTAACAATATTAAAATGTATATAATGTATTGAATGCCTGGCATAAACATAATAATTCCCAAAATCAAGGAACTTAATCCATTGATAACAAAAAAGGTCGTTAGTGATTTTTGTTGTCCTGGATACTTGATAGGAACATTTTGACATTTTTGTATGAAAGTTAAATTTTAATAATTTTGAAATAAAGAATTTTCATATACTCTTAAGATTAGACTGTTAACTGAGATCATAACTTGCCCCAAATTAATAAAAATTCTAGTTTAGAAGGCTTCAGTTTAATATGAGAAGGAACCTTTTACCAATTAAAATTGTCTAAGAAGAAACAGATTGCCTTCCCTTCCTCCCTTCATTCCTCCTTCCCTTTCTCCCTCCCTCCCTCCTTCCCTTTTCCCTTTCCCCCTCCCTCCTCTTCTTCCTCCCTCCCTCCTTCCCTTCCTTTCTTTCTCCTTTTCTCCTTCTCTCCTTCCCTCTTTCCTTCCTTCCTTCTCTCCCTTTCTCCTTTTCTCCTTCTTTCCCTCTCTCCCTCCCTCCCTCCTTCCTTCCTTCCCTTCCTCCCTTTTGCTTCTCTTCTCCTCCCCTTTCTCTTTTCTCCCTCTTCCTTCCCCCTTTTGCCATGAAAACAATTATTAGCACCAACAGCTGGAAGTTGACCTCATTGAGTTATTATGAAACCTTCTTCTGTGTGTATGCATACACACTTTAGCAGACTCCCACTCAGAGGTTCTTCTGCTAGTTGCAACCTGTAAATAATGTGTAGTCATCTGGCAAGCTGATCGCATTGACTTTTGACTTTTAATTCACAATAACACTAACCATTAATATAAGAAGTTTTGATCATAGTCCCTCAGCTCCACCTTTTTGAAAAGGTAGGATATCTTTCTTCCTGTAGGGTAACCATGGCAACGGACAAGGAACCTAGAAAGAAAGCTTTCACACATGCTGTGCTAATTAATCCAACCCTCCAGTTTTCTTTCAGCTGGAGGATGTGGTTAAATAAATTTTGCATGAGTAAGCATGTTTTGATGCACAAACTGGATAAATATGTAGCAATATATCTTTTACCAAAAATATTTGAGAAGTTGACAGTTTCCAAATTTATTCATGATTAGAGCAGGAAAAGAAGGTGCGACTGAATTCTAACACTTTGGAGGCTTTGCTGTGACATCCTTTGTGCAAGCCTTTGAAAACTTTTGTATTTTATTTCTCTTTTACATCAAGTTTAAATGTATTTTAAGGTAAAACTCTTTTGCTTCTCAGCAGGCAGAACACCTTCGTTGGGATCTTGTGCTTTCCAGTAGTATGTGAGAGCAGGAAGAGATAATTTTCCTCTCTACTCTCTATATGAGAGCGGGAAGAGATAATTTTACTCTAGGGATATAAAAGTGTACTTCGGAGAGGAAATGTATTTGATAACATGCTGTAATTCTTGGCCATAGCCAGTACATGACGAAACTCCAAAGCAAATAGAGTACAAACACATAGAAAGATAGTGAAAGGTCTGGTTTTCAGTTTACTTTATAGAGGATTTAGGCCTCATTCTTTCATTAAAAGTTTTTATTAATATTGTCTGTTTCTTACATCATTATTGTTTTCCCAACTATAATGGCCGCTGCAGCACCTCACCATTCCCAGAAAGTCATCACCTATGATGAATATTGTTTTTTTTTTTTTTAAGAAAGGAAAAAAAAACCCCACAAAAATAAATCAGATGATCAATAAATTGAAAAAAACTGAAAATATTTGCATAGTGTTAAAGACCTGAGGATTTCCCTCTTCCTGGAAAGAGGATAGGTTGGGGGCTTTGTTTTTTGGGACATACTTTCCATTTACTTTGTTGTAGTCACTGTCTATGTTGCTTACTTGGCTCTGCTTACTTCATTCTTATATGTATTCATCACACATAATTTTTTTCCATTCCTGGATCACAATTAATGGTCATTTACTTTTTTTTCAACAATCTTTAACTATCACCAAAAAAAAAAAAAATCCTGCTAGAAAGTTTTAGGACATATGAGGACTTTTTAGTTGATGGCTTCCTTGAGGTACAAGCTCAGGAATGAAGTCAGTCATTCAAATGGTATGAATATTTTAAGTCATTTTATTTGTGTAATTCCAAATTGTTTTCCAAAATGGAAGTACCATTTTACAGCTTCATCAACAATGTATCAGTATCCCTCCCCAATATGAACATTCTTTTGGTCATTTCCATCCCAATTTTCAGGCATAGGATAAGATTTCAGGATTCTTTTAATGTGCATTAGGCTCTCTAATTCTTATTGATTTAGATAATTTTTAAAAAATGTAAATCTAAATTCTTTGCCTTTTTTTCCCAAGAACTGTGGGCTTATAAATTTTGACCATTTATCTACTATGGAATGGTATTATATCTATATTTATATATATATATATATATATAATGTGATTCTTAATGGAATTTTAAGTTGTCTCTGACTTAATGGTAAAAGTTATAAGTTCTGTCTAGATAGCACTACAATATGGTAGCTTTGGCATAGAGAGTCTTGGTTCAAATGCTATTTGGAATGGTTGCCACCTGGCTGAATTTGGCCAAGATGTTGAGCTTGCCCACAATTTTCTTTCCTCATTAATAAAATGCAGGGACTTGACTAGGATAGAGGTCTTTCAGCTCTAAATCTGTGATCTTATATCTTCTAGGATTTGTCTAGCAAGTATAAGATTGAAATTCAAAGGGCTGCCCCTGATTTCACTGACTTTTCTATTTAGCAAGCAAATTCCAATTGCATCCCTGCTATCACGTATTCCCTTGCCAGGAACCTTCTCAGTTTCATATAATAATGACAGCTACAGATTTTCCCTTTTTTTATTTGTAATTTTTATTAATCCAAATTGAGTTTTTAGTTAGCCATAAGTTATGTTTGATAATTTATAGAAGCATTGACAATGTAAATTTACAATATGAATAGGATCTAAAAGGAATATAAACTTAGTAATAATTTGATGAAAGTATCAAAATTGAGATCCATTATTGGTTTTAAAAATTCCTCAAATGTCACTTTATGTTATGATACACAAAATTATCATTATGTATCAATAACATATCTGTTTACCAATAATTAATGAAAACATAACTGGGAAAAAATGTTTTAAGTGACTGGATGCCCATCATTTGGGGAATGGCTAAATAAGTTGTGGTATATTAATGTAATGGAAGATTATTATTCTTTTTATTTTTTTAATTTTTTTATTTACAAAGCATATACATGGGTAATTTTTCCAACATTGACCCTTGCAAAACCTTTTGTTCCAAATTTTCCTCTCCTTCCCCCCACCCCCTCCACTAGTTGGCTGGTAGTCTAATACTTGTTAAATATGTTGAAATACATGTTAAATCAATATATGTATACATATTTATACAGTTATCTTTCTGCACAAGAAAAATCAGATCAGGAAGGAAAGAAAAGAACAAATGAGAAAGAAAACAAAATGCAAGCAGATAATAACAGAGAGAGTGAGAATGCTATGTTGTGGTCCACATTCATTTCCCATAGTTGTCACCCTGGGTGTAGATGACGCTCTTCTTCACTGCACAAGGGAAACTGGTTTGAATCATCTCAATGTTGAAGAGAGCTACGTCTATCACAGTTGATCCTCACGTAATCTTCTTGTTGTCATGTATAATGTTCTCTTGGTCCTGCTCCTTTCACTAAGCATCAGTTCATGTAAGTCTCTCCAGACCTTTCTGAAATCAGCCTGCTGTTCCGTTCTTACAGAAAAATAATATTCCATAGCATTCATATACCATAATTTATTTACCCATCCTCCAATTGATGGGCATCTACTCAGTGTCCAGTTTCTGGCCATTACGAAGAGACCTGCCACAAACATTTTTGCACATATGGGTCCCTTTCCCCTCTTTAAGATCTCTTTGGGATATAAGCCCAGTAGTAACACTGCTGGGTCAAGGAGTATGCACAGTTTGATAAACTTTTGAGCATAGTTCTAAATTGCTCTCCAGAATGGTTGGATCCATTCACAGTTCCACCAACAATATATCAGTGTCCCAGTTTTCCCACATCCCATTTGTCGTTATCTTTTCCTGTCATCTTAGCTAATTGAAGAGGTGTGTAGTGGTATCTCAGAGTTATCTTAATTTGCATTTTTCTAATCAATGGTTTGGAGCACCTTTTCATGTAACTAGAAATAGTTTCAATTTCTTCATCTGAAAATTGTTCATATCTTTTGACCATTTATCAATTGGAGAATGGCTTGAACTATTATAAATTTGAGTCAGTTCTCTATATATTTTAGAGATGAAGCCTTTATCAAATGCTTTGGATACAAAAATGTTTTCCCACTTTACTGCTTCTCTTCTAATCTTGTCTGCATTAGTTTTGTTTGTACAAAAACTTTTTAATTTAATATAATCAAAATTATCTATTTTGTGATCAATAATGATCTCTAGTTCTTCTTCGGTCACAAATTCCTTCCTCCTCCACAGATCTGAGAGGTAAATTGTCTTATGTTCTTCTAATTTGTTTATAATATCATTCTTATGTCTAGATCATGACCTTGTCTTGGTATATGGTGTTAAGTGTGGTTCTATGCCTAGTTTCTGCCATACTAATTTCCAATTTTCCCAGCAGTTTTTGTCAAATAGTGAATTCTTATCCCAAAAGCGGCGGCCTCTAGGGTTGTCAAATACTAGATTGCTATAGTCATTGACTTTTTTATTCTGTGAACTTCTCTATTTCTTAGCCAGTACCAAATGGTTTTGGTGACCTCTGCTTTATAATATAGTTTTAGATCTGGTATAGCTCGACCACCTTCATTTGCTTTTTTCTTCACTAATTCCTTTGAAATTCTTGCCTTTTTCTTCTTCCAGATGAATTTTGTTGTTATTTTTTTCTAGGTCAGTAAAATAGTTTCTTGGGAGTTTGATTGGTATAGCACTAAATAAATAGATTAGTTTAGGAAATATTGTCATCTTTATTATATTTGCTAGACTTATCCAAGAGCACTTGGTATTTTTCTAATTGTTTAGAGCTGACTTTATTTGTGTGGAAAGTGTTCTGTAGTTTTGCTTATAGAGTTTCTGACTTTCCCTTGGCAGATAGATTCCCAAATATTTTATACAATCGACAGTTATTTTATATGGAATTTCTCTTTGTATCTCTTGCTGTTGGATTTTGTTAGTGATATATAAGAATGCTGATAATTTATGTGGATTTATTTTGTATCCTGCAACTTTGCTAAAGTTGTGGATTATTGCTAATAGTTTTTAGTTGATTTTCTAGGGTTCTCTAAGTATATCATCATATCATCTGCAAAAAGTGATAATTTGGGTTTCCTCATTACCTACTATGATTTTCCATTTTTATTAAATTCTCACAATTATCTACAATTTCTTGGCTTCAGTATACTTTTGATGCTCCACAATAACTACACATTAGCCCATCAATATACACTGGACCTTACCATGACAAAGTACAACTCTACTTCTAAAACCTCTTGTTGATCACTCTCTTTGACCACTAAGCTGTTACTGGAGCTGGAGAGACAGATCCACACCGGCATTTTCTGGGCAATAATGGTTTTCTCCCTTCTCTCCTTGCTTCTCATTATTTTCTACTTTCTATTTTCACTTATTTTGGCCTAATTTGGGATTTCTTTACTATACCTGGATTGTTGCAGGTCCCTGTGCTTTCTCTCTTACTCTCTCCCATAAGCAAGTGCCTCCTTATACCCTTCACCAAAACTACTTTGTTCTGGCCACTTCCATGTACAAAAAATAGTTTGTAGTTCCCTGTTATCTACAGAACACAGTTTAAAATCCATAGACAATATAAGATCTCCACTATCTCTTTCAAATAAATCTTTCTGTTAGCCCAAGAAGCAATATTGAATGACTCCTGTAGACAAAAGCATTGAATTTGACACTGATGTCTTTTCCAGACAAGAAAGGTTTCATGTAGAAAATAACTCTTGATTAGGAATTATTTGTGCCCAATTTATGGTAGAGTCTTCCAAGCTCATATTAGCTCACATGGCTAATTACCTAATTAGCTCATAGTTGGATGTACTGTACAATAAGCCCAACATTAAAGTCCTTTTCCAGTACAAAGAAGAACAACAAGGGAACACTTGAAGGTAATGTTGAGAACTTTTAAGAGATGGAGTTGATGAGAAAGATCATTTTAAGTATGAGGGGCCACCAGTGCACAAATAAGAACAGAAATAGGATGTCGTCTTTAATCTGAGTCACAGAGTGTTCAGTCTTGACTGGCCTGGGTCCTGTCAACACTAGGTTTAGTTTGTCTCATTTCACGAGAGAAAATATTCTGTAAGGGTTTTATTTGTCTCTTTGATTTACTCCTTCTTCTGCAAATCTTAAATTCTACTTTTTGAGATTTTTTTTCCCTAATAATTTCAAGGATTGTTAACTTTGTTGATGTGAGCATATACTGTTTGCTGCCCTTCTATGACTAAGCAGTTAGTCTGTGAGAGTTAGCTTTGGCCAGAATATTCATCAGTGTGGGTTCCAGTTAGTGGTTTTGCCTTGTGATGAGCATCCTAATGCATCAAGGCTGCCCTAAGGCAGGGGATGTGCAGTCCATCACATAACTGATCTTTGACACATTTCTAGCACAATGGAAGCTTAGAGCGTACCTTTTGCTTTTAAGAGTCCAAGTTCACCTCCATGTCATGATATGAAGCATTGGGGAGGACTTAAGCGGAGGTGTGCTGTTTGCCACTGAAAATCCCCTTTCATTCAATCGATCTTAGTTTGAGAACATTATTCTTGATAGAGGACCCTTTATTTGCCTGCATTTAAGTATGGAAAATTATGAAGAAGATATTTTGGTAGTAGAAAAGGCCTAAAAGCTGATTACAAATATCTGTTGTAAAAGTACTTGTCATTTATCTAAAAAATTAAAAGTGTTTTCTTTGTTCATTCATAAGGATTTAATTTTGAATGAAGGATTAATTAGATAATTTAGTCTTAGAAAAACTATATTTGTTGTATAAGTTGAGTGACACTTTCACTGGTAGAATTAATTAGGTGTTCTTTCTCTCACTGTGTGTCCTATTAATCTTTATATATATATATACATATATATATATACTTAGAAAATTTAATAAATTTAAATTTAATAATATTTTAATAAATTTAATATAATTTAATTTAATAAATTTAATAATAGTTCATGATATAAGATATTTTTTCAGGCTTCAACTATTCAGAGTATTAAAGTTAACTTTAAAATGGTGGTGAATTCTTAGAGAAAGAGGGAGAAAGAGGAGAAAGAGAGAGAGAAGGAGGGAGAGAGACAGAGTGGGGGAAGGAGGGAGGGAGAGATAGAGGAGAGTATGAGTGTGTATTTTAGATCTGGCAGTGATGAATAAAAAAATTCTCTTTTGGAATTGATAAAAATGAGACATATCATAACCATGTTTTTGCAAGGGTATGGCAATGTATTGTGTACCAGGAAACTGGAAAGAATGGATTTGTTTTCTCTAGTTCATATACATTACCAAAATCTAAACAACTCAAGTGGGGAATAGCTATCTTGCCAAATTACATTAATCAAGACTGAAAAGGAAATCATGTTTTAGGATTTATTGTTTTCCTTTTAGCTGAAATATGTTGAATACATTATGCTAGTGTCTTATTGGTGATATGATAGCAATTATGATATATTTATTCTCAGTTATGTTGCTTTTAATGATTGTTTGATCTTGAGAAATGTGATGTGATTAAGTTGGCAGAAACAACAGTCCCTTACTCTGTCAGATTCATTCTCATAATTCTTCCACAGATATCTGAAAAAGATACTATTAAACCAATTAGTTGACCTATGTTGACCATAAATTACTTTCCCTAGCTTTTTGCATTTAATAATTTATAACCGATGTAGCCTCTGAAGGCTAAGGTGGAGCTATTAATTCACCAATAAAATTGATCCCATTCCATTCATGTATTTTGTATAGCATTCTCAGTCTGACCTTTGAAACTTGTAAACACTCCATTCTATGCTCCCTTGCTCCACTTGTACTGATTAAGCTTTCTTTCTATTCTGTCACCCACAGGTCTTGCAAGAGCAAAATCAGTCCCTAGCCACACGTACTCCAATGAAGTGGTTACTCTGTGGTACAGGCCTCCAGATGTCCTCTTGGGCTCAACAGAATACTCCACCTGCCTTGACATGTGGTGAGAAACAGACTCTATGCTAGCTAATCTAACTGCAGTTTTGGGTTAGGGTCAAGCCTAGACAAATATCATAACCCATGTGAATGGAGATTAATGGGAGAGCAAGACTTGCCAGTGTATGGTAATACTGCTAGTTATTTTTCTTTTCTTTTCTTTTCTCCTTTCCCCTGCCCCTTCTCTCCTCTCCCTTTTTTCTCCCTTTCTTTTCTTTCCCTTTCCTCTTCTTTCTTCCCTTCCCTCCTCTCCTTTTTCCTCGCTTCCTTTTCTTTTCCTCTCCTCTCTCTCTTTCCTTCTCTTCAGTTAGGGATACCACTTAATCATTTGGTTTATAGATTG
Organism: Antechinus flavipes; assembly: GCF_016432865.1. Classification (NCBI taxonomy): domain Eukaryota; kingdom Metazoa; phylum Chordata; class Mammalia; order Dasyuromorphia; family Dasyuridae; genus Antechinus; species Antechinus flavipes. The sequence continues at coordinate 47,002,864 of NC_067402.1, read as the reverse complement.
TGTGTAAATGATCCTTGATGAACAGGAGCGGGGACATTTTTCTAACCATCAGCATTATGGTTTTCTTTTCCTCAGAGACTTAATTTACTGTTCTGTATTCCCTGTATCAGGGACATATGCCCCATTCCTGAATGTAATAAAAGCTTAAAAAAGAAGAAGAAGAATCATGTTCTCCATTCAAAATGGTGCTCAGATAATACTCCAGTGGCCTGGAAAGTTATTCTTTCCTAAGTGTTAAATACATAATTCAAATAGTATGTTATAAAGCAATTGTAATTGTAAAGCAATTCCTTTAAAACCATTGAACATAATCATTCAAAACAAATTGAACAACAACAAAAAGAAAATCAACCCACATTTATTTTAAGATGGTTTAATAGCTAGCATTAGCTATCACTTTATCTGATATTCCTTATGTACCTGATCTATGATGCCAATAGGAAGAAAAGTTGTGGTATTTTTTAGGAAAATGCTTGAAACTCAAGTATTTTGTGCTTTGAATCAAAAGTTCTGTCCTGAGTGACTGTTTTTAGGAACCAAAGAGACCTGAGTGTTATTAGAAGTATTTTCATAGAACAGTCCTATCCAAGGCTATATTTTTTGTTCAGAGCAAAAATTGATTCCCATAGCACTTGGGGATTATTTAATGAACATTCTCTCCTATGGATTTTAATATTTCAGCAAATGCATTTGTGTCAATAACAAACCTTAATAGAATGGGAGAAAAAGATAGGATGATTTTAAAATTTCTATTTATTTCTGTTTTTTTTTCCAGTTGTCTTTCCAAAGTGAAATGATGCCTTATCTATTGTTATTTACCTTTTAAAATATTATTTCCGTTAATATAATTTCTGTAACTACCTGACCCATCTCCACAGTGCAGGGTATTCTGTTCATACTAGTACAGTTGACAGTTCTTTTCCTTCATGAAGCTAAGCTCTATTTGACTAAGATAAAGCCGGATTTCCTTTCTGATGTTCTTGATTACTAAATCATAACGTCGTTGGGCTAGTGTGAATGGGGGATGTTAACAGCCATCTAGTCTGAACCACCCGTGTGGCAAATGAGGAAACGGACGCTCAGGAACTCGAAGTGACTCGCCTAAGCTCACGAGGCAGTCAGTGCCGGAATCCGAGCCGCCCAGTGCATGGTACACCGCCAGCCCCCGAGAGTTTGGGGGTACAAAGAGTCACCATCCATGCTTGAAGACGCACTCCGCCATCTCTTATCGTTCAGTCCATTTCAGTCTTTGGGACCCCCAGTGGTGGGCTTTGGGCAAACACACCGGAGCGGCTGGCTTCTCCAGCTCGTTTTGTACCAAGAGGAAACTGAGGCAGACAGGGAAGAGGCCGGGCTCCGCCAGCTGGTGCCTGAGGCGGCATTTGGGCGCAGGGCTCTCTGATTCCGCCCTTGCCCTGCCCCTCTCTGAAGGCCGCAGTCACAGCCTGCAGGGGGGCCGCTCGGAGCTCACAAGACTTGGGGCCATGAGTGAGGGACAGGATCCTGAAAAGTGGGAAATAGGCTCCTCGGGCCGGCCCCTCGGAGACCCAGGAGAGCCCAGCGGGTGCCGGTCGGGGCCCGTGGGGGACTGGCACTGACGCACGCGCCCGCCTGCCCACCTTCTCCACGGGACCCCCTGCTTCTGCTTTCCCGGCCCGGGGCCCTCTGGATGGCACGTGGGCAGCGTCCACATTCGGGCCCTCTTCCCCTGTCCGTCAGCTCCCGGCTTCAGAGGCTCCGACCTCTGCCGCTGCCCGGGGGTGGGGTGGGAGGGGTAGAAGGTGGAGGGTAGGGGGGGTGTTTCTGCGGCTCAGCCCGCCCCCGGCTCTGACCTCATCTCTGTCAGGGTCTCCTTCCTCCTGCTGCACCCTCTGTGCTTTGGCCGCTGCCCTTCCCGTTCAAAAGCTCCCAAAGGCATTTCCCGGGATTCGGGGGCTGATCAAATCAACTTTTCTCCCACCTACTGGAGGCCTTTTGGGCCGTGGGTGCCGTGGGTGCCTTTAGACATGATCCGAGATACAGACTATAATTTGAACTATTTGATTTGGCCGAGGTGTAAAGGCTTGTCCTAGAGCTTTTAACTCTCTCTCTGTGTGTGTCTCTCTGTCTCTGTCTCTGTGTCTCTGTCTTTGTGTGTGTCTCTCTCTATGAGTGTGTCTCTCTGTCTCTGTCCTTCACACACACTCTGTTTCTCTGTGTGTGTCTCTGTCTCTCTCTGTGTATCTCTCACGCACACTGCCTCTCTCTGTCTCTTCCTCCCGACCTCGCTGCCTTTTTGCCCCCTCACACTCACACACTCACACATTTTCTCTCCCCCCTCTCTCCCTCTCACTCACACCCATTCTCTTCCTCTCCCTCCTCCCTTTCTCACACTCACACACACTCACACATTTTCTCTCCCCCCTCCTTCCCTCCCTCTCCCTCTCTGACACTCACACTCACACACACTCACACATTCTCTCTCCCTCCTCCCTCTCTCCCTCTCCCTCTCTCACACTCACACACACTCACACATTCTCTCCCTACTCACACACTCACACATTCTCTCCCCACTCACACTCACACACACTCACACATTTTCTCTCCCCCCTCCTTCCCTCCCTCTCCCTCTCTGACACTCACACTCACACACACTCACACATTCTCTCTCCCTCCTCCCTCCCTCTCCCTCTCTCACACTCACACACACTCACACATTCTCTCTCCCCCCTCCCTCCCTCTTTCTCCCTCTCTCACACTCACACACACTCACACATTCTCTCCCCACTCACACACTCACACATTCTCTCCCCACTCACACACTCACACATTCTCTCTCCCTCCTCCCTCTCTCCCTCTCCCTCTCTCACACTCACACTCACTCACACATTCTCTCCCCACTCACACACTCACACATTCTCTCCCCACTCACACTCACACACACTCACACATTTTCTCTCCCCCCTCCTTCCCTCCCTCTCCCTCTCTGACACTCACCTCACACACACTCAGACATCTCTCTTCCAGCCCCAATGAGTTGGATGTGAGTACAATCCTTTCCCAAGTGATGATGATTTCCTCCGTGTCCCATTCTACCAGGGAGATCAGTTAAGGACCTTGCCTGTAGAATACAATTTTTAAAATGAAAATGGCTGGAAGCCAGACCCGTTTCAGTAACTGGAGGACCATTTGAATATCACACTTGAATTTTTACACGGTAAAGTTGATGGACATGTAAGTGACAGTTATCCAAAACCTTCATCCATCTTCTTTTAAGTGCAGATCTATTACATGGTTTGTAATGGGCCTACTTTAGATGCACAGGGCTTGGTTTCCAGTTTGGTCCCAATTTCTCTCTCTCCTCCGAGGAGAGGATGGCTCGGGATCCCTTTGCCAATTTACTTTGAGTGGAGACATAATGGCACCATCACAATAAGACTCTTATTTAAATGGAAGGGCAGAAAAAAATCTGAAAGAAAATCGTAGAATCCACATGCCCTTTTGTCTACTTGCCAAGATTATTCTTTGCCAGAAAATAATAACAAATGTGTTATATTTGAGCAGCTGCTCATATTTATTGGCTGTTCACATCCAAACCCTAAAATCGTGAGTTATGTCCTTGTTATGCCTGTCATTCTTTGTGCTGTTATCTTCTAAATCTTTTTTCATTTTTGTACTCAATTTTCCTAATCATTTTTTTTTTTTACAAAGCTATTTCATTATTACCCTGCAAGTAGCATCCAGATAAAATATATGTACTTTTCCATTTAGAACAAAGATTGCAGGGCATTGACTTTAACATAATCAATGACATAAATGCTGGGCTCTCAAAGACCCGAAAATGGGACTGTAATTGAGCTTCAGCCCAGCTGCACCAAAGAGCAGTGCAAATATTAACCCGTGGACAGCGGTGGGGAAGCAGGTGGCGGTGGTTTTGGGCTGTTTTTACACTTCATTTGCCTTTGTGGGGCATTGTGCTAGTAAGTAAAAACTAATGATCCCATACAGTGTGATATTCTCTCAGTTTTTGTTTAAATAGCCACAGGCAATAAAAATATTAATGAATACACACACACATTAAGATTGTCAGCAAGTGATGGAAATAGATGGTGGCAGGATGTATTGTGATTTCCTGGTTTAAATGTATGACTCTAAGGGAGCAGAAGTCTGGCAGTCAATTTGGCCATTTGAGAATGCACCAAGAAGCTGGGATCATTTTTTCCTTTTCCTGTTCTTTTCTTTTAAGGGGTAAAATTAGAGTTAAACCTTATCTCTACTATAACTTGCTTAATATTTGGATTTAATTAATAGCTCCTAAAGGAGTCAAAGTTGTGGAAAACATCTTTAACCATTTTTACCAAAAAGGTATATAAAATAATAAAAACCATATTCAGAAGTACCTAGTCTAAAATCAGTTGTTTTGTTTATCTCTTGCACTGGTAGTTCAGCTTTGATTATTGAGGTCATTGTTTTAAACAAGCTTTTTATGCTTCTTTTTGAATCTCATAATGCATGCAGGACAGCATCTGTTTTTGACAGCAGGATGCCACCAGGGATACATTTTTAATGGAGCCAACTATAAGCCATATTTGACCAAGAAATAAGTTTTTTGTCACCATCACAGAGCCTTGTGGCATTTCAAACAACAACAACAAAACAACCCCAAAACATTAAAGCCATCTCGTGATCTCATGTACAGTTTTCCTTAGCCAGGTAAAGCGAGAAATCTATGTCAGATTCTTTCATCTTTTTAAGGGCTAATTAACATATTAACTATGCTTGTCAAAGTGTGGGACAAATCACTTATAAATAAGCCTGTCAAATGTAATGAGATTGCATATTAAATCAGCATTTTCTCCATTACATCTCTGATTTAAGATTAAAATTAATTTATTTAACATTGTAGCAGCTGGGAGGTTGGAGGAAAAAATTGGCATACTGGTCTTAATTGGTTGAGAAAGGTGTCTGCATCAAGGTTGATGCATTCCATGTCAGAAATCAAAGTGTATATTCATATGTATTTTAGAATATCATTGAGGTTATGGTTTTTATATTTGTTGTTTAACACTACACTTATTAAGTGTCCAGATTTGTGAAAGAAAACTGATTTTGGTGTCCAAGTATACCAAACTACATCTTTAGAAATGAAACCATTGGGAAAAAAAAATCTTCCTCCCACCCCATTTGTAATTTAGAGTATTAAAGCCTATATTTTAGTTTACAACTAGAACAAAAAAATTACGAAGAAACCAGTCTTTTTACTGCTATAAAACAAATGTGGTACATTTTCTCATCCATAAAAATGTTTCTACTCTATGTCAAGTTGTGCCCCACCTGTGTAAATAAAAACTTTCATACATCTTTCATTATAATTTCATTGTAACACATTTCATTTCATTATTACACAGTCTACTGTTGTTCCCTGATGGCAGTATTATATGGTAGGGTTCCGATTCTAGCATGAATTGTTTTGAAATAAATTAAAAGTCATAAATCATTAGATTTGGTAAGTATCTCTTGAGACAAAATGTGAAGTAAAATCTGTTTTCTCAACTCCCTAGTATTATTTACACCATCTCCTAAAAATAATGTGACAACTCTAAAAAGTTTTTTTTAAAATAATAATGAACCTTTGATTTATTTTGGTAAAAGCTTCCCTCAGTACTGTTCATTCACCTTCAGTACTATTAAAATTAGAATAATTAGAAAGTATGACTTCAGCACAGACAGAAATTGCTTTCCTGTTTCAGGGAGAAGACTTGTCCAAGTGATTGCTTGGGTTAGTCACTTGGACTGCATTGGGTAAACAGTCAACAAGCCAGAGATAATCAAAAGTGCACGTGTGATCAATGAAAAGCTGTACTATTTCTGATAGTCAGTAAACATTTATCAAGCCCCTGCTTTGTGCCAGGAACTGTGCCGAACACTGAATAGTAGTGCTTCCATGGCCCAATTCTGCCTCCAAAGTCTAATAAAAGGCAATGGTATCTCTAAAAGGAATACTTGAAAATATTCCCTTTATTGACATGGATTATTCCAGGATGTCTTTAATAAATTGTCTTACTGATTTGCTGTGTCTAGAAAGTTCAAATGCCAAAGCCAAATTGGTAGCAAGTCCAATAAAACTTAGCTTTACTATTCCGGCAGTCAGTCAAGTCAATTAATGTGCCTACTATAGCCAGGCACTGGGGATACAAAAAAGGAGGCAAAAGGCAGAAGTTGCCCAAGAGAAAACATGCAAAATAATTTGTACAAATATGTCTTATATAGGAAAAATGGGAAATAATGAGCAGAGGGAAGGCACTAGAATTTGGCGAGGAGTTTGGAAAGTCTACTTCAGAAGACAGGACTTTAATTGGGACTAGAGGGAAGAAAGGGAAACCAGTAGGAGGAGAGGAGGAGAAAGAGCTTTCCAAGTATGGTGACAGTCAGAGAAAATGCCTCGATATTAGAGATAGAGTGTCTTATTTGTATTGGAACAGCAAGGTGGCCGACTCACTGGATCAGAGAATATGTGGCAGGGAGAGGAGTGTGTTCTTTTTTGTTCTTCATTCTTGAAGAGGACCAGGACATCAGGGAGGGGAAGCTATGACATTCACATGAATTGCATTTCAGTGAGGGAGGTCTAGGCAAGATCACCTGCCCCACTTCCCCTCCAGAGCCATCTGGGTCCAGTGGCCAGATATAGATTATGATGATTGGAAATGGTCCTCGATGCAGTGGGAGACCTGGGCCTTTTTAAGCTAAAGTCTTTAAGAGGTCTTTGTTTCAAGAAAAATCAAGCCAAAATTGGTTGCAGCTATTCTTCGTAGAAATAGGGAAGTATTGCTTGATAAGGGAATGGATGTGGGCAAGGAAGGAAGATAATGATTTCATTTTCAACATGTGGTGTTTGAGGTGCCTACGGGAAGTCCAGGTGATGATATTGAAGATAATTTTTTAATAAAGCTTTTTTTTAAAATTTTCAAAACACATACATAGTTTTCAGCAATCACCCTTGCAAAATCTTATGTTCCAATTTTTTTCTCCCTCTTTTCCACTCATCCCCTCCCCTAGGCAGCAAGTAATTCAATATATATTAAATGTGTGCAATTCTTATAAACATTTCCACAGTTATCATGCTGCCCAAGAGAAATCAGATCAAAAAGGAAAAAAAAGAGAAAACAAAATGCAAGCAAACAACAAAAAGTGAAAATATATATGCTTGTGATACTGGCTTCGAACTCAGGAGAGCCATGATTGTTATCACCACAGAGATAATTGAAGCCATTGAGTCTAATAAGAGAAAGTATTGTATGAAAACAAAGGAGAGACTGACAGACCATTAGTTGAAACCCGTTATTAGTGGTTGAGGAAATAGCAAAGGTGACTGAAAAGGAGAACTAGAAGGATCAATTCCATTTACAGAAACCCTTGAAACTTTTTTTTCAAAAAGCTCACAAAGGAGTAAATTTTTTTTAAGTGATGTTTACGATAAAGTTTTTTTTATACTTTTATTTCTCTTGAATCATCATCATTTAGTATTCTACTCACATTTAAAAAATAAACTTACAGTTAGTCTGACATTTGCATTCATCTTCTATAGATGTTCTATACAGGAGTCCTCAAACTACGGCCGCGGGCCAGATGCAGCAGCTGAGGACGATTGATTATCCCCCTCACCCAGGGCTATGAAGTTTCTTTATTTAAAGGCCCACAAAACAAAGTTTTTGTTTTTACTATAGTTCTGCCCTCCAACAGTCTGAGGGACAGTGAACTGGCTTCCTATTTAAAAAGTTTGAGGAGCCCTGTCAGGTTTGACACATCTTTCCCCATGCAGGTCACTTCTTCTAAGCCCTGAACTATTTTATTTGTTTCAGGTTTCCAAATCTTTCCCGCCCTCCCACTGAAATTGTAGCATTCATGACTATCAGTAATAATTTTTCCTTTTTTTTTCTTTTTTTAAAAAATTTTTTCTTTTTTCTTTTTCTTTATGCTAACCATACCTTTCTGAATAATGACTTCAATTTGATCTGCATATAAGGTGGTGAAATGAATAAAACAGTGGAACTGGAGGCAGGGCAGCTTCAATTCAAATTTTCACTAGCTTTGTGATCCTGGGCAATTCACTTGAATTTTCTCATTCTCAATTTCTTCATTTGTTATTATGAGAATATTGCACTTGCCTCAAAGGGTTGCGTGTTGTGAGAATAACATGATATAATATATGTAAAATGCTTTGTAAATCTTAAAACTTGATATAATAACATTATTGTTAATATTGTCATTATCATTTATATATATATATATACACATACACAATGTGTAGACATGTATTCATATATGTATATGTGCTATATTTTGATATGCGTGTGATAGGCTTATATAAATTATATTTATGCTGGGGATGGTTTGCAATCTGCATTACTGAAGAACGGTAAAATCAGTAAGATCATAGATCCATTTGAACATTGAGAATAATGATGATGGTGGTATATATATATATATAGACTTCAGCATATTCGGTGAATGCCTATGATGAACTTAGGGCAGGACATTGATCAGAGTAGTAATGTGAATCTTCATAGGAAATATTCAAATCTATGATATTGCAAATTCATTGGTGTATTTAAGTGCATACACACACACACACACACACACACACACACACACACACACACACACACATATATATCCATTAGCATTCAAGCATAAGCATTAAGATCTCTTCTAACACTAGTATTTTTAAGATGCTTTCCCGTGGTATTAGATGCTTCACTATGACATATATGATTACAAAAAAGACTAAATTAAATGGCCAGTGTTTCATACCCAGTCAACAGTACAACCCAGATGTAGAGGCTGAGACTCAAGTCCATTGAGCTGAGTTGCTTTTCTATGTAAAAATTATATATATTGAAAAAAATATATATATTCCTTTATTTTCTAAAATAAAATATTAGATTATGTTTTATCCAGTCCTGCTAAAAGTTCAATCTGTTATCATTTCACATTTTTTTTCCCCCTCTAAAATAGCAGCTGAGTCCTCTTCTACACAAAATTCAGTTGTTTTATTTTCTAGCTGAGTAAATGGCTTCTGTCCAAAATATTTTTTTTGCTTTTCTCAAGAGCTAAATTCTGTGTATAAGAATTTGACTAAGATATATTGTGCCTATCTGTGCCTAATGAAGCACTAACCAAAGTAAATGATGAGTGACAGTTTAATCAATCCAATTCTGTCAGTCGCTACCAAGGGCATGGGGAATATAATTTTTTAATCTCTTAACTTTTCAAATACACTGAATGCCCACATGGAAAAAAATCACTATTGTGCTGGGTACTGAATTTTACTTACTGGTTATACTGTAATTATTTTTGAACCAGGCTTCAGAGGAAAACAGCATAGCATTTTGGCCAGATTTACCAACACAAATGCTTTTTTTGGTGAAAAAAATGGTACAAATGTATACTTTGCATTGTGGATTAAAACCTATTTATTTTTATGAGTACTCATGTCTTTCAATAGGGTAACTGTTGCTGAACTTTACCAAATAGTATGACATATTATATGTTCAATTAAGGAAAAGAAAATTATTTCACTCAGAAGGGTTTTTTTATTTTGTTTTTTGGGGGTTAGGATATAGCTCATATGTGGAAAGCTGTTTACTGAGGAAAACTAAAACATAGAACTAAACAAAATAAGAAGAGTTTTTAGAAACAGAATGGCAGAATCCTTTAGAAAGTTTTTGCATGTGAAGGACATGCAAATTTTGAGACCATTGCTAATCCTTGGAACAATATGAAAAGGGAAATACTGGAAGAACTCATAATTGTTTTTACTGGACCTTTGATTTTAGAACTAGAAAAGGCCATTGCATCCTCCTATATACTTCCTATGCCCAAAGTGTTTGAAGCCTGCCTGCTAATTTGCATAGGCAAATATGCTGAAGAGCATCAAACATTGGACATATGAGTCAGAGGATTCCATTTCAAATGTTTATTCTGACATTTCTTCCTGTGTGATCTTGTGCAGGTCAATTTACCTCCCTTAGCTTTTGTTTACTCCTCACAAGGAATAGAATCCATGACACTGAAGGTCTCTTCTAGCTCTATAGCTCATTCTATAATGTCCATCTTGGTTGGATAGATTTCTTTATTTTGTGTATATGCCATTATGGAAATACAGAGACCTGTAAAATTTCAGCACTCTGGTGAATTTTAAAAGTAGTCTTTTCAAGGCATGAAAAAAATAAAAATAAAAATGCCAAGTTAATAAAGAGAAAAATATGTTGTTCACTTGTATCCAACTTCCTGTGAGTTGAGGTTCTCTTAACAAATACTGGAGTAGTTTCCCATTTCCTTCTCCAGCTAAATGGAGAAATGCATGTTAAAACAACCCTTTAAGAGATAAACCATTGGCAAATTTGATTAAAAAAGGAAAGAAGAAAGCAAATTGTCAGTATCAAAAATGAAAGGGGTGAATTCGCCACCAATGAAGAGGAAATTAAAGTAATCATTAGAAGCAATTTTGCCCAATTACATGCCAATAAATCTGACAATCTAAGTAAATATCTACAAAAATATAAATTGCCCAGTTTGTCAGAAGAGGAAATAGGATACTTAAATAACTCCAACTGAGAAAAATAAATTGAACAAGCTATCAATGAAAAAAACGCTAAAAAAAAGGAGCCAGGGCCAGATGGGCTGACAAATAGATTCTACCAAACATTTAAAGAACAATTAATCCCAATATTATGTAAACTCTTTGGAAAACTAGACAAAGTCCTACCAAATTCCTTTTATGACACAAAAATAGTGCTGACTGATATCTAAAACAAGAAGAGCAAAAAGAGAAAGAAAACCATAGGCCACTTTTCCTAACGTATATTGTTGCAAAATTTTAAATAAAATACTAATGGAGATTACAGAAATACATAACAAGCATTGTTCACTGATTAAATGGGATTTATAACAAATTCAGAGCTAGTTCAGTATTAGGAAAACTATCAGCATAGTTGACTCAAACCCAACAGAAAGCATATGTTTATTTTAATAGAAGCAGAAAAAGTCTTTGACAAAATAAAGCACCCATTCCTATTAAAAAACACTAGAAAACATAGAAAACATAGCAATGGAGCTTTCCTTAAATACCTATCTAATACCAATTTAAAACCATCAGCAAGAATTATCTATAATAGAAAACTCTTCCCAGTAAGATCATGGATGAAACAAAGGTGACCCTAGATTAAATGATTAAGAATTTTAGCAAAGTTGCAGGATATAAAATAAACCCTTAATAAATAATTAGCACTTCTACATATTACTGTGAAAGTCAAGGGGCTGATAATAGAGAAATTCTATTTAAATAAAATAAAATAAAATACTTGCAAGTCTATCTGCAACAAATACAAACCCAGGAACTACATGAACACAATTGCAAAATACTTTTCACACAAATAAATGGAAAACAATTGGAAAAATATTAATTGCTCATGGATAGCCAGAGTCAATATAATAAAAATGGCAATTCTATCTAAATTGATCTATAGGACCATATCAAACTACCAAAAATTATTTTATAGAGCTAGAAAAATAGTAACAATTCACTTGGAAAAACAAAAGGTTAAAAAATATGAAGAGACTCAGTGTAAAACAAATGTGAAGAAAGGTGGCCTAGCCATGTTGGAATTATTAAGTAATAATGATCAAAAAAATCTGTTACTGGCTAAGAAATAGATCAGTGGAATAGATTAAGCACACAATGCATTGTAGTAACTAACCATAGTAATTTAGTGTTTGATAAACCCAGTGATCTAAGCTTTTAAGACAGAAACTCACTTTTTGACAAAAACTGCTGGGAAAACTTGAAAACAGTCTGGTAGAAACTAGGTATAGACCAGCATTTCACACTGCATATCACGTTAAAGTAGGTAAGCAAATCAGGGGAGCAAGGAATAATTTACCTATCAAATCTGTGGATAAGGGAAAGTTTCAGGACCAAACAAGAATTAGAAAGTATTGCAAAATATTAAATAGATAATTTTGATTACATTAAATTAAAAATGTTTTGCACAAATAAAACCATAATTTGGGTTTTAACAATAAGTTGTGGTATGGTTGTAATGAAATACTGTTGTGCTTTGAGAAATGATGAGTGAGATGATTTCAGAAAAACCTTGAAAGACTTACATGAACTGATGCAGAATGAAATGAACAGAACCAGGAGAGAATTGTCTACTGCAACATTGTCTGATGAACAACTGTGAATAATTTAGCTATTCTCAACAATATAACATTACCACAGGATTCATGATGAAAAATGTTATTTACCTCTAAAGAAAAACTCCTTTTCCCTCTCCCTGTTTTCCTCTCCCTCTCTGCCTGTCTCTCTGTTTCCTCCCTCCTTTCCTCTCTCTGTCTTTCTCTGTCTCTGTCTCTCTCTGTTTCCTTCTCTCCCCCATCTTTTCCTTCCTTCCTTTTTTCTTTCTGTATTTCTTTATTGACTTATTTCTTCTCACCAAAATGATTACTATGGAAATATTTTTACATGACTGCACATATATAAGCTATATCAGATTGCTCACTGTCTTAGGAAAGGGGAAGAAGAAGAAAGGAGGGAATAGAAATTGAAATACAAAACTCTAAAAAAATTAAATTTTTTTATATGCAATTGGGGAAAAATAAAGTACAATTTAAAAAGTCTGAAATCCCATCTTCTACTCCAAAATCACAATTGTTAGAAGGAATGTAGAAAATAACACTGGATTGCCCAGCCATTTTATAAATCAATTTGGAGTGACACTTTAAAAGTTACTCCCAAAGAAATTCAAGGAAGAAAAAAGGAAATGTTTGTGCAAAATTGAGTACAGATGTACAAAGCCAAAGAACTAGAAACTAGGGGGTGTAGATATCAGAGAATGGTTGAACAAGTTATGGTATATTAATATAATAATAAGATCTTATTGAGTTCCATAAAAGGGATGAGTTTCAGAGAAATCTATGAAGATAAATTAACTTTTATAGAGTAAAGTGAGCAGAACTTGGAGCATAATAACCATATTGTAAATTGACAAAGCTAAGAAAGACTGGAGGACAGTGATCAATTTGGTGATCAGCCATAGTTCAGAAGACTTGTGTTAGAACATGTTGCTCGTGTATTGACAATGAGGGATGACCTCAATGTGAAGAATACATCATAAATTTTCAGACATGGCCATAGTAGGGATTTTGGGTAGGAGCAATATGAATTTTTTATTTAGTGGTTTTTTATTTTCTTTATTTATAAATTTGGCCAAAATGGAAGAGAGTAGGACACCAAGAGAAAAAGAAACATAAAAAGGTCTTTTAAATATTTTTTCCAGTTCCTGAGAAAGAGAGCAAAGGAAAGTCTGTTGAAGTTGGATAGATAGTGCAGCTTTGAACAGAACATATTGATTTTTCACTTGAACCAGCTAGCGCTATATGGTCCAGATTTATGGCTGCACGTTCAAAGCCTGAAGTTTTTCTAACTTACTGGAACCTACCAAAGCAGACACTTTGTTAAGAATGACTACTAAGAACAAAAAGTCCTCTGTACATCATTGTATTATTTAAACAACAAAACACACCAAACACCTTCCCTAACAACCCACAGCTTCCTAAGTCAGTTCGGTCACACAAGGTGCAAGTCTTGTCTTTAATATTACTCCTAGCTTCTCATAATCACGTGTAAAAAAGTTAGGGGGAGAGAGAAGGAAAACAGACAAGATCAGTCACTTTAGAGAAATTACATGGCCTTAATGCCCTATAGTTCCCTAATTGGAAAAGCAGGAGGTTGGGATCAATTACTACTTTTTAAACTTTTTTTTTTTTTTTTTAATGTAGACCTTAGCAATTATCAAATCACAAGAGTGTTTCCATATATAAGCAGAAAACAAAAGATTTGAACATGCAGCCATAAATCCTATTGGGCCTATAACCTAAAAAAAATCAGAAAGGAAATGGCTTTAATATAATATATGTATATGTATATATATGTGTATATATACATATACATATATATGTTTGTGTGCGTGCATATATATATATATGTGTGTGTATATATATATAACTCAATAGATATATTCTGGAGTCAAAAAGTTTTCAAAGTTGGGAGATGTAGTTCTAATTTTTTTTTTCAAGAATGGAAATAGGTTCACCTATAGTGCATCAATGTCTTTGTTTTTCTTCCCTCCCTCCTTCTCTCCCTCCTTTTTTTCCCTTTCTCCTTTCTTCTCTCCCTTCCTCCCTTTCTTTTCTCCCTTCTCTTCCTCCTTTCTTCTCTCCCTTCCTCCCTTCCTTTTCTCCATTCTCTTTCTCCTTTCCTTCTTCCCTACCTTTTCTTCCTTCTTATCCATCCATTTCTATCAACTTTACCAGTATGGCACATAAGAGTTTGGAACCTCATTTATTTTAATTTACATTTCTCTAATCATTAGTGATTTTGAGCATGTTTTTCTCGTAAGTAATATGGTCATAAGTATGGTCGTAAGTAATTTGGGTTTCTTTCCTTGAGAAATGCCTATTCATGCCCTTAGACCATTTGTCATTTGGATAATGGCCCTTTATTCTTACAAATTTAAATATTTTCTTATGTTTCTGGGAAATGAGGATTTTATCAGAGGAACTCACTGCAAAGATTTTTTTTTTTTTGCCAGTTTTAACTTTAACTTTAATTAAGATTATATTGTATTTATTTGTGCAAATATAATTTAACTTGAAACAATAAAATTGTTCATTTTAAATGATTTTTCTCCCTTCTTTGGGAGTGAACACTTGCCAATGGATCTGAAAAAAAATCTCTTCCTTATTCCTCTAATTTGTTCATGATAAGATTTTTTTACATCTGGGTCCTGTCTCCATTTTGCCATGTCTAATTTATTGTTCACTGACTGACTGTTGCTGCCTACTTAACTCATACCATATGTCTTCTCATTGCCATTTAGTTTGTTTGCATATTCATGAATAATTTCATAACCTCACAAAATTTGTGCACAAATAATGAAATGAATCTATCAGCTTGTCTGTGTGGACATTACCTCCAGAGATGCAGATCCCAAACCATTCCTGCTTACTGAACCGTATGACACATCTGTGTCCTCCTAAACGTTTATCCACAGGTCAAGTGCCTTAAAAGATTTCTTTACTTTCTTTCTCTTCACAGCATTAAAATTTCACTGGAGCACAAGGGTTGTTCTCACATTTTTACTTTGTGGTCAGTCCCTTTATTTCTCTATCTTTATTGATACATTTTCTTTAATGATGTGTTTTAAGACCTTTTTGTTATTGTAATTTCTTGCTTATAATGTGATATGAATCCCTTTTAAACTCTTCATTGTCTTTCTGGTAATGAAAATTTCAAGTATTTGGAAATTGTAATGTTCCATGACCACAGACATATAATAAAATAACATGGAGAGCATATTGTATTAAAAGCTTAGGCATTTGAGACACCATAATTGATTCATTGGGAAGGCAAACAGTTTTTAAAATAAGATCCACCTTCAATTCTTCCTCTTTTTCAATCCCATACTCAGCCAATTGTTCATCTGTGGAACTGGTGTGGGACACATATACATATTTATACATATATAAGTATATGTATATATAATATATATACATATGTAACTATATCTTCAAAGTTTGTAAAATAGTTTTCATCTTATTCTATTTTAGTCTTAATAAGTCTTCTGAATTAGGTACTATGATTATAACCATTTTACATATGAGGAAACAGATTGAGAGAAGTTAAGTGACTTTTCCACTTATATAACATATAAGTGTTGGAGAAAGTATTTAAATTCAGATCTTTCTGATTCTCAAAATTACGCTATGTAGATGCTTTTATACACTCCTCTATTAATTCAGGGTGTTTCCCATTCAATTATGTACCATGTTCTATTCTGAAGTGGGCAAAATATAGCTTGTAGCTGCGTTACGACCTACCTTCTCTTTTTGTAAGACCCTTTCCCCCAGTGTGGATGATTAAAATAATTTTCTTTCAAATGAGTTTTGATCTTACTCCTTAGAATTTTTGGTGACCTAGTAGTGCTCAGTGCATTTAGGAAGGGATCTTCTGGTAATAGTCTATGGAAGAACTCATCATAATAAGGCATCCCTCTATCGCCCTTTCCAGGCATCCTCCATGAAACTGGTAGATAATGTAGGTTAAGCATATGTTTGACTGTTTTATATTTTACTTGATGTTGTTTCTAAGGTGATCATTAAACAAAGCCATCTCCACATCTACAATCTGTTCCAGAATCTTATATAGTTATATGTGTGTGTGTGTGTGTGTGTGTGTGTGTGTGTGTGTGTGTATATATATAGAACATATATATGACTATGTATGTTTGTGTTTATATATACTATGTATGTGTATATCTATCTCTATATATACAGATGCCATTTGGAAGAGGTGTTTAAACCCACCTATTATTGTTATGGTCAAATAGATTTAAAATAAATAGAATCATAGAAGCATATTTAAAAACTTTTTTTCTTAGTAAAACTGGAAATGTTTAAGAGTGTTTTTCTCTTAAGCTTTCTCTAGATTCCAGGGGGAAAGACCCTTGTAAAGGTAGCTAATGGTTGTAAAATAAATAGGCTTTTCTTTGGGCAATTAGGACGCTGGTTCTAAAGTTAATGACAAAGCTTAACTCTTCTTTCACACCATTGCTTCCTCACTCTTTAGGAGGGATAGGATATCCTTAGAAGGAAAAAGCTACCCTTTTTATTCTCAGAGGGTACGAGTTGATGACTTAGTCATGCATCTTTCTTGACTTAATCACAGTTGTATTTTTTTAATGTATTGTTATCTTGGGGGCACAGTCAGATCAGAGGGCATTGGCAGTATACAGATTTGAATGGCTTTATTTATACTATAACTTCTTGGATATTAGATTAATATTAGAATTAAATAAAATTGTTTCTGGCAGACTTGATGCTAAAAATGTGTGTTAATATAGTTTTAATATATTTTCTTTGATAGAATCTTGTATTCCTTCTACCTCTTAGTCAGTCCTGGGGCTGGAAGATGTGGTCTGATAAAAAGTTATTTCAAAAACCAGCTTGCTCCCTTTTCATGTTTTTATTAAAGCTATTCTCCAAGTGTGACTAAACAGTTCCCTAAAAGCCTTTGCAATGATGAGGGGGAAAACATGAGCCACTAGACATTGATATTCATTTTGTTGATGATGTTACTTATAAAAAAGTGCTAAGATCATTTTAGTTCTTCAGAAATCTTCCCTTCTTTTCTTTTTTTTTAAAGAATGTTTTTATCTTATTTTTCTCAAATACATGTAAAACCAATATTCAACATTCATTTTCTTTAATTTTGGGGCTGCAAACTCACTCCTGTCTTCACTTACTTGAGAAAGCAAATATCTTGATATAGATTATGCATGTGCACTCCTGGAAAACATATTTCCATTTTAGCCATATTGCAAAAGAGAACACAGACTAAAACCAAGAGAAATAAAATTTCTTTTTTTTTTTTTTTAAGTATGCTTCAATCTGTATTCAGATGCCATTAGTTCTTTCTCTGGAGGTTGACAGAAGTTTTCATCATAAGTCTTTTGGAATTGTCTTTAATCATTGCATTGCTGAGAAAATAACTAAGCTATTCCTAAGTGATCATCACACAGTATTGCTGTTGCTGTATACAATGCTCTCATTTTACTTTTTTATAGAATTTTAAAGTTTGTAAAGGACAGGGTGGGGAAAAGGTAAAGATAAGGTGAGATACAGAAAAGTGTTTCAATTAAGAGGAGTGGAATAAAGTGGGAGAAAAATAATAAGGGGAAAAGATAAAGGAGAGGGATCCATTGGTGATAGAGAGGGGCAGTAGGGGGATTAGCCGAGCAAGTTAACAGGTAGAAGATTAGCAGAGATAATAAATAAGAGATATACAGAAACACAGTAACTGATCAGGAGTGGAATTTATTAGAAAAAATTAAGGATAATAATAATTGATCTCAGATACAGTTAAACTTAAAAAAGAATCAAGAGAAAAATCTACACAATGTCATCCATATTAAGATTGTATGTATATGTATACATGAATATATTTGTGCTTTTATTGTAGGCTGTTGGGGGAGATGGGGAAGGAAAAGGGGTTGAAGAGAAAAAAGTAAAACATGCACAGCAGAGAACAAAAGAAAACTTGTAAACAGTGTGAATACAATGTCTTCTATTATTATATATGTTTTCTTGAAATAGAAATTTATTGTTACAGAATTTGAATCTTTCCTGATGCTGTATTGGGTACATGGCCATTTTTTTTTCTTTTTCTTTTATTTTCTGTCTTTTGTTTTCTAGTTTGTTTTTTCTTATTTTGTATTTAAATTCTAAATAAATACATTAAAAAAAAATAAAGTACTTGACTCACCACAACACTAGTGATAGACACACCATTATCTCATGTTGGAGGATTTGTTGAGGGAGGGAAAAGGCTAAAAGTTGCTGTAATTGTATAATATTTCATTTTTATTCTTTTATTTTGGAACTGATTTTGACCCATCTGAAAGGCACACAAAGTTAGCTCATTATTGAAAAAAAAAAAAAGACAGGAAAACCCCCCCAGTATTTCAACAACTAGTTGTTCCCTGTACATTAAATTTTTTTTGCTGAAATTTGGTATATGGCATATAGTTCTCAGAGGGAAAAAATCATCCAGGTTCCAGTGTCTATGACAACCACTGTTGTCCCTGAGCAAATCACTTAAGAACATCTGTGTCTCAGTCAACTCCCCAAGATTTGCCAAATGTCATAAAATTTGGTTTTCCCCCCTCAATTGTATTTTATTTTTCTAATTATATGTAAAAAGTTTTCAACATTCATTTTTGTAAGATTTTGAGTTCCATTTTTTTCCCTCCCTTCCCAATATACCAAGCAATCTGATATATAGTATAATCATTTTAAAAGATATTTCCATATTTGTCATGTTGTGGAAGTAAAATCAGAAGGGGAAAAAACCATGAGAAAGAAAAAGCAAACCAAATTTTAAAAAAGTGAAAATAGTATGTTTTGACCAGCATTTGGTCTCATTAGTTCAGATGTAAGTGACATTTTCCATCCCAAGTGATGTGTCTTGAATCACCACATTTCTGAGATCAAAGTCCATCACAGTTGATCATTATATAATCTTCTTATTGCCATGCACAATGATCTCCTGATTCTGCTCATTTCACTCAGTATCAGTTCATGTAAGTCTCTCCAGGCCTCTCTGAAATCATCCTGCTGATGATATTCCATAATAATATTCCATAATATTCATATGCCATAATTTATTCAGCCATTCTCCATCTGATGGACATCCACTCAGTTTCCACTTCCCGGCCACTACAAAAAGGGCTGCCATAGACAATTTTGCATGTGTGGGTCCTTTTCTCTTTCTTATGACCTTTTTGGGATATAGACCCAGTAATGAGACTGCTAGATCAAAGTGTATGCCATCATTTTTTATTACCTTTCCTCATGAAATTTATATCCCACATTTATGGGAATCACAGATTCTTCGCATGTTTGTAAGAGATCTTACATAAGATTAAATGAAATAATAGTATAAAGTTTTTAGTATCTTTCTTGGCATTTAAGTATAGTATAATTGCTCAAATGATTATTATTATCTTATTGTTATTATGAGTGTAAGATTTAATCGATTTAATTTTTTTCTTGTGATGTTAATATTCTCCTTTCCCAAGGCCTTATTGATTATATATGGATGATTATCTTCTTTCCTTTTTTCATCTGAATATATTTTTTTTCAGAATATTTTTGCTGTTCTTGTTTTCATTTATCCTTTCAGTGAAATCAAATGTCATTGTATATAATGTCTTAGTTTGAATGACCATATGAAGATTTTTTTCCAACTATTGTATCTTTATCTTCTGTATATGTCAGAATACTAACTGCAGTTATCTTCCTGTTTGTTAATTTGATTGTGAAGTATTACAAAATCACATGACTTAATACTCCATGAAATTAGGTTTTTTTCTTGCCTTTGGGCATAAGATGAAAATGAACTCTACAAACTTATCTCTCCAAGGAGAATTCTTGAACCATTCTTTAGTTTACCTATTTTGTATTTATGTCTTCTGGTTTCATTTATTGAGACATCATTAATAATAATATAGTAACTAGCATTTATAAAGCACAGTAATGTTTATAAAGTATTTTACAAAATATTATCTCATTTGCTCCTTAAAACAGCCTTGTGTGCTAGTAACTATTACTATGCTTAATCTGCAGATGAGGAAACTTGACACACAGATTACGTGTCTTGTTCAGTGTCACATAGCAAGTGGATGTTAGGAGATTTGAATTCATGCCTTTTTTACTCTGGATTGAGTACTATGAACTGTACCATTCCACGAGATATGGATGTGGCCTATTAACTAGAGTATCCTTTAGCTTGTGTGATCATTGGATGTTGAGTGATTTTTAGGAATTAATGGGCATAAATAAATGATCTAAGAATTTTCTGATTCTCAAAAATTTCTTTCCCCTTCTCTATCATTTCATCACTCTGGAAATAGAAATAATGAGGGGGCCTTTTTGTATTTGTATCTGTTTCATGGTCCCCTGTGAACAGAACATTCAAATCATCTAGTCATCCATCAAATATCATATGGTTACCTAGAAAATTCTAAAAAAATTTTTTTAGAAACATAAGCTAGCATAGCCATTTCTATTTGCATAGAACAGAGGCACATGATGGAAGGAAGTTTTAAAAAAAAAATTCTGCCCCATTGGTTCACTCAGCTTTTCTTCTTTTGGGGAAAGTAAATTCTGAAGATTCTTGACTGGTTGAAGGTGGAAGGTTGTATAATGAAACCTTTGAATTAAAGTAAACTTTTTTATGTTCAGATATTTATATTTATTTATTTTTTATAAATCAGGACATAAGAGTTCAAAATAATCCTGTGAAAAATCTTTTTGTCTAAATATAGAGCACCATCTGGCATAAAGAGTTATGAAACAAGTAGACACATCTATGGTCTTCCACTTTCAGCTCAATAATTTGTAATCCAGGTTTCTATTCTCCCCCCCCCCCCCCCAAAGAAACCTAAAAACAAAGTCAATTAAAAAAAAAAGTTTTGCCTTAAGTTAGGTGACAATTGAATTGAGATACTCGAATGAGGCAATAGAAGATCGACTGTCAGCAGAAGAATCAAGAGCCAGAATAGTTTAATGAAGTCAAGAATACTGAGAAAATTCAGAGCCAGTCTGAGTTTAATTTCTGTTAGTCTCTGATACATCTTGAATGAGAAGATGAGTTTCAAAGTTATTAGCAAATAATGCATTGTGAAGAGCTTCTGTCTTTAGAGAAAAGTCTTATTTAGCAGTAAGCCTCCAATAAAAGATTAAAACATCCAAAGCCTTCCCTCCAAGGTGGGGGTGCAGTGGGAAAGGTAGCTGACAGGTGATTGAGTCACAGGACTTTTCCATCAGGGCTTAAGCTAATTGGACCAGTTCCTTGTGTGTCTACTCCTTCAACACACACTCTGACCACACAAATTTCTCATAGATAGATGCTCTACATACTATTTCTATGCAAATCCACTTTTCTCTTTGAAAAATAGATATTTTTTAGAGAAAAAGCTTCAGGTTTTTGTGGACAGGGTTCTGTTATTAATTTTATTACTTTGACATTGAATTAAATGCTTTTATTGACTCCTCTGGTTGACAATTAAAAGTAAATTCATTGGAACACAAGGTTTTGCCAAGAGTGAATGGTGAAAACTATCTTTGCATGTATTTTGAAAAACAAAAAAGCTATTATTATAAAAACAGAAAAAAAAATAACAATAAAATAAGTAAATGCATTGGTTGCTTTATAATTTAGAGAGAAATTTAACTTGCAAAATCCCTAGAACTGGAATCTTGGAACCTATGGATGAGGGGGAATTAGGTTCTGAATACTAATTAGTGAATAGCTATTTGTCAACTTCTGAGTAACTTAATATCTTTGGGAAATTTGCATTCAGAAAGTATCTTATGAATTTGTTTATTCAACAAAAATCTACTTTGTGATCTAAGTATAAAATACAGTGATAAGAACAGTTTATTAGAGATCCAAATTCATGATGAAAGACTTTTCATAAAACGATGTCAGGAACTTCAGTGACAGCTTTATAATGAATTGTTATAATCAGTTCTCATGCTTAAGAAATTTAGGATAAATGGGCAATAATGGTATAATTTTTCAGATTCTTATCAGAAGCAAGAGAGATAAAGCAAGCATTTACTGGAATAAGATTATATATTATAATTACAGTGCCTAAGTGGGTGAATTCTTTTTCAATGAACTACTTTAGTTGGTCAAACAACTTAATATAAATGCATCAAGAGAGAACATGGTAATAAGATTAATGGAAGATAGAAAGCTGAGAAGAAATCTTAAAACAGTGCTTCCTCCTATTATGGATTGAGCTGTTTGTTGGCTTGCTCTTTGAAAGTAAATCAGTTTTCCTTGTTACAAAGATTCCTACAGAAATATGTATATATCTAATCAGTTTTTGTTTCATTCTTTTTTCTTGTGCTTTAAATCACTTTTTGAATAAGTGCTTTGAGCATAATTTTTGAAACTATTATAATATATTCTTAAACACCCCGTAAAGGCACAATGTCATGAGAAACTCTATTGGGACAATACTCTGATTACCTTTGCCCAACTTAAGTAGATGAGACCTTCTAGAAATTCTTGTGTCATGGTTCAGCTGAATTCAGTGGACTCATGATGTATATTCTGATGTTTCTCAATTTATAACCTTATGAAAAAGAAATGGAATGATTTAGATCAATCATACAATAATTATTTTAAAAAATAATTTCAAACACCAGTGGGACTTTGCAATCTGTTTCCAAAATTTACATTGTAAATACGACTTCCTGACATTTATATCTATATATTTCCCTCTGTAGGGGAGTTGGCTGTATCTTTGTTGAAATGATTCAAGGAGTTGCTGCTTTTCCAGGAATGAAAGACATTCAGATCAACTTGAACGGATATTTCTGGTAAGTTCTCCAAATATTGTTTCTAGAGAATGAGCTCCTAATTTTTTTTTCATTTTGCTAATTGATAACAGTGATTGATAAAATACAGTTTGAAAAAAAAAATTCATTTATTATGTCAAATATTGGTAACAGAGTCAAGGCTAAAAAATTTAATATTAAAATCTGAGATCAAACACTATCTATAAGTGCCATTATCCAAAGGACAACATCCTTGATTCACAGTTGAAATGTCCACTGAATGCAGAATTGTGATCCAAACTCTTAGTTTTTTGCAAGATCACAAATAATAAATAAGTGATGACTGCCCTGCACTTTTTGGCAGAATTGTATAATTGTGTACTGTAAGGCAAACTGTGGAACCCACCCTTGTTCTAAAGAGCTGGGTGAAACATGGGTCTCTGTTAAAATAGGGTTGCCATCTGAACCAGTTTTCCATAATGGAATTTTCTGTTTGGCCACCAAGTATCTGAAGTGAACAAGGAAGGCAATGCAAGTTTCAGTGCTGTTTATGGGCCTAGACATATTTCTCTTTTTATAAATGTCATTGTTACATTATTATCATAGTCATCTCTATATATGTATTTGGTAAAAGATATATGTGAAATGGTCAGCCAGTTAAACATTTATTATACTCCTACTATATACCTGCCACTGTTCTAAAAATAGAGTCAGCCCTGGTTCTCAAGGAGTTTACAATCTAATGTGTGAGACAACAAACAAACAAACAAAAAATCAGATAAATCGGAACTAGTTAAATGAAGAAAGGCACGAATTAAGAAGTGGGAAAAAGCTTCTGGAAAACCCATTTCCTTGCCCCCTTCCTCTCATTGGACCTCCCTAGTAGATGATTCTCACTGTCCCCAAGTTAGACTTAGAGAGATATATGAAGACTCCTTTGCTATTACCATACCTGAGTCTAGGTGTTTTAAAAAAAAGCCTTGAGTGAAATTAGTTTTCAGCAATTCTGTTTTCTGAGGATGGAAGAAGAATCATTGGTGTCTCAGAAATTATTGATTCCCTTCTGTAAACAAAAGTGCATAATCAGATTGCTCATCTGTGCTTAAAGATGGGCTCTATTAACATTCACTTTTCTAGAACTGCTTTGATCAGGATGTTCTCCTCTTTTTTCCTGCTTTCTTTTATAAAAAATCTGAGTGTTTTAAATGGGAGTACATTTCTAGTGTGAACTTTGGTAGTTATTTTTAAAACTTAAGGAGATAAAGGCCAGTCTATCATTAGAAATTTTCAAAAATTCAGCTTATTTTTGGCATACTTATTTTGCTTCCTTTGAGACTCTTTTTTTTCTTATGATATAGGAATCTTCAATATATTTTATATTATATTATTATTATAACATAAATATGTGTAATAATATATAATATGAAATATTAATTTTATAATATAACATAATTATATTATTTATATTTATATGTATATAATAGGCCCTGGGTTAATTAAAATATACTATATGTATAATTAACCAGATTCTCTGTTTTTTGGTTTCCTCCTCCCTCTTTTTTTCCTATCATTTCAATGCCCATAACGTATAATATATATAATAATATATAATATGAAATATATTAATTTTATAATATTAAATTATAATAAATTATATATAGTAGACACTGGGCTAATTAAAATATATTGAAGATAGGCTTTAATTAACCCAGGGTCTATAATTAACCAGATTTCTGTTTTCTGGCTTCCTCATTCCTCTGTTCTTTCCTACCAATCATTGCTCATCATCATCTACGAAAATTAAGGGAGGTGAAGCTCTGTGGAATCTATTTGATTGCTTGCTTGTAGCTCTGGCCTGCAGAGTTGTTGTTGCTTTCCTTTGTGACAGTTATAAATCAATCCAAAATAAGACTTTGAATGTCAGGTTGTGGAAGCCCCTTGCCATCCTGTGTCCGGTGCACCTTTCTCCTGACACGCTGCATCCCACTGGCAGGCAAGTTGGGTAGGACCTTCTCTCCCACTTGGGTTTGTCCAGTTTGCCCAGTGATCTGAAGGTGCTCTCTATCCTCACCTCCACCTCTGTATCTCAGCAACTTCTCACATGAAATCACTCTCGATCCTTCCATCTGCTAGTATTACACCACCCAGATACATTTAGTATTTAATGGCCATTTTTAGTTAGTTAGAGTAGAAAATAGCATTGCTTTTGGAGTCAGAGACTCAGCTCTGACATTTACATATCCACCTCTTTGGACTTTAGTTTCCTCATCTTTAAAATGAGAGGGTTAGACTAATGGACTTTTCAGCTCTTAACCCCTGGGCTTCTAATAGCTCATCTCACAGATTATGTCATATGTCATTTTCCTCTGTGAAATATAAGCTGAGGGAAAGGATGTTTTTGGCAGGACCCAGTTCCCGTACGTACCATAAGCAGTTATAATGCTTGTTGAGGCGGTGAAGAAATGAATGAGACCAAGTCCAGTTAGTTATGACAGTCCAGTATAAAATTAAAAGGAGATTTTTGTCAATGTAGGCTTATTCATGATGGGTAGTCCTTAAGTTGCACTATCGAGACCAGTAGAACCAGATCTAATTCTAAAGGGAAATAAATGTCTTCCTCTTCAAAAGCTGTTTTCCAGTAGACTCTCAAGCCATCTTTTAATATTTTATTCTTATTAAGAGTAGAGCTGTTGACTTAGAACTATGAAGTGACAGCTGAAAAAAATTGAAAAGTACATTTTTAGCAAGATACAACATATACATATTTTTATAATCGTGATAGGAGTATTAATAGCTTTCATTTATATTTTTATTTTGAAGTGTATCTTAGGTTTTAGATGCAGTAAAAATGGACTTCAAAAATAAATTTTATTATATTTATGAAATATTATGTTTCATTAAATTATGTCTGAGTTTAAAATGTTCTTTGAAAATATTTCCCCCAATTTTTTCCCTTTATTTTCTATTCTGTGCTTTCCTTTTCATTGAAATTGCTACATTACTCATTGGGATGTATTCAATTTTCTTTAGGATTCCATCAGTAGTTCAAACAATTTTACCTTACTAGTTTTTTGGTAAAATAGGTATTTTTAAAAAGTTATAAATCATGTAGAAGTTGCAAAATTCCTTAGAAGTTGTTTTTTTCCTTTTTTTTTTTTTTTGAGGATGAAATTGAATAAGGAGGGAAATTCCTATTTCCTTTAACTGTGCTACTGAAAAACAGAAAGAATGAAAGCATAGATTATCAAATTACTTGACAGAGCTTGTCAGATAATATTTAAAATATTTATTATTTATGTAATTAACTAATTTCCCAATCAGTATAAATGTGCTAGGTGGCTTCTAAGGTGTTTTGCTTCTATTACTTTATTTTATGGTGTATTTTAATACTTTGTATGAGCATCCAGAGACTTTTGGGAAATGTGTACTCTTTTAATAAATCAAAGAAATAAATAATTGCAAATTCCCCATAGAATGCATGAAATTATTGACACAGGAAACTATTGTCTCTTATTAGAGAGCAGAGACTGTTAGTATGCAGGTAGTTATTGTGATGGATGTTAATAGCTCCTACAATTGTTTTGGCTGCTTCATGCTATACATGCAATACCCTTTATGGATAAAGAGTCTTTTTTGAAGATTATTAAAATGTTCTCTCCTCCTAAAAATTATTTCTTTAAAATTGGATGACCTGATGTTTAATCTTTTAAGAAAGAGAGATCACCAAAATGTCATCAACTATTGACTTATTTTGGAAATAAGAGGTTCAGTTTGAAATATTTCATGTGTCGAATTCCTTTTCTAAATTATCCCAATCTCTGGAATATGCTAGATTTGATTTTTGTTAGATCTCTTTGTAGAGGAAATGTTGTTGATTCAGGATGCCTGAATTGATGGCAGTTACCAGGGGATGTAAGTGGACAACTTTTATGTTATGCTCTAATGTAGAGCATATTTTAAAATCTAATTTAAGTTCCTTAAAAGAAGACTTCCACTTAAAAAAAAAAAAAAAAAAAAAAAAAAAAACAGCAAAAAGACTCCTTACTTAAATAGCACTTATGAGTTTCATTCTGGTATAAGCATCGTTAAGCAGATAATCAATTTTAAAATAATAAAACAAGAAGATTATTCTTGTTCTTTTTGTATTTTTAACCGCAGGATTCAATTCACTCATTTCTTCTGTGAATTACATACTAAAAGGTGGTTAATAACTTTGGAGCACAAAATTAATCAAGTTAATCCCATCCTCCCACCCCCAATAACTAATATAATTAACTATCATACACTGAGAATTTTTTTAAACTGAAAAGAACCACCATATCACAAAAGCATTTTTTCTCTTTTCAAGACTTGTGTGTAAGTGTGTGTGTGTGTATATGTATGAGAATTATTTTATTGTATTTTAGTAACTGGGATTGAGGGGAAGAAAGCAAGAGGGAAAACTGTCTTTATTGATAGTGTCTACAGTGAAACAATTCCACGAAACAGGGTAAGGGCCAAACAGCTGAGGCTGGGATTGGCAAAGTAGACAACCCCTTAGGGGGAAACTTAGGGCAACTCATGAAGGATGCTATTTAATATTGCAATTTTCAGTGCCTGCCTGAAAATTCCGCAGTCTGTGAGGTGAGTATTTATTATGTGATAGGTTGCATGTTTTCAGTGATGGTTCTGATTAATAATAACATGTGGAGGGTCCGGTTTTCTAATGGGGGGTGGCGTTCTGCACTTTTATAAACCTTGCCTGCAGTGCACACATGCCTCATTCTGCCTTTGATGTCGATGACAAATATGCTCCATGAGATGTGCTCTGTCTAATCTGCCTTCAGCAATACCATTTTCAGAGACTTTATGACGTAGTGTCAAGAGTATAACTGATGATAAAATGGTGCTTCACACATTGGTTAAATAATAAATGAGTGAAAAACTAATAAGAATTCTTTTTCTTGGAAATTATTCTCATGCTTAGGAAAAAAGCAATACAGAGCAATCAGTAATCATCTTTTGGGAAGTGCTAATTTCTGAAATTTGAAGTCGCTTGGATGATAATTCTCACCAATTTCAAGAAATTTCAAGTCCTTTTAGTTAATTTTAAAAAATGAGTCACAGGTTACTTGCTAATGAGCAGAATAAGAAAACTTATTTGAACAGCAGTGGGCCATACTGTTATGGAAAAGCAAGTGGTACCAGGATGGAAGTTACTGTCTCTGCAGCAGTCTTAATATTGTGGAGGCAGCTAATTCCAGGCCTATAATTATTATTGGCTTCCGCTCAACCAAGATTGAGGAAATGGAATGAGTGGATTTTTTGCTTGATTTAGGTCTTCCTTTCTTTTGAATTCCTGAGTCACTCTAGTATTCCCCTCACATGAGTGTGAGCATAAAGTTCTCAGTCTTCTGGCATAATCTCATGCTAGTTGTATGCTAACTTGTGTTAAATTAATTAGTACAATTGATTTATTTTGCAAATTGTAAAAGAAATTATTTTTGAAAATTATTCATTCTGTTCTTTGGATACATAGCTATTCCTGATGGATCAGATTTCTTTTCTGAGTCTCCTTGTTTGGCCCAGAAGTACCATTCAGGACCTGGTTGTCATGCTCTTAATTTGTATGTAGATGTAATTACATATAATCTGTATATACTTCCCATACATGAAATCTGGCATGATCTCTTGGGCTACTGTCCATTCACATGAACGGGATGCTTTGCCAACTTTCTCCTCATTGTATATTTCAATTTAGTTAAATTGTACAAATACTTTTTAATCAACCCACTATTTATTAGACACTGAGGATATAAGGTGGAAAAAGAAACACAAGGAGCTTAGAAACTCTTCTAGGGAAAAACAATATGTGCGTCCACAAGGAATTCCGTAGGAAATAGTTTACAAAGCAATTTTGTAAGGCAGTGGGGGAGAAAATGTGTGTGTGTGTGGGAATTAGTGAAGAATGTATTTGGGAGGTTGGGATTTAAACTGAGTCCCAAAGGGAGCTATTAGGGCAAAAGTCATTTCTAAATCTAGCCACTACGACATGGCTATCTTCCTCATGCCCTTCCCACTGGATCTAAACTCTTCCCCTGAAGCCCTAGGTAATAATAAGTAAATGGTGGCCTTCTCTTGCTCAGAACCATACTCCCACTTTCCCACTTCATTTATTAGCATTTCCAACCCATGCCAGCTCTTGTCACATAATCCCCCCTTCTCCAACCTTTCGATTGCTCTTTTTTGCCTTTCCCATTGGAAAGTAAGCTTCTTGTAGCTAGGAATTGACTTCCTTGCTTATATTTACTGTTAGTGCAATGTCTGGTGTGAGCTCACAGCTTAATTAACTGCCTTTTCATTCATTCATTCACTTCATCCATCCACTCATTCACTGATTTATTTACTGAGAGTTGATAGTCTTTCAGTAGGGATCCATGAAGATCTTCCCAAACTTTGGTCATAGAAGTGATGGCTAAATCTGTAGGAGTGAATGAACTTTCTCTAAGGAGTAAATCTAGAGAAATTACCAACAGGACAAGAAGCCTTTGAGCCATGGAGGAAGCCTATAATGACCATCTTAAAATTTCTAAATTAAAATTACGCTCCTTGATACTGTGACCCACCCAGACCAGACCACCCTCTACCATCCAGCCATGCTCTGGACTGTACTTTCTTGCCCCATGGCCTTTGCTCTGGCTATTTTTGTTATTTAAGATGGATAAATTCCTCTCTGCTGGATAAACTCCATTATAACCCAATTGAAATGCTATCTTCTTCCAAAAAATGAGTGTCAGAGGTAAAAAAAACCAAACAAACCAAAACAAACAAACAAACAAAACCATTTCTTCCTTATTTTCTTGTTCTTCTTCATCTAGTGAAATATTTTTTTTAATAATTAAATTCATAGTGGAAAAAATAATATAACCCTGATCTCTACCTTCTCTCACCAGTCTTTCATCTCTCATCTCAAGTGGGAACTTATTTGCCTTTTATTCTACTATGCTAACCACTAGGTTATAGTGCATCTTAATTATTCATGTATGTGTCTCGGTTCCCCTATAGGATTGAAAGCTTCATTAGGGCAGGGGCATTGTATTCTCTTAAAGGCATCAGATCTCCTTAATTCTCTTTACCCTCCTTACCTCATATTATTTATCTTCATGTTGTCTCTCTAAATGTAAAGTGTTTGAGGACAGGCCAGTCTTTGTATCCCCAAAGTCTAGCACAGTAAATACTTGCATAATTGAATGGTTTTGTATATTTTCTCTCTCTCCCAAAACCTAACATGATGCTCTTGCAGACAGTAGAAACTTAATGAGTGTTTGTTGAATTGAACTAGGAGGAAGAAGGAAAAAGAACTATCAAGGAACAGCATTTAACAAGGGCAATTAAGTGATATTGTGGATAGAGTGACAGGTCCATAGACAGGAAGATTCATTTTTCTGAGTTCAAACTTCATCTCTAATTACCTGTGTCCTTGGACAAGTCACTTTATCCTGTTTGCCTCAGTTTTCCCATATGTAAAATGAATTGGAGAAGGGAATTGTCAACCCTTTAAGCATCTTTGCCAAGAAAATCCCAAGATGGTGTCCTGAAGAGTCTGATATAACTGAACTACAGTGACTGCCCAACAGAATTTAATAAATGAAGTTTGAGAAGACCAAGAGACTATCATGTCCCAGAGACTAAAACAAAGGGTATTCTAAAGCATTAAACAAATTAGAAGAGTTTGAGAATGAAGAAATGTATGCAATTCAGGGAGGTCACTAGTGAACGTGGATCTATTTCAGTGATAATGATAGAAGAAGGAAGATTGCAGAGAATCAGGAGGGAATGGAAATAAAGCTCTCTTGTAGAGGTAGGCTGCTCATTTAGGTGAAATGAGGACTACTTAAGAGGGAAGAATTCAGGGGAAGAGAGGGAGAAATTGAATGATTTGGAGAGGGAGGAATTGAGCGATCCATAAACAGGGACGGTAGATGAATGTTCTAATAAAGAATGGGCTGTGCTTATTAAGTATAATGGAAATGTTGGCAGCAAACTTTAGCAGGGTCATTTATCTTAAGACAAAGTAGTACAGTACAGCAGCCTACCACAGTGTATCTACTGACATTTTCATTTTCAGGGGAATTTAGATTATCAAGAAGCCCAATTTGTTGTTTAGAGAAAATTTGGAGTCGCTCAGGTTGCAGATTCATTTGCCCCTGAGTACTCTTGGATTATAGATCATACATTTTCTACAAAAGGAGAGACAAGGAGAATGCTATGAATCTATGTGATTGAAGAATGACACAATCACTGATAGCAATTATAGTTCTCTAGCGCAATCTTTATCGATTAAGAACCTTTCCTCGAGGTACACTGCGTCACTTTTAATACTGGTGTAAGAATGACTTTCTTCTTAGTATGTGAACTCGCTGGAGTCAGTGACTGCATCTTTCTATTTTATGTCTCCTGCAGTACCTGTAGTTTGTGAATTATTTGTAAAATGAAGGTGTATACATCGATGGGATTATTTGGGGGTTTCGTTTGGGGATTTCTTTATCTTACTGTTATGTTGAGTATATATCCCACTCCCTATTAAGGTCCCAGATTTGATGGAGCACTAAAGCTTCATCAAATGGATAAATATAGTTAATCCTGTAGTTCTGGACAGTTTTAATGTCCTTTTTAAAAATAATTATATATTTTTATTTATATATTTATATAAATATAAGAATTATATTTAATTTTTGTCTTTGTTGTTCCAGTTCCTAGTATAGTGCTGGGCATATAGTAGGTGCTTATAAAATGCTTTTGTTGCTTGAGTTAGCAACTGATATGATTTAACAGTTATATTTTCTTCCTCTAGCTCATTAGTGCCAATGGTCCTAGGCTTTTATTTTAAACTATCTTTTTTATTAAAACTTTTTTGCTGTTATATTACAATAATGTTCATTTATGAATCCACTAGATGCCTTCTCCCTTCCCCTTTAAAAGCAATTGAGCCCTCTTTTGTACCAAATATGAACAGTTAAGAAAAACCAGCAGATTCCAATGACCACATCTCACAGAGTATACAACTGGCAATGCCTTTAACAGCCTAAAACATCTGATCTCCAATTGGTTGGTATTTCATGGATGCTGTGAAAAGAAAGTAATTATTTTCCACTTATCTCCAACTAAATATTTGTTGATTTGGTTTGATATGAAACTAAATAGAGAATCTATTTCTTTGGAGGAAGGAATTTATGCCTGTTTTGGAGACTCATCTTTCATCAGCATTACATTATAGCCTTACAAATTTGTAGCATATTTAGCTTATTGGAATGTCTTAAAGATGTATTCATTTATTCATTCAGCCAAAAAAAAAAAAAAATAGAGAGCGCTGCATGCAGAGTGCATTGCACTGGGCACTATAGAAAATGGGAGCAATAAATAGGACATGATCATTGCCACCAAGGAATGAATAATCTCAGAGGTGAGATAAGAAATGCTAAATGACAAATAAAAAGATTAAAAGATAAATAGAGGGCCACATGGTATAGTGGAAAAAGTCCTACCTGGATTTGAAATAGGAAGAGAATCTTGCCTCTCCCACTTACTAGTCAAGGACGATAAATCAGCAAGGCTCCTGAAATCCCTGAGCACACTGCCAGGTTTTCCTTTTTCTTTGTAACCTCTTTTCTCAGCAATAGGCAGACAGTGTCCTGATATATAGTAAGTACTTGATAAATGCTTGTTGAGAGCTGAATAAGGTCCACTTCTCTATTAAATGAGGATATTGATATCTCACAGGATTTTTTAGGCTCTGATGAGAACAGATCACATACAGATCTTAATGAGGCAAATGAGTGATATCTGTTATGATCACTGAAGACAAGATATTCAACCATTTGAGATCAATGAAGGAAAATGGATGGAGAGGAGGAGAACACCTGGGAAACGATAAGGATCATGGATACCCAACAGAAGATTCTAGTCCTTATTTTATTGGCAATTGATAAGCAATAGAACATTTCGGGGGGCAGCTAAGGTGATATAGTGGATAGACTGCCAGCCCTGGAGACAAGAAGACCTGAATTCAAATGTGGCCTGTAGCACTCTGACTAAGGTGCTTTACCTATTTGCCTCAGTTTCCTCATCTGTCAAATGAGCTGGAGAAAAAAATGGCAAACCACTCCAATATTTTTGCTCCCAAAATCCCAAGGTGGGATCACAGAGTTGAGCAAAACTAAAAAAAATTATTTAAGAGCAACAAAACATTTTTTGAGTAGTGTAGGAATACAATCTGGTATTATTTTATAGAATCATTGTAAATCAAGGAAGATGGTTAAGTGTCTACCCTAGTAGTTCAGTTCGACAAGGATCTGAACTCCGCCGGTGGCAGCGGAACTGTACAAGAAGGTGTGATTATATTCACAAGACTTTGGGAGCCAGGAAGGACCCAGATTTGAATTCTACCTTAGTCACTATGATCTATGATCACCACAGACTGGAATTTTGTGCCTCCTATGACAGACTGCAAAATCTGAGTTAGTGTGAACTGGAAGATGGCAGCCAGTCCTTACTGAAGCAAACTGGTGTTTCCTGGTTCTATCATATTAATTTGAAATTAGTGGAGTATTAGTTCCTGAATTTGGAAGTTTATTATTATTTATCAGACCCTAGTTTAGAGAGGATCTTGGAAGCCCCCAAATCCATTCCTCTTATTTTATGGCAAAGTATTTTTGACTTGTTTAGTGTTATGGAATAAATAGAAGAACCAGGATTTGAACAGATTTTTTATAATGCCAAATCCCCTGTACCATCAACTCCCAGTTGGTCCAAAACTTTGTAACTTCTCCCTGAAGCTGCTCTATCCTGCTCACCCACCTGAAATAACCTGCTAACCAGCTTCAGATGCTGTAAACCAGGACCGATTGCTATTTGGCCTATCGCCATGTGTACCAACCCTTTTACTTCTTGTTTGGGGAATAATAATTAAGATTGCCATTACTGCTGTAATGGGTGTGAAAAGCCACTGTCCTGTGGCTCCACTCACCATCCCTGTGATGTTCTAGACCAAAAAAGCCTTCCCTGGTCACCATGCAGTGGATTGACAGTTAATAAGTATCTACTCTGCGGCAACAGAAGCTCCTTAAGGTTGCATTTTAATGGAAGCCTGAACTGTCTCATAATCTTCAGAGGGCCTGACACATAATTGTTCCATCATTTCAGCCATGTCCAGCTCTTTGTGACCCCATTTGGGGTTTTCTTGGCAAAGATATTGAAGTGGTTTTCCATTTCTCCTTTTTCCAGCTCATTTTTACAGATGAGGAAACTGAGGCAGACAAGGTTAAGTGACTCCTTCAAAATCACATTGCTACAATTGTTTCTGAGGCTGTGTTTGAACTCATAAAGATTAATCTTTCTTATTTCAAGCCTTCTGCAACACCTAGCTGCCCTGACACATAGTAGCAATTAATAAATGATTTTAAAACATCCATTCAGTCATACCCTGTGCTGTGGGACTTGGCCTTGTAGTGATTATCTTTGGAACTTTATAGGAATGGTTCCTTCAAGGTCTTGTAAGTAAATGAGTAATAAAAGGTTTGTGATGAGGTTACCTCTATTCAGCAACTTCTGGTCTCTGCCTGACCAATTATTCACAGCTCAATGTACTTTCTTTTGTTGTAATTGGACATTTTATATATTTTTAAATAATTTATCCTCAGAGTCAAATATATCCAAGCAGCTCCTTGATTTTGTAAAGTGGGATTTAAATTCCCGTCTTGATTGCCTATTAGCTTCAAAAATATTTTTCTACATTAGTTTGATCTTTCTTTGATCGCTTATTACTTAATAATCTATATCTTGATAAATTTTGTTTATCTCTAAAAAATTACCCATAGAAAGTATTGAAATCTAGACCAGCAGTATTAAACTCAAATAGAAAGGGAAGGCATAGTGACTTAAAAATCCACAAGTTAACAATATCTATGGATATTATATTTTTATTTATTTTGATAAACATTTCCCAATTGCATTTTAACTGAGCACTTAGTTTTAGCTTATTAGGCCTCTTTTTCCCTCCCATTCCTGTGCTATCTTTTGACAGTGAGAGGTATCCATTTTTAAGTGTATAGAATGTGACACTTTGCATAATCCTTCAAAAACTAAATTTCCTGGTTGAGTTCCCTGATGCAGTGTGTCAGGAATGATATGTTGTTCACCCATCAGACAGAGTGACTTATAGTGTGGTGACAAGTACACTTTTTGGCCTCAATTAATTTTAAACAACAGAAATCAGAATTAGTTTTTGTTGTTGGCCAGATTTTTTTTTTTTTTATGAGGCTGCTGGTTAATGTCCTTCTGTAATTTTGTTTATATTTTCATTCTAACACCTTGTCTGCTTAGAAATTCAGAGGTCAGAGAGAGTAATCAATTAATCAGTCATTCAGCAAGCGGTTATTAAGTGAGTACTGGGAGTGAGGCACTGTGTTGGATGCTAATAAGCATGATATTAAATAAGAATAATACTAATGGAAAAGCTGGTTCTTTCCCTATTCTCTTTAAGAAATATTTATTACTGAATATTGGGCAGAGAGATCACAGGTGTTAATTAGCCAGAAATAGCAAAATGACCTTTAATCATAGCCAAAAGGGAAGAAGCTTACAAATGAAGCAAAATCCTGATTGGAATGGGATGGAGTGGGCAAGGATCAGTGAGAATTCCTTATATTTGAAGAAATCTGCTCATTACAGAAAGAGATGCCTTACTCATAGAATTAAATATTGTTTAATTGCACGAATAGGCAACTGAATCAATAAAGTTCTTTGATTGATAACATAAAGTTAGGAACTGTTAAAATTCATTCACACTTTCAGCTTTAATTTAATGACCGGAATAATAATTCCTGTTCTATGACATTTATGGTTTACAAACATACTTAACTCACAGCAACACTATGGTAGGATGTGGGTATTATTCTTATTTTACAAATGAGGAAACTGAGCTAGATAACTATATAGTAATTTTCTTTAGATCCCATGACTAGTAATGGTCAGAGAGCGCTAGTAGAAAGACAAAGCTTCAGACTTAAATTGCAAATAGAGAAAGTCAATAAAACAAAACAAGAAATCTTTATAAATCAGCAGTTCTCCTTTTTTGTGCCATGGACCACTTTGGTAATTGGGAAAACATATATATTCTATATCAGAGGAATATTTTTCGGTTGTATCTGACTCTTGGTCATCCCATTTGGAGGTTTTTTTTTTTTTTTTTTTGTTTGTTTTGTTTTGTTTTTGGCAGAGATACTAGAGTGGTTTGCCATTTTCTTCTCCAGCTCAGTTTACATATGAGGGAATTGAGACAAACAGGGTAAAGTGACTTACCCAGGATCACACAGCTAATAAATGTGAGAGACTGGATTTGTACTCAGTTCTTCTTGACTCCAGAACCACACATTCTATACAGAGATATCTAGGTGCCTTTGGCACTTTTTTGGGTTGGTTTTCGTTTCCTTAATGTAATTTTTTTTTCTTTTTAATCTTAAATACAAAATGAGAAAAGAAAAATATCAAGGACATGTCCTTGTATACAACAAAACATGAGATGATTCAAGATGAAACAGTGAATTTCCGTTTCAAGAAAAACTATGTAACAAATACTACACATTGTTTTCAGAACTACTCAGCTTTGCTTTGCTTCTTTCCAGGTTTTCTTTTGTTCTCTGTTGTGTACTTTTTACGTTTCCCCTCCCCCCCTTAAATACTTTTTACAAGTATTATTTCCTTTAATCTTCACATCAACTTTCTAAGGTAGGTGCTGTTATTATGCTGATTTTACAGTTAAGGAAACTGAGGCAAACAAGTGATTTGCTCCAAATCATACTGTTAATGAGTGTCTGTGGTGAAATTTGAACTCAGGTCTTCCCAGGATTCTTCCCCTGTGTGCACAGTGGTACCATCTAGCAGGTTTTGCTGAGTATACTATTAGTGCCCTCCTCCATCCTAGTATATTCATTTTCTGTTACATTTTGGTTAACATTTAATTACATGCTGTCCTGTGTCATTCCTTGCTTTTCATGGGAAGTCATTTTGTTTCCATAGTTAAATGATTAGTTCCCAGAATGATATGAGCTCCTTGAAGGCAGGTGTTTTGCTGTATTTAATTTGCTTCTCCAGCCTCTCATCAGAGAGGGCCTTGCCAATAAGAGGTGCCTGAGAAGTTTGCTAATGTTTGGAACAGTTAGCTGGTATCTCACAAATCATTGCCTAATCCAGAAAATTAAGGAGGAGGGTGCTATGTATTAATGACAAAATGATTTCCTAGTCTAAGTGATCTTAGAATAGGCAGTAATACTTTGTAACTGTGTATTTGGTGGGGGGGAGCGTTGTAGTGGGAGGGGTTGGAACTTGCAGGGTCTTTTGGAGGATTTTTGCCTTTTCTGGAATATATTGAAGTTGTTTTTTTAACAGTTATTCACAAAATGAAGGATGGCACCTCTTTGGGCTTAAAAAGCAAGCTAATGAATTTAATGAGCTGAAATTTCCCTCCTAACTAGCCCATTAGCTCTTCCATTAGTCTGATAAGATACAACACATTAACAGACATTAAAATTTAACATTAAGATGGCATTCAAATCAAGCTTGATTGTATTGAAGATCAATAAAAATAATTGTCAGTTTGAATCAAGTGAAACTCATTATCGAATGAATCTAGGTTGTTGTTGTTGAGGGGGGTTCACCCAAGAAGAGAATAATTAGTACAATTAAAAAAACTTTGGAAAAAATGAAGGGCACATTGCCTAACACCTCCTACCTTTGGCAGAATTACAAACGACTTATTTTATTCAAGTTAGTAATTTATGAGTTTTGATTTGATTTGTTAGCTGAGATTTAATATCAATCCAGTCAGGCTTCAGTGGATTTCTAGCTCAGAAAAATCCAGTAAAATTTTATTGAACTTTCTTCCTACTAATTAGGACAGTGAGGATCAATACAAGTGGTTTACCAAGGTATAGAAGGAAAAGGAACAGTAAATTTAATTGTGAGGCTTTTTTTGCATCACCTCATCCTCTAATTATAATTGCTCAGTTCTACATGTAGTAGGTCTGCATTTTTATTAGAAAAACTGAATCCTCAAACTCATTAAGTGATATGTAACATGGCCTTGATTTTCTCCAAATCCCAAATAAAACATAAATTTTGTTTAGAAATATGCAAGATGTTAATTTTGATGAAAGAGCCAAGTAAAGAAGTACCTTTGACGTTTCAATGGCTCTATGATCTTATTCCATAGATTGCAGATGGCAGTTCATCCAACCTCTTCTTCTTTTAGTTGCATCTTTCCTTAAATCCTCTACAACCACAAGGAGCTGGTCCAATGTTCTGGCCATCTTCTTTTGGATCTCTTCTCATTGTGCAGATGGTGGTGCCCTTGAATCTTGGAGGCTCATCTCTCCCTTATCCTTTCTGTGTTATTGAATCAAATTCTCCCCTTTGACATCTCTCTACTGACTCTCTTTACATTCTCACATATAGGTCTTCATTGATAATGGATTGCAGCCAAAGCAGTGCCTACCATCTAGCTGCCTTTACTCTGTAGGTGACCTGCAACTTTAATTCTCAGATACTGTGCTGCTCTGTGGCTCATACCTTTAAAATACGATGATTTATTTTTATAATAAATAGGTGACTATTGATGTTAAAAGGAAAGAACCTTGTTTCTGGTAGAAGCTTGAGATTAATCAAAATCCTACACAATTTCCAAAAAGCAATTCATCCCAAACTCCTTTTCCCTTCGACTTCTGGGTCCAGATCATTCATCATATATCCACAATATTTTTCTGAAGACATGTATGGGTGAGGGAAGGGGAAAGGAGAGTTAGGGTGGATTAGCACTTCGGATGTGAGAGCTTGCCAAGCCCATTTGAGGGCTACTAGTCGACTTTTGGGATCCACCTGTCACCCAGCTGCCTCTTGTGTGTACAAGAAACTATAGCATGTGCAGCAACTATATCCTGATAAAAGCACCTTGGCAGACAGGCTCAGCAAGGCTGAGGGTAATCGAGAAGCCTCAAACCTGTCTATGAGTTAGGAGTCTTTCTACCCTTTTTTTATTAAGACTTCTGGTGGAATGGGCAGATGAGAACAATTTATTCTAGTGGGCACATAGGTGGCTGAAGCAGGCTCGGTGGAGCATTTAGATCTTGAGAACTTGATCCACTGTTTACTGGGTCATTGTCAATTGTCTTAATTTTTGTCTTGCACTAGACTTTGATGACTATGGAAGAGCGCGACTAATATCTTTGTGCAGTTCTGCCTCACTTAAATCCAGTTCAAACATAAGTTAAGACATCAGCTTTTGATGTCCTTAGGCTTCTTTGAAAATGCAGGATGTACAACAGCAACACATGCACAATACACATATATACAAATACACAATATAGAATATAATATACGAAGATCCTCCTCATCTCTGCTGTCTGGCTTCCCTGGACACCTTCAAATCAAACAGCTGCAATCCCAAATGCCATTAATTCTAGTGCTTTCCCTCAAAAGGAAGTCTGCCCCAAACTGCCGCAATTCTACTGCCTTTCCTCTGCTGATTTATCTTCAAATTGTGCTGTATGTGTGTTGTTTATACATTGCTGCTTGCCTTGATTGGGAGGACCATTTTTGACCTTTCTTTGTATCCCCCAGCACTTAACACAGTTCCTATCACCTAGTAGGCATTTAACAAATGTATATTGACTAATTGACCCACCTGTTTCTCCTCAAGAGCTTTATTAATAATGTCATCAGAGTGTGTGTGTATGTGTATATATATATATATATATATATATATATATATATATATATATATACGCATACACATATACATATGTATTTATATATAGTTTGTTTACATAAAGATTTTTTAGCCACAGAAAAGCAGGTGCCTGCGGTTATCATTTTTAAATTTTTTAAAACTTTGGTAATAATGAAGTCTATCATTTTTTCCAAGCCTTTTATGTTATGCTATCTCACATTTCAGTTTTTTAAAAAATTGATCCATCAGCATTGAAAATTCTTTTACTTCCAGACTGTGTCTCTTCCCCTTGTCCTTCTCATCTTTGTTTTATTTAATGTCATTCCATTGCTCAGGAAGTACTTTGGGGCCTGTTCAAGGCAGAATGTGGTAACTGCATTGTCACCCAAGCAGAGAAGTGTTGTTTTTTTTTTTTTTTTAAGATATTTTTCCATTTTTCATTTATTTTTTGTCTTTCAGCTTCATCTTGAAATTGCCTTGGGATGATTTGGCTTAATTCATCTCTGCCTTAGCACTTTTACAATTTGTTTTCTTTTTTCCCAATGTTTCCAGCTGTTTTACAAAGCACCACTTTTTAATAACTTTTACCAGCTTAAATTTATATTCTAAACCAATTTTTAGCTTGTCATATTTCTATTTTTAACAATGGGGAATTTTCTGACTGATGCAAATTCATGGACATTTTTGGCAGGTTTTGGCAATTGATTTATATCAGTTAAAATTTCTTAGGAAATGATGATAACCTCAATATCTGTTCTTTTATCCACTTACCATTTTTTGGAATCAGTAGGTCATTTAAACAGAACATGCTGGAATTAGTGTCACACAATATCTTTTTCTTATAATTGGATAGTGCTTTAAATATTTGCTCTAACATGCCAGTCTGATGTTAAGTAGCTGAATCAGAAATAACTCTCATAAATAATGTCATTTCCTTCCTATTAAAATATAATATGTTTCATTTTATACATTGATTTAGTGTCTGCCTTAGCCATCTTTGAGGAAAGCATTCGTGCTATCTTGCCATAAGGTTTCTGTATAGTCATATAATATGTTGTCAACAAATCATTAATAACATATATACATGGTGTTTTTGCACAACAGTTCTGTAAGATAGGATGTGTTTGTTTTATTATCCTTATTTTATAGATGAGGAAATGAGGTTTCAAATTTATGAGGTTTCAAGAAATGGAAATCTACAGTTTCCATGTTGAACTACTTGGCTGAGTCAAGAGACTCATCTCCATGAGTTCAAATCCAACTTCAGACACTTACTAATTGTGTGACCCTGAGCCAATTACTTAATCCTGTTTGCCTCAGTTTCCTTCTCTATAAAGGGAGGATCTTTGACAGGAAAACCCCAAATGGGTCACAAATTATTGAACATGACTAAAATGACTGAATAACAAAAGCCCATATGCTCTTCTCACCATTCCTTCCCTTAGCAAAAATCAAATTAGAAAATCTTGTGGTCTTAATAACTTATGATGAAAATTTGGAAGAGAAAAGATGAAGCGCAGTAATTTTTCCACCCACTCCTGATCTAAAACACTAAGTAAACTATACGATTGACTTGTTCTTTCAGATTACAGATGGTTGAGTAGTTTTCAGCAGGCCTATTTACTTTGTGATTCCAGCCTCAAATAACTCTTCTGAAAGTGTTGGAATTCAGTGCCACTCTGGGTCACTTCATTAGGCAGAATCACAGTTGTAATAATAGCTGTTCTAAAAACATTTCTCATTCTCTGTTCTTTCTGTAGAAGAATATTTTCTTCTAAAATGAAGGCCATAATCATACATTAATTATGCTTCCCATTATTGTTGTTATCATTCAGCTCTTCTTTTCCTCTGAGTAAATAATCATCAGCTCCTTAATTTTTTTTAAAGCTTCCCCCACCCCCAATCTTTCTTTGGAAATCTCTTCTGATTTTCTAAAGGAAACTATGGAAATTGATTTCCTTATTTTAAAAATATAATTTGAAAAATGAAGAGGATCAGGTTTTCATTTGACTCTGAATGGATTTCTGATATCATTTTTAGCGTAAGGTATTTATCAAATATGCATATTTATTAGATGTGTAAAATGTATAATGGCATCTGTAGTAAAATATGGTAAAATTGTT
Source organism: Antechinus flavipes (assembly GCF_016432865.1). Classification (NCBI taxonomy): domain Eukaryota; kingdom Metazoa; phylum Chordata; class Mammalia; order Dasyuromorphia; family Dasyuridae; genus Antechinus; species Antechinus flavipes. The sequence goes on along the minus strand of NC_067402.1, from coordinate 46,961,029 downwards.
GTTAAGAATAACTTTAAGTCAGCAAACATTTATTAAATCACATTAAGTCAACAAGCAAATATGAAGTGCTTACTGTGCTGGGCACCATGCTAAGATTGGTGATATTTATACAAGCAGAAAATAAAACATAACCCCTGTCCTTAAGGAGTTTGCATTCTAATGGGCCAATCACTGTAATAAGTACAGAGACCCCCCCCCAAAAAAAAAAACAAAGCAAAACACTGGTCCTTCCTCTCAAGGAGCTCCCAATCTAATAGTAGACATGCAACAACTTTGGACAAATAAAGGATAAATTGGAGATATTTTTAGAAGGAAGGCTCTCGCATTGAGTGTAGTTGGCTACAAATCATTATTTGACAACTATTTGATCCATAACACCCAAAATGGGGGCAAGAATGTTGTATTAATGGAACTCCAGAAATGGTTATGGATCACCCCAAAGTGTCAGAGGAAGAGATGGTCCTCCCAGTCTCCACCATTGTCTCTAGGTGGTGAAACTGTCAGTGTCTATTAGACAAGGGAGCAATAATTGTCTTTTTTCTCATTTTTCCCCCTTTTATTAAGTTCATCAGTTGTACGTGGGTTTAGTTATTCCTTCTGTGCAGGAGACTCTTAGATTTTTTTTATGCAGCCATAGTCTCTCTACTAAGCTCAAGTAACACACTAGTAAATGCCCGTGTATGACATTTTAATCCCCTTCCACCCTGGTCCCAGCAGACCTTTCCAGCTTTATTACACATTCCTGCTAGGCACATTCTCTGTGTTCCAACTAAATTGGCTTTCTTGCCATTCCTCATAGGCTTACATTTCCCATCTCTTTACCTTTGCATGAGATGTACTCTTCTTCCACACCACCTCATCTCCACCCTAGCCTGGTATACTGTTGTTGGCTGGCCTAATGCTGATTGGCAGCCTTGTCAGGGGATGGAGAATGATGGTGGATAGGCTTCCCTATCATCCACCCTCCATTGCTGAAGACCCTCTCAGAAGGTCCCAGCCAGTTCTCTGGAAAAGCAAACAGTGCTGAAACGCTGGAGCTACCATCAGAATGGACTTCATTCTCAGTAGGGCGTGAGTCTCCAGGCTTCAACATGGGTCCTGGACAAGCTATATAATATATCTTCCGGCTTTCCAATAACCTGTGGTTTTTTGACTTGGTTTCCAAGAACCATTTGCCATACTTTGAAATACTGAATTTTCCTGTCCACATGGAGTCTAGTTGGAGAGATTCAGTTTACCTGATAAGAAAGTTATAAAACATTGATTATTAGACAAAATGCTGCTAGTTGATATTAAATATGTTTCAAGTACTATGCATTCCCTTTCTCATTTGAACTTCTCAACAACCATGTGAGAAAAATGATAGGATTATTTTTATTCCATTTTATTATTATTTCATTACACATCGCATTATTATCACATTATATGTCATCCATTTTACAGGTTAGGAAACAGAGGCCCACAGAGACCGAATGGCTTCAACCACGGCCTCACAACTAGGCAGTGTAGGATTTCAGTCGTGCAATTAATAAGCAATAACTGTTGTGTCCCAGGCACTATGCTAAGCACCGGAGTTACAAAGAAAAACAAAAGCGTTCTTGTTCTCGATCTCATGATTGTGATTTGAACTCAGATCTCTGGGGATTGGAAGCCCAGAAGTCACTTCTACTCTTTGATAGTTGGCACAGGTATAACAATTCAGAAATGCAAGAGAAGTCAGTGTGTCTGAGAGCACTTGAATAGCTTGAACTTCACCTTAAGGGGCTGGTTAGACAGAAGCTGCTTTAGAGCAGCTGGGTAAAATTACTTCTTTTTGCAGATTGCTTGAAGGTCTTTCCCACCCACTAAGGTATGGCAGCATGCTATTCCTGGGGACCGAGTGTAGATTTAGTATCTCTAATTGAAGCCATGGGAAAGAGGGAGTGAGTTGGTGGGACCTGACTTTGTAAACAAATGGTATTTTGGGAATCCAAATGGCTTTTTCTTTAGATTCTGCAAGGATCCAAAAGCATAATTCAGCAAGGAAGCAGACACTATGATGGGTGGCCATAGCGAATCTCCCAGAGGAGCTAAGGAGGGTTCTGGTGTCCATCTTTTGTCTCTCCCCATTCTGAATGTGGTGAAGGATAACGTGCTGTCTGAAGGAGACCCTTTCAGACTGTTGGGTTGAAAGTCAGGGTCCCCTTTGTGAGTGGAAGCTGACTGGAGGAGACAGGACCTGGTGCTGCTTGAATGGAGCAGGTCAGCTAGGTGACGGGAGACTCAGTGCTTATTTTAACCTCAAGGCAACACGTCCTCTGTCCAGAGCCTCCCTCTCCCTCTCTCCCCCTACTATCCTTGCCCAGTTTAAGCTTCCTGTACAGTCTGGCTAGTAAAATGTTAGCTCCTTGAGAGGAGGACCCATCTTGTTGCCTTTTACTCATATTCCCAGCACTAAGCACTATGCTCCACATATAATAAGTGCTTAATAAATGTTTTATCTCTGTCTTTCATCTATCTAGATTATTTATCATCTTCTATTTATCTACTTTATCCATTCACTTATGGCTTTATCTAATTATCTACCTGTTGATCAATCTACTGATTGATCATCATCTACTCATCTACCTACTTAATATATTTGCTTATCTATTCATCTATCCAACTATCCATCTATTAATCAACCAATTTATGATCTATTTATAACCTACATAGGTTATCTATACCTCTAAGTTATCTGGTCACCTATCGATTAGTCAATTCATAGATCTCTATGTGATCTATCCAACCATCTACCTTCTTATCTATTCACCTGTTTTCATCTCTCTAACTACCTAGCTATTGATCAATCTACTGATCTCTCTGACTCTTTCTCTCTCTCTCTTCTCTCCTTTCTTCCCTTCCTCTCTTCATACATTTATCGACCTACTAGCCACTCTATTGATCTATCTACTTATTACTTTATCTCTCGGAAAATATAGCATAATAATAAAAAGCCATGAGTTCTATTTTTTTTTTTTTGGTCTACCCCATTTAATAATAGTTAGCATTCATATAGCACTTGAAGGATTATAAAATATTTTACATGCATTATCTCATTTGATCTTTAAAAAGTAAATGCAGCTATCATCCTTTTTCTTTTTTTTTCTTTTTTTTTCTTTCTTTCTTTTTTCTTTTTTTTTTTCTTTTTTAACAAATGATTCTGGCAGAAGTTAACTGATTTTCTAAGGAAGAATTCAAACACATCTTCCTGACTCTTCGATTCTATCCACTGGGCACCTCTGCCTCTCCAGCCAAATACACCGGACTCCAGGGCAGTTGTGGGAAGGCAGAAAAGGAGGCCGGCCATTTTAGCATTCAATCCCTTCACTTCCCAGCAGTGGAATTTCTTAGGGTCACAATCTTTACAAACACCCTTCAATTTCATTTGATCCAAGCCCATTCTAACACAAGTTTGACTTTTTAATCCAGTTGGGTCTTCTACCTGCCTTTCTTCAATTTGTACTCATTTTCTCCTGCAATCCATAATTCACTCTACCTGGGGCAGACTGAACTGAACTGGAAGCCTGTTTCCTGTTACTAAGCATTCTGTTCCGTTCCCTGGGGCTTTCCAGATCTCTCTAGTATAACTCCCTGAAAACCACCAGAGCATTAACTGTGGCCTTAGTGAAAGAATTAACACTGTCATTCAATTAGAACCTGACTGAATTTTCCACATCCCAAAGCGTCTAAGATCTCCTTCCTCCTGTTTGTATGTTAAATAATGTATAGCCCCACTCATTAGGATGCCGGGCACATGCTACCCATTTTATACAATTAGATAACCGTTCCCAGTAATTGGCAGTCGGACAAATCCATCCCGCTTCTCACACCCACCAAATACACGTGTGAGTTTCTTTGTCCTCTCCGAATGAATAAAAGCCTGCATCCAGTCTCCCTTTAATTGCCTAGGATGAGAAATGCTCCAAAGTAGCAAATGGCCACAAACTTGTTGCAGGCTTCCCACGCCGGCGGCCCGGCGGACGTCTGCTGCACGGCGGCCCTTTGTGGATCTCATTCCGATGCAGTGTGAGGCAGCCGGCGTGCCGGGAGGACGACCCGAGCATCCTTCCGCACTTTGAAGCCGGGCCGTGGAGGCTCAGAGCCGCCGGGGCAGATCCCTGGGGAAGGGACGGGGACCAGGGCAGCCGCAGCTGTCACTCAGGGTGCCCAAGACGGCAGCCTGCGGAAGGGGGGATTTTCAGGTCCCCCGCTTTAGTCCGGCACCGAGAAAGAGACTCAGGTTGGGGGGGAGTGAGGGGTAATCCCCCTGGGACCAAAGCGGGTGCCAAACAGGAGGACTGCGTGTGCTCCAAGGTCAACTTAAAAGCTAGTGGCTGCATTCGGCTTCCATTCACTCTCAGTTTTGAAGTGGATTTTTTGCTTGTTTATTTGAAGAGGGATTTTGTTTTTTTACAGATTCTTCTCCTGGTCTGGAGCATTCCCCCTCCTCTTTAGGGTTCCCAGTTTCCTTCAGCTTTTGTATCCCTCCAAAGTGTGAAGTCTTTTCTGACTAACCCCACCTCGCCTCCAGCTGCCAGTTTTCTTAACTTCCTCAGATTATCTTGCATTTATTAATTGAGGGAGAAAAATGCACCCCCCCCCATTTTTGACCATAAATTCTTTGAGATCAGGGATTTTGTTTTGTTTTGTCTTATCTATATTATCCTCAGGGCCTGACAATATTTGCACACAGCATGGACTTAGTAATGAAAAAATTTTTCTCATGTATTAGTTTTTGCTTTTCTCGAATATGTTTATTTATATGTGTACAACTTATTTTCTCCCGAACCTTCACCTGGTTTCAGATTCTTTAAATCTAAAGTACTGTATTGCATACTGCAAAATAGAACAATGTGCATGCTATGTTATAATTTCTTTGAGAGTTATTATCTTTAGTGATTTCTGAGCTCCCTTAAACTCCTATAGTACCTTACTTATTAAAATAGTAAATTCTCCATAGACACTTTTTAGTATTAGCAGAAATATTTATTTCCCTCCATTCTCTTAGACATTATTCTCCTTTCCAGTTGCTAGCCTTTTAAATTTAAAAATTCCTTTTTTATTTGTTTTAATACATTTATCCAACTATCAATTATAGTTGATAATAACTATAAGCCATTATTTGACCACAAAGGAGAATAATAGTTATCAAATTGATTAACCAGAATTCTGCTCCTATTTCTATAACCAAAGATAATTATATTTGGTTTGCTTCAGCTACCTTGTCTTCATTATGGTTATTGATGGCTAACTGTAAATAAACAAAGTGTTTGAGTTTCATTAGAATGTTTGAATTATTGTACCTATACAGTAGGAGCTAAACCGAGTAGAATTATCAGCTTCTGACATTGCATTTAACTCAGTGACTCTTAACTGAAACAAACAAGTAATTATTTTTCCCAGAATCGTAGATAGGATCTCAGTTAATAATGAACATCCCAAATATTTTACATTTCAAGTAGTGGTTGTATCATGGAAAGAACATCCTAACATGAAGAGATGTGTGACTTTGGGCAGATTGCTTAATTTCACCAATCTCATTTCCTCTTTTGTAAAATGGGGATAACTACCCTGCTTGTCTCACAGGACTGTTGTGAAGATCAAATAAAATAATATATGTGAGAGTGTTTTGTAAACTGTAAAGCATAATACATATGCAAGTTATTTTTAACTGGAAGAGCTTGATTTCAACAAATCCATATTAAGTGTTTACAACCTGCTTAGTTTGCTTCTCATTTAAATAAAGTTCTGAAGTGTGAGCAGATTGTTTTTTAATGAAAAGGCAATTAAAATATGTGTGTGCATGTTTTTGTACATATTTTATATCCATATAACAAAGTCAAGCAATTCCCTCTTAGAATTTTAGAGATGGAAAAGACAGACCATTTTGATCAACCCCTGCATTTTACACAAGAGGAAACTGAGGAGATAGAAGGGGGAAAATTATGAACTGATCAATTATCAAAAATCAAAGACATTTTAATATAAAAAGAAGAGCAAGTCTCTGACTGATTAGCTGTATGACTAGGAGCTGACACTCTCACCGTTTCCTCATTTGTAAAGAAGAGCAAGTGATCATAATACCCTTTACCTACCTCCCAGGTATCAAATGAGATATTAACATAATAGATTTACAACTGGAAGGAATCTTAGAAGTTAGTTATCTAATCCAACCTTTTCACTTGGAAAATGGATAGGGAAATGGGTTCAGAAAGATGACATCACTTGTCTAATATTATAGAAGGAGGAAGTGGGTGAGCTAGGGTTTGATGTAGGCAAAGCATCTTGTAAACACTAAAAGCCCTCTATAATTGTTACTGTTGTTGCTATTTTTAATATCAATATTTTCCTACTCCTTTTCTCTTTATCATTCCTTCACCAAATCTTGCCATGGCTATAATCCAGTTTCTTCCTCAGTGACTGATTCCACATAATAACAAGCCTCACTGTCCTGAAATTCATAAAGTGATTTTTCTTTTACTTTCTTAATGAAGTACCTTTTAAAAAATATGATAAATTCATTATCAAAAGTCTTGATTGTTCCCTAGAATGCAAAAATTGCATGTTGCAAGTAAAAGTTTGAAGAAGTCCTGAATGGGCCAGATCTGATGACTGCTAAGCTAAATAATAAAAATGGAACTAAAAAAGGACAGAGAATTCCCAATTACTCAAATCTCTGGTTTTAACTGATAATGGTTTATCTGTTTCTCCAGCACCCTTTTGTTTAGCTTTGAAGAATATGGGACAACCTAAAACCATCGTAGAAGAGGAAAATAAAAATGTCTAATTTCCTGTCCCATTGCTTTCTAGAAATGGCTTATTTTTAATTAGAGAGCTAAAAATTATTTAGAGAAATAATTTGAAAAACATTTCTGGGGTTACAACTTTTACTTCCTTTCACACTATTTCAGTAAATTGTGAGGAAAAATACCTAGTTGTATGATTATGCAGGTAACCAATTAATTTCTATTAATATTTGTGGGGGGGACCTCCAATATCAGTGAGAAATATCTGTCCATTTAACAAAGTTCCCTGCGTCTCCTGGGTCCTCTCTCTCACTATTGAACTTTCCTCAGAACTATGATATCTTGAAACTTTGTGTCTCAGTTAAATAAAAATTCAAATTCCATATTTTTATTGTTCTGATTTGAGTGGAGAGGAAGATTTGGTTTATTTTTAGGCAAAATCAATAAAATTCTATGTAAGGATATGTGGAAAATTTTTAAGTCCCAGAGAGAAGCCAAAAACCAAAATAAGACATCCTAGAAATACTTGAAATAATCTAATAGTGGATTATTTTCCCCTCCTTTCCAAAATAACACTCTGAAAATGAAAATCTTTGTAGTTTTACAAGGTAGCTTTTAATCTGGGTTAAATCACAATTTCTTGAGCTGGTATCTCATCAAGAGCAAAATACTTGAATTGGTTTCCAAAATTTAAGATTTTTCTGCAAACCTCTCAAGCCTTCTTATTCTTTCATCTGTTTTGATAAAAAGAAAAGATATCTTGGAGACAGAAGAATCCTGGTGGGTAGATGCATGTTACAACTTCTGTATTGAATTTGAACTAACACATATTTAAGACTAAAGTTTTGCCATACATACAAGATAATGTTCGAGACTAAATCCCTGTATGAAACATTCTTAACATTTGTTTTTGCAGAACTTTGTGTTCCAAATTTTTCTCCCTCCCTTCCTTACCTCTCCCTTTCCCAAGACAGCAAGAAATCTGATGTAGGTTAAACATTACAATTGTACATGTCTTTTAAATATATTTCCATATTTGGAGAAAAACCATGGGAAGGAAAAAACAGATAGTGAAAATACTATGCTTTGATCCACATTCATTCTCTAGAGTCCTTTCTCTGGCTTTGGATTTCTCTTTATGCTCCAAGTCTATTGGAATAATCTTGAATCTTCTCATTGTTGAAAAGAACTCCATCACAGTTGATCAGCACATAATCTTGTGTACAGTGTTCTCTTGGTTCTGCTCACCTTATTCAGCATCAGTTCATGTAAGTCTCTCCAGGCTTTTCTGAAATCAGCTCTGCATGAAATATTCTTGTATGGCTTGTGAGATAATTATTTGAAATTGAAATTGGGTTGAAAGTAAGTCACCTAATTTTATTTTGACTCACAGTTCTAAGAGTTTAGATATAATCAGGGATCTGCCTTCCATATCAGACCTTCTGTCTCCCTTCTCATTTTTTTTTCCTATTTGGGCCAATTTCTTTACTGCCTTCATTTACTCTGGGATGGCTCCTCCTCTGGTAGCTTTATAGATGCATTTTTTCTGTGGTATGTCTTCCTTTTTTTTTTTTTTTTGACATTTATCCAAATTCTAGCCATTTATCAAGACCCTAACTCAAGCCTCATTTCTACCAAGTTTTCCTTATCTTTCACTTTCTTTACTATGCACTTGATTCTATCCTGCCCTTTTCTTTTATTGCTTGATTTCTGTGTCTTTTGTCCCCCTTGCAGGGAGGTGCTACAAATCTTCTCATACCTTTCCTCCTCCTATCAAAAAATGCTGTACTTAGCTAAAGCTGACTGATTTTCAAGATCTGAACTTGACCTCTCTGGTTCCAAATCCACAGCTTTTCTCATCATGCTGCAAGCCCTCCATGGATATTTAACTGATTTCCAGTGTGTTGGCAAAGATCAATTCCAGGTCTTAGATTATAAAACCTTATTGAAGTAAATAGATCTCAAATCATGCTGTAGCAAAGCTAGAAGTATAGTATTTATGATGATGATTATTTTTTCTGTTTTCTCCATCTGAGCAGCTTATGATAATTTTTTGTTAATGAGACCCACCGAAATTCAAAATTATATGTTGTAGGTATTTGTGTACTTTAAATCAGTGGTGTTAAGCTCAATTTTGCAAAAGTTCCATGTGGGCCAGAACTAGATCGTGTAATTAGTGTTTGACAAGAATAAAAGTGTAGTTTATTTTAGAGAATAATTTAAGATTTTTAAGTCAATAGGCTATATCTACAGGAGCTTGACACTGTTTTGAATTACTATGACCTGACCATAGGGGGAAATTTAAATATTTTAATATATTTGACTTTCTAAACGAACCGGATAAACCTGGATTTCCCAAAGCTGCAGTTAGCACCTTCAAATAACTCTTCACCTTTTCCTGCAGAGTTGATTTCTTTTAAGACATTGATCACTGGGTTTGGCTATACACATTTTCTGATAATCTGTTACTGGGGAGCTGATGAATGCTGGTAGATCACTTGAGTTCTGGGAGAATGGAAGCCAATTAGGTGTCTGCACCAGCACTGTTGAGCTCCTGGAATTGGGAGGATTAGGGAGAATGAAGCAGTCCAAATCAGAAACAGGGGAGTTGAAAACTTTGTTATCAGCACCTGGGTTGGGTCTGAGTATCTATCTATCTGCTGTATCAACCTGGGTGAGGAAAAAAAATTAAAAACAATCACCTAAGTGCCTTCTTGTTCATGATCTCTCCAACGGCTTGTGCTTTCCCTTTCCAAATTACTATTTTTAACTACTTTGTATACATTACTATGGATTCACTTTATAGTTATGTTATATACTTATCTGTGTTCTTGTAATTTTTCTCACTAGAATGTGAGCTCCTTGCTTATAGGGATCAGTTTCATGCTTTTTACTAAGCCAAGAGAGGCAAATAAAGCGAGTTTTGCCCTTCTCTAGACTTGAAACTCTATGATACTTGACATTCCTGTAACAAATCAAAGTAGGATGATAGCCAGTTTCCAAGAATTTATTAGCAATGAGGTTGGGCTTTTTCCCAAAAGAAAGAATTTATTTGAGTTGTTTTATAGACTTTCCCTGTGGATTTTCACTTCTCAGCTGCTAAGGACCCTCCGATTCAGAAGTGAATGAGGATTTCTCGCCTCTTTTCCCCTCCTAGTGCCTATTTATTATAGATCCCAATGATCTTGACACAGTCTTCCATTCTCTAAGCTAAATATCCCCAGTTATTTATTCTATTCAGGATGTAGATTCAAAATCTTTTACCATGCTAGTGATCTTCATAGAAAGGCTTCATATCTGTTTTCTTTTTAATTAAGTTCATGGTCTTGAGTGGGATTATTTTTGTCTCCAAAATTAAAAGGACATTTAACTGGGCCAATTCTTCTAATCTGGAGCCAGTGTGCCTATGGATGAGGAACCCATTCCTGATATGGACCCCTCTTAATCACAGGATGGTGGAGACTTTGCTCATGACATCATTATTGTCTCCAGTAACTATTAACCCTCTCAAATCTTCCCTTATTAGGAATTTTTTTTTTTTTGCTTTTAAAAAATAAAACTTGAATAAAATGGAAAAAAAAATGAAGTGAACAGAATCAATAGAACATTGTTTACAGTAACAGCAATATTTTTTTTTATTATAACTTTTTATTTACAAAACATATGCATGGGTAATTTTTCAACAATGATCTTTGCAAAACCTTCTGTTCCCCTCCTTCCCCCCATCCCCTCCCCTACATAGCAGGAAGTCCAAATACATGTTAAATATGTTAAAGTATATGTATACATATTTATACAGTTATCTTGCTGCACAAGAAAAATCGGATCTAGAAAGAAAGAAAAAAACCTGAGAAGGAAAACAAAAATGCAAGCAAACAATAGCAGAAAGAGTGAAAACAGCAATATTGTTTTAAGAATAACTTTAGGCAACTAAGGCATTTTGGTCATTATAAATACATAAATTAAGAATAATGTCTCCATCCAGAGAAAGACACTGTCTCCATCCAGAGAAAGAACTGATAAATAGAAGTATGTATAGACCAAATGCTACACACACACACACACACACACACACACACACACACACATATTACATGTACATGCTCTCACACACACACACCTTCTTGTGTCTAATAGTAGCCATCTCTAGGGTAGGGCTGGCAGAGAGGGAAGGAAAAAAAATTACACCATAATTTCCTTATATATTTAAATGGAATAGCAGTTTGTATGTAATTGATTTGCAGTTTTCATATGCAATCATCTTTTTATTATACTATATTATGGAAATGCTTGTTTTATTCCACAAATTAAAAAAGAAAATAAATTTGAAGGGAAAAATATGCTTAAAAGACATGACTTTGTTTCCAGTTATACTTTGAAATAAACTTCAAGCTTAGTTGTGGTCCAGATGGTCATTGATTTGGTTTTATTTGGTTTTTAAGTAGCGGATAGTTGATAGTGATGGACCTAGAGTTCAGGAAACCCTGAATTCAAATCTGGACTCAGAAACAATCTGAGTGCAAAATGGCATTTATTAGCAAATGAGATATTAATTGTAAAAAGCACTTAACTTCATGCCTGGTACATGGTTAGTGCTTATGGCACTACATATTCCTTTTCCTGTGGAGGACACTACCTACTCTACTTCTTTGCCCTCAGCTCATCTTTCTTTACAGATGTTTGTTGCTTTTGCTTTGAGCTTGCCAGGTTGAATGGGTTTGAGTGAACACATGTCACTTAAGCCTATCCAAATGACAGGTATCAGGGACCTCATGTTTCATAACCTTTAATGTCCATCTTTGACTTTCCTGCTGTTTCCATAGCCATAGAAAATTAGACCAAATAGAATTCCCTTTGATCTGTTTTCAATTTTGACTGAATCATGAACATAATACTGTTTTTCAAAGTGTAGCTTCAAAACCATAGCTGGAAAATTCAAAGCCTTTTCATCTTTTCAGCTTACAAAAGTAAATGATTAAACATTGTCAGTGCTGTATTAACTTGGGTTTTCTTAACAATTGAACCACAGACTCTAGTTCACACCTTTCTTTTCCTTTAATTCCATTCAATATTATTATTTGATCTTTTTTTTTAAAATGCTAAGTTCCAAAGTAGATACTTATATACTGATTTTGTCATTTAAGCAAAGTTATGATCTTTTTCTTGTTAAATCTTAATCATCTTTTTGATTTACTTTTTCATTGTATACATTTTATACATTATTAGGTATAGCGTGTTGTGTGTCTATCCAAGGTACCTTTATTATCACATGCACTTTATTTTTTATATTGTATTTTTCTTCTCGGTAATTTAAATGCTATAATTGATATGGTAGTTTGGCATACTGGAAAGAGTACTGGACTGAGGTGGCAAGAAATCTGCTATCTTCTGGTGCTACCTTTGTTTGCCTCAGTTTCCTCATCTGTAAAACAGAGATGATAATATCACTACCTCCCGTGGTGGTTGTGATGACCAAACAAAATAATGATGAAGTGCTAAACTCAGTGCCTGGGACATAATAAGGATTATATAAATGTCAAGTATCATTATTATTATAAAAATGAATCTTTTCTCATCTTAAAAGTTGACATTCTGGTAGGAAGGAAGGAAGGAAAGAGAAGGAGGAGGAAGGAAGAAAGGAAAGAAGGAAAGAAGGAAGGAAGGAAAGAAGAAAGGAAGGAAGGAAGGAAGGAAGGAAGGAAGGAGGAAGGAAGGAAGGAAGGAAAAGGAAGGAAGGAAGGAAAAGGAAGGAAGGAAGGAAGGAAGGAAGGAAGGAAGGAAGGGAGGGCATCAAGGGGGGAGGGAAAATAGACGGAGGAAGAGAGGGTTGGATGAAGGAAGGAAGGAAAGAAAGGAGGGAGAAAGGAGAGAGAAAAAAATTTTAAGTGCTCACTAAGGGAAACAATGTGCTAAGTACCAGGAATATTGAGAGAAAATATAAGACCTTTTCCCTTTAAAAGGCTCCTGCTGTAATCGTGGGAAACAACAATTAACACAAAATTTAGGTGCAGAGGGTGAAGAGACTCAAAATTCTTAAGAGCAAGTAGGAAGGCCCATGGGAAGGCCCAGTAGTCCTTAGGTAACAGTAAGGTGAAAGGACAAACTGAACAAAATGAGGCCATTGTGAAATCATTTGTCCTGCCTAATGCTATATCAGTCCTGAAAATATTCCCTTGCTATTCTAAGGGAGGTGGCTGTGGGGGGAGTGAAAAAGTTACTTGTTCTGGCATCGGGGGACCTGGGGAAAACTTTGGCCCTGCCATTAACTGCCTATGAGTGAGACAGGGATCAGGCTACTTTTCTATACCTTAATTTTCTCTGAAATGGCAATATCCATATCACTTAGCTTCCAAGGCTATTGTGGAAATTTAAAAAAGTCGTTATTGATTTAAAGACTTTGTAAACCATAATTCACTAAATAAAAGCTAAGGATTATTATCATTACTTTGAAATTATTGGAGAATTATTGCATGAAGTATTAATTAGTCTGTTGTTTCTTTCCTGATGCTGCTATGTTAAGATAACTTGGCTTTCTCCTCAACCTTCTTGCTCAAATAGCTTTCAAGATCCAAAAAGAAAACAATTAAGAGGGAGAAGAGTTTCTGTGGTTGTTGCAGAGTCTTGTTCTACTCTTGGTGACCCTATTTAGGGTTTTCTTGGCAAAGATGCTGGAGGGTTTTGTCACTTCAAATCATTATACAGATAGGGAAACTGAGGCAGACAGGTAAGTGACTTGCTCAGTATCACATGGCTAGTCGGTGTCTGAAGTTGGACTTGAATTCAGGAAGATGAGCCTTTGTACTTCCAGGCCCAGAGCCTTCTATCCACTATACCACCTAGTTACTCAGCTTGGGGGGAACTGGATTCCATATAAATGACACACTGGATTCTAATCCTGCCTCTATCAATTCACTGATCATGTAGCTTTGGGCACGTGACTTAACATCCCTGGATCTCAGGCTGCTCATTTATAAAAAAGAGTTGATTAGGTAGACCTTGAGGTCTCGTTAACTCGGTTTCCATGTTCTTATGATTCTGTGACTCTCTTCAGAATATTTCTCAGCTCTTTTTCCCATGGCACTGATTGCATTTTCCAGGCAAGCATTAGCTTCTCAGCAAATATCCATTAAGTATGAAACATTACAAGTCAAGGAAGCATTTCCCTTGGTCATAAACACAAGAAGCAGCACAGAGAATGGTGAATATATTTCTCTACATTCACATCTTCAGGGTGAGATTGGAGAAAATGGTGGGCTTCATGTTTCTTGGGGTTTGTACTGTGAACAGATTGCCAGTTCTTTCTAGGCCAGGTCTGACTATGAATGAAGTCTTTTCATTAGGCAGGATGCGTGATCTACCTGAATTAATCCCCTTTATCCTTCATGGCCTCCTCAGCATCTCCTTTAAGACCGATGCTTTATGGAAGTAGGAGACAACTGCAGATATTTCTCATCTGTCGAAGCAACCAAATCCTCCAAAGCAGTCAAACCTAAGTTTTTATTGTGCCCATGTGGATGGCAATTTTTCTGTTATTTTATTGATTGCAAAGAGAAAAGACACATCACCAAGCTGGATTTTTCAGGTCCCAGCTCCACATTTCCAATTGGCAGAACATAGTGTTTGGATGGAAGCTTGTTCCTTTATCAGCAATTGTAGGATTTATGTTCTTTTGCAGTCAGTACATTGCCATCGCTGATGATCTATAAATCTGCCTTAGGAACTATGGCACAGAAAAGCTTAATTTTGTGTTTGGTCCTTAGACAAAATGTACTTTCAGTTACTTCTACAAATTAAAACAATATTTTAGTTGAAAGTTAAAGTAAGAACTGAAAGTGATAGAATAAATAGAAAAATAAATTATGTTCCATTGGGATTGGAATGAAATGAAGATTATATGAGCAAAGTGCCTGGCACATAGGCTCTCTTAATAAATATTGATTGATTAATGATCACGGCTGAAGCTAAAGCAAGAAAGTTTTTGAAATCAATTTGAAGAGCTTATGATGCAAGAGGACTCTAAGAACCCCATATTTTAATAATGAATAGAATCAATGTATTCAGCTTAGTAAGAAAAGTCTCCTACCAACTTGGATTGTGTCAGTCAATAAACATTTATTAATCGCTCACTGTGTGCCAGGCACTGGGCTAACTATTGCCTTTTCTTATAGTCCTCTTAAAAATATTCTAACATGGAAAGAGTCTGTTGCTAAAAATGAAACAAGAATAAGGGAAAAGAATTCTGGTCTGTTCATTAAGAAACATCATTTACATTTTAGGCTGCATGATTATAAATGCATAACTTAACCTCACTTTCCCAGCAGCAAAATAGGACTAATCCCTTTGTGAGTCATTGCTGCCATTGTGTGAAATAGACCCAAAAAGAGACTTGGAAGGAATTTGACAGTCAGTGAAGGGGATCAGCTAATACTAAATATAATAATAGCAGGTATTTATTTGGTGGTGCAAGGTTGGCTTTCTCCCACTGGGAAACGTCAGAGTCGGCACGCCGTATTCCAAGGGCATCCCACAGAGGCTGATAGTGGGAGTCTGATCAGCTGCTCTCCTCTGCCATGTTTCTTGACTGCTAGCCCCTGATTAAGAACTCTTAATTAGCCACCTCTCCCACCCAGAAGGGTGCTTTTCCCCAATTCTTTAGACTCAGACTAGCACTAGATTTCTAGCACTGTTCCCAGCTGATGGTTCATGATATCTAACCCTCTGAAATAACTGGGAACTGTAGGTGAAAAAGGTCCCTTTGGTCTTTGTTTTGGGCCCTTCCTATTTTTAGCTTCCTTGCCATTCTGACATGATTGAAGACTAAAGGAGATCCCTTGAAAAAGGGTGCTATCTAAACTATAAGATATTTTGTTTTTAATTCATTCATGGGGGATTTTCTGGTGCACATTGAAAAGAGAATAAAAAATACCAGCTTCTGCTTTATAGTAGCAGAAGATGATGATTTAAACTAACCAACAAACAAAATACTAAAGACTGTGGTTTCTAAATTGAAACGTCATTTTTAAAGGCAGCCAAGAAAGTAACTCACAAGGTAAGAGACTGGACTCTTTGAGCGAGTCAAATGGTACACAAGGGAAGGCAGTGTGCTTTGGAAGGAACCTGGTCCAGCTCTGTGGCGGTAAGTAATCCATCAAGTGTAAATTGAACTGAGGCTTAGCTGGTGATTATCATAATAGAGGCCAATTTTATCATTTAGGTCTTAATAACTTTAATCTCTTGACCTCCTACAAAAACCACATTTAGCCAGGAAATATGAGAGGGGGGAGGTGGAGGGTGGGGAGAAAAGGACAGAGGGAGAGAGGGAGCTTCATACTGTTCTTAGAACAAAGTAATGTCAATTTAGGGCAGGTAGGTAGCCTTGTGGATAGAATGCCAGCCCTGGAGTCGGGGAGACTGAGCTTTCAGAGTTCAAATCCAGGTTCAGACACTTCCCAGCTGTGTGACCCTGGACAAGTCACTTTATCCTGTTTATCTTGTTTACCTCAGTTTCCTCATCTGTAAAATGAGTTGAAGAAGGAGATGGAAGGATATGGGAGACCGCTCCAGTATCTTTGCCAAGAAAGCCCCAGATGGGGTCACAAAAAATAGGATGAGATTCCTATGCACAATAGCATAAATTGGAGTGCTGCCTTATGAGAAGAGTGATCAGTGACCCTGATCCTATGATGCAAAACTAAAAAGTAACCTTAGTGACCCGTTAGCTTGACCCTCTCTTTCGCATCCCATAGAATGGAAGTGACTAACCCCCATGTGTACCGGCAGCAAATAGGAGCAAGCAGCCAGAGAGGGTATTTTATGAGGCAGCCGTGTGGCTCAGTGAATAGAGCAGCAGGACCTAAACTCGGAAAGCCCTATGTTCAAATTCAGGGTCAGACATATACTAGCCATGTGACTCTGGGCAAGGCACTTACCTATAAATTGGAGATAATAAGAACTCCTACATCCCAGAGTTACTTTGAACTAAATATTTGTCAAGTGCTTCGCAAAACCTTAAAGCTTTATATGAACGCCAACTGTTTGGTTTGTACCATTGTTGTGAGTTGGAAAGAAAGTGATCAACAAAAATGCAGCAAGTATAAATCACAGAAAAGTCTGAAAGTGAGTCAGGGGTCAGTTTTGTAAAAACAAGCTCTTGGTTTCATTGTCCTAAAAGAGAGGAATATCTAGACTGAAAAAAAACAGAGAGTAAAGTGATTCTCCTATTTGAAAATAAACATTTATCAGAGCAGACAGGGATATCCAGTAGAATATTGGGGGCTGGAATTATATGAAGGATGTCTTTACCATAAGGCGTCAACCCTAATGCTTCCCAGGGGAGGAAAGCCAATTTTCTTTTTTTTTCCTCCAGAATGATCACCCCAGTCCTTCATGACTCCTCTTCCCCCACACCTTGCCTTGCTTCATTACTAATTAGCTATATGATTCTGTCAATGTATCCTCATTCTAATAAACAGCAAGGTAACAGAGAGAGGAAATGCAAGTTTGACCTTCAAACCTGACCCTTTAATAGGTGGAAAGCAGCCATCCTTTGAAGGGACTGTGATGGTACACCGGGACCATGGACTGTCACTTTGTCTTTCTGGGTTGATGGATAGTTTTGATGGCCAGTTTGTCTCCTCTGTAATCCTGTCACCATGTCCCCCATAGGATCAGAGAGGAAAGATAAAATAATAATATATGAAAATAAATAAACTCATCTCAAGAGATCAGACGAAGCCCTGTAATGTTGCCAACATTTGGATGCCAATCAGAGTTTGATAACTTTTTATTTTTACAAACCTGTCGTTTGCTGAAAATAACAGATCACTTTGACAGCATTTTAGGGATTTGTCAATAACTCGACCTCAAAACATTTCATTTATTTTGGCAAATTGCATTGATTCCAAGAGTCCAATTGTTTTGGAGATACTGATGACTTCATCATTGATTTATCTTCTTACACAGAGCCAAAGGTTAACAAAAATAGAAACTCTTTGTGGAGCCAGGAGACCTAGGTTTCAATACCGACTTTCTCACTGAGTCATTTATTGTGCCATCCCATGCAAACCTCTGTGAGGTTCGGTTTCGGTAAAAGAGGGATGATTGTAAAGCAAAACACCTTTTCAATAATCAAAGCATTACAGAAATGGGGAGTTAGAATGAGATGCTAAGTTGAAAAGTATATGGTTTTGAAACATTTTACAAAGATAGTAGAGATATATACAGACATATATCTATCACATACACTCTGGCAAATCTGTGAATATATTATACATCAATATGCAGACCACACGAGTCAGGAGACCAGCTCTGCTCCCATTTGTGAATTCACTAGCTTTTGGGAAGTTAGCTATATTACATAACCTTTGTGTGGTTTTGTTTTCTCCTTTGTTAAGATAAAAGGAAGGCAGCCACATGGTGCAGGGCAAAGAATTTTGGGCCAGAAGCAGGAAAACATCCTTCTGCGTTCACATCCATCCCGGGATACTTATTGGCTGTGTGACTCTGGGAAAGTCACTTAACTCTGTAGGTCTCAGTTTCCTCATCTGTAAAACAAGCCAGAGAAGGAAATGGCAAACCACTCCAGTAATTCTGCCAAAAAAACCCCAAGTGGGGTCACAAAGAGACACGACTGAGCAATAACTGAAAAGTAATAAAAAGGAAAGGATTATCTTTAACATTCCTTGCATCTATAAATTCCATGATACTATGATTCTGGAGAATAATTAATATGATTATATGCAAAAAAGATTACCACTTAGAATTCTATATACATTAATATGCAGAAGGAATATTGCATAATATTTGGCAGTTATTTAATAAAATTTACTAGTAAAGTTGCAATTAAATACAGGCTTGGCTTTTATGAGGACATCCAGGCCAAAAATGTTTCATAATTGCATATTTATGCCATAAGCCCAAGCCTATGACTGCCTAGTGGATTCTAGTAGAAGTGAAGCCAGTTGTTTTGAGAATAGTCTATCTAGATGGTGCAGTGGAAAGGTAACTAAATTAGTTCAGATGCAGACTTAATTTTGGTAAGTCACTTAACCACTACCTTCGTTTCTGCATCTGTAAAAATGGAGATGATAATTGCATCAACCTTGGAGAGTTGTTGCAAAGAGCAAATGAAATAATATTTGCAAAGCACTTAATGCATCTGGCTCATAATAGGAGCTTAATAAATGATTATTTCTTTCTTTCCTTCCTAGGAACCTTTGAAACTCAGCATCTTTCTAGTAGAATGTCAACTTTTTAAGGGCAGAGACTATTCAGTTTTTCTCTTTGCATCTCCAGCTCCTAGAATAATGTCATGCTCATAATTGTTCAGATAATGCTTTGTTGAAATGTGACAGAAGAGACAGAAGCAGCCAAGTGGTATACGAGGTAGACATCAGCAGTTACTGAGCCTTTTTGATTCTTTCCTTATAATATAAATTCTTTTTAATAATGGTCTACACACATATCAATGGGATCCTTGATGAAAATAGAAGTAAAAACATTAAATAGATGATTTACTTAAGAAGACTACATCATCACAAAATTGACTAAAATATTTTAAAATACACAGTTTTAATATCTAATAATGTGTAAATTGCAAAAGGACATTTGATTTAGTTAATTAAAATGCAGATTTTAGAATTTTCTTACAACAAGTGGCATAAGCACGTTAAAATCATTGTATACATTCCTTGATGCAAGCACAGAGATAACTTTGTTCAACAAGCCTTTGACTGCAAATGAGGTATAATCCAGAAAAACATATGTTTACAAAAGATGTTCTCCTCTATCACGGAGATGTCAGACTTGTAGTTCAAAGAGAAAAAGAATTCCAGATGCTCTTGTGTTTAGATAGTGAGGTACTCCAGCTGTTCCTTTTTGTGGACAATATTATGCTTATTGCATCAAGTCCCAGAATACTAAAGGATCAACTCAGTGAAAATCATAACCACACAAAGAAAATATATTAATAATCCCCACAAGAAAAATAAAGTGCATGAAGGATGAATATGGCCCCGCTCTTGACATATAATTGGATGCATAGCTCATTGAGTTTGTTCACGTGTATATGTGCATGCACGTTTATGGGGATTTATGGGGGTGTTTTAGGTTTCTGTTTGGGGACAAGGATTTGAACCTATAATTAAATAAGAGAAAGGGAATAAATTGAATTATAATTGCAAATTCACAGTCTTTCAATAAGCTTCTATTAAGAACTTTCTATCTCCTGACTTAGAGAAGGTAAAGAGAGAAGAAGGAAAGTATTTATTAAGCTCCTGTTATGTGCTAGATTCTGTGTTAAGTGCTTTACAAATAAATCATTTTATCCTTATGACATCCTTGAAAGATAAGGCACTATTAATTACCCCCATTTTTACAGATGGGGAAACTGAGGCAAATTATGCTACACAAGGGCAGACAGTAAGTGTTTGAAGCCAGAGTTGTCAGTTCTTCCTGACTCCAGACTCAGTTCTTTATTCATTATGGTTGAAGATATCTCTGGATATCTCCAAAAAGTGTTCACCATGTTACTTCTTAGCTCCTCTCCTCTCTTCCCTGGCTTCCATCAAAGTGTCAGCTGCAGTTCTGCCTTTTGCCTTTCCCTGCTCTTCTTAACCTTAATTTCTTTCCTCTGAAATTATTTCCAATTTATCCTTTATATATTTTTCATATGTAAATAACTATATATATGTGTATGTATATATATATATATAGTTATTGACATGGGATCCATACCAGTGAAAGGAATCCTTATAAAAATGAGTTCTATAATAATAAGTTTATGCTTTAAAAAAATCTTTATTTGAAAATAAATGTCTGTATTTTTAAGATTAATTTAATTAATTTAATCCTATTAATGTAATTTATTGATTAGCTAATTTATTAGTTTAAATTAAAACAAATTAAATAAAAACAGATTTTCTCCTACTTGGAGATACTGCTAACTTGCATGCACCTAGTTTTTATACTGCTTATAGACAAATGATTGCCCTTTATTATGATGTGGCCTGCCATATGAGAAATTTTCCTTCTTTCCACCAGTATTCTTGAACCCCTGCCCTGCTCCTGTCCTAATTCCATCCCGATTCTGACCCTAGCCTTTTTCTCGCCTTTCCCTAATGATGGAGGGAGGAAGAATCTGCAGTGGTGAGACAGATAATGATAAGGGCAACAGGAAAACAAGGAGGAGGGAAAGTCTGCCTTCCTACAGCTTTTAGTCCCTCATCTTTAAACTGTTTGAATATGATTCGCATACAGTGTGAAAGAAGGGGAGAAAAGAAAAATGAAGATGGGAGTTCTTGAGTGGGCCCTGAGCATACCCTCAGTATCAGAAGTGAGAGGGCAAATTGCAGGTACAGGGACCAGGGCCTTCTCCACCTGATGGCTGGAGGCCCTGACCATTGGGGACACCTTCCAGGACTGGGTTTCTGCCAGACCCCTTCCTGTCTCACTGGCTGGGAGCTCTGAAAACATTTCCCCATAAAATCAGGCACAGTGGTTAGGGTTTGTTTCACTAGTAATTCAAGTCAAATCAGCAGGCTTGATTAAGTACCTGCTCTAGACCAGACACTGTGTGAAGTGCTTCCTGTAGAGAGAAAGGCAACATCAGTCCCTGCCCTCATGGGGCTGAGGGGCTGGGGGTAAAGGACGGGGGGCAAAGCGCAAACACAAACAAGATGCTTACAGGGAAAAACTAGAGGTAACAAAGGGGGAAAGGGCAATTCAAGTGTCACTTATGTGAAAGCTAAATAGGCTATTTTTTAGGCTGACCAAACCACTGAGTCTGATATTTTCTCTCTGAAAAATGTCTTAGAGGCTTGAACCCAGGGCGTCCTGGTCCTGAGCCACTTTCCCCATTCTCCGTGGGACAGCTTAAGGTTCTATAAGTAATAAGTAGCACAGCCAGGATTCAAATCCAGGTCACCTGGATCTTTCTACTTTAAATAACTGATTTTTGAAAGAATTGGGGACAACCTCAATTTAACTTGTTTGGTCTCCACTTCTCGTCTGTTTCTGCATGCATGTGTATGTGACAGGATAATTTCTCTATAACCATAGCATGAAATTCTGGATCCATACTTTTATATATCACATCAATCATTTGCAGGCTGAGTGTGTGTACATATATGAATGTGTGGGGAGGATCATGAAGTGGCTTATTATAGAGCAAAGCCATAGGGAGATTTGGGATGACACCTCATTTGCTTTTAATAGGGCAGTGTTCAAGAGCTCTGTCCTTCTGTTTGTTTATACTAATATGAATAACATCTGTATTCATATTTCCTGAGCTCATCCTGTAAATTTGCTTATGTATACACAATAGTGAATATTTCAAAAGATATTATAAAGTATTATTTTTAAAGCAGTCTTCATTGTATGTAGCATTATTACTCAATCACACATTTTTGATAAATGTGACACAAAATGTAGTTTGCAGAATTGTCCCTTCCCCCAAAATACACTTGAGGCTATCCTACTTATCAGGCTCACATATATGGATATTTGAGAGGTCTCCCATTTCTTCATTATTATGACTTTTAATGACTCACCATTTTCCAACCTAATAAAAATAGTTAAGTTTTGTGTAGTAAGCAGTGATCAATGTAGGATTCAAGTATTTATGCATCTCTTATGTACATTTTTTAGTTGATCTTAAGATTGCCATATATATTACCAAGAGCATAACATTATAATGACTATATTATGATGTATTACATTATGTTACATAATATACATTATGTAATAATGTTATATGTAATTATGACATAATATAATGAAATATCTTTAACAATTTGCATCATTATTGTTAGCTGATGAATCATTCTCTTTCTGAAAGATTTCGCTCATTTGTAATATTCCCATTATGCTTTGAGTATGGACACCCTGAATTTATTGATTATTAAACACCAGTTAACTGGGGACTGCCCACAACTAACTCCTTTGCCAGTCCTCCAGTTCCTCCCCACTAATCTTCCATTCCTAATTTTGTTTTGGGTAAAGAATTTGGGTGATAAATTCTCATCAAAACCTGAATGCTCAATTTCATGCACAGCCCTTCGTTATTATAGTGCTTCCTGGGATGTTTTCCATGGTTAAGGGCTCATCAACAACAAAGCCCCTCTTTCTGCCTGGCTGCTTCCTGCCTTTGCTCAGGACCACAGTGCCTCCTCTCAGTGCATTCGCTGGTGGCGTGTTTGTGCATCCTGATGCTTACTCAGGCTCCCATGGTGCACAGTGAGGAGCTGACAGTTAAACTGCAGCCAGATCACTATAATATCATTGTTTGTAAAGAAAAAAGAGGGAAAGAAGGAAGAATGAAACAGACATGAGAGAGGCAATGTGGAGGGAAATAGAGTGGAGATAGACCAGAAGAGAGATGAGAAGGAGATGAGAGAAAAGAAGTTTGGGGGAGATATTTTGAATGTGCTAGTTCCAGTCTGTAAATATCCCCAATGATGTATGATTTTGCTCCATTTTCAGAAGGAAAAAAAATCTGCCATCTATCGCTCGGCTTCCTATTTCCCCCTCAGTTATATGTCAAGAAAAATTTTCGAATTCATTTTTACAAGATTTTTGAATTCTAAAATTTTCTTCCTTCTTCCAAAGATAGTAGGTAGTTTGGTATAGTTTATTACATGTATTACTATCCTGTAAAATATATTCCCATATTAGTCACAGATATGAAAGAAGAAACAGATCAAAAGAAAAAAAGGAATAAAGTGAGTTAAAATAACATGCTTTGATCTGCATTCAGAGCCCATCAGTTTTTTATCTGGATACAGATAGCATTTTCCTTACTTGAATCATGTTGTTGCTGAGAAGAGCATTCAGCATTGATTCTCACACAGTGTTGCTGATGCTGTGTACCATGTTTGGCTGCTTCTGCTCATTTCATTTTGCATTTGTTCTACACATCTTTCCAGGTTTCATTGAAATTGCCTGTTCATTCGTTGTTGCATAATAGAATACCATAATACGTAACAGAATAATGAAATACCATTACATTCATACGTTAGAGCCATTTCCCAGTTGATGGGCAGCCACTCAATTTCTAATATTTTGCCACCACAAAAGGTCTGTTAGAAATATTTTTGCATATGTAGGTCCATTTCCCTTTCTTATGATCTCTTTGAGACACAGACATATTATACAGTTTTATAGTCTTTTGGGGCATAGTTCCAATTTGCTCTCCAGATTGGTTGGATCAATTCACAAGTCCACCAACAATGTATTAGTTTCCCAGTATACCCACATCCTCATCAATAATAAATCACTTTCCTTTTCAATTGTAATAACCAATCTGATAGGTATGAGCGTGAGGTAATATCTCAAGAGTTGTATTAATTTAAGTTTCTAATACAAATGATTTAGAGTACTTCTACATATGCCTAAAAGTATCTTTGGTTTCTTCATCTGAAAATTGCCTGTTTATATCCTTTGACCATTTATCAAATGGGAGACGGCTTGAATTCTTGTAAATTTGCCTCAGTTCTCTATATTTTTGAGAAGTGAGACCTTTATCAGAAACACTTGCTAATAAATTAAGATCGTTTCCCAGAGTTCTGCTTTCCTTTCTAAGCTTGGTTGCCCTATAAACATATTTGAGCTGATAGTTCATTTCAAAGCCAGTGCAACATATTAGAAATAGTGTTGCAGTTAATGATCTTGAAAGTGTTAGTTTGGATCTTACAGTGGCTGAGCCTGTACTTGTTACTCATCCCCAATTTTATCATCTGTAAAATGGGCATTATGCATTATGCCTGCAACTCCATATTATGACTCATGAAAGTGAAAAAAGGTTTTGCATTTTAACAAAATCAGTATAATTAAAATGAGAAGAAAATGAGAAGCTGATAGGGAAAATAGTTGTATCCTATATAGATCTGATATCCAAGATATATAGGAAACAGGAATATATATATATATATATATATATATATATACACACACACATATATATATGTATGTATGTATTTAAAACCAATCTTTAGTGGATGAACATTCAAAAAACATGCAGAGACTGTTCTTGATGCAAATTATTTTCAACCATGAACGGATAGAGCTAGGTGGTGAAGTGGGTTTTTTTCCCCCTTTTCATCTCCCCTGAATGATTTGGCCTAAGACATCAGGTTTTAATTTGTGGGATGTAAAGCTGCATTCTTGGGTTTGTCAAAATGAATAAATTTAGTTTAAAATAACTTAATTTTAATCAATGAAAGAAAATAGATTCATTGTATATTTAGAGAACAGGAAAACCATCTACTATATACTTAAATTCCCTCTGTTTGGGGAGGAATATAATTATCCATTTATAAACTCATTTTGCCTTTGTAGCAATATTTCTCTATCATTTCAAGGTCAACAGCAATCCTCTGAAATAGAATTAATGGATGCATTATTATCTACATTTTATTCTCCAAAGTGTAGAGTGAGGTTTATGGAGTGTTCAGGGAGGACTAGCATCTTTGGTATGAGTATTGCAGAGCCTTTTCAGGGCTGCTCATGCACCTTTGGTGGTTATACCCCAGTCTCACCTATGGCTCCAAGAAGCTGTAGCATGTACAGCAGCTGCACCCTGGGAAAACTGTCTTAACAGGTAGGCTAAATCAGGTTGAGAGTAAGTAATGAACCTCAAACTGGACAATGAATACGCATGTGGTTATTCTTCAGAATCAAGGAACTGATAATTTTACAGAAGAAGCTGAATCTCAGAACACATAAACGTGGTACAGGAAAAATAAAACCAAGCTCCTTTTCCTTATGCTTGTATCATTTGTAAGATGTCTCAGATTTGGTAACATACATGAATATGTATGTTCTCATTATTATGTGCACATGGCACACTATCATCAACTATAAATGTCAAGAGCTGGAAAAGTGCTTGGGGATCTTTCCATCAAGTCTCCTTATTTGGTGAAATTAAAAAAAAAAAAAAGAGCTTAAGTGACTTGTCTGTGGTCACACAGAAGGTCATTACCAGTGCTAATAAATTCAGAATCCCAAATCCCTAAATCCCCCAGATCAATGCTTTCCCCATTAGATTCTGCTGACCCTCTTCATTTTTTTTTTCTGTTACCAGCCTTATCTTTCCTGTCTTACCTGCATTAATGATGAAGATTTCTTTTCCTAATTCTATGCATTTCAAATCTGAAAGAGACTTTTGAGAGCTTATCTAGTGACGATAATCTCCTTTCCTTTAGCTATATAAATTAACAAACTTGAAGACTTTTTTGAAATGACATTGTCATACCTCCAGGTTATTTAGTTGAGTTCCTCCTATTTGATATATGGTAAACTGATATATGGTAAACTATGAAGTTAACTTGCTTTTTAACAAAATGCATGCTTAATATTCAGCCTCCTTTATAAGGGTCCATGGTAGTGGAAGGAATCAGCTCTACTGTTTTGCTATCCATTAGCTCCCTCAGGTGGTAATTCTTGAGTATAGCCATACAGTTCCTTAAAAGTGGTATAAACAATCCCTGAAAAATTGCCTGCAATCATATAGTTGGTGTTGGATAAGTCCACAAACATCATTTAGCACAACTCCCTCATAGTAAAATTAAGAGAACCAGAACCCAGAAGGGTTAAGAAAAGAATTTATGAGAAATATTGGCAGAATCAGAATTCCAAATCTTTTTACACACCTTCTGTTCAATGAGTGTGCAAGGAAATGTCTTCATCTTCCCCATAAGTGGAGAATTTGGTTTTTCCTATTTAGTTTCCAGTCCAATGGAACAAGGAAATGAAAATTTATTACTAAAGACCTCAAACAAGATGTCCCTCTGCCAGTCTCCTGCTGCTAAAGAACTGCAAATTAGCCTTTATTGATATTTCTCTCGCTTAGGAGCATAATTCTGCTTTCTCCTTATGTTGCAGTGACCTTATTTTTAAACAGATGGAAGGCGGGGGTAGATAATATGGGTTTCTGTTCAGAGACAAAAGTAGGGCTATTTCCCTGCCTTGATCATAAGCCCCAAAGATCACCATGTTTGTCTCTGACTTGTGACTGTCTTATATTTCTCACAGAATTATTATCAAGATCTAATTATATAGGGCACATAAAAGTACTTTGAAATAATTTAGACTTATACAAAATCATAGCCGTGAAATGTTTTCTTTTCCTTAAAAAAAAAAAGCATATTCATTTCTAAATATATACCCTCTCCTCCCCATAGAACCTTGATAACAAATATTTCCAAAACAAACAAAAACTTTTCAGATAAACCAAATCAAAAATGTAACATTTGTGAAATATGTGCAACATTTCACACCCATGTTCTCCATTCTCTCCAGGGAAAAGTTATCAGATATACATGTTCTTAACTATTCTCTGGGACTGAGCATGGTCATTAAAATGGTACTGCTCTCTGCAGGTTGCTGCTCCATTCCAGCTCACTTTCATAGAGTGAATCACCCAGGGATGACCACCCAGATTCAAGTTAATTGGGGCATCCTAATTCCTAAAACCATCGCTCAGGAGCTCCCATGAGTGTTCCCCTTTGATAGCCAATTACTGTGATTAACTAAAAGCAAAGACATTTACTGAAATTGAACATAAAAATAGTAATGAAGTTATTTCTTCAATGAACCAAAGGTACATTCTCTCACAAATAATAACAGTAGCGGTGGGAATAATGAGCAGAGAGAGAATGCTGGGAGAGATACATTGTTGAGGACTTGCTCGAGTGGCAAAAAAGTTCATAGTGGTTTCCCAAAGGATCTGGTTTTACGCCTTCTGTCTTTTCAACTCTCTGAGATGACTTCTCCAACATTTTGAAGTCAAGAGCAGCACAGTCGCCATTCTACACTAGCCAAAAGCAAGCCACCCTATGAGGCTGTCAAGATGAATCACTATGTGCACTTTTTTTAAATGCATAAAAAAGTTTAAGCCATTCTTTATATTTCTTTGAGAGGTGATAATCAAGTCTGTGATTTGGAATCGAGGAACAGAGTTCAAGATATGAGTTCTGATTTCTGAATTTCCTCTTCTGCTAATTGAGGAAATTGAACTTGATGACTTAGAAAGTTTTTCAGTTCAAAATGTATCATTTTATAATACTTTACACTTACCAGAGTCTGAAAGGGGTTTACCGTTATGGCTCATTGTTTCTGTTGTTTCCAGGACATCATTTATTTTGATCCAGTGAATTGTTGGAGACTAAGATTCCCCTTGATGACTCCTTCTCCCCACCTCATACACACAGACGTGATTACACAGACTTCCATTTTGTTTTATTATTCTCTCCATTTACATTGCTGCATTATTGTGTACATTGTTTTCTTATTTCTACTTCTGTCCATGTTGTTCTTGTTAGAACTTCTTTAGCTCATGTCTTCCCACATTTCTCAGTATTCTTCAAATTCATTGTTTCTTATTACATATTAACACTATGTTACCAACTATTAATATTAATCCATTAATTGCTATGAATAATTATGAATAATTTACTTTAAGAACACAATTGGTGGAGAAGGTGCTGTAGTTTGCTTATGATTATATGGCCAGTAAGTGATAGAATTGGAATTGGAGTTAGATTTGAGTTCTTTGACTTTGATGTTGACTTTCTCTTTCTCCGATTGGAAGTATTGGAATGTTCGTGGACAAGAGTGAGAAGGGCAAGGGCAAGAGTGGGACAAAGAAGCATCATTAAACATTTACCGTGTTGCAGAATCTATGCTAAGTGTGGGGACACACACACACACACACACACACACACACACACACACCCTTGCCCTGAAGAAGCTTGCGTTCAAATGAAGTATATCACATATAACTACCTGTGCACACATAAACTTGTTTTTCAAACATATACAATATTTATGTATTGCTTTAGGGAACAGGAATGGTCTCTAGTAGAAAATGAGACTTGAGCTAATTTTTGAAGAAAATCAGAAGAGTCAAGAAGGCTGAGCCTTGTCATGAGTTTAGATGATGCAAGTGTTCATACACAGGAATTGAGATGATAAAGTGCAAGCAGCTGCAAGTAGACCTTTGTAGCTGGGTCTTGAGAGTATAGAGTAGGGAACAAAGTATAAGAATATTAGAAAGGAAGGACCAAATTATGAAGAGCTTTAGATGCTAAACAGAGAACTTGGCTTTTAATTCTGGAGAAAATAGAAACCAGCAGAGTTTACCAAGTAGGAGGCTGATCCAGTTATTCCTTTATCATTTTGACTTCTAAGAGGAAGATGAATTATAGTAGAGAGATACATGATGGAGGAAAATCAATTAGAGAACTATTGTAATAGTCTAGGTGATGAGACCTGTATTGAATGAGTAGAAAGAAGGGAACATATCTGAGAGATGTTTCAACAGTAAAAATGACAGTAGTTGTCCACTATTTACGTGGAATGGATGGGAGTAAGCTGTATATAATGACATTGAGGTTGTGATGGTATTCTCCACAATATTAAAGTTTGGGAGGATAGAGAGGGATGGAGTTTGATAACAAGTTTTAATAAGTTCTATACTGAACATGTTGAGTTTAAAGTATCTATGGAACATCCAATTCAAAATGTCTCAGAGAAGGTTGGCTTTGTACTGGCACTCTGAAGGGGGGAGATAAGAGATGTATGTATAGATCTGGAATCATCTGCCTAGTAATTATAATTGGACTTATGGGAGATATTAAGATCACCAAGTCAGATGAGAGTTCAGGACAAGGCCCGGGGATATACCCATGTTTATTGGGTATAACATAGAGGGAGATTCAAGGCTGAGAAGGAGTGATCATAGAGGTAGGAGGAAGCAACTTCTTGTAAACCGGGAGGGGAGAGTCTTTAACAGCAAAAATCAAGGACAAGGATTGAGAAAGAGTCATTAGATTTGGCAGTCTTAAAAGATCACTGCAGAGTGTAATTGCATTTGATAAACTGGGAAGGCAGACTGCAGAGTGTTTAGAAATAAAGGAAATGAAGGGAAGTAGAAGCATCTAGTATAGGGGGCTTTTTCAGGGAGTTTAGGTAAGAAGCAGAGCAAGAAGTCAAGTGGCTTTTGGAGTAAGTAGATGGTGCAGTGGGCTGATTGCAGGAAAGCTTGAATTGAAATTCAGCCTCAGACACTTACTGGCTTGGTGACCCTAGGGAAGTCCCTTACCACTGTTTGCCTCAGTTTGATAATCTGTAAAATGAGTTGGAGAAAGAAATGACAAACCCAATCTGATGTCTTTGCCAAGTAAACCCCAAATGGGATCACAGAATCTGACATGACTGAAATGACTAACAATAAGGATCAATTGGATTTTTTTTTTAAATGGGTACAACACTGGCATGTTTTTAAGCAACAAGGAAAAACTTGGTTATATTAAAGATTAGAAATAGAGTTGCAATGACAATAGGAATAATTTGCTGGAGAAAATAGGGGGTACTCCAAAACATACATGGAAGGATTGGATATCCCTTTATGAGAAGGGATATCTCTTCTGACAGGAGTAAAATAAGCTAAAGTGAGGGAAAATAGCTAAATATATTTTTGTACCCGAGGATGAAAACAGTTGGGGAGAAGCAGAGAGAGAAGGAAGGTTACTTGGTATCTTCCTATTAAACAAAGTGTTGTTGTTAGTTGGCATTTTTATTGTGCTTTAAAGTTTGAAAAATCTCTTTTAAAATAGTATCTCATTTGATCCTCACAACAACCCTGTAGGTGCCATTATTATTTCCATTTTACAGATGAAGAAACAGAAGCAGGCAGAAGTTATGATTTACCCCAGATCTAGTAAATAAATAGTAAATATTTATCTAGTAAGTAAATATTTAAGGCCAAGTTTGAAATCAGGTTTTCCTGACTTAAGGTCCAGCATTCTGTTTGCTGTGACATCTAGCCTGCTACATTTACTCCTTTAAAGAGAATATATATATAGCATACAGGATGCCCAATTTGGAGGAGAGGGAAGCCAAGAAGAAAACATGAAAGAGATGGGGCCCTCTAAAAGAGCTTGAAATTCATCTTTCCCCTTCCAAAGCTTGTCTCCTTTTCCCTTTGTCCAAAACCCCCAGAATCTGTTAAAAGTGGGAAGTACAGTCATTTCGGCATCACAGGAGCATTGATTTAGAATAAGAAGGGAACCTTAGAAGCCATTTAGTTCAAGCTCTTTTACATATAAGGAAACTGATTCCTTTAGGGATTTACTGACTTTATCCATGTTCACAGAGGTAGTAGAAGATTAGATATTTGAATTCAGGTCTTTTGATGACAAATTCAGTATATTTTACGTTATTATTTTGTTGTAATCATTTCAGTCATGTCCAACTCTTCATGATCCCATTTGGAGTTTTTTGGTCAGAAATACTGGAGTGATTTGCCATTTCCTTTTCAGCTCATTTTACAGAAACTGAGACTTATAGGATTAAGTGACTTGCCTAGGTTCACACAGCTAGTAAGTGTCTGAAGCCAGATTTTATTTTAAGAAGGTGAGTTTTCATAACTCCAGGCCTGATTTTCTATCTATTACAACCACCCAGCTGCTCCTATATTTTATAGCATATTATTATCATAAAGATCAGTCTCTTAATTTTGCATATGAGTAAACTGAAGCCCCAGAGAGTTAAAGTAACTTGGCCAGTGTCATAAAGAAAAACTTATTCACTTGTTATTGAAATTGAGGTTAAGCTGAAGTCCAAATCTCATAGACTCAGACTAAGCTAGGAAGGACTTTAGAGATCATCTTGTCCAACCTTCTTTAACAGAAAAGGAGTCCCAGAATTAAGTGTTAGAATTGGGAAGAGAACTCAGTTTTGACTGTCCGGCCAACCAAGCTTTTTGCCATGTTGTTGAAATTTAATCCTCTGAACACAGAACTGTAGTCTCAGAACTCAGAATAAGTAGTTCAACAGAGAGGGGAATCACTTTCCTGGCACCCTGAGCTTACTAACCCTCCTAGCTCCTATCCCACACTCATTCACTGGAGGATTTAAGTAGTGTAGGATGGCAAAGATTCAAGGGGGACAAAAGTCCCTGGGGTAGAGGGGCCAGTGCCCTCCACCTCTACCTTGGGCCTTCACCTATGTCTTTGTCACTCACCCTTAAAAAGTAGTATTTGATCCAATCATCCACACTAGTCTTCTGCCTAAGTCTCTCCTTCTCTTTGAGAAAGCTGCCTATCCTGTGTGCTCCCTTTTCCTCCTTTTACTTGCTTCTGAACTCTGTGTAGTCATCATTTATCTAGACAAATTGGGCTGTCTCTTGGATCTCTTGGTTGCCATGTCTAATGGCCTTTCCTTAGTCCCCGACCTCGTGGTGGTCTCTTCCATCATCTGTCCCCTCTAGGTTTCTGTGAGCTAATCTCTCCTGGCTCACCTGAGTTCCTGTTCATTTCTGAGTCTACTTTGTTGGATTTTCACTAGGCTCACACTCACCAACCCTGGCTGTCTTCCAAGTCTCTGTTCTGAGCCCTTTTTTCTTCTTCTTTTATATACTTTTCTTGCTTGGTGATCTCATGGGCTTCCATGGATTTAATTATCACCTCTATGCAGATGGTTTCCAAATCTGCATATGCAGTCTTAGTATGTCTCTTGAGTTATAGTCCCACATTACCAACTGCCTTTTGGACATCTCCAACTGTATGTGTCTTATAAATAGATCAAACCCAACATTCCTAAAACCTAACTCATCTTTACCCTCAATCCTCCTCCTTTTGCTGTTACTCTTGAAGCTATTGTCCCCTTAAACTCTGTCATCCTTTGTCCTGACTTATCATTCCCCCTACCTACCCAACCTGAAGTCAGTCTATCTCTCAGAGGTCCCCTTCTCTCTACTCACACAGTCAAAGTCGTCTTCACCTTCTTCCTGGATTGTTTCAATAATAACCTTCTAACTGACCTGGCTCAAGCCTCTCCCTTCACTGAGACTGTTCAACATTTCTTTCATGTTCTTCCTCTTCTCCTCTATGCCTTAATTCCCTTGACTCCCTTCGAGACAATTTAGATGCTTTCTACAGAAGGCTTTTCCCTGTTCCCCACACTGCTGGGAATGCCCATTCTTCCCAAATTTCTTGCCAAGTATTCCATATATAACTTCTAGGCTATCTACGTAGTTATTTATATGTTGTTTGCCTCGTCACAAAAAATTGGAGAGATTAAAGATTTGAAGATTTAGTTGATTTGAAGACATTTTTAAAAATTGACAGTAGATACCATATATTGCCTTTTTTTGTATTCCCAGCACTTAATATAGTGTCTGGCATATAGTAAGCACTTAATAAATGCTTATTGACTTTGAAATGAATACAAAGCATCATTCTTATTATGTAGTCACATTGAAATTTTAATGGTGCCCTACCCAATGTTTGGGTGTTCCCTCTTTTAATAGTGTTTAATGAATGATTCTTTATATTCAAAAAATCCTAACAAAAATTAAGAATGATCAGTAGAATTTTTTTAAAAATCAGTAGCTAACAAAGACGTACATAACTGACTCCCAATTAATGGTATAAATGGACAATGGCACCATGTATCTAAGGATACACTCCCCAGTAGAACCATCTTAAGGGACTGGCTAAACCAGGTTAAGAGTAACCAACAGACCTCAGAATTAGAGGAATGTCTATCCCAAGCATGTGGAGACCTCCCCTGACAAGAATGGGCAGAAGAAAACAGTTTATTCCAACACCCACAAAGGCAACTGCAGCAGCCTCAGTGGAGTGGTCAGAACTTGGTTGGATATTGAAGATGCTGGGATCATTCACTGAATCCTGGGTCATTCCTTAGTATACCACCGCTGGACTTCAGTGACCTGAAAAGAAAGAGACTGATGACTTCATACAGCTCTGTCTCACTTAAATCCAATTCACAAGCAAGTTAAAATATCACATCATGAAGTCCTTGGTCCTCCTTGAAAATGAAGGACCATCACAAGAACAACATGGGTGATTGAAATCTTCTACCATTTCCAATCTCTTATTGGTTCTATCCTTCCTTTCCTTCAGAAAATATTTTACAAAGAGAAAATTAGATTTTTATTTCATCTTTTGTCTTTTGCTTTTCTTCTGATGAAGATACAAATGATGAGCAAATCTGATCTCAAAGCCAGAGAAAAAGGCTTCAAAGATGCAGAACATCTGTATGTAAGGAAGAAGGTCGAGTTCTATAAATTGAACAATCAGTTCCAGAGTATCTTATTTGAAACCTTAAGCAAAGTATAGGGAAAAGAAATGTTTGAGGTTAGTGGACCCAGTAAATTCTATGTCATCACATTAAAAGCATGCTAGTATTTAAGTGCAGAAATGCAAGATGTGGCCAGAAGTGACGTGATTGGAAATTTTAGCTCTTTTTCCATTTAAACACACATACACACACATACACTTTAGATTGGGGTGTGGTAAATGTATTGTATTTTTATTAGGAGAGAATGAAAAAAAAATCTGATATCTTGGTTGTTTTTTGTTCAAAGCTAAGAAGCTCAGGGACACATGTTGGGTATAGGATATGTCCTTGCTGGTGCCTGCCTGGCAGAATGGGTTTGGTTCAATTCTGCTTCTATTAAAGTTCTTAGCCTAAAATTAGGATGTTCTCCAAGCCAGCTATGTATGTTCCTTAAGACAATGAGGTTTCCTATCTCTGGTACTAATTCTATGTTTTGTCCACATACAGAAGAGATTCAAATGAACCTCCCAAGAGTGAATTAAAATTTCTAGACCTAACTCCATCATCTCTACAGCCCTTCCTGCACTTCTTCCTTCTTTCCTTGTTTTGCTATTGATTAATCTAGTTAAATTAATTTTAATAGTAAGAGTTGAAGTATATTTAATCTCCAGAACTCTTCTGCATTTCCTCATTCACCTTGTAACAACAACCTGGTGATATTTAGCTAGAAAGACCAGCAGTGACCCAACCATAATGAGATGAGAGAATCAACGAATGATAATTTGACTAATAAAGTAGAAGGCACTTCGGGGCTCAGGATGCCCTCTACCCCTCAAAAAAGGGAATAGTCACTTAGATTCTATCAGGAAATGGAAGAGAGAGAGCCAGAGAGAGAGAGCGAGACAGAGACAGACAATAGATTTTGAGATAGAGATGTTGATTTGTTGTTGTTGGATGTTCAGTCTATTAATTGTGTCTGGTTCTACATGATCACATTTAGGGTTTTCTTGGATTGCAAGGAGAGCCAGAAGAGGGAGGTAATTCTAAACATGAAGAATAGACTATGGAGGAAGCCTTGATGATGGGAAATGAAATTTTGCATATGAAGGATAACACATAAACTGGCTTGACCAGATTACAGAAAGCAGGAAGGAATGTGCACCAGGAGCCAGAAGGATTTAGATTTTATCCTAGAAAAAAATAGGGAATCATTGCTGATTATTGAGCAGGGGAAAAACAAAAACTTTCTTGGGGATGGGAGGGAAGATAACACAGGAACTGGAGGCAAGGCTTCCTTTCTGGTTCTTAATTCCTTTAGTTCCATTTTATCAAATGTTCAGTGCTTTTTATAAGATGAAAACTCATTTTGTGGTTGTTTACTTTTATTGTTAATTATTAAAGTTAATTACATAGACTATGTTTGTTTAAAGGTAGTATCTTATAACTCTGAAACTTTGTGATTCACCCTAATACGCATCTTTCCCCTACAACCCCTACATATGCTAGGAAAGGCCAAATGTCTATTATCAAAAATGAGGGCTCTTAGATCTGCAGGTGAAAGAGACCTTAAGGGCCTCCAGAACTAACCTTCTTATCTCACAGATGAAGAAACTGAGACCCAAAGAAGTGAAATCACTGACCAAAGATCCTATAGGTTAAGGAGGCAGCAAAGCTGGCATTAATTTTTCAGTTCTCTGACTCCCAAGTATGGCCCTTTCCACCAATAAGCCTCCCCTTCAGTTTGCCCACAATGATTTTTAGAGTGCATACCAAATAGAGATTATCAGCATAAAAATTGCCATTTAATAGAAGAATACGTTCATTTGTCAGTGACTTTCTTCTCAAAGGGGAGAGCGTGGCAAGGCAGTGGAAGTCCATGCATTCAGCATTTGGGTGGGATGATAAAAAAAAAAAAAAAAAAAAAGAAGATTTGTATCTGGAGGAGAAAAACCTTAACCTGTCATTGTCCCATATTTTAGCTTGATGAATTGAATATGTATAATAAAGGATGCTGAACATTCAGCTGTTTGTTCTAATCCTCTGAAGGCATTAGGATGCCCAAACATCGGGCAATGAAGTGTGTAACTTTGGAATGAGGTCCGCAACTTCAGAAGGAAGCCTGTGGGATGCTTGCACATTGAGCAGTCTTGACAGACTTTGGTTCAAGTCCCAGGCTGACTGGCCAGGTCTAGATGTGATTTATAAAGCACAGCAAATACAACTTTCCTTACCTCATTTAAGTATTTCTTAAATTACAAAGACTGAAGTCTGCAGAGGCACTCTAGCCAAGTTTTGCTTTCACTCAAGTAAAACATCCTGGCACCTGTCACGGGAAGAGTCCAGGGTATCATAATACATTGTGTCTAATGTTTCTGGACACTTGAGGATTTGGAGTGCTTCAGAAATATTAACCATTATTTTCTCTGTTTCCTGCTTTTCAACAGGTTCTTGGAACGCCCAATGAGGATACTTGGCCTGGAGTCTATTCTTTACCACATTTTAAGCCGGGTAAGTTTGTTTAAGCAACTACATCCTCTCAAGTGCACCACCCATTATGAGGATACGCAAATAAACCTTTTCCCACAAGCTCACATCAAACCTCAAGTATGTTCTAGTCTGTGTACGGTGTGGATCTCACTGATGTTACATCATGGCTTTTCTGGGTAAAGTAGGTTGGCTAGCTGCTCAGGTGAATTCACTATTTGTTTCTCTGAGGATCTCATCCCTTACTAGGTAAGGATGGTTTTGAAAACGATTATGCTGCTTCATTTTTCAGTAGCGATACAGTTCTGTTTTCTGTCCAGCTAGGGCTGGTTTGGGCCAATATCTTTGCACTCCAAAGAAACATCTGTTCAGTTTTATGGTCATTGCTAGTTGTATTGAGGCTCTCCCCAGATGGACACATCTGAAGTCAATTCTGGTTCATGATGAAGCTGGATTCCATATTCCCCAGCCTCTCCACACTTTATTCCTATTACCTCTCACCTCTTCTTACTTAAGGAGAGTGGAGAGAGAGCAAAATTGACCTGTTATTTTCCATAGGAAATTTTTGAGAAATCAAGTCAAGAAACACTTGTTAAATGCCTACTGTGTGACAGACACATAGGCTGGAGACACAAAAATTGACCAAAAAAAAAAAAATAGTCCCTGAAAACGCCTAGTTACAAACAAGATGGATATTCCGCTTCAAAAGTCTTAATGCATTATGGAGCTTCAGTAACTTAAATGATATTTGGCATATAAACTTTAACAGTTTAAAATGTCACAAAGACTTTTGGAATACCCTGGATGCAAGATAAATTGGAGATGAACTGAGAGGGAAACACTAAAATTAAGGGAAAATTTCTTGTAGAAAGAGGGGTGACCTTTTGTAGGAAGTTTTAGAAGGTAGGAAAATTGAGAGAGAGAGAGAGAGAGAGAGAGAGAGAGAGAGAGAGAGAGAGAGAGAGAGAGAGAGAGAGAGAGAGAGAGAGCGCTCCAGGTGTTGGGGGACAGTTAGAAGACTGAGTTCTTTGTGAGAGGACCAGTATGGAAGCCAGTGTCCTAGGGTACCTTTGAGGAATAATGTGTGAGAAGGCAAGAAGGAACAGAGTATGAAGAGCTTTAAAAGGTAAACAGAGAATTTAATTTCATCCTGGAGATAATGGGTAGATACTAAAGTTGATTGAATAAGTGGTAGAAGCATGACACAGTCAGGAGTCTGCTTTAGTAGAATCATTTTAATGGCTGTGAATGAAATATAGACTGATGGAGAGAAACTTGAAGCAGAGAGGTCAACCAGGAGCTATTGAGAATTCATCAACTATTAGGTGAGAGCTAGAGATTGATAATCTGGTGGAAAAATAAGTGACATTTTATTTTAATCACAACTTATTTTTCTGGCTATGGATGAAAGCCTTGTTTTAAAAACAGACTGTTAAAGGAAGGAATAAGAAGTCTATTAGTGTGGCTTTCTGGGGGTAATCTTTAGTATGCTGAAACATATTTGTGATGTCATCAATGTGAATCTTTCTTCCAGTGACAGCAAGGGCAACCCCCTACCTGCCCACCCTATTCCATGTCCTCTACAGGTTCACCACATTCTTGTACTAGTGGTCCTCCTTTTTCTCACCACTGCAGGTGTATGGGACACTGGCAGTCTGTCTGGAGTGCTTTTGCTCAGCCCTTTTTTCTCTTCCCTAGCCCTCATTTTCCTGGTGACATCTTTTACTTCTCCTTTAGAGTTTCTCAGTGGTTCCACGGGACAGCCTGCCCACATGCCTATCATTTTTTTAAAAAGATACACCTGTTTATTAGAGGAGCATGGGATCATTAAACAGAAAAATCTTCAAATCATGAAAGTCAAAACTATTCCAACTTTTAAATAGTTCTCATTTCTTAAAATATATTCCTAAATATCTGGAGCCAGAAATCAATCTCTCTCTCTCTCTCTCTCTCTCTCTCTCTCTCTCTCTCTCTCTCTCTCTCTCTCTCCCCACTCCAGTATCAAAGCAGAAATCTTATATGTGCACACATATAAAGTTATATACACACATATATGCATATTTATATATAATGTTTCTGTTTTGAGGTTTAAATATAATAACAAACAGTAATAATAATAAAAAAAAAAAACATGGCATTGCCTAACCTTAATTGCTGTTGTCCTAATAAGAAAAATAGAAAAATAATCCATTTCTTAAAAGCAGTCACAATTTTCCTGGACAGTAGGTGGCAGTCATGAAATTTCCTTTTTCACGATTATACTCAGAAGTGTTTCTAGGATTCTGTAGTTGTCTTTTTAATTTTTTTCAGGAGGCCCAAAAGGGTTTGGAATTGAACAAAAATACAGTGAAATGAGCTATTTGTAACATGGTTCCTTTGTTGAGATCTTTCTCCTTTTCCCCCCTCTGCTATAAAACATGGATTGTGAAACATAGACCCACCATAAAATTGCTGAGAACAATTGCGAGGAAGCTCTAAAATTACCCAATTCTGTGAAGGGAAAAGGGGCTATGGATAATTTCTGTACAGGAGCCAATCTAGTTCCTTTTCTCCTAGTCTCTCTTTTAGGGGCCATAGGAATAAATTAGCAATCTGAACGGATGGTTGAATTGAAATGCTATTTTTATCTTCCTTAACTTGGATTGTTTTCTCAAAATGGATACTGTTCAGTGAACCCTTTTCCTCCTCCTGTGCTACTCCAAGCACTTTATTTTTTTTGTGTGTGCTTTTGCTAAAAATCCTAAATGCCCTCTGTGTTCTGAGATACTTTAGAAGTCCCACAGATTTGGGGACATTGGATTTAAATAAGAAACATTCTCTCTGATCAACTTGTTCCAATAAAGTACATCATGCTTGATCAACTTTCTCATCTTGGAAACCTGAAGTTCAGCATTTAAAAAAAAAAAAAAAAACAAAAAAACACGTTAAGGTCTAAAGTCCAAGTCTTAGGAAAGAAATAGAGTGGAATGTGAAAGGTAAGACTTATCTGTAAAATGAGATAGTTAGATCAAATTATTCCTCAATTCTCTTTAGCATCATTCCCTTGGAGGAGATCCAAGTCACACCAGATTTAACCTCACATGACTCTATGGCCTTCTTTTATGTCATTGATATCAGAATGTATTTTTGTATTGAATTATGTATTTTATTTGAGCTATCACAAGGGATCAGTAGATGAAACCAACAGATATCCAAGAACAGTGTTCCTATAGCCAAAAAAAAATAGATTTACTTGAATATATGGAAAAGGAATTTATCAAATATTAAGGCAGTAACCTGTAAGGGCCCAATGTTAAGTGTTTCATATGATACTCATAGCCATCCTGGGAGATGCTGTTGTCTTCCCTTTTTACACTGAGGAAACTGAGGCAGACAGAGATCAAATACTCGGCTAGAGTTATACACCTAATAAATATCTGAGGCTGCCTTTGAACTCAGGTCTTTCTAACTTCAGTCTCAGAACTCTATCTGCTTGCCACCTAATTGGCTAACAGGTTGTCCTAGAAGTAGAAATGAAAGGATAAAAGAAAAGGGCCATTTAAAAAAGCTGCTGGGAGGAGAAAGAAATTAGAAACTAGTAGGAAGATGGAAAAGAGAGGTGGTTATTCTTTATTGTCTTCAACATTTAACGAGTGTCAAATATACCAGAATGCATCAAGAAAGGAAACATGTATTATACATCCACTCCATGCTCAGTCATTTATAAATATAATTTTGTTTTATCCCTACAGCAATCTGCTGTTATTATCCCCATTTTACAGATGAGGAAACTGAGGTAAAATAATAAGGTTGCCCAAGTTCATATAGCTGATACATGTCTCAGAATGGATTTGAATTCAGGTCCTCTTGACCCTTTTGGAAGAAAAGACCTTAGCCATTGCATAAAAGGAGAAAAAAAGTTGTAATAATGATCTGAGCCAACAGTGATTTTATTATCACCTCGAGTTCTCTTAAATTTTGACAGATGCTTTCTTTTGTTGTTTAAGACTTTAAAGATCATCCACATTTTATGATTTTGGGGTTGGGAGGTGGAAGGGAGGGAGGAAGGCATCAGTAAAAAAATTTTTTTTAATGTTTGCAATTGAATCGATCATTTTGATGGGAATGCTCTCCTCGTTTTGTTATTTTCTTGACCTTAAATTGAGTTAACACTCTTGCTTCTAACATTCCTTGAACTAATTATCCAAAAGGTCAGTTATTTTTTCCTGAGTGTATTTAACACAGAGAAGACAAAATGCTCATTTTGAAAAGAGGTCTTACTTTCCAGATTTCTGACCTTCCCTTTGTTCTAAACTGGGGTAGTTTTCTCTAGGGATACTCTAAACAAAGAGAGTGGGAGCAAATCATCTGCCAAAAGGAAGTGACTTGATTCAAACAAGTTAAGTGTACATATTTTAAATAAACTCTATATTACCCACTACAAAAGATGGATGATTAGATTATAGTTGAATCACTGTATGTCTCTTCACTCCTCATAGGCTCTGTTATACTCTCACATTTATTCTAACTCAGTATTCCTTAACTCCAGTTTATTCCCATAGCAACCTTACATCACATGCTGCCCTCTGATAGTCCATAGCCCAGCCTTTAAAAATGCGCATTAAAGAGGCTAACCTGGGAACTCTAGGTTCTTCTGGATTCTATCATGCCTTTAAATTTAAACCCATCAAAAAAGAAATAGACATGATTGCCCTCCCCTCCCATTGGAGGAGAATAGTGGTGCTGTTGTGCTTGGAATGGGGATTGCCTCCCTACTTCTCCCCCCCCATGACTTTGTGGTTCATGGTCATTTAAAAACTGGCATCTTCTAATACACTAGAGTCTCATTATAATGCTGTCCTCGGGGTCCAGGCTGTGGGGACCACCTTTGAGGGTAGAGGTTAGCATGAGGTCTTCTTAGCACTTCAGTAATTATGGCCAGATGGATGAGTTAGCTCTCAATCCTTACTCTAGGATAGCTCGAGTAGGTAAGGCTCCGTGGTAGAAAAGCAGCCCTGGCTTTTTCTTATGTCCTGGCATTCTATTATCAAATCCACTCACAGGGTAATTAATTTTTCCTAATGGCGATATCGATTGTGACATCTAATAGTGATAACTTAGATCAGTGTCAGAAAGTATACATATATACATACATATATATATGTGTGTGTATAGATATATCTATATATATAATACACATATATATCTGAGAATGGAGTTGATTTTATATATACATATATACATATATATATATATATTTATTTACACATACATACACAAGCATGGATATACACATATGTATATACATTGATACAAGCACATCTATATGCACAGATACTTGTATGTTTATTTTATATCCATACACACATTTAATATATTAATATATTTAATTTATATGTGTGTATGTATAAACAAAATTTTACCCACATATATACACACATCTTAGATTTTATGTGAGTGCAAATCAGAAGTTTCAAAGAAAGAGTTGGTATCATCAAGAGTCCTGAAACTCAGGAGATGGTGGAAGTGCCCCTTGAATGAGATTTTGATTGTTCACCATTGTGAATATGCCCTCCAAAGATAAAAGGCAGTAGGGAGAGCATCTAAGGAGTCCAGGCACTAAGAGCTTTCCAGTGAGCTCATGTTGAAAGCACATATATAAAAGATGGAAGCAAAGTCACCTCTCCAAGGATGTGTTTTATTTGTTAAAGAAGGATTGGGATGTATAAGAATAGTGTAAAAATCCCAAGATGACTGAATCCCAGAAGATACTGAGACTTATGAAAAATGTTTTAAATAATAACAACATAGGAAAAATGAGAAGCAAAGTAAAGGATCTCTGCTTAAAATAGTATATCTAACATCATTGGGGAAAAAAAGTAGAACCATCCAACTCCAATTCTTTTTACTTTTACATCCAAATTCTTGATTGGAAAAAGTTAAACCAGCATAGTTAAGGAAAAATTAAAAGCAAAGATAAATGAGGAATTAAAAAGAGCATTCCTAGCCCTTCCTTAAATGAATTTGTCTCCCAGTTTAGACAAGGGATGCCCCTCCTCTCCTCCCCTTCCTTACCCTCCTCTCCCCTCTCCTCTTCTTCCTTTTCTTTTCCCTTCCATTTCCCTTATCTCTCTGACCTTCATATTTTCTTTGTCTATCTTTACAAAAATCTTTATGAACTTGAAAGATAATGAGGTTAAGACTAGAGATATGACTATAATTTACATATTATGCAAATTATACCAGTGATTAGGCAAATGAACACTGACCTTCAGCTTAAAAATTTTATATGCATAAGACCCATG
This sequence comes from Antechinus flavipes, assembly GCF_016432865.1. Classification (NCBI taxonomy): domain Eukaryota; kingdom Metazoa; phylum Chordata; class Mammalia; order Dasyuromorphia; family Dasyuridae; genus Antechinus; species Antechinus flavipes. The sequence goes on along the minus strand of NC_067402.1, from coordinate 46,918,413 downwards.
TGCAAAGTACCTTCTATCTGCTTGGTCCAGGCAAGGGTATCTAGGATCCATCATTTTCCTAAAGTCTTCCAGCTAGATAATGTTTGTTGAATCTGTTAAGAAGTCTAAATAGTTAATGAAAGTTTATTATAGATGTTGATTTCATTAAAATGAAAATTATGAGACAGCAGAGTACTACTATTTATAAATAGCTGTTTTTTAGTGCATTGGACTATTATTCTTACATAATCAAATTGCAGTTAACCAACATGTCCATTTTCTAAGATTCTAAATTTTTTATTGTAAATGTTTATTTATATTTATTGTAATATTAATCCAGCCTTGTTTTATGACCTATTTGTTGGTCATTTTTATGATGGATTTAATATTGACATAACCAGTGTTCTTTAAGAAAAACAAAATTTTTAAAAATACTCAAATGCCAGACGTTGCCCAGGAAAATGGATCTAGTCCAGAGTGGGGGCCTGACTCCACCTATTTTTGGCTATTTCTTCTATAGAGCAACAAGGTCACCAACAAGAAATATGTACTATTGACTTTCACAATAAATTATTTCTTTAAAAATATACAAAATATACACGGCCACTCATTTAGCCAGAACAAAAGGGGAAGCCAGTAACTGCACCAAGAGTTACAAATGCACAGGCCTGGAACTTTTGCTCCCCTTCCTACCTCCACTGGCTACCTCATTTGTGCTTTCCCTTTTGAGTTGGTGCCTCTGTATACTGGCCTTATCTCTCCTGCTATAGTATCCTCTCCTTTATCCACTCCCTCCATCCTCCTACTCAGGCTTTCTCTGATTTTCAAAGTGAAAATAGCTAGTCTGATAAATTAACTCATGGTACTAATGAGCTAACAGGAGGAAGTTGTAGGAACCTCGTGAGGGGGAGGGCCCTCTTCCAACCCCTTGCCCACAAATTCATTATAGATAACAAAGGCTTTCTGAAAACAAATGATTATGATTATGATGATAAATGGTTGAATCTTTCATTTTATTTAATTATAATGAATTATGGGAAATTATATAAAAATATAAATGGTGATGTTGGTATAAAATCTGGCATCAATTGGAAGGGTGCAGCTATATATATATATGTATATTTATTTTATATGTTATATTCAGGAACATCTTTGCCCCCCCCCCCCCAAAAGACTTTTCTCCCTTTCATACTTTATTAAGATTTTTTTTTTTTTTTTTACTATATCTGCTGCTTTTTAAAAACAATTTTCCTTTTATATTCACTAGAGGGCCTACTCTAATTCCATCACATTATTTGCTGATCATAAGAAGAATTTGAATGTAATACTCAAAGTCAATGATAGGTTATTTTTTTAAATTATTCATATGATTGCTGCATTTTGTTTCCTTTCTCTGTAGTGTTATCACTGTTTCTGTACTTTGTGCATCTCTCTCTCTCTCTCTCTCTCTCTCTTTCTCTCTCTCTCACACACACACACACACATATACACATACACATATACACACAAAGCTCTGTAACTGTAATTCTTGATGGAATTCTGGAATTTGTTTTTAAAGGAGTGTTTTATAAGCCCATGAAAAATTTGGAGGGAAGAAAAAAGCTACAATAGGGATTTCTTTAGAAAACTTGTATTTGCCTTATGAAATTTATTTAGAACAAGAAATAGAAAATTATAATTGTTCATTTTGTAGAACTTTGTATTCTTAAAATAATTTTTAAAAACTTATGTATTAGGAAAATTTTCATGAAAACCATTTTGAGCATCATATAGTTATAGTTGCCACATACTGACTTTAAGCAATACACTGGTTAAATATAAGATGCATTTTTGCCACTAAGCTATGAGTTCTCATTTTTCTGAAGAAAGGAAAGAATTCAGTGCCTTGTTCATTTGTGTACTTCTGACTAACTTGATATTTATGTTGACGGTTTCATTTTGCCCTTTGGAATTACTTTCAGAAGCTTTGGAGTAGTAAGCATCCATTTACGTGATGATAGAATTGTTAAGTAATATTAGGTTCTGCAGACGGAAAGGCAAAAGTGAAACTGATGTCACTTTCATGAAACTTACATTCTAATGGAACCAACATATACATGAAAGAGTCAGACATGATTCACTAAACAACAAAAATATAATAATCATATGCAGGAGAAATATAAAACAGATACAATATAAACTCTCGTTCAGAAAGCACATGACTACAGCAGCTAGTTTGCTCAATAGCATAGCAGTATAACACAGTATATAGCATAGGATGATGATGGTGGCGGCAAGATGCTCAGCAGGAGAGCTCAGCAAGCCTGGATTCTAGTGGAATTTGGACAGTGGGACAAATCACTTAACTGTCTACAGCCAGATCTTGTCCCCCTTTATAAAAGAAAGAGAATAGGTGGATGGGCTCTGCAGTTTGCTCTAGTATGTAGAATGTGATCCATGGAGAACGTGGAGTCAGAGAGGTGAGACTGAAGACTTTTCTCCCTTTAATACTATCTGCAGTTGCACTGACAGCCTCTCCTAGCCATGGAGCTGTTCCTCAAAGGGAAGGAGGACTCTCTGCATTCCGAATACTGTTGCCTGCCTCCAATGTGCTAGGAAGAGGAGTGGGTTTGTTGGAATGAAAAAGTACATCCACTTAGGTTAATTAACACATGGAAATAACCAGAATGAGTGGCACACAATGTTTTAATGCCGGTGACTGTTGTTTGCCCTTCGTTCTCAAAAAGGACCATAACATTGGGGGGAGAGGGGGATGCCGTGACATGCAGTGAATTGGATTTCAGTGAGGGAGGGCTGTTCAAGGTCACCTGCCTCACTTTCCCCTCCAAAGCCATTGGTGTCCAGGGGCCAGATATAGAGCAGGATGACTAAAGATGGCCTGGATGCCAGTTAAATAATCAGCTACTATTGTCTAGTTATCCAGCTGGTAGAGTACTGGCCTGAAATCAGAAGGACTCCTCTTCCTGAGTTCAAATGTGGCCTTAGCACTTACTTGTTGTGTGACACTGGCCAGATCACTTTACCCTATTTGCCTTAGTTTCCTTATCTGGAGAAGGAAATGGCAACCACTCTATATCTTTGCTAAGAAAACTCCAGAGTCATAAAAAGTCAAATATGATTGAATAACAACAAATATTCCCTGTCTCTGAATAAAGGAAATCAAGTCAAGCTATTAACATGTTCTTAGTGGCTTCTTCTAGACCATCCTGTCTTTGTATCAAACAAATACAATGAAATAATGAATTTTTTCTTTCTTGGAGAAGCATAGCATAAAGGGCAGTCTTAGGGAAAAAAAAGAGATGTGGGTATCCATTTCCTGTAGACACTTATTAGCTGAATGACCACGAGCAAGCTTGCTCATCTCTCAAGACCTTTGCTTCCTCATCTCTAAAATGGAAATAGTGTTTGCACTATCCATTGCAGTGCAAACTTTAGGATGCTTTATAACTGTGTTGTTGTTATGGATCGAAGAACATTCTTGGGGGGGGGAACTCTTGCTTTTCCTCTAGTTTAGATGCAATGTTTATTTTTCCCCAATAATTCTCATGGCAGTCCAAATGTATATATTCAGCTGTCTGCTAATAAGCTCACTTGTGAATTCTGCTGAAATTTCCTTCCGCTTAAACCTGTCCTTGATGCAAGACTGTCAGAAAGTGCCTCTTTATCAGTCAAATAATGTTTGCAGTAGAGATTATGATAGAGCACAAGAGTGTGTGTGTGTGTGTGTGTGTGTGTGTGTGCGCTCAAGCACATGCTATCATGTGCAAAGATAAATTAACTAATGGTAAACCCATAAGAGAAAATGCAATTGATATTTTTCTGAGGAGAGAATATTAATATGGAACCTTTTTTTCTTTGTGAGTTAGCCTCAGACGTCAGAGTTTGTATATAACAAATTAGGGCAAGGCTGCTTGTTCCAGTTAATTCTAGTAGAAAATGATATAAAGGGTTGGTTGCAGAATGGATAGAGCTCTGATCTGATGTCAAGAAGACCTGAATTCAAATCCTTCCTTGGATATTTACAAGCAGTATAACCCCAGGCAATTTACCAAGTCTATGAGTATATCCTTATCTCAAAAGGGGATTGTAAAAGAATCCACTTTACAAAGTGGCTGAGAGGATCTAATATATAATATAAAATACTCTGTGAACCTTAAAAAGTTGGAGTGGATGGCCAATGAGATACTTTCTATCTGCTCTAGGTTTTTTAGAAAGCTTTAAAGTGAATCAGGAATCTTTAGAAGAAAGATACTTGTATATAATGTTAGGAACTCAGAAAGTCACAACAATGTAGAATAGTTTATAGGATAATTCCAGGATCATAGATGTAGCTGGAGTGGACCTCAGAAGCCTTCTAATCCAACCCTCTTGCTTCACAGACAGTTAATAAACACATGCATTTTCCTCCTATTATATTTCATATCCAAAGGCCAAATGTCAGAGTGTTAAATTAAGCTTTAGATATTGATCCAAAGTGTCAATAAAAATATTAACTGAGATTGATTCCCTAGACTTCTGAAGTAAAAAAAAATCATACTTCTGTGAAATAAAATATACTTTCATTTATTGAGGACTAAAAATAAGCTTTCACTTTTGAAAAAAATTATCCTCATTCTCTCAAATTGGCAGGATGTTTAGTGCCACAACTGAATGCTTAAACATTGTTGGATGTTTAGTGCCACAACTGAAAGCTTAAACATTTTTATTCTTTGTTTTTACACTGTAACAATATATAAATTTATCAAAGATACCTGCTACTTAATTTATTTTTAATTTCTCAAATTCTGATCCTAGCTCAACTATCCACTAGCTATATGACTGAACAAATCCTTTACTTTTTCTGTGTCTTAGTTTATTCATCTGGAAAATCTCACAGTGGCTTGAGTACTGGGCCTGGAGTCAGAAAAATTCATCTTCCTAAGTTCAGATCTAACCTCAGACACTTACTAGTTGTGTGGCCTGGTGCATGAGATTCAGTAGACCTGTCAGACTGATTTCTTTTTTCTTTCAATGAGTAAATATCCATTAAGACCTTACTACAGAGTAATGGTTTAAGCATAGGGTAAGATACAGAGCTTTAACACAACCTAGTCTCTGACCTCTAGAAGCTGAAGAAAGATTGGCGATAATGTTGGGTGACTCAGTTTCTACCCAAGTCTGGGGCAGTTTTGTGGAGAGATAGCCCTGTGTCACTGTGTAAGACTATTTGTTTGGAGAAAGATGGTTCCTGATAGGTTAAGGGAATGTATATAGGGAGGTTGCCATCATTCCATACTAGAATTATTTCCAGATTAAAAGAAGACCTTCTAGGGACTTAGAATAGTAAACTGAAACCCTTCAAGCCATAATTAGGTGCTGGTCCCATTACATTCTTTGACTTTGCAATTACAGGGACTGTTAAGAACTCTCTTGGGTGAGTTTATTCAGATGTAAGGAGTTCTAAATAGATGTAATTCTAGCCTGGTCCCCTTATTAGAGGGATAGCAAACCTAGACTTTGCCTGCTTCTCCTTCCAGCTAGTGATATGATCCTCAACTGCAGATATGATCCTCCTCCTGTTCTCTGTGAAAGCAGGCTGGACTTTAGATCATATATATTCATGCCACCCACAAGTCATATTCATATATTTAGACATCACTCCCACCAGATCTTTTTTTTCTAATTACATGTAAAGACAAATTTTAACATTTGTTGGGTTTTTTCCAATTTTCTCCCTCTTTCTTTCCTTTTGCCTCCTCTTCAATTAATAAGCAGTTTTATGTAAGTTATATGTGTGCAGTCATGTAATATCATATATTTAGCCATCAACCCCCATATCTTTTTTAATGGCATATTTTTTCTAATTACATGTAAAGACAAATTTTAACATTCGTGGTTTTTTATTTGAATTCCAGATTTTCTCCTTCCTTTTTTCCCTTTCCCCCTCCTCAATTAATATACAGTTTTATGTAGGTTATATATGTATAATCATGTAAAACATTTTTCCTTATTAGTCACATTCACATATACATGAGAAAACTGCAAATCACAATATTGCAGTATAAACACATTAGAGAGGTACAAAATTCTGAGTGATATCTAAAGAAGAAAGTCATTGCTGATCAAATACTGGGGAAGTGACATTTAACTTGGATTTAACCTTGAGCAATTTTTTAATGTATTGAGATTTCAGTTCTATTTGCAAAGCAAGGTAGTTAATGCTCTCTGCTTTGATGATTGTTAGAACTTCTAAAAAATTATATATAAAATAAGTCAAGTTTTTAAAATGTTGTTTCACTTCTCTGTATATTGTTTGTCCTTATCTTCCATCTCACTAACTGATATTATATAGCAACAAACATTAAATCTTTATCTAAAAAAGATTCAGAAGTCTTGACCTTGTTAAGAAATATTCATTCCACTAAACCCTTATGCCCTTCTCCCCCCCACCTTTCAGAATTTTAAAATCTTTCATTTGTTAGTTAGTATATTTACTTTCCCTTTCATAATTTCCTTATAAAGTGCCTAATTAGCTCAAAACAGAAAAATCTATATTTTCCTATGATTAAAAAAGTACATGAATATAAACAGAGTTGAGAAGTGTATATTATGCCCTAACTACCAGCTAACCAGTAAAATCCAACTTCAGAATTGTTTTCCTGTTTTACTTTGGGTCTCAGATTGCTTTTGACTTGGCCTTCCTTTGTCCACACCAATCCAACCCTCCCAGCTAGTGCTAAAGGCTATTCCTTAGGAATTTTCAAGTGAGTAAAGGTATATGACCCTGGAAATGTAGAATTTAGGATTACAGTGCTTTTCTCCATCACTGTATTTTGTTGTAGTAAGTCATTTCTCCTCTGCTCTCATGGGTGCTCTTCATCCCCCACTGTGATATGGGCATCCGCCGCAGCCATCCTGACAGAAGGGAAGAAGGTGAATGTGCCCCTGCAGGTTTAAATTAATTGCATTTCTCTGCTATGCTCCAAGTGAGCCAGTGCTTTTGGAGAATACAATTTTAAACTTTTAACTTAGCCATAATTGGAAAGGGAATGTAGTTATTAAAATTCTAAGTGTTATAGTAAACCTACTCCAGGAGAACAGTAGAAAAACATTCTTATGCTGATGTGAAAGCAACAGGGTGAAAACTCTTCTTGGGTAGGTATAATAAAAAACATCCAATATTGATTTTGTGACATAATTTCACTTAAGAACATGTCTAGCTCTCAAAAAATAAATAAATAAAGACCAAACATGGTTAACTGTATACTTTTCATATCCAGATCAAACAGGAGGAGACATTTTCCTAGTGCTTGAAGTAATAATAATAATAATAATAATAATAAGCATCAATATAGCACTTTGAGTGTTGCTAATGCTTGTGTATATGTTATCTCATTTGATCCTCATAACAACTTTTTGAAGTAGGTTTTATTATTACCCCCATTTTATAGATGAGAAAATTGAAGCTTCAAGAGATTAAGCTATTTGCCCCAGATTATATAGCTAGAAAGTATCTGAGGAAGCATTTGAATTCATGTCTTCCTAATTCCCAGCTTAATTCACTATCTACTATACTAATTAGGTTTTATCTACATAGTCATTTTCTTAGTATTTGATAGGCACAAACAACCCAATTTTTCAGGTTCTTGCTATTTGGAAAGTTATTGGTGACTGTTTGGATCTTGGTTGAGAAAATAGATGATTGATAGATATAGATAGATAGATAGTTGGATAGGTAGGTAGATAAATCAATGGATAGATCAATAGATTGATGGATAGATACATGGGTGGATGGATGAACACTAAGTGAAATCAGTTTGCTCTTTCCATCACTTTATTCTACTTCTCTGCTGCCAAGTCTGCTTTTTCCTCTTCTGGGTTTATGGCTCTGTTTCTCCCAGTTTCTTATATGTTCCATTTAAGGGATGATCTCTATATCTTTATCTTTCCCTAGAAATTCTACCCTGCAAAGACCAGGTGACCTTTCTATCTTGAGGGACTCCTATAGTGCTTTGTTCATACTTGATAGCAGCCCAGTTAATAAATGGTCAAAGCATACAAAACAGAATTCTCATAAAAAGATTATACTGTCAGTATACATTTCTACAGTTGCTCTAAGTCATTAAAGTAAGAGAGCAAATCATAACAACTGAGGAGTTGCTCATTTCCAGGAAATTGGCAAATATTATAAAAGGTGGGAATGGCCAATGCTGAAAGGACTACTAATAAACTGTCGGCGGAACTTAGAAGTGACCCAGCCACTCTGGAAAAACAAGAAAGAACTTCCGGAGGGATCTTTAAGCAGAGTAGTTGTCAGTGATACTAAAGTGAAAAGTAGATAGTTCAGTGTAGTGGTATAGTAGAAATTCTTTTCAAATACAAAGTCTCTCACAGCTATCAAATTCTGTGATTTTGTGAGTTTGATCATGGTAATTAATTCTTCTCTTTTAATAGTTTTGTTTTTTAATTGAATTTTAACTTTTCTTTTAAGCTTAGTTCATAGGATCATAGAAAGAACTTAGAGGTCATCTATGCAAACTCCCTCATTATGTAAGTGTAGAAACAGATAAATACGGATTAGATGACCCGTTCAAGATCACACAGAGGTGATTAGGGATGGAGCTGAGGTTGGGACCTCAGTCCCTCTGTTCCCATTCCTTCAGTCTTTCTCTGTCTTCATCCTCCCTGTCTAGTTCTTTTGTTCACATCTAACACTACTCTGTTAGCTGTTGATACTTGAAAGAAAAAAAGTTGATGAAGAACAAAAGTCTTCTACAGTTAGTGTGGTAGACTGCAAAGTTTGGGAGCTTTCTTAGAAATGATTCTGATGAATGGCAAATGATTGTTAGAAATGAGAAACCAAGTTACTTTGTAAGTGCTAAATGATATTAACTTGTGTTATCTTTAATGAGATTCTTGTTACTTGAGAAATCACTACAAATTACAGAGGTTGCTTTGTGAAGAGTGCTAAGGTTTTTTTTTTTTTTTAAGAACTTTGTTGTAAAAGGATATGATATAATTAATTTTTCTAATATTTCCCCTAGTTTCATACTAGTTAGTTTTAGATTATGATAGTGGAGAGCTTTGAAAAGTCAAAATTTTCCTTTCCCATGATTATTATCTTTTTCAATTATCCATTAAGACTAGAAAACACCTTTAATGTTAACCCAAAATGTAAACTAAACTGTTCAGCCATCTCCCTGAATTAGAGTTAATCTCATCTCATGCACTCCAGTGATCCAGCATTCAATTTACCACACACCACTATCCATTTCTTTGTCAATTCAGTAATCCCTGATTTTTCAGAAAGACCCAAAAAGGTAAATTCTACAAGGTGATTCCATTCATCCAGATTTGTTAAGTGCATAAGCTTGGGCTGGGCATTGTATTTGCCCTCAAGGAGCTTAATTAAATTATGCACCTGGAACATAGATAAATAAATACAAAGTCTTGCTGAGGGGAGCCAAGATGACTTAAAGCTTAAAGAATGGTCCACAAAACCCTGGGGGGTCCCTGAGATATCCTTGAGGTCAAAACTGTTTCAATTATGATTTCAAGGTATCATTTGCCCATCTATATACATTTGTATACTTGTTTTTGTATGAATTTGGATTTTCTTTATAAACCTCAACCAAAGCAACATATTATGAGAGACAGAATGCAGAAACATGAAAATCCAGCCTCTTCTAGTAAGCCAAACATTAAAGAGTTTTGCAATGTGTAAAATAATGCTCCTCTTCTCACTAATTTTTTTTTTGTTTTGGAAAATATAATTATTTTTATTAAAATATTGTTTATGTTAATAGATTTATTGTTGTTTCTAATGAATTAATAAAATTGTAAAAGCTTATAAATTTTAATTTTTGATATTGAAGATATCAAAAACATAAGCCACACACATACAAAAAAAAACTTTGGGGAATCTTCAATAATTTTTAATAATGCAAAGAGATCCTGCAATGAAAAAGTTTGATAACTTTTATGTAACTTTCATGATTTTTTTTTTTTTAATATGACTTGTATTTATTTTGGTGAGAGAAATTCTCTGTAAAGACACTGAAAGTGTCCTGATCAACCTAAGGACCTAATCAACCTAGCAATCTAATCAATGGAGATAGGTAAGGCTTAAAAGTCTTAAAGATTTGCCTGGATCATGAAGGGGTTAAGGGGCCACAATTGAGAACCGGTGAGTTTATATCTAGTTTATATCAGAAGCAGGATTTGAATATCAGGACTGCTTTACCTTTACATTCCCAAGCCAGTTCTCAATTCACCACATCATTAACTACCTCTGATTTTTAAAAAAATAAGTACATTAATTTTCAATTCTTGGAAAATTATTGTTTTGGCTATCGTTTGTATTTCCCAACCACAATGAATTAAAGAATTGACTATTTTGGTACTGTAAATACCATTCAAACTCATGGTTATGTTTGGCACAGCATAATACAAAGCAGTATAAATAAAAGGGTTCCAACCTTCCCAAAGCTGATTGTTGAACATAAACATCAACATAGACAATTAATATGATGATTGGATGAATGGATGGTTGGATGGATAGATAAGCATTTATTAAGGATTTACAGGAGCCAGGTGATATGCTGGTAGTTAGGAATTCAAACACAAAACTGAGATCTCTCTGTCAACAGGGAGCTTATGTTTGTAATAGGAGAGGCAACACATATAGGTGAATCATGGATAGGGAAGGAAGAAAGTATAGTATTGATCTGATTACTTTTCTCAGGACAAGATGTGGATGGGATGGACAGGAAAGAGGTATGGATGGCCAGATATCCCTCACAATGGGAGGGATATAATATGTATGACATGGAAATAAATGTAAAATACTGATGGGAAACAGCCAGGCAGCCAGGTTAATTTTTTTAATCTTGCTTTTTAATTCTCTCCCTCCCTGCATCGCCCCCCTTCATTTAGGAAGACAAGAAATCTGACAGCCATTATGCATATGAAGTCATGCAAAATATATTTCCATATTAGCCATGTTACAAGGGAAAAGGGGGGCAAGAAAAATAAAGTTGAACAATTAATTGCTTCAGTCTACACTGAGTTCATCAGTTCCCTTTCTCTCTGGAGATGGAAAGCATTTTTTATTTGAATCCATTATCATGGATCATAGCATTGATCAGAGTAGCTAATCTTTCACAGTCATCATCATTAGAACATTACTGTATACAGTGTTCTTCCCATCCCCTTTGTCATTTCTTATAGCACAGCAGTATACCGTTACAATCATATACCAACCATAGCTGGGTTAGCCATTCCTGAGCTGATGGGTTAAATGCCCTTTAGATGACATTGCTCTCACCATCTGGCTAATGGTACTCAGCCTTGAAGTGGAGTTACAAGCTAAGTGATTGATTCACCCAGGGAGAGATACGTGGTTCTGGTCTGGAAGGTTTTATTCTAGGTAGAGTGTAAGCACCAAAGCAAGTGGCAAGATGACCTGAGACAGGCAGCAAGGTGGATCATTGGCTAGAGCACTGGCTCTGGAGCCAGAAAGACCTGAGTTCAAATGTACTCTCAGACACTTACTGGCTATAGGACTCTGGGCATGTCACATAATTTCTCTTTCCTTCAGTTTCCTCATCTATAAAAGGATAATAATAATAATAATTTCCCTGGTTTTTGTGAAGATTAAATAAGATGATAATCATGAAGTGTTTAGCACAGCACCTGGCATATAGTAAGTTCTATATAAACGTTAGTGATCTGAGACAAGCTAGTTATAAAATCATAAATTCAACCTATATATAAAGTATCATATTTCAAATTATCTAACAGTAAAAACCTAGAGGTTGGGGCACTGCATGTGTTACTTCTCAACTAATGAAATTTCTTAGCCCAGGACTCAGGCTGCCTAAAAGAATAATTGGGCTTTTTTTCCTATCAATTTTTGGCTTTCATACAACTCTTCTAAGAGCTCCAGGAAAATATTTCCTTAGAATTGGTCTCCCAAAGGAGAGAATAAGATTAAGTATGGGGCAGCTATTTATTTCTTCTATCCTAAAGAAATGCTTGAAACAAAAACTCACTAGCATACTTTAACAAAGACTTATCCAAGCAACTGATTTTAGCTCACTGGGTCAGAATATGGTGCTGATAACAAGATCATGGTCTTGTTTCACATACAAACACTATATTTGTAAGGTTTGATTATTGTAGTAATGTAGTAGACTTAGTATCAAAAAGTCCTAGATTCAAATCCCAATTCAGACATATACATTCTCTCTCTCTCTCTCTCTCTCTCTCTCTCTCTCTCTCTCTCTATATATATATATATATATATATACACACATATATATATATATATATACACACACACGCACACACACACACATTCTCTCTCTCTCTTTGAGTCTCATATTTGCATCTGTAAAATAGATTGGACTAGATGGTTTCCAGCTCTGCATCTATGACCCTATGGTCTTAAGAATCACCTACAACTATTGTTGCTGGGCCAGGAACATCTCAACATGAAGAAGCAGTTTGTGGGACTGCTGAATAGGCATTTTACATTTCACCTTATTTCCAAACAATTCCCTGCAGGTCCTTGTGTTTGGGTAAGCCAGTTTAGGAGTTGGGCTCATCCTTTGACTAGTGATCATCTTCTCTGAGACAGAGTACTGTCCAAAATGAACTAAGACTTAGACGTTCTGGGACTCCCGAGGTAGCCTCCAAACTTGGACATACCTATTTCACCATTTCATATTTAGTCTCCGGTACTTGGGAAAGGAATGCAAAAGAAAAGTGAAAAAGCAGAAAGGTCTTTGAGTTGCAGACTCAGTTCCACCAAGGTCGGATGTGCTCTTAGTCTGATGTAAGACTAAGCCCTTTCTCTACCTCTTCAAAGAGAGCTTCATATTAAAATAATCTCGACACAAAGTTGATCATTGCTTTTTTTTTTTAAATTTTTATTTAATGATTACTTTATATTGACAACATTATCCCTTGCACTCGTTTCTTTTCTGATTTTTTTCCCCTCCCTCCCTCCACCCCCTCCCCTAGATGGCAAACAGTCCTTTATATGTTGGATATGTTGCAGTATATCCTAGATACAATATATGTTTGCAGAACCGAACAGTTCTCTTGTGATCATTGCTTTTTAAAAGTCCACCAAGTCATCAGTTTTTCCTGTTCCATAGCCAATAAAAGGAACGTTTAATCATCTCAAATTGCCAATTCCTTCAGCACAGAGCTTTCACAGGCCTGGAGATTACCTTGGCAGCTCAACACACTCTCTCTGGGATGGTCTTTTATAGGCCCATTCCCACACATGTTTCATGGGGCGCAACATTCATTACATACAATATTCATAAATTTCTTTTGAGGGAAATATGAACATAGCATAGGTTGGGGAAAGGGTCCAACATTTTTCTGGAGCCAGGAAGAAGGCATCTTCTTGGAGGAAGGAAGAATAGTGTATGTGTACACAAACACATGCACTATAGTTTTGGGGTTTTTTTCCCCTGAGGTTTTATTCCCTTTGTGTCATTTACCTAGGTGAAAATGATGATTCTGGAAGTTCAGCTTACAGAATAATTTAACTTCGATTGGAGAAAATAATACTCTCAATTAAAGAACCTTTTATTCTTTTGTTTTCATTTTTCACTTTAAGGTCTCAGTTGGAAATGAGAGCAGAACATCTGGTACAAATGCTGCCTCCATCATCATTCATTAAACCAAGTGCTTTTAAAATCAATTTTTCTTGAACAGGTTTGTATCATTTAGATTTGCAATAAATGTAATTTGGTATTTTTCTTTTTTTTTCTTTCTTTTTTTCAGAACGCTTTACCCTGTACAGCTCTAAAAACCTTAGACAAGCATGGAATAAGTAAGTCTTTAAAATGATTGTTTCTTGTTCTTTGATTTTGTTGAATCTTTTTCACTTGGTTAAATTTCTGGGTCAGAACTAACATTGAATACTTTGTCATTATTTTTGTTATATGACATCAATTTTTTCTGTAAGTACACATCCCAAATTTGTTAATGCTCAGTGTTCTGAAGGTTATCTGAATTCTGAAGAAAGTCTTTGCTTGCATCAGGGGAAACATCATGACTAGAATATAATTTAGAGTGCTACTGACCAGCCTAAACATTTTGGTGCAATGGATGAATGGTATATTATTTGATATCCAAGACGGTTTTACAACTTATCACAAAGATCTTTGTCTACCCATGTGATTTGGACTTTATGTAATAATTTGTCATTCTCTTTAAACGTCCATTATCCTGTATTTCACTGTGGAGTTTTAATTCATTATAAGTTTGGAAATTGGTTACATCAAGAAGTATCACCATGTAAAAAGTTATTCAGAGATCATTTTAAATTAAACAAAAAATTTTATCAACCTACTGGGAAATCTTTGATAGAATTAAATAGAGATTAAGAAATCCTTATTAAATTGCTGGCATTCACTTTTAAATAATTTTATTTTAAGAATCACATTTCAAGGAAAATCAGGAAGCCCAATGGATTTGATCAAAGAAATTATAATACTTTTCAAAGCAGAGTCGCTTGTGAGACTCGTATGGTGGCTTATTATTATGATGAATCTGATTATTTGAATACCATCACCTGGAAAATGAAATGCAAGAAAATAGCCTTAGTTTCCATAGTTTAAGTCTCATTTGTAATGCTATTGAGTATGTTATTGTAGAATTTTCATGCAGTTATTTTATTTTTTAAAAAGACAGAGCTTTATCATCACACGTCTTTATGTGTTGCTGAAATGTAAGAAGTTATTTTGTTTGACCTCACATTTAGGGGAAAAAAATTCACTTTTGGTCTGAGGTAGAATTATTTATTTTATTGTTTATTATGTACTTATTACTGTTTTATTGTGCCATAGAACATATAAATCAAGTAGTTCCTTTCTTATTTAAAGAAAACAAAAACAGGTCATGTACATTCCTTCAGGAATATTAGCTAAAGAAGGAATGTCATTGGTTTTAATCATCCCATGTAGTGATCCCCAGTTTTAAGAATGTTTCTTGCTGTTGTATTTTTAACCTTCTGACCCAATTTTAAAGTAATGCTGAGTTGTACCAGTTGTGAAAAATGGCACACAAGACTTGGTTATTGTAGAAAGGAAGAAGTCTAGAAATATTCACAGAGAGAAAGAAAGAAGCTAAACTCATGGGTATGATCTCATTCTTAAGCTTCTTAATCCCCAACCCCATTCCACAGATATAGACCTTCAGGGATATGTATCTCATAACTTATTGATTAGCTTTTTTTCCTACAACCAAAATACTGTGGTCCCATCCCTAATGTGACCTTAGAGGCAAGTACCAGAGGTGAGGAACGGGAAGCTGTGTCCATAGATTTTTGTTTGTTTTTTTTCCTCTAATTTTTGCCTACATCTCTGGATTTACCTCCTGACTACTTCAACTGATATCAAAAAGACACAAATCAGGCTTTTTTTTCCATCATTCAAATGGAAAGATAATTAAAACAGATTCACATTGTTGTGGAATTTTTTATTCTGACTTGTTCTATGGCCTTTGCCTGAAATGTGTCCAGTTCATTTTTACAAATTTCTCTGGACCTCAGCTCCTTATCTTAAATGTAAGAGGGTGGAACTAGGCAGTCTCTGGTGTCTCTGCAGCTCTAGAATCTTTGACAATTTGCAAAGCAATTAATTTCATTAACAAAGAAGAAACTGGAAATGAAGACCTGTTGCTTACTAATTGTCAGTATTATCTAGGATCTTAGATTACATTAGCATGAGAACTCCCTCCACTAGCACTGATAGCCACCCATCTGTGTAATTTATCATTTAGATAGGTTTCTGAGCTTAAATGACTTGTTTGTGGTCCCATGGCTACTAAGCACAGGACAGGAGATTTGAGCAGACACCTTCCTAACTCTGTATTAAGCATTCTATCCAGTATAGCATCCTGCCTCATGCTTCTGTAACATGGCAGGGATGGGGAGTTCTTGACTTTGCCCAGTTCTGCCTCTCTCAAAGGATTCACTTGCAAATCAAGACATCACCTCCTGATATCATTGAACAAGGACCACCACAACAAAAATAATCTGACCGTAGAATTAGAAGTCCTAGGTTCCAGTCCTGTTCAAGTCCAAACCTCAACCCAGTCACTTAACCTCATTTTCCACTCTATATAATGAAAGGATTGGACTAGATATTCCCACTCCCTATAATCCTGTGAATAGGTGTTTCTCATAGCATGAGTGTCCAATTTGGTCTATAAGGCATTGAACATCAGAGATCCATCAATGGAGCTTTATTTCTATGGACAGTAGGAGCTTTTCATAACAGGATTTGAACAAAAAACAGAATTTCTTTTGAGACATTGCTTCTGAAATAATGACACTCTGTTTTCCATTAACAAAGGACTAGCTATTTTTTTCTCAGTTAGATGTTAGGCTTAAACTGATGATGATGATGATGATGATGTTTATATAGCACTTTTGAAAGTTTTCAAAGTGATTTATATAAGTTAATCATTGGATCCTGTTTCTCAAATGGAATTGACCAGTTTGTGATATGAAATAGCATGATGATGAAGGTAACTGGTTACTCAAACACTTGTATCATTGGTATGTTTCATTTTCGCCATAAATATAGTAACAATTTCTTTAAAGTTTGTTACATACATTACCACCTGAGAAAATTGAGGCTGAAATCTACAAGCATTTAAAAATGACTCAGTTTTTTCATCTATAAGATGGGGAGAGTGGTATTTACAGAACCTACCTTGCAAGTTATTTGTGAGGCTCAAATGTGGTAATGTATGTAACATTGAGGGCAAGGAATAAAAATTAAAATTAAAAAACAGGCCCTTCCCACAAGGAGCTTATATTCTACTAAGAGAAATCAGCACATAAAAAGAAACTGAAAAGGGGCTGGAAAGTTTTGGAGACCTTGGGCACTTGGATTAGCCTGGAGGTTCTGAGAAGAATTGAACAATGAAAGAAAGGGACTTCAGAGGCCAAATGTCCGAGCTTAAGTCTGTTCTGGTGATTGCCTGTAGTTGTTGCTGCTATTATTGTTAACAACTAGGAAATATCTGAAGCATCACTTGCACCATATTCCAGCACTCTAGCCTCATTACTAAGCTGTGATTTTCAGTGGAGACAGTTAAGATTGCCATGGCTATGATTATATATAGTTGTGTGTCATTCTTAAATCTTATGATTGATCTGTTATTAACAATTTGATTAACTGAGTTGAACCTCGAGAAGATTTTTTAAAATAAAGTTTTCTAAACATATTTGGGTTCCTTAAATGAATAATTTTAAAAATTATACATGTGGCTTAGATTAATGAAGTTTTTAGTTTTGTATAGCTTTGAGTTTCCACCATATTAATTGGTACATCCTGAAAGATCTAATAGAGAAATTCTAAGAAATATAATCATCAGTGAGGATTATTACTTTTTGCTACTTTTATGTAGTATACTCAATTGTCAGCATGGAAAGATAGCCTCTAGTCAGTTCAGACCCAACTTAATTTAGAAAAAGGGGCATAAGAATCAAGCAATACTAATTACATTACTGCTTCCCCTACTAAATGACTTGGTGACCTTGAAACAGCCATGTCCATTTCATCATCTATAACATCCCAGAATGATATCTAGATGCAAAATGGCTATACCATTAAAAACTGCATTTGTAAAACAAGTGATGCA
Organism: Antechinus flavipes; assembly: GCF_016432865.1. Classification (NCBI taxonomy): domain Eukaryota; kingdom Metazoa; phylum Chordata; class Mammalia; order Dasyuromorphia; family Dasyuridae; genus Antechinus; species Antechinus flavipes. Next base: position 46,900,779 of record NC_067402.1, on the reverse strand, counting down.
TTTACTTAGTGCTAGCTAATTTGCACATCCACAGTACAATGACTAAATTGTGGGAATTGGTTAGTTCTCACCCACTTCAAAGATGAACCGTCCAGAGAGACAGTTGTAATAGATTCAAAATTAGGTGAACTAATTTGCAAGAACTAATTTGCAAGCATAGCAAACCTTGCATCTTGGAATAGCTTCATTGAGAGTATGAATTCAGTCTGAAAGCATGATTCAATATAATGAGAAAGTAGTTGTTCAAAACTAAGGTGTGGTATTATTTAAAACAAAAAATTATTCCGAGTAGATCAGTCTGGAAGACTTGAGAATGTCAGATATACTGAGCCAACTGGGTAGAATTGTGCCCAAAAGGCTTTTTTTTTTTTTTTTTTTTGAAAAAATGGAACCTGAGGCTGCCCAACTAGATATAATAAGTAACCCAATTTATTTGGGGCAAAGCCTGCCTTAGGTAACATACAATCCCCCACTGACTTCATTTGTACATGTAACCATGGGCATAATTTGGCCCTTTGAAAGGTGTTTTAGGATTCTGGGGTAACAAAGAAGAGGTGGGAACAAAGTCTTCAAAAAATATAACAGATCCCTCAACTCCAAAGGCCATTATGAAGGTACAATGTTAATTGAGGAACCCAGGATAGAAGATATATATTAATAAAGAATATAGACTTCTTTGTTCTCTTACATTGGCAATACATCATAACTACTGGCTCTGCTTAAGGGGCAATAAGGAACAAACCCTAATTTCATTAAAAATGTGAACCATTTTCATCTTTCAAAAAAAACAAACACAACCCTGTTGTGTTTCAGCAGGGCTATAAAGACTCCCCCTATTTTTCTTCCAAATCTTCCTATTTATAGTTGTCTAACATTGGCATGTATGTGCAATGAACCAAGAATTTTGACCACTAAAAAGATCTTTTATTATTATGGCTGGAGCAGAGGCCTTAATGTGCTCTCCAGCAAAGTTAAGGGTAAGCTTCCAGGAAGACCTTGCTTGTTTTGGAATTCTTTAACAGCTGAAAAACTTCAGAAATTTAGATATTGTAAAGAGAAGGCCAGAAAACAGACAGCAAAAACCCACAACAAGCTTAGGATGGAAATACAGTCAGTTTTCACAGAAGATAAAGTAAAACCTATTAGAGAATAAATGCTCCTGTGGGAATTGCCATTTAAAATTGTTGAGTTTTTCCCCCTGTTTGCCCCAGTGTTAAAATGTAGTCTGTTCATTCTTCTTAGTCAGAAAAAACTAGGGTTTCTCGACATTTGGATCAATGCAAAAAGAAATTCTCTGGAAATTCAGAGTTTCAAAAGAGGCAGCTTCAGTACTGTGGAGGAAGGACTGGACTCAGGGTCATAGCTTGAGCTCTTCCTCTTATGAGTTGTGTATTAGTGAGGCTTAATTTCTTCCTGTTTAACGAAAGTGGGTGCTTTCTGAAGTTTCTTCAACCTCAAGTCTCCCCTAGTTGTATGAATTAAACAAGAAAAGCAGGGAAATTGATTGGCTGAATCCATGGAAGGGCAAGGAAGGGTTAAGAAAAAAGAAACAAAACCCTCAGGCTCTGGACCCTGACCCTACTCCATATATTTGGATTTATTGGCAAAATCATAGACTTTAATCTAGAATATTTTGGGTTGTATCCAAACTCTGGCTTCATGAACTCTGTTTGAAGTATTCTTATCTTGATCCATTTTTAACCTCCAAAATATATTTTAAGAAGGCACCCCTAGATAAGTACAGTGCAAAATGTAATAAATTCAGAATAGCACGTGTAGAGGAAGCCATGAATTGCACTGTGTATTTATTTTGGTTGTCCCTTCCTACATTTTGGGTGTTGGCAGAGAGCTGTAGCATTCCATTACATTTTAGTTCAGAAATCTCTTCCCTTTGAAACGTTTAGTTCCTTTTCATGAAAACTGCTGTTTTCATTCTGCCTTTTTGTTCTCTTCTGGGACCAGAATTTTCTTATGTATTAATATGTAGCAAAATGGAAGAGAATTTTAATTTGCTGGGTAGTAGCAGAATGAGTCAATTAATTCTGTGCACTACTTGAAGATGTAATCAATGGCAAGTAGGTTAGAAATGTGCTAGGAACAAACCTCTTTGACACTAGGAGGAGCAGTTGAGTTGATTAAAATCTTCAAAGGCAGCTGTTGTCCCCTTTTCTCCTCTGTGCAATATTTTTTTATTGTTGACCATTTTTGTTAAAATTCTTTTTGCTTCAAAGTAACAGTTTTACTTTATTTCAGGGCCTGGAGGGTCGTTTCTACAAAAATAATTATTTGTATCATTGATATATTTTTCCCTCCATAACTTCAAAATGGTCGAGTACTCAGTTCAGTGAGGTGACGATTTCATTTTGGGACACAAATTTTTGACCGCTTGGGTTCTGTGCTCACAGGATGAATCCTAAATCAATATCAGACTGTCCACTAGATTATTTAGTTCAACTGATAAGTGAGGCCATAGTACTAATGAGCCTAAGGCCATGGGAATGGATGAGAAGCATCAGGACATAGTAGAAAGAGGGTTGCATGGGGAAATTATGAGAGTTTGGATCCCAATTCTGACATTACTTGCTTTGCAACCCATAGGGGAATCACTGAACTCTGAGCTTGTTTCTTTATCCTCAGAGTGGGGGAAATATAATAGTGTTAACCTTCCAAGGTTATTGTGGGGATCTATGTGTATTAGCTATTAGGACTCGTGATTATAAAGGTTCTGCAAACTGATTGTAATGAGTGACACTAATGAAAATGATAATGATGTTGTAAACCAGTTAATCTGAGTATATATATATTGTTGTGACAAGCTATTCCTACAGTTTTTCACCATGGTCCTCCTCTTAAGCCATTTCCAAAAATCTGAATTCCATCCTCAATTTCACAGGTATTTTTGGTGAGTTTTTTACCTTCTCTAGCCTATACTTCCAAGAAATTAGCAATTGTTTCCTAATATCTCCAATGAAGTATCCTCCTTCTATTTCCTGCTTTCTAGTAAGCCCTTAAGTATTATCTTCTGTAAAGTATGGGCTAGCTCCCTGGAAGTCCTCAGCATCAGCCAGAGTCAGGATAAATGAAAGTCCTTAGACTTTATGGGGAAAAGTGAAGGAGGCAGGCAAGCTGCCACGTGGCTTGCCAAAGATGTATCCTGGAGTCTGGAATCCAGATTCTCCAACTTCTCTCTTCCTCGTTCTGCAGCCAAGTGACCCTGACTTCTCTCCCTCAGCCCTCCAATCCTTGCCTATGATTACCTTACCACCAAACATTCAGCAAGCCCCAATCATGAGGAGAGCCATCATCTAAATATATGCTTATAGAGCCATTATCTTACATCAGATAGGTAATTAGCCTTAAGTGCTCTCTTGTCTGATTCAGGCACACCTTTTTCAGAGTTTCAGCCCCTCTACAATCTTCTTCATTAGAATATAAGTTCTGTGAGGGAAAGAAATGTTTGTTTCCATCGTTGGTGTATCTAGCATATACAGCACTTAAAGATCACTTTATGTCTCTCTAAATTTGTCTGTCTGTCTATCTATCCATTTATTTGCCTCTCTCTCTCTACACACACACACACACACATACACACACACACACACACACACACACAATATATATATATATATATATATATATATATATATATGTAGCTTTCTCTATGTGTGTGTCTATCTCTCTGTCTTTTTCTATCTACTTGTCTGTCTCTTTGTTTATCTATGTCTATCTGTGTCTGTCTTTATCTGTCTTTCTGTATCTATCTATCTGTGTCTCTGTATTTTATCTATCTGTATGTCTATTTGTCTCTCTAATTATCTGCGTGTATCTGTGTCTGTCTGTCTCTCTGTGTATCTATATCTATCTGTCTGTCTATCTATGCTATCTGTGTCTGTCCTCCTACCTATCCATGTCTATCTGTACCTGTCTATCTAGCTATGTCTATTTATCTGTCTACTTTTCTATCTATTCATTATATATTTTTAGTTAACATGGAAATATACATAATTTGTAATGAGAGACTCAAAATGATGAAACTGAGAGTGACAGAAATTGAATGACTTGCCTGGGGTCAAACAGCAAGCAGGTTTGTGAGGTAAGATTTGAACTCAGGTCTTTCTGACTCCACATTCTGTGCTGTATCTATTGTTGCTGCAGTGCTATCTAGGACATTTTTCTTTTCATTCATCTGTAACTAAAATTTAGGGAAGGATATTCCAGTCAGGCATGATAGTTTGTGCAAAAGCACTAAAATATTAAGTTTAGAATCCAAGTGTAGGTTACTTTGATGGGATTGAAGTGCTTAAAATGGAATAATGTGAAATATTTGGGATAGTAAGTAGGCCCAAATGCTAGAATGAGAATTCCATATATTATACTAGGAGTAGAGATTTTTTGGCAGGTTAGTAGTGCAAAAGATTATTTTGACAACTCTATAGAAGATGGAGTAGAGAGAAAATGGGAGAAGGAGGGAAAACAGCTAGGAAGCTCTAGCTTCAGTTCTGATGAAAAAATGAGAAGGGCTTGAAATATATTATGAGCACATGGGTAAAGGAAAGATGGTGGATATGATACGTGGTTTGGGGGTAGGATCCATAAGATGGTAACTGATTGAGTGTGAGGAGAGCAGGAAGAGATCAAGAAGCCTCTAAAACTGATCCTGGGTAACTCAAAAGATGGTGATACACTTTTTAAAAAGGAAAAATAAATTTATATTATAACTTAATTATATTTAAAAGGAATAACAAGTTGTACATAATGGGTTTGTATTTTCAGTTACAGCCATTAAAAAAATTATACTGTATTATAGAAATGCTTGTCTTATTTCATAAATTAAAAATAAATAAGAGATTTGATTTGGGAAAATCATCTATACAAAAATGGGATTTGAACTTAGAGGATTAATAAAAAAAAGGAAAGAAAGTAAGAAGGAAATAAAGAAGGAAGGAAGGAAAGAAAGAAAAGAAAGGAAAAGAAAGAAAAATGGGAATTTGGGTATGGAAGAGATGGATTCGATTGGAAGAATCAGTCAGACAGAGCTACAGGCGACAGCAGGAAGTGTCATCTCCTGCGAATTCTGAAAAATATAAAGACATTGGGTAGACCAGCTAATGGGAGAGAACAACCCAAATAAAATCACATAGATAGAAAAGTATGGAGATGAATCATAGAATTTGAGAGATAGATGTGATGATCTCAGTTTCCATCTAGTCCAACCCATATGTAAAGAGAAATTTCCTGTTGTAACATAACTGATAAGTGGTCTCCGTGTTCTTAGCTGTCCATTCCACTGTTAGCTCTGATTGTTAGGAAGTCTTTCCTGACACATAGCTGAAACTTCCTTCTTTGCAAGGATGGCTGCCATGATCTTGGTTCTAACAAATGGAACACGTCTTGCTCTGCTTGAAGGCAGCTCTCATCTCCACTCTGCGTCTTATATTCTCTAGCCTACATATGTCTTATTTTCTCAAGTGATCCTTATGTCATATGGATCTGAAATTCATTATCTTAGTTGTTTTCTTCTGGATATTCTCCATTTTACGAATATTCTTCTTAGACTTTTGGGGCTCAGTAGACACCATGCTCCAGATGAGTTTTGACAAAAAGGCAGAGTACACTGAGACTATCCTCCCCCTGATCTTAGAAGCTAGCTATCCTTTCATTGAATCCAATGGTGTCAGCTTTTTATTTATTTATTTATTTATTTGGACTCCATTTCATACTGCTGACTTAATATTGAGTTTGTTGTACACTAAAATTCCTAAATCTCTCTGGGGAGATCAGTTATGAAGCTACTGCAGCAGTACAACTTAGAAATAATGAGGGCCTAAACTAGGATAGTTACTATGGGAATGCAGAAACCAAGGGAAAGAAAAAAATAAAAATTAACAGACTCAGGGCATGGAAGAGAAAGTCCAAAGTGACTTCAAGATTTCAAGCTCGGATTACAAGAGAAATAGTAACCATTGTTTCTTGGATCTACCAAATCTAGCTGTAGATGCTTTCATTCAGAAATATTTATTAAGTTCAAGCAACTAAGGGGTGATGAAAGATAGAGAATTTAATCTGATCCACTCCAGTCTATGACAGCAAGCTTAGGAATCATTCACATATAGTAAGTAGCTGTGAATATGGATAGATTTACCAAGGAATTATAAAGAGAAAAGAAAATTAAGAGCAAAATACATGGGGATGATAGCATTTAAAAGGGGAGAAAAAAAGAGAAAGTTAGCAAAATATACAAAGAAATACCAGAATGACACAAAGAGTACTGGTTTGGTGTGACAAAAGGCAAGATAAAGGAGTTTCAAGGAGGGAAGGAGTTTCAAGAGAGGTAGAAAAATAAAGATTAGGAAATGGTGATTGGATATGGTAGTTAGAAAAAGGTCAGTGGTGACCTCCAAAGAAAAGTGCAGAAGTTGAAAGCCAGGTCCTTCTGGGGCTCAAGAATAAATGTGTAGGAAGAAAGTAGAGATTATTAATTAGAACACATTGGAAGTTTTTGCCCTTTCTTTGTATCTCCAGTATATATTCCACTCTGTCACCCAACTCTGGGCATTTTCTCTGGCTGTCTCCATACCTGGAATTCTTCAGGGCTTCCTTCAGGTTTCAGCTAAAGTTCTATCCTTTACAAGTCAAGCCTTTCCTTTCCCCATCCTTTTATCTTAGTGCTTTCATTCTGAGGTTAGCTCTATTTCAGCTTGCATGTGCCTTATTTATACATAATGTCTTCCCCTCCATTAGACTGAACTGCTTGAGAGGAGATCTCGACTCTGTTTTTTGCCTTTCTTTGTATTCCCAACACTTAGCAAAGTGTCTGGCACATTGGAGGTATTTAATAAATGCGAGCTGCCTTACTGGCCCAATGCTTAGCCCCATGAGCTCCTAATAAAGGTTTATTAACTTAGACTTTAAAAAATTATTTTTAATTTGGGGATTTTTAATTTGGGAAATAATTTGGGGGGGGGATCTTTCCACCTACCATGCACAACTTACAAATATACAACAAAATTATCATGAAAATTAAATTTTTTTTCCTTTTTTTCATTCCCCATCTAATCACAAATCCCACATCCATTAGTCATAAATAGGTATATGTGTGTATATATATATATTATATGTGTATGTGTATCTACACATATATACACATACATATAAAGACATATTTATATGTATATATAAATATACATATTTATGTAAAATTAGTGCATACATAATTCTCTATCAGTTTTTTTTTCCTCTCAATGCAGATAACTTGTGTCTTTATGGGTCCTTTATAAATTTGAGCATTTATAAGAGACAAAATAACTTATTCACTCAAAGCAGTTCTTCAAACAATATTACCCTCACTATGTACAACGTTCTCTTGGTTCTGATCATTTCACTCTTCATTATTTCGTGCAAGTCTTTCCTTGTTTTTTTCTAAAGTCATTGAGCTCATCATTTCTTATATTCCTGTAGTATTCCATCACAATCATATTCCATGACTTTTTCAGCTATTCTCCAATTGACAGGCATCTGCTCAGAAAGATGCTATAAACATTTTAGAACAAATGGGTTCTTTTCCTTTACCCCTAGTCATCTTTGGGAACAGATCTAGTATTGGTATTGCTTCGATTCAAAGGGTAAAGGTAATCTAATAACTCTGTGGGCATAATTCTAGATTACTCTCCAAAATGATTGGATCATTTTACAATTCCATCAACAGTGAATTAGTATCTGGCTGATATTCAGGAACTTTGTCTAGGAAAGGAAAGAGAGGAAAAAAAGGATGACAGGTTGGAGGTGGGAAGATGATAAGGTTTAATTATTTTTTTTGAGACTATAGAAGGTAGTAGGAACCAGTGGTACCTTGACAGTAGGTGGGTAGCAAAGGCCCTGGGATATAGAGTAAGGAGTAGATTTTCCAAAAGAGACATAGGAAACTTTCAAAATCCAATTCTGTATTCTATAAATTTACCCTGATTTAATCTGGGGGAAAAAATGGCCTGAAGCAGAGGCTAATTAATGGGTCATTGTTCTTTTTCATAAAGAATAATGAAAATAATATCTCACATTAGTATTGTTGCTCAGTTTTTCAAAGATGTTACATGCATCTGCTCTCATTTCTTCCTCCAATAGCCCTTCTAAAGAGAGATCACAGTTATTCCCTGCCTTAGTTTTAGGGCCCGTCTGGTCTAGAGCAGGATTTTGACTTAGGTTATTCTGATTTAATGACAGTGGAACCTATACAAAAGGTCTTTGCTGTGTGATTGGCTATGTCTTTCCTCCCTACAGCTGTCGGGGAATGGGCCATGAAGATAAATGCCAAGTTTGTGCCCCTCCTGAAAGCATAGATGAGAAGCTTATTGGTCACCCATTCTGTCTCCTGCTAGTAAATTTGAGTTCTTTCCCCCTACCCTACACTGTTCTGCTTGTCCCAGGAGGTTACTCTCTTGTCATTTTATGTCACCATCAGAAGGCCGGCTAGTTGATGTCTTTTTTTTTTTTTTTTTTGTCAGAGTTAGAATAACTCATTGTGAACTCTGGAGGTACCACACTAGAAGCTGTTTATTATCTGACAGGCACTCTTGATAGAGAGAAAAATCTCCATCTCCTTGCTTACTAATTGGCAATGTATGCCAGATTTGTGAATTGGCAACAAAGTTTGTTTTCCGTTCTTCCTAATTATATATGGGGCTCATTGTCCAAAGAGGCGTGCTTATGGTTAAACTAATATCTTCCTTCTGCTTTCCAACTCGTTAAGGGATAAAATACAATCAGCTACTCTAGCAGCAATCACAAAGCTGGTCCCTGAATCGTGCAGCTCATTTGCCTTAAAGGATGATAGAAATAGACATTCTCAAACTTTTCTTAGAAAGTTTCCAGAAATGTGGCCTGAAGTTGTTCTTCTAATCTTCCTAAATTAAAAATGCACATAAAGGATTCCTTGGAGCAAGGGAAAGCAAAACATGGCCTTTGGTTCAGATTATTTCTGACCTTCTTGGATAAAGTGTTTCTAGGGCTATTTTAGTACCATATTCAGAAGGGTCTTCCTCAAAATTTGACCTAAGGAAAAAATAGTATCCTACTCTTAAAGTAGAGACAGGAAGAGACAGTGATGGTCGTTTCTCTTTTTAAATTGATACTTTTTGCTTTTATATCACAATCTTTCTATTGAATCTCTCTTTGTAACAAAGAAAGCTGCTAAGTAAAGTTAACTGACAAAGAGACTTTATTCGGAAAACACACATAACCTTGCATCTTCATTGCCCTTCACTTCTTAAGCTAGAGGAGGAGAAAAAGATGTTTCAATATCTATCCAGGGGTTCTTAAAATTGTGTGTGTCATGGATCCTTAAAGTGCCTGATAACATCTTTGAATCCCTTGTCAAAATAATGTATTTAAAGTATAAAATAAAATACAGACGATTACAAAGGAAATTAATTATATTGAAATGATGTAATCCATCTAGGTCTACCAACACTCCCTAAGTCTAGCAATCCTCTCTTTATGGTTCTGTGGACCCTTTGACTAAGAACTCCTCTTCTAGACAAAAATTTGGCAGCTTATTCTTTGATTGCTTTATATTGTAAGCATTGTCTATACTCTTCTCTTGGTTTTGATTTCTTTGCATTCAGTTGATTTCATAAAGTTCTACCCCATATTGTCCAAATTTTTCATATTCATCACTCATGGCACAACAGTGTTTCATTACACTAATTATTACAATTTGTCCTATCATTTTCTAATCAATACAATTGATTAGAAAATGAATAATCAGAAGGTACCAAAAATGTGAGTAACACACTAAACTTGTTACCAGGTTTTACTAACAAAAAGTGCTACTATGAATATTTTGGTATACATGGGGGCACTGAGCCATCTCCCATCAGTAAGTAGAGTGCTAGTCTTGGAGTCGGAATGGCCTGAGTTCAGATATGACCTTAAATATCTACTATAATTAGTGACCCTGGAAAGTCAATTAATCTGTTTATTTCAGTTTCCTCATCTGTAAAATGAAGATAATATCATCAGTTTCCCAGGGTTATAGTAAGAATCAAATAAGGTAATTTTGTACATTAATTAGCACAATGTTTGGTCCTAGTAAATGGTATAAAATATTACTATTATTATTGAATAGTCTTTTTGTATTGATCTCCTTTGGGCATGTACCCATGATTGAGATCAGTGGGACAAAGGGAATGAAAAGCTTGGTGATTCTTCTTACATGAGTACAGATTGTTTTCTAGAATGGATAAGACAATTCACAGTTCCCCCAACATGGTATCAATGTACCTGTCTTCACAGAATCCTCTCCATTATTGACTATTTCTATCTTTTATTACTTGTGACACTTTAATGGTATTATGTAAATGCCAAAAGGTTTTCTTTCTTGTTCCTCTTAGTCTTGGAAAATTAAGTAATTTTATATGGCTATTGTTCATTTATATTATCTTTAATTTTTTTTCATATTCATCAACTTCATTTCTATTGAAGAATAATAACTCCTTTTTTTTTTTCCATTTCTTTACTTACCTTGGATTGAACAGCCTCATCATGGTTTTGATGAGAACATGGGTTATTTCTATATTGTAGGAAATAAATGGAATCCTAGGTAATTAAAAGTTTTTCCCTCTGTCCTAAACTCTGTAATAGTCATACCAAATATAATAGATGAATGTCATCAGATAGTTTTAAAATAATTTTTAATATTTCATTTTCCCTAATTACATACTAAAATGATTTTTAACCTTTGGATTTTTTCAACATTTTGAATTCCAAATTCTCTCCCTTTCCCCCATTCTCCTTCATTGAGAAGACAAGCAATTTGATATAGATTATATATGAGCAATCTTGAAAAACTTCCCCGTTAGTCATTTTACAAAAGGAAATAGACCAAACAAAATACACAAAAAATAAAGCTTTAAAAAAGTATGCTTTAATTTGCATTCAGATTCATTTCTTTCATTGTAAATGGATACCATTTTTCAATATATGTCCTTTAGAACTATTTTGGATCATTATATTGCTAAGAATAGCTAAATCATTTGTAATCGATCATCATACAATATTGCTTTTACTATGTACAATGTTCTCATTCTGCTCACTTTACTCTGAATCAATAAAAAAAAAAAAAAAACTTTTTTTAAGCATCCTGCTCATCATTTCTTATAGCACGAGAGTATTTTGTCATGATCATATATATTGTGCTATAAGAAAATTGAAAATATATATTCACTTGGTTGGTGAGCATGCCATATCTCTTTGGAATATAGAACTACTAGAGGTTTTGCTAAGACAGGGTGGGTATGTTTGGTCATATAAAAAAAGATGTACCTTTGAGAATATTTCCAAATTGCTTTCCAGAGTAGTTGAATCAGTTTACAACTCCATGTACAATGAACTAATGTGTCAATTTTCCCACATCCCATCCAACATTTACCATTTTCCTTTTTTGTCATATTAGCCAAGCTGGTAAGTGTAAAGTAGTTACAGTTAAACTCAGAATTTCTGACTATATTCTGACTATAAATAGCTTTTGATCACTTTGTCTGAAAACTGCTTGTTCATATACTTTGACCATTTATCAGTTAGGGAATGGCTCTTTTATAAATTTGATTTAGTTAGCTATATATTTGAAAAAATGAAGTCTTTAGATCAAAGAAACTTTGCTGTAATTGTTTCCACAATTATGATTTTACTTACCGTGTACTTCATTCCATCCTATTTCATACTCCTTTGTTTATTCTATTCTCACTCTCCTTTCACCCTACTGTCAAAAGTGTTTTGCTTCTGTCTGCCATCTCCCCCACTCTACATTCCCTTTTACCTCTCCCCTTTTCTTATCCTCTTCCCTCCTACTTTTTTGATGGATAAGATAGAGTTCTATACCCAAGTGAGCCAATTCTGATGAGAACAGGTTTAAGCCCACTTCCCCCCATTTCCCTCATCTTTTCCTCCACTCTAAAACCTAGATTTGAATCAAAAAGTGAATAATCAGAGGGTGCCAGAAATGCAAGTAGCACATTAAATCTGTAGGTTATTGCATTCTACCTTAATTGAGTCAAAAGAGGAAGAGTTGGTTAAATGGGAAATAATGTTTTGGGTTTGGGTTTGGGTTTTTGTTTTTGTTTTGTTTTGTTTTTTTGTCCTATTTCCTGGCATCTGTTTCATACAAATTTCCTCAGAAGAAAAGAATTCTGGATGAGTGAACAAGTCATAAATGTACCAAGGAAATAAATGTTTTTTTGCAGAATGATTTCATACCTTCAAAGACCAGTGTGGCAGAATGTGAAGTGTGTTGGCTAGAATTGGGGCCATGGGACCACAAGGGTCAAATTCTGATTGCTCTTAGAATTTAAGCTCTCTGAGAACAGGAACTAACTTGACTTTTTCTTTGTGAGCTAGCATTTAGCACAATGTTGGAACATAGTAAGTTCTTTAAAAATGCTTATTGATTAAACTGTGAATTAAGGCAAATCATTTAAACTCTATGGGCCTTAGTCATCCATAAGTTGAGAGATTTAAAGTAAACACCTCGCTAGGTCCCTTCAAAGCCTAAATCTGAGATATCCTATGAGATAGACCTCCACATACTTAATTATTATTTTCACCAGTTACATTTAAAATAATTTTTTTTACATTTATTTTTAAGATTTTTGAGTTTTAGTTTCTCTCCCTTATCTCCACCCACAAGTAAGAAACCACATGTGAAATTATGTAAAACATTTCCACAGAGATCAATTGGTGAAAGAAAACATAGATCCTCCCACTCTAATGAAAATAAAAATTAATTTAAAAATAAAGAAGAGATGGAGAAAGAAATAGAGAATGCTTCAATCTGCATTCAGACACAATCAGTTCCTTCTCTGGGTATAGATAGGATTTTTATCATAAGTCAGTCAGAGTAGTCGTGGATGATTACACTACTGATAACAACCAGGTCATTTACAGCTGATCATCCCAAAACATTGCTATTTCTTTGTATACAATACATTTCACTTTGTTCATAGAGGACTTTCCAGTTTTTTTTTTTCTTTCCTGATAACATCCTGCTCATTATTATTTCCCAGGGAACAATACCATTCTATCACAAGTACATACCACAGTTTATTGAGCTATTCCCCAATTTATGGACATCCCCTCAGTTTCTTTTTTTTTTTTTTTTTTTTTTGGTCCTGAGAAGAGAGCTGCTATAAATATTTTTTGTAACATATAGGTCATTTTCCTTTTTAATTTTTTTTTTTCTGAATCTCATTTGATATTCATGCCAAGTAATGGGATTGTTAGGTCAAAGGATATGTATTTGGGCATCCATCATATCTTTTTGATCATTTTATCGTTTTGAGCATGACTCTTACTTTTTATAAATTTGAATTAGTTTCCTCTGTGTTTGAGAAATGAGGCCTTACCAGAGAAACTTGCTTAGAAAATGTTTTTACAATCACTATTGCTAATTATATTCCGCGCCCCCCCCCATTTATTCTCTTTCTCACTCTTTTTATTCTCTGCCTCCTCAAAAGTGTTTTGATTCTGACCACTCCCTCCTTTTCATTTTGGGATCTCTTTCAGGAGGTGATTGGTGGATTTTTTCAATTTCCCTCTGGTTCTAGAACATCAGAACAATTTTCCTTGATAATTTTTTGAAAGATGATTTCCAGGCTCTTTTTTTGATCATGACTTTCAGGTAGACCAATAATTTAAAAATTATCTCTCCTGGATCTATTTTCCAGATCAGTTGTTTTTCCAATGAGATATTTCATATTTTTTCAATTTTTTCAATTTTTTTTTTGGTTTTGTTTTATTGTATCTGGATTTCTCATACAGTCATTAGTTTCCATTTGCTCAATTCTATTTTTTAAGGAATTATTTTCTTTGGTGAGCTTTTGTATTTCCTTTCCCAATTAGCCAATTTTGCTTTTTAAGGCATTATTCTCCTCATTAGCTATTTTGTATTATCTTTTGCATCTCTCTCAATTATTTCCCTAATTTTTCTCTATCTCTCTTATTTGATTTGCAAAATCCCTTTTGAGCCCTTCCATGGCTTGAGCTCAATTCTTATTTTTCTTAGAGGCTTTCTTGGAACTTTGACTTTATTATCATCTTCTGTGTGTTTTGATCTTCCTTGTCATCCTAATAATTTTCAATGGTCAGAGACTTGTTTTGTTTTCTGCTCATTTTTCCAAAGCTATTACTCAGCTTTTAACTCTTTGTTAGAGTAGGGCTCTGTTTCCTGGGTGAAGGGTGCTGCTGGGGTTTTGTGCAGCTGTTTTCAGAAATCCTTCTAGAGACCTGACCACAAGCCTTCTTCTCTACCCTGAGCTGTGGGGAGTGTTCCAGTCCCACTGTGGCTGTAGATTCTAGTGAGCTGGCTGGGGCTGGGGCTATGCTGACCAGCTGGGATTGCACACCAGACTCCCACTCTTTTGCCACAGACCCCCTCCACTGAGAGTTCTCCTTGGTGTCCCTGGGCTGAGAGGTCCAGAAGCCTCCAGCCCTGCTGCTGATTCAGAGGTCCCCTCGCTGACTCTGGGGTTGGGTTGGAGCTAGGACAAGGGCCAGGCGTGTGTTGGGCTCCCACTTTGGTTCCACATACCCTTTTCTGCTGACCTTCCAGGACCTCTTTGGTGTTTGTGGCCGATTTCTGGAAGCCACCGGGACTGCTGCTAATGCAGAGGACTGGCCTGGCTGGGGCTGGGGTTGGGGCTGCATCTGTGAGAACTGCCTGGGTTCTGCATGCTGGACTTCCACCCTGATGGTGGGGACTTTTCTGCTGACCTTCTTACCTTCAGCTGAAAAATGTTCTACTCTGTCTTTTTTAGGTGTTCTGATGCTCCAAAATTTGTTTAGTCATTATTTAAAGGAATTTGGAGCAGTTTGGGGGAGAGATTGGGTTAGTTCCTGCTTTACTCCACCATCTTGGTTCTGCCTTTACCTAGTCAATAGTTCTTAAAGCCTCCTGATCATGTAGGGAACCTTCATGCTTGGGAGTCACAGCCAATCTTCTTCTGGCTTTTAAGTTCCATGTATAAAATCATTAGCTGGTTCAAAATTGTATTTATAATTTTGTGTAGAAATAGACTTTTCAATTCTCTTATATTTTCCCTATATTTATGATGTTAACAAATGGCATTGTGCATAATTAATGTAAAAGTGGGATTTATCTCAAGCCTTTGAAACACTCTATTAGACAAACATTTTTCCTAATTAGATCAAATGAAACCTACAGATGAAACACTTTTAGAAAATTCAAAAGACCTGTTTAAAGCTTCCTACAGATGGTCCTCTGTAAGTTGATGCATCTATCTAAAGCCAGGTAAATTTCTAATGTCCTCTTGACCTGATGGTTTAACCTGATGGCTAGAAAGAAGATAATTATTCTTTCAAGGGCATTAAAATAGAGAGGATAGATTATATCCTCTCCAATGATACTTGGTAAATGGAGGTTTAGAAAATAGCACTGATGCACCTGTTATTAACAGACTTTTTTTTTTTTTTTCCCTTTCAGGTACTTAGTTGATTCTGTATACGAATAAAGCACAGTAAATTATTCTAATTTTAACAATAGATTTCATTTTGTCTGTAACCAAAAGGAAAGCATTAAAATATTTAATAAAAATGAGGAGGAAGAATATCCCTCAAACTAAACAATTGGAATAAATTACCTAATTCAAATGGGAAATATTAGATCAGATCTACATTTTCTAAACCATGCAAAAATTCCAATAGGAGTTTAAAATTGATGTTTTCCTTCAGTTTCAGCCTTGAAGAGTTATTATTAGTTCCTAATGTTGATGCTGTATAAGTATCAGGAGAGACAAGCAAATAGGAATTTTACTGCAAAATGAATCAATTTGGTTGTCTAGGTACCAAAGACAGTGTGTTCTACCATATGTGTTTTTCAAAAGCCAGTACGTCCGCTGTATTTGCTCCCTCAAGATTAGATATACAAACATGATGCCAAATGTAGAACTTTGCCTTAAATTATTCACATCTCTCAATAAGTGATTCCCCACTCTTCCTGCATCAGAGACTATTTGATCATAAATTCAATTAAATCAGCCACTGTCTTTGTGATGTTTGTCCAGCTAAATCCTTCAGTGAATAAACCAAGAAAGAGGCCAGCTGTGTGTGTTTAAAGAGTTTTACTCTTGCGAGAGAGGAGTTTGAAGTGAAAATGAAGCAAAGGTCTCATTTCGTTGGCCAGATTGTGGGCATTTCAGGGCTTTAGATGGTCCAGTGTTATTGCTTTTAAGACCTGGCAGACTTGGGGATGCAGCATTTTCCTAAGAATGCAGTGGCTTTTGTTTGCAGGCTTAGAATTGTGTTAAAATACCTTTAGGTGGTGACATAAAACTGTGAGCTCTAGGGATTTTAGTGAAGGCTGACAAACAGCATCTGCCAACCACCCCTCTTTTTTTTCTCTTCCTCTCTGTGTTGTAGTCCTATCCCTGGGCCCATTACAGGTCAAAACAATTGAATATTGTACAACTAGACTTTTCTGAGTTTCTCAGAGGAGTGGAAATATGGCTTGCATGTTATCATTTTAAATTATCCATTTGTATGCCATCTGAAAAGGAAACAATTATTAGAGGTTTATAAAAACGCATTTAATTTCTATTTTATGACTTGACTTGTTCCCAGGGGGGAAAAAAGGTATATCCTTTCTTCCTTGAAAAAATCCACAGAAATCTGTGGATATAGAAGATGGGATATGCTATCAGATTACACTAATGTATGGTTAATTTTACTGAACTATTTTTTCACCCTCCCTTGTGATTTGTTACAAAATATGTCTTGATGGGAAGGCCCTACAAGGGAGGTGTATTTACAAATGAAGATGGAATAAAATCAAAAGATACCAATAACATTCTAAAGTTTATTTTGATTCTGCAGCCTTTCAGCCATCTATATATACCCTTCCTTCCATCTTCATTATGACCAGAATTTCTATTGCAATCAGGCAGCATGTTCTGAAAAATGCATGGAAGTATTTCTTGATATCTATAAAATAAACCTTATCTATTTTAAAAAACATAAATTTTATCGATATCTTTTGTCCAACAGCACCTACTTTCCCAATATTCCTCCCTCTCAGTCTCTCTGAGTCATCATTTGTAATTAATATTATTTACTATAAATGTTCATTTTTTAAAATAGTTCATTATAACCATCATACACAAGAAAGTCTACCATTGTCTGTGTGCACACATCTACCAAGAAGGGACAGAGATTCCTTCTAATGTCTTTGGTTTGGGGGAAGCTTTATCATATTCAACTTCAGTTATTTGCTGATTTCTCATTTAGTCTTTGATATTTACTCTATATTTCTCTTGGATTTTATATGTCATATTCAGGTCTTTTTGCAATAAAATTCTTCAAGTCTGGCAATTTATTGAACCTCTCTCTCTCTCTCTCTCTCTCTCTCTCTCTCTCTCTCTCTCTCTCTCTCTCTCTCTCTTCTTTTCATCCAGGACTTTAGTTAATTTTTTTGGCTTTAACCCTGGTTCTGTTACTCTTTAACATATAGTGGTCCAAAACCTGCAGTTTTTTTTAATGTAGCTGCTGCTAGATTTTGTGTGATTCCAACTATGCCCCCGCATTTGAATCATTTTGTTCTTGTTGTTGTTGTTTTTCCCTGTTGCTTGTAATATATTCTCCTTGACCTGGGCATTTCCAAATTGACTATAATGTTCCTGCAAATTTTCTTTGTAGAATCTTCTTGAGATAGTGATCTGTGGACTTTTTTCTATTTCCACTTTCCCCTCTTGTTCCAACACTTTAGGACAATTTTCTTTAATTGTTTTTTGTACTGTTATATTAAAATCCTTTTTATGATCATATCTTTCAAGTAGTCTTATAAATGTTTTTTCTAATTGAAAATCAATTTTTTTAATGAGTTATGTTACATTCTCTTCTATTTTTTCATTCTCTATATTTTGTTTTATAATTTATTGGTCTCTTATAGCTTCACTGGCTTTCCCTTGTTTAATTCTAGTTGTTCTTTGGATGGCTCCATTAAAAAAAAATTTTTTTTTGTCAGTTTCTCTCATTTGATTTTTAAAATCTTTTTTGAGTTCTTTTATGAATTCTTTTTAGTGGGGGACCATTTGAAGTTATTCTTTGTGGTAAGACAAGTTTTTTTGTTTGTTTGTTTTTTTGCTTTAATAACTTCTTCCAAAGATGAACCTCAACTTCTCTGTTTCCATGGTAACTTTCTATGGTTGGATTTTTTCTCTTTTGCCTGCTTATTTTTGTTTGTTTTTTTTTATTTATAACCTTGTCATTGTAATCCCCACTAGACCTGGATTGTGGAAGATGGTATCTCTGGCCTGAGATCTTTTTTAAGTTCTCCCTTCTGTCTGGAACCAAATCCAACAACTCCACCCTCTGGTAAATGTCCACAGCCAGCAGCATCCCTGCCTCCCTGCTTTTGCACTCACTGGTATGTGCTGGTTCCTTCTCACCCAATGCCATGTCTGGGCAATACAGATGGGCCTGGCATTCCTTATCAGCAAAGGTTCCTTAAATCTTCCCTCACTCAGATGCCTGACTCCTCACACTGAAGAACTGAAAATTTTTGTTTGTCTCTGAACCCAGCTAACCTCAGGGCTTGCTGATTATTGTTTCAGTGGAACTAGCTTGGAGGTATTTACACTTTACATGGGCTAAGTCTCCATTCTGCTACCTTCCAAATCTTCTCCAGTTCCTAAAGGACCATTGTTCTACCCCAGATGTTGTTTATTTTTATGCTCTATATTCCCTCTGAGGCTCTAGATTGTCTTGTTTGTGGAGTGATCTGAAGAACTTGGAATTTTTTGACTTCCCCACTCTTTGTGTTGCTGGTCCTAGTTACATATTCAGTCAATCACTAAGTTCTGTCAGGTCTATTCCACAACATCCC
This sequence comes from Antechinus flavipes, assembly GCF_016432865.1. NCBI lineage: Eukaryota > Metazoa > Chordata > Mammalia > Dasyuromorphia > Dasyuridae > Antechinus > Antechinus flavipes. Next base: position 46,881,896 of record NC_067402.1, on the reverse strand, counting down.
TCACATCGATTCTTCTTTCTCCTCCCATCTGCCACCATAGTTTGCACCTTTACAGTTAGAGTAACCTCTTCATTCCTTGGCCTTCTAATCTTTCCCTCATCTTATTCCTCCATTACAGAGCTGCCAAAATCATCTTCATGGTGCACAGATAAAACTGTGTTACTCCCCGGCTCAGAAAACTTAGCTCTTTATCTGCCATTTGAAGCTTGCACAGTTGGGCTCCAAGCTACATTCCTGGCTTCATTTCACATCATTCTTATTTGTGCCTTCTGCCTTCCAACCAAACTAGATGATTGGCTATTGCCCAGGCTTGGCCTACCTCCTTATTATTTGCACAGGCTTTTACCATCATTTACCATGAAACATCCCAGCCCTGAAAATGTTCTGTTCTTGCCCAAAATATTTTTGGAGAAATTGTCTAGATCTATCTTTTGTACCCCATCACATTCTTCCAGTTGTGATTCTTATCTTTGTTGTATGTCATATTCTTTCTAATAGAAAGAGGGTCCCAGCTAAGCTGGAGTAGCCAGCCATGTGCCCTCGCCTCAACACACACACACACACACACACACACACACAACCATACCCCTCTCCAGCCCTAAGAAACCCACAACCCATAGGAAAGTCTGGAAGGCCCAGCTAGAACTGGCACAAACACAGTGATGAACTCTAAGAGGTTCCAATTAACTGGATGCAGAACCCTGGGGATCCCCAGTTTTTCCACGTTTCCTGTAATTGAAACCTCCTAAATATGATGTGTCTCTAAATTAGAATGTGAATTCCTTTGAGACCAGAAATTGTCTTCTTTTTATTATTTCATCCTCTTGGTAAGTGCTTAATTAATTAATGCATTTCCAATGGTTTAATAACTTGTAAGTTTTCTGTGGGCAGACATTGTATTGTTTCTCAACTTCCTATTGCCTGCCCCTAGAATAGTGTTTTGAAAATAGTAGAAATCAAATGAATATTTATTGACTTAAAATTGAATGTAATATATTTAAATCTTGTCATCTATTTAAGACACATTCCTTGCTAAGATGTTTTACTGGACAGGTCAGATTTTGTTAGCTAAGAGCTTAGAACCCAACCCTAGAAAGTTCTGGGCTTGTTCCTTCTTAAGGTTACCCCACCCAACCTCCCCACTTATATAGACCAGTTTCCTGACGGATCCAGGGCCTGCTTTCCCCCAGCATTCAGCACTCTAAATGCCAATTTTCTGACAGTGGGATTTCACTCAGAGATTCCATATACCTGTCTTGGGTTTCCAAGATGGTGTCTCATTTCTTCTGAGGGTTGGCAGCTCCACAGTCTTAACCTTGATCTGCCCTGTTTTCAGGCACTTTTTCTTTTTCTGACAACTACCCACCAAATGAGGGCATGTGTCAATGTGTACTATTCTGCCTCCCTATTTTCCAACCTGACCCCCTTACGACTCCAACTTATGCCTATTATGTTGTACTCGTGTCATTTTGCCTTTGATTTTGTTTTAATAGTGATTTACTATGTAATCATCTGGGGATTTTTAGTTTGTTTTAAGAAAAGATTTAACATCTTCATCCATGGGATGAATACTGATGTCTTCAGCTCTCCACATCATATGGATAAATATACAAAGACTTTATGACATAAGCAAATTATTTTGTCTGATGCTGTCTTACCATCAACCTCTGAAAGGCATGAAAGAAACCAGTAACTCATGCTGTAATAATGACTTGGTCCCTCAGCAAGAATACATATGTAGCACCTTTATTTTGGTCACTGATTTCTGTTAGCTTTAAATTTTAAAGTCACAACTAGCATAGATCCACTTACTGCTTAAAGGAATAAGCAACTCTTGTACATAAGCCAGCTTTGGAATTTAAAAAAAAAAAAATCCGGATGAGAAATGGCTTAGTTTTCTCATAAAATAATTCTAACCAGGGCTCAGATTAGAAGTTAGAAGCTGGTACTACTCTTAGGAATAAAGATAGTATGAAAGTCAAGACTTTAAGTCTCTTAAAGATGGCCATTGCATATTTAACATTTATCTTCTACATTACTCTGACCTAGCAAACCATGTCTCTTACTAGTACAACTATGCTCTGAACAAACTTAGATCAATAAATACATATTACATCATTAAACAAAAATAGAGTTTCTGCCCTCAAAGGGCTTATGTTCTACTGGGAATATAAATATAACATGTTAATTTATAAATAAAGATGGAATGCAGGCAAAACAAAGACTAAGTGATTTAGGAGGGACGCTGAGATTAATAGTGAGGAGAATCAGGAAGCTGAGTCTTGCAAGCTACTGAAAGTTACAATTTACAGGTGGTGAAAATAAGAAAGGAGAACATTCCAGGTAAAGACCCAGGAAGGGATGTCTTGTATGGAATCAACATGTACTCCCATCCAGTGTAAAGGGGATGAATGGGAGTAATGTCTAATTTTCCAAAGGTAATCTGGAACCCATGTTTTGAAAGACAGACAGACAAACAGACACACACACACACACACACACACACACACGTGACATTTAAATGACAAATAGAGAAGGATGTATGTTGTTCTAGGAGTAATAACAAGCCATTAGAACTTGTGGGAAAGTAATATGGTCAGACACATGCTTTATGAAAGTCAGTTTGGCAAAACTATAGAGGATGGATTGAAAATGAGAGAGATACTATTGGGTAAATTCTCCTTCTCGTTTTTGTAACACTTCCCTGACTGCCAGACCAATCCTTCTGAAGCTCCTTGCAGAGGCATTATATGTTTCTTACTCCCTAGCATGAGTATTTCGTAATCTCTGTCCTTAGATCCTCTCCTCTTTTCTCTCTACATTCTGTCTTGATGGTGTTGTCCTTCTCATGGATTCAGCTATCATCTTTTTGCAGATGACTTCCAAATTTATATGTGTTTTTTTCAAATTGTAGGCCTGCAATAACCCATTGCATTGCCTGCTCCACATTTCCAGCAAAAATAGTGAGATGAGGAATATAACTTTTTATGCGACTCTCAAAGTGTTTATGTTATGCTGTGAGGAGGATTCATCACAAACACAAATAAGAAAATGATACAGATTTATTGGTGAGGAAGGAAACACTATCAAGTGGAGAGATCAAGACAGGCTTCTTGTCGTCGGTCACACATGTAAGCTGAGCCTTGAATTCAGAGCACAAAGGGAGGAGTAAATTCAAAGTTGAATGGACTCCTTTGGGGAAGAAAGGAATTTCTTATTCCTAAAATTCTTTAAATGAGGCTTGAACTTGCTAGGCTTATCATGGAAGAGGAGAAGACAAGCTGGACAACAAAGTCATAGAGAAAGGAAAGTGAGTGTCCAGGAGGTTGGTAGAGGACAGCACTTGTGTGGTATAAACTGATGGTGTCAAATCTCCATCTCCTGGCATCCTCAGCTTTTGTTAAGTCCTTGCTTTCTACAAGAAACCTTTCCCAATTACCTTTTTTTTTTTAAATAGCTCTTTCTTTCTGTCACTTAGTTCCAGTTTCTCATGTGGATATCTTGTGTGTATATATACACACATATATAGTTTTCAATATGGTGATTTTTCCATTAGACTTTGTATCCCCAATGCTTAGGCCATAGTAGGAACTTAATTTATGCTTGTTTACTGACTGACTTGTGGTCTTGAAGCAGAAGCAGTATCCAGGAATCTGCCTGTGTAGGCCCTAAAAGAAAACCAATTTTCAGTTAATTTGAAGAGATGAATGCAGGTATAGTGATACTGGTGGATAGGAGAAGGTGGGGAATAGGTGATAATAATTCATAGATATATAGAACTAGACAGATAGGGAATCCTGCTAAGGCAGAAATATTTAATGAAGAATTTACAGCTCCCTTGACTGTGGTGGTATGAAGTTATACTTTCCCACAGATTTGACCCCTTTTAGGGGTAGAGATCATCATGATTTCCTGATTTCTCACTTGAGAAGTGGGTAGAGACCTCTCAGGTTTATCTTATTTCCTCTAAACCTCTGTTTAATTGAGCAAACAAATATAAGTGCCTACTATGTGGATTTTTTTTAACTGTGCCTTTGCTATTATTGATAGAGGACACTCCCAATGAGTAAGTTCCATCTACTAATGTACTAATGCAGATAGGCACTTGCTCTGCATTAATCTTTTAAAACTTACCTGGGGCACTGAAAGATTTGGTGATGGCTGTGTATTTTGTAGTCTATATGTGTCAAAGGTAGGACCTAAAACTCATTTCACCTAGACTGTGAGGATGGCCTGTTGGCCTGCCTTCCACCATACATTGCTTCTTCTCCAAGCAGTAGGGTATAAATGAGGGGAAAAAAAGATACTATTGCTACCATCAGTGAGCAATACCGATACTGATACTGATATTTCAAATAAGTGTGCTACAAGAAGGAATGAGAGAAGAACAAAGAGAAAAGGAAATAAGCATTTTTTAAAAGGGCCTACTGTGTGCCCCCCTGCTAAGTGCCTTCACAAAGTACTTTCTCCTTTGATCCTCACAACAGCCCTGGAAGGTAGGTGCTATTATTATTCTCATTTTCTAGTAGAGGAAATGGAGGTGGGCAGTGATTAAGTGACATGCCCATGAGGACACAGCTGGTGCCTGAGGTCGGATATTCCTGATATTAGGTATGACATGCTTATATACTGTCCCACCTAGTTCCTCCTCCTCTCTTCTCTTCTCCCCAAAAAGGCAAAGTAAGATGACAAATATGAGGAGAAAAAGATGATTTTCACTTGGGGAGGGCAAGGACACTGTGGTCCTCTGCACCTGCTTTATGGCAATCACCACCATGTATTAGCTTTGGAGAGACATCACGCTGCATTATAAAGAGCACTGGATTGGAAAGTAAAGAACTCAAATTCAAATCCCACTTCTTTTACTTAAAATTTATGGGGCCTTAACTGAATCCCTGACTGATCTGTAAAATGCAAGAGTTTGATTGGACTGCATAACTTGGGGAGTCTTTCTTCTCTGAACCTCTGTATCTACCTTTGTAAAATGGGGAGTACTAAAGGTATAATACTCTGTGTAACTTCAAAAGGTTATTTCAAGGCAATGACAGCAGAAATGTGAATCATTGTAATTACCGTTAGTCCAATCCCCTCACACACCACCCAGTAACCCAAAAAACTCTAGCCTCAAAATTCCTTTTCAACTGTGGCCAAGAGTTTTCAGAAAACAGCAATCTTGGATGCTGATGACTTTAAAGGAAATAAAATAAAAACCCCTCTGTAACTGCATATGGTGCCAGAGGGATATACTTCAAGCCTCCTTGTGTCTCTGCCCCCTTGCACACCCCTTTCCCCCCTCTTTTTCTTTACCTTATGTGTTCTGTTTGTTTTTTATATCCCTCCCCCACCTTTTTTCTTGTGACTTTGGCTGATGTCCAGTCAGTGAGGAAATAAATATGGGAAGGAAGAAGGCTGGGGAATGTTGACGACCCTGGTGTATTTCTTCCTTTTATCATGCCCCAAGATTCAGCAAAGTTGATATAAATTCACCATGCCTTCTTTAAAGAGCATAACAGCTCGGCATTCTTCCTTTAAGAGTCAGACTGTAAAAGATGATTTTCTTTCTCTCCATTTGGTCTAAGCCTGTAAAAAGCATTAAGTGAAAAATCTGATCTATTTGTTAGGGCATTTACTGCATTACTAAGTTATATTTTCGATTCTTGGTGAAAGGTTTATTGAGAACATCAACCTTGGAGAGGTTTTGTCCGGGATTAAAGATATATTCCTCCCACCCCCTCCTTTCCTTTAGGAATAATAGTGCCCCCAAAGATGCCTTTCAGGAGCTATATTTAGTCCTGTTTACTTTCGAAGGACACACCGTTCTGTTTGCTGAGATGTAGGAGATAGCGTTCAGAAACCCTTCTTCTGATCCCGAGATTTGTGACCTTCTAGAGCGCTTCAAAGGAACAAAAGTGTCCTGATTGCCATGGAGTTAGAGCCTCCCATTAGCCAAGCTTAGCCTATTCATAGGCACTTAAAAGCAATCCTCCTTGCCTACCTTGAAATATTCTGGTGAGACAGGTCCAGATCACTTTTGCATCGCCCATGTGGCGTTATCTAAATAAGTGCAAATGACCCAGGCCAGCAGATATGATATGCAGAAAACACTGGGCAGGGATTTGGGATGGGGGGTAGGGGGGTAGTAATGAATAATAGGGTTTTGTGGGGGTTTTTGGGTGGGAGTGAATAAAAATGAGATTTTTAACCATAAGTGAAACTATCTGTCCTGAGAGGATGAGAATCACTATCTAGAAACAAACACCACGGTAACCACTTTACATTCAGAGGAAGGAAGTCTCCTTACCTGTGCACTATAGGGACAATGAAGCCTAAATGGCCATTGAATTTGTTTTGCTTAAATATACTTCTTTAAATATATTCTCCCTTTAAATTCACTCTTTTTAAAAAAATATACTCTCTTCTTAAGAGGGGGAGTTCCTAGGATATGGTTCAAGAAGGGATAATTAGCAAATGAAAATGAAAGTGATATTTAAACCCATCTTTATATATCACATTTGTATAAATATTGTGTTAATAAGTATTTATTTTTGTGTATTATATAAATAAATTTTATATCTATATTTAATGTATTGATATATGACTATATCTTTATATAAAGACACAGATATACAATTTTAAAACATAAATTTAAAAATCTAGTTTCTTCGACTTGTGAGTATTTGGAATCTGTCAATAGCAAGGATGACACAGGATTTGTCACAGTCTCTGATATTTAGTCTCATCATAGGCATCCAGAGATGCAAAGAAAAGCATTTTTATATTTCAGCCCTTCAATAGATGTATAATCTCATCGATGTGGGTACTCCTAGCTCTAATCTCTGTTCATCGGGGCTCTGTCAGCCTGCGAAATCTTAAGTTAATGAACTCTACTTTATCTTGCCTCTCTTCATTTCACAATTTTTCCATCTTCTTGCATTGATAGAAACATGGTCATCCTCAGAAGAAGACATTTACCACAGGTCATCCTTTAATGGATATTCTCATTCTCCCTGAAACACGGGGACAGAAGGGGGGGATAAGTAAACTGGCTTCTTATAGCCTCAGATCCGGCACTCAGTTTCCTGCCTCTTGGAATATTTGCCCTATTGCCTCTCTGTGCTATAGAATTGTTCTTTTACCTTCAAAACTGCCTTGTAAATGAAGCCTTTCCAGATCTTGTAGAGAGCTAGAAAAATCATAGTAACATTCATCTAACATGTGGCTCTCACTGCTGCATGGCAATCTTTCTATTGCTAAACAATTAACTGTTTATTGTTCTCTCAATCATGACCAATACCTGTCTTCTTTCTCTTCAAACTTCTATACCACCTTCTTCTCGATTTCTTCCCATCCCCATACTCTCCTATTTTATTGAGACAATAGAAGCCATCCCCAGTGACTCCACTTAATTTCTACTCAGTACTTCAAAACCCTTCTTCATTCTCCAGTGTCTCCTCCATTGCTCCAGTCTCTGATGGCCTTTCCCCAAGCCAAATCCGGCCAATCCTGCTTTTGCATTTTATCAAGACCTTTCTGGTCTGCTCACGGAGTTTCTCCTTGATCGTTCACTGTCTTTTTCTCATTATAGATAGTCTTTCTATCTGCTGATTTCTCCCTTACTGCTGGCACCCATGCCCAGGTCTCCTCATCCTTAAAAAAAAAAAAAAAAAACTTCACTTGACATGACCACACCTTTAAGCTATTATATCTTTTCTTTTTTCCACAATCAAACTTCAACCTTCTCTCATCTTCTTAGTTGATTCTAGGAAATCTCAGGCCCAGTTCATTGTCCAAATTACTTCTTAGCCAACTTCTTAGTTAATTTTACAGAGTGCCCATCTAACTTTATGTCTTAATGCATTCACTAAGTCTGCCTGTCTTCGTTAGAGTTCTGACCTCATTCAGTAAACTGTATAATATTCTTGGGCTTAATACAAATGGCATTTTATCATCTCCAAATGAGAGCTTGTGAATAACTTTAACACACATTGAAGACACATATTTTTGTATTTGGATATAAAGCTCTTTGGAAGTCATCATGGCATTTTATTATCCATGTTCCCATTTTAGGTCCTCACCATCCCACCATGATCAGAGAAACTTTACCCAATCTCAGATTAGTGTAATCCATATATTCAAAACTGTTTGTCCTTAATCAAAATAAGGGAAAGCCAACAAATGTGTAATTTCTGGCTTTAGTTGGATGCTTTAAGAAATCTTTTAGTACCAGTAGTTAGTAGGGGACCTTCACAATGTCCAGCTCATTCCCAATTAAAGGAGGGAAGTTTTTCAGGGGTAGCGCTCTAGCACAGTTTTATAATTTCAGTTGATGTTTAGTTGTTGTCTTTTGTGGAGGAAGATGACCAAAGTAACATCACTGAACATCAACATAGAGTGTATCCAAGCGTGGCTGATCAGAGCAATATGAGCTCAGAAGGCTCTACAATGAGGCTGTGTACAAATAATCCATCCATCTGAACATTGGGAGTGGAGACGTCTCTCTTAGTGCACAAGTAGTCCATCCATTTGAACATTGGGAGTGGAGATGTCTCTCTTAGTGCACAAGTAGTCCATCCAAATGAACATTGGGAGTGGAGACGTCTCTCCATTAGTGCACAAGTAGTCCATCCAAATGAACATTGGGAGTGGAGACGTCTCTCTATTAGTGCACAAGTAATCCATCCATATGAACATTGGGAGTGGAACATCTCATATTTCTTTTGAGCTTCAATTCCGCTTTGTTCAAACAGCATAGCAACTTCTTTGATGTGGGCACACCATACTGGGTGGTCCTGTGTGTGTTCCCATGTCTCACAATTGATTTCAAAGTTTTTCGGAAAGATGTTGAGAATATACTTGTAGCCCTCCTGACCTCTGTGTATGTGCTCTTCTTGTGTGAATTCTCTGTAAAATAGTCTTCCAGGCAAATGTACTTTCCTCATTCAGACAAAGTAGCAAGCCCACTGGAGTTGGGTTGTCTGCAACAGAGTTTAAGTGATTGATATTTCAGCATAAGAAGAGACCTCAGTATTCGGTACTGTATCACACCGGATGATCTTGAGAATCTTCCTAAGATAGATCAAATAGAAATCATTTAGTTTATTTGAATGACACTGAGAGAATGTCCAGGTTTCCAAGGCATACAGCACTGATTAGTAGGTAAGCTAAGGCCTGTTTTTCCCCACGTTTTCCTTTGAAACCTCCCAAATACTGAACTGGCTCTGACAATGTGCACATCTACCTCATCATCTGTGTATACATCCCTGGAAAGCGTATTGCCAAGGGAAATGAATTTATCGTCAGCATCCAAAACTTCTCTATTAGCTATAACTGATCATTTCACATAGGGATAGTGGAGGGTCTCTGTTTTCTTAATGTTAATTGTTAAGAAAATTAGCACAAAGGACAGAGAATCAATGCATACTTTGTTGCACCTCAGTCTCAGAGACTGCACTGAGTACACAGTCAAATTATTTTAGGTCATTATTCATTAAAAAAGGAATTCTGTAATTATTTATCTTACTAGCTGAGGAATCTGTGTTCTCAGCCAAAGAATAGCACTGAGTGATTGGATACTCATATGACAGGGAAGAGAATGAAATGGACCTGAAGATCTGAGTTCAAATTAACCTCAGATACTTTCTAGATAGCTATGTGATCTTGAATAAGTTAATTTCTTAACTTCTGGCTACCTTTTATCAATGTTAAAAAGATAATAGTATCTATCTCAAGCTAACTTCTTAATTTCTGGCTACCTTTTATCAATGTTCAAAAGGGAATAATAATAGTATCTATCTCAAGTTAACTTCTTAACTTCTGGCTATCTTTTATCAATGTTAAAAAGGGAATCATAATAGAATCTAAAGTTAACTTCTTAACTTCTGGTTACTTTTTATCAATAGTAAAAAGGGAATAATAATAGTATATATCTCAAAGGATTGCTGTGAGGATCAATATCAAGAAATGATATTTGTAAAGTGTTTAGCACAGTGCCTTACAAATAGAAGGCACTTACTAAATGCTTGTTATCTTTTCTTCCTCCTAATTAAACAAGTAGCCAAAGAAGTCCTCCTGGCCTGACATTTCTGCTTTTATCTTGATTAGGGAACACCTTTATGCCCCAGAACAGTGGTCTCTAAACTTTTTGTAATCATACATCTCTATCAGTTAACAACTTGGGGAAACATTCCCAATTTGCATATTTATAACTTGTGTAATCTTTAGTTTTACGTCAAATATGTGTAGCACTATTCTTGTAATTAAATTCATTTTTAACCTTGTGCAATAAAATACAAGTTTTAAAGGATGAGATAAAGAAATAATACTTGATATAAGAATCGGTAGAGTTCTTCTTTAGTTTATGAGTAAAGAAGTGACACAGTCTAGTCTGAGTTTTAAGAAATTTGCCTCTGGAGCTCCTGGAAGATAAATTAGAATGTGGAGAAACCTGAGGCAGAAACCATTAGGAGACTATTGCAGGAGTCCTGGTGACAGGTAATGAGGGCCTAAATTTGGCCAGGGATCACATGAATAGAGAGAAAGGGTCAAATGAGAGAGGTTTCCTAGAAGAAGAAGTTACAAGTGTGGCAGCTGATTAGATGGATATGTGAGATCTCAGAAAATGAAAGTCTCTGATGACCCCCGTGTTCATCTCAATGGAAATAGAGAAATTTAGAAAAAGTGTGCATTTGGGAGGGAAAATAATATAATGAAGCCTCCAAAACAGACCAGAATGCATTTGTTACTGCTTATCTTGTGACCCACTCTGTCCCCTATAAAATGAAAAAAGCAGGAAAAGCAATGAGCTATAATGCTGGGTGCAGAACTCGCCTTTCAAGGATCACCTGCCTCAGGCACGCTGATCTGGGGTCCTGGGGGAAGGGGGTCTCTCCATTGGAACTTAAGTGGCTGCTGTATAAATGCCCAGATGGTTGTTGAGTTATTAGTAATCTGATGACCAACTCAAAAGGGGATACTTAGAAGCTTGTAAGAGCAGAGGAAAATGATAGAATGGAGTATATTAAGGGATAAAGGAAGTTATGGATGAGGTGAACACAAGGTTCCCTCCCAGCCCAGCCCAGCCCAACTAGCAGAATAAGTGGAGTGTGACCCACCCTCTGAGTGGTCGACTACACACCTTTGAGATCAAGTCAGTAGGGGCCAGAACCCCTCCCCCTCAGACATCCTGGCACCTCAAGGACTTGGACCTCCCAGTTCAAATGGACTAGTTACTGCTCTACAGTAAATAAGGGTATGGGAGGTGGTATGTTTAGAGGGAAAGTTAATCTGTTCCAATTTTGGATAGATTTTAAGATGTCTACTAAATATCCAGTTAGAGCTGCCTGGAAGGCAACTGGAGATGTGAGATTGGGGCAGGATAGGTAGAATTCAGAATCTTCAATATAGAGATGATAATTAGATCCATGGGAGCTGATGAGATCACCCAGTGAAGGAGAAAGAAAGAGAGAAGACAAGGGTCGAGGAGAGAGCCCTGACAGTTAGCATATTGAAGAGGAAGACTTCTTAATCTTTTTCTACTCATGACCCCTTTTCACCTAAGAAACTTTTACCTAATCTTGGTTATATAGATATGTTAAATATGTTTGCAAATCAAACAGTTACTGATAATAAATCATAATTTTCAACCCTCACATTGAGCTATGAGACCCCATGGGGGTCACAATCCACAATTTAAGAAGCTGGGTTCTAGGAGGATCTTTCAAAGGAGACAGAGGAAGAACAATCAGATAGGTAGGAGAAGAACCAAGAGAGTGATGTGCTGAAAACTTAGAAGGACAAGAAGGTAATCAAGAAGAATCAAGGACAAGAGGGTAATTAACAGTGTCAGGCACTGTAAAGAGGCCAGGGAGAATGAGAAGAGAGAAAAGGCTGTGGATATGGCAACCAAGAGAGCAAGATTTTGGTGGAATGATAGAAGATCAGAAGCCAGATTGTAAGGAGTTAAGAAAAAAGCAAGAAGACAAAGTTAGAGGTCTTTAAATGCTAGGAGAATGAATGGTACTGAGCTGTTAGAATCCAATATAGTATTTCTTCTACTATTTGTAAGAGAGTATATGATTATAGCAGTGCCGACAAATATCTTGCATTTTATGTCTATTTCTTATTGTTGTTTCTCATATGTATGTTCTTGGCTCTCATACTAACGTTCTACAGGTTTTTTTTCTTCACTGCTTTTCACTTTATTGTGAGACCATTCCATGATCTTCCTTTATGTTAATGGTAAATTAACTTGTACTCTAAACTGGTATTGATCATGGCAGTGTTGGCTCTTAGCCTCTGCACTGTAGTTTTGTTTCAGCTAAAATATTTATAAGAAATAGTAGTAATTACTGAGATGCAATGTGATTTCGAAAAAGTTGTGCTGAATTTTGATTTAGGAGATACTTGGTTCAAATCTCACCATTAGTGATTATTAAATATATAGCTTTGAGCAAATTATTAAATTAAAAGGCACAATGGATAGAGCCCAGACCTAAAGTCAGAAAAACAAATCAAGTTCAGCCTGAGACTTTTTAACTTCCTCGTTGTGTGACCCTGAGCAAATTATTTAACCTCCAGCTGCCTCATTTTTCTTTCTGTAAAAATGGTCATGATAAAAGAATTTGACCTCCTGTGGTTATGAGGATAACATGAAGAAATATTTTAAAAGCACTTTGTAAATGTTAAAAAGTTGTATCAGTACAAGTTATTCATAGTAGAGTAAATCATCCCAAAATTCATTTTCTTCA